>NC_138550.1:95221973-96421973 GCF_964273705.1 Natrix helvetica | reverse complement strand
CCATTATAGATGGGGAAGGTTAGGATTGCAAAGGACAGTCTATTTTCAGCTTCCTAGATGGAGATTCCTGAAGAGCTTAAGCTCTGATCTGTCTTTGGGCCTTTGCAAATTGCTTTTCTAAGGCCTTCTGGTGCCTCCTGGAATCCCTATCAGGGGCGATGGATTCCCCTCTGGAAGGTAGGGACCTAACTCCTCTTGAGGCCTCCCTAGTAGTAGTACCAGTTCCTCTGGGTCGGAGTGTCGGCTAGTTGAGGCTTTGGCCTGGCTGCCACTCCCTGGTAGGCCTCTGTCCGCCATTTTGGGGGGAAAAGGGAATCAGGCCTCGATGCTGTGACCATGAGGTGAACTGGTCAAAAATGAGGCCTTGGCTGATGGAGGGAACACTTCGATCCTTTAATTGGGATCTGAAATTCCACCACAAAGTGAAGCAATTTCCTATGTGAGGAATTATCTGGCTGTGACTGTACTTTCTGACTTCAAAGAGACAACTCAACTTTACACCTTCAGCTTCTGTTTGCCTGCTAATCACTTCCCTGTCCTTTTTGAAGTTCAAGGTCTTGCACATATCAAAAGCAATGATCTCACACCTGCAGTCCAGGAATGGGAGCTGTGGGCATGCTACTCAAACTTGTTATTCTCTTGAAATCCCTTTCTCTCCAATCTCCCACCTCTGGGTGGTGGTCTGGGAGGAAGAATCAAGAGATGAAAAACGATTGGGAGTTTGAATTAATATTATGTAGTAATATTTTTGCAAGTGAGAACCACATATAAATGTGACATAATGGGTGGTTTTTGCATTGATTATACTTTTTTACTGTGAAATTATAGTGGTAAGACATTCACAGCAATTATAAAAGATGCACTCAAATCTACACGTTTTCTTGCTACAAAATAGGATGCTTACTTAAATTCTTTAGATGCTTAATAAGTATGTTTTATTTCTCTTAAGAATAGTTTTATTCATTGAGCGAAAATGTTTTTAAAAGTGAAATCACATGGAATAAATTAGTGCAGCCAATTCCCACAATACATCACATGGCTTCATTCTAATTTCTACTTTTTAAATAAACCATAGGCATTAATTCTACAAAATATTTTAAAATTGGTCAACTTCACTACTTTATTGGCAGAATACAAGGCATACATTTTAATAATGTTACAATGAAATATGACACATTTTTATTCATCATCAGCTTATGACTCCCATTTACACCGAAAGAAGAATTTGTGTCGAACTACATTGTTTGAAAGTAAAGTACTTGCTGGAATTCTGGTTATTTAACCTTTGTTAAAATAACTAATACTTATTGAAATGAGGAATTTGTTCCTCACATTGATAATTTTCAGTCCTGACTAATAGAGAAGTCTTATATTAAATTCTAGGAAATTTTTTAGGTTGTTTTCTTTTTTTTCCTAGGAGACAATCTGGTTTGATTATTTTGACCCAATGACAACAGATTGCCTTGCTAAGTAACTGACCGTTGAATGGGTCATCAATGTTTTTCTGCAATTGATGAATCAAGTGGACTTGCACCAGAACTAGAGAGATGCCCAGATTTTTTGATTCCAACAATTACCCAGATGATACAGTACTATTTCACTTTCCTAATTTCTTGCCAATAAATTTGAAGGACTAAAAAGAAGTTCAAAGCTTTCTTCACTAAATAAGAATTATTTATATTCTCATAAGATCAACTAAATTTTCCAGATAGGATTTATACCTGGAGTTTGACAGATGAAGCTTCAAAATGGGCAATTTCAATCACAGAAAATATTAACCTTGTTTTAGACAATTACGCTAATTTTATGCTTAAACTGGTATTTTCCTCTGAAGACCATAATAATCAAACAGCTCAAATTTGTAAATTGTGCCAAGGTAAGCATAGGCAAATAGAGCCAACTTTTAACATTATTCTAGAAATGTGCACTGGAGAAGGGTGACTTTAATTGACCAGTTGAAAGAAACCTATTTAATGAATTGTAGGACGAGCTGGTTCAACAAGAAATACTTGATACATTAGATTGAGAGCACATGCTTGGTCTCTATTTATATTGTAGTATTTCTGAACATTTTGCATTTATCTACCCTGAAAAAAATTCCTTTAATGTTTGTGGAACTAAGCGCCATTTTGCAAGCAAGTACCTTGATTGTCCCAAGCCTGCCTTCGCAGGAATCTCAGGATCCCATTTGAGAAGTTCAGAATTTGCGTTATCCAACAAATAAGAAGACTCCTGATATAGAATTCAAAGTATTGGCTATTCATCCTATTTGATTTACTTCAGATAAACATTCTCCTGCCCTAATGAATTCTGGATTCACAGACAAACTATTAATATTGTACTGGGATATGAGTTGAGAATAACTTTGGGAGATATGAGGAAAAGCCACAGCCTACGCAATGGTCTCCTAAGAGAAATTATACAGAAAATATGAGTCCAAAGAAGGAACGGGAGTAGAGAAAGCATCTCAGAATTATTATAGACCATTACATCTGACCATTGTTTGTAAACATGTCTTGCCAACTCAAGACAATAGACCCAATTATGCAAGTAGAAGCCACTCATGAAAAAACGTAAGTTCCTATGCTTGTATACTATAAACATGGTTCCAGAAGCCCAGGACCCTACGTCTGCACAAGTTGGCTTCTTCAAAGGTACTTACTGATAACAATTTCACAAGATGTTTATTGGACACACTACATCTCCAGCCTCAAGGGGAACTTTTTTTGTCATGTAGAAAGATGAAAGTGATTCATGAATTCAGACCTTTGAACTCAGTAACAATATTGGATTGATTCTCTTTCCCAATGATCTTTGAACTTTTGGAACAGTTATAAAAGACAATTTAGTAAACATGTTCAAACAGGTATTACTGTAAAGAAGGAACATAAATACTTAATTGCTTTTGATATATGGTGTGAAAGATTGAATATATAACTAGACAACCTGTGATCCATTGGGTCATCATTTCAGAAATATTTCCTTATTTGATTTCTCAATGCCTTCATGGCAGAACTCCTAATATGCTGCCTTCGCTGGAAAAGATCTTAAAAATTCAGGGAGATATTCAGAGATGTGAAAATAGCCTATTTCGAACTCATGTTATGGACAAATTGTTGGATTGGGCAATGAAAGGCACAAAAGGCTAGCGATAACACCAGCTCTTTATTGGTATAAGGCAGGCATCCACTGAATGCATGGGCGGACAGCTCCCTTTTTAAAGGGGAGCTGACCGGCGCTCCAGCCAATCAGGGGCCTCTCTGTTCCCGCCGGAAAAGAGAGGACCTGAGTGGGAACTACCATTGTCTTGCTGCAACCGCAGGAGGGGGAAGTATCTAACACCCCTCCCCTCTAGAATGGAACATTCTAACGGGCGACATAGTCACGCAGGTAGGTGGGTCTTCGTGTTGTCCTGATGGACCTGCGCGGTTCAGTTGGTTGGTTTCCCTTGCGCAGGTCGGTCAGGCCTGCTGCTTCTTCAAGCCCGTCCGAAGGAACCCTCTGGAATGTTTCGGAGGCCTCGGCTGGAACTTCCGGAGGTGGATCTTCCTGGGCCCCATCGGAGTCAGATAAGTCCCTCGATGCTTTGGGAGCGATCTGGGGGTGGTGCGGCTCGGGCTGCGCAGGTGTCGTCGGCGTTTGTCAGAGTGAGGAGTTTGCCACTCGGCCCGGAGTTGATCGATGTGCCTCCTCCAATGTCGCCCGTCCTTGAGCCTGACGGAGTATGACTGCGGGCCCGAGATTCCGATGATGGTCACGGGTATCCACAGGGTCTCCCCTGTGTAATTGTGGGCGTAAAACGGGTCACCTATGTTAAATGTCTGGACCTTGCCTGTGGAGTCTGGGGGTGTTTCTGAGGAGTAGTTGGGGTGTAGCCGGTCTAGGTGAGACCTGAGGCAGCGGCCCATGAGGAGCTCGGCTGGGCTTCTGCCGGTGGTGGCGCTGGGTGTGATGTGCTGTATCAGAAGGTAATGGTCTATTCGCGTTTGCCAGTCACCCGGGCCCATCCTGTTTAGGGCTTCCTTGGTAGACCTTACCATCCGTTCCGCCTGGGTCGCGAATAGCCTGCGTAGCGTCTTGATGACTGTGTCCGTGGTGGTGGATGTCATCAGGGCTACCTCCAGCCACTTTGAGAAAGCATCCACGATTATGAAGAATGTTTGACCGTGGACTGGCCCCGTGAAATCTATGTGGACCCTGGACCACGGTGCTTGGGGTCATCAATTTTAATTGTTTTAATTTTGTTTTCTGACATGGACTGTACACCGCCCCGAGTCCCTTTCGGGAGAGGAGCCGGTCTATAAGCGCTAATAAATTGAAATTGAAATTGAATTCCCATTCTTTTGTGGGTGCCTCTGGAGGAGCCGGCCTGGACTCTTGGCAGGGTGTGCATGTGGCTACCCACTCCTGTATATCACTGTCCAAGTTGGGCCACCACACATAACTCTTTGCCGATGCTTTCATCCTCACTATTCCCGGGTGACCCATGTGCAAAGCCTCTAACACGGCTACTCGTAGTTGCTTGGGAATGATTACCCGGTCCCCCCGCAGTAGACAACCCTGATGGCTGACAGTTTGTCCCGCTTTGCAAAATACGGTTTCAACTCAGCTCCAACTGGCGCCTGGGCCACCCCCTCCACACCCAGTTCAAAGTTTGTTTGACGATGGGGTCATTTGAGGATTGGCGTGCGACGTCGCTGGAGGAGATGGGGCCCGAGTCTAGGCAGTCAAGCAGGACTACCACGGCCTCGGGGGTGGGGTCGGCGAGCAGATCTGATAGTGGGCATCGGCTTAATGCTTTGGCGTGTCCCAGTGTGGTGCCTGGATGGTGGATGAGCCAGTAGGAGTATGCCGCCAGGAAGATAGTCCATCGGGTCATGTGGGGAGAAAGTGATACTGGTGTCGGCGGTCCCCAGCCAATAGCCCCAACAGAGGCTTGTGGTCGGTCACCAATTCGAAATCCCTGTCGTACAAGTATTCATGGAAAAGCTTGACTCCTGCCACTGCAGCCAGGGCTTCCCGGTCCAGCTGGCTGTAGTTTCGGTCGGCGATGGACAACGTCCTCGAGTAAAATGCGATGGGGGCTTCTGTGCGGTTCGGCATCCGGTGGCTCAGGACCATGCGGACGCTGAAAGGGGAGGTGTCACAGGTCAGCACCAGGGGCAGGATCTGGCTGTATTGCACCAAGAAGGAGTCCACCGATAACAGTCCCTTCAAGGCGGCGAATGCCTTGGCCTCAGTCCTCTCCCATGTCCACTCTGAGTTCTTCGCTAGCAGGTGGTGGAGCGGTTGAGCAACCATCGCTTTCTGCTTGAGGAACACGCTATAAAAGTTAAGGAGCCCTAGGAACACCTGGAGTTCTATCTGATTCCTTGGAGTGGGGACTTCCCTGATAGCTCTGTTTTTCTGGTTCGTCGGGTGGATCCTGGAGCCATCGATCATGTAACCCAGAAATTCTACCCTGGGTACATTTATTTTGCACTTTTCCTTTTTAAGGCGGAGGCCCTTGTTCCTGATTCTGCCTAGTGCAGCGCGAACTCGTTTAAAAGTTGTACTTCGTTTGTGGCGGATACCAATATGTTGTCGAAATAGGGGACGACTCCTGGTATCCCCTTCAAAAGGCGCTCCATAATACTTTGCAACAGCCCAGGGATGATACTGATGCCGAATTGTAGGCGGTTACATTTGAACGCCCCCCTGTGCATCACTATGGTTTGGGCCTCTGCTGTGGCACCATCTACTGGCAGCTGCTAGTACGCCTGCGCCAAGTCCAGTTTTGGAAATATTTTTCCCGGGCCGAGGGAATGCAACAAATGCTGGACTACGGGTACGGGGTACGCACTTTGTTGTAACCCCTTGTTGATTGTGCATTTATAGTTGGCGCACAATCTGATAGATCCGTCGGGCTTAACCGGGGTCACAATCGGCATTTCCCAGCAGGCGTGATCGACTGGTTCGAGGATCCCCTGGCTCACGAGTTTGTCAATTTCTTTGTAGATTTTTGGTCAGAGGGCAAAAGGCACACTCTTGGGCTGTAGCCAATTGGGGGCCACATTTGGATCTAGGCTAAATGGGGTCCCCCTTGTACTCACCCAGACCTGGAGGCAAAGACATCCTCGAACTCCTTAAATATCATTTCCACGGCGTTCCTGATGGCAGTAGCGGCTGGTGCTTCTCCCGTCTCGCTCAGGGTGTTTACTTCGGCGATGACCATCCCCAATGCCTGAAACCAGTCCAGTCCAAAAAGGCTTTGGAGATCGTCCCAGACCACGATTGCCTGTAGTTCCTTGGTGATCTGTTTGTAGTGCACTCTGAAAGTGCCTTGGCCCACGAGGGGAACCAGGTTTCCCTGGTAATCCCGCAGGCGGACGTCAGAGGTCCTTCTTCTGTATGGTCGGGACCATCTGTTTCAGGACCGACCATGAGATGATTGTTAGCGACGACCCGGTGTTGCTCTCCATCTCGCAAGGGACGCCCTCAAGGAAAACGGTGACCTTTAGCTTCTTAGGGTGGCTGGTTCGGATGTGCCGCACAGGAACCGTGATGTTCGGCTTCCTGATGTGACCCTGGCATCCCTGGGCCGTCGCCGTGAGGTTGGCTATCTGGTCGCCAGTTTCTGTCCTCCTGGGGGGCCTCTGGTTGGGTCGCTGCCTCCGGTTCGGTCCCTTCTCCGTTCTTTCGGGGCGACCAGTGGCTGCAGGGAACTCGCTGTGGCACACTCTGGCGATGTGTCCCTTTCGCTCATATCGCCGGCACGTCGTGTCTCGGAAATGGCAGGTTGCTCTAGTGTGATCGCCTCCACAGCTGGCACAGGGTAGCCCGGCCGATTTGAATTTCCGTGCTGGCGTTTTGCGGCTACTGCGCATGCAGTGACTGCTTTCCTCGTTGCTCTTGGACTCGATGGCCTCGTGGTGGACGCGGGCGCTCCTGGGTGCCTCCGTGGGTGCGGAAAAGAGAGGACCTGAGTGGGAGCTACTATTGTCTTGCTGCAACCCCAGGAGGGGGGAGTATCTAACACAAATTATTAGATTTTTGTTATGAAATTTAGTGTGTCCTGGGAATTGGAATGAAATGGCCTTCCCACAAAGAGATAGTGTTTCTGTGAAAAATATTTAAAATACACGAGGTAAACTACCAAAGATTTTTTGTTGTTGTTAAACAAATAATTTGGAGCTTGTTGATGCATGGAGGTATAAAAATGATGACTCCAAAGAATATTTTTTTCTGCAAGACATAAACTTCTTCAAAAATAGGTATGATTTGAATTTCAAACACTTTGGCTATTAATTTTTATGAAGTCAAGACATTACCAAATACTTTTTTACCCAATAATCGAGTGACTTTAACTTTTAAAAAGTAAAATTGACCTTTTAAGTGGAGATTGAATGAGATTTGTTGTTACAAAAGGAACTGGTAGAGGGCTATCAATAGAGGTTAAAGGAATTTTTTGAGAAACAAACAGAGGTAAAAATGTTTTAGTACGCAAATAAAATGAGAAAATATTTTACACAACAACAATAGTAAACTTAAAAAGAAAAGGCAAGAGAAAATACAACTGATTTTGGATAAGATTAAAAAAAGAATCTAAAAAGCTCTAGGGATGACCACTATTATCAAGTTAAGCTTTTACAGAGGTAATTTTCTATGTTAACATTGTGAGAAATGGAAATAAAGATCAACCATATAAAACAAAACAAAATGGAATTTGCAAATAAACCTAAGAAATTGTTAGCATAAAAGCTGAGGCAAAGTTACAAGGAAATATTGTAAGAACAGATAATGTAAATATTCAAAAAGAAAGGTTTCATCAGTATACTACTTTATGAAAAGATCAAGAAATTTCCTCAAAAAAGTGATATTGCTATAATCAGAATTTACCAAAGATTACTGAGAAAATAGAATAACAGGGCTGGAAGGGAACTTGGAATCTTCTTGCTCAAGCAGGAAAGTCTATACTTTCAAACAAATGGTTGGCCAATTGAGAAATTTTGAATGGATCTATAACAGCAAGTAAAGCAATTGAACAGACTAAAAGAAGAAAGTGACCTAGTTCAGAAGGGCGGTCAGCTTCTTACTACAAATATTTTGAGGATGTGTCTTTACAATCTTTACAACAAACAAACAATGAACATTATTCTACAGAATGGAAAGATTCTTGATAGCTAGAAAAAGAAGCTTAAATAGTATTAATATCTAAATAGGCACAAGATTAGCCTTTAACAAGAAATTATCACTCAATATCTTTATTGAATAATGGCTATAAATTGTTTATTGTGATTTTAGATGAAAGTTTAAAGATAATTTTATAGGACTGTATTCAAAAAGATGAATGCAAGTTATCTAAAAGACAATTACAGGATAATATTCAATTCACTTGATCTTAACCAAAAAGCTGAGAAATGGTGAAATAATATTAGAAATGTTTTGGCTATTTTGGAGTACTTAGAGGGGAAAAAAAACAAAAACAAGCTGCATTCATATTCTTAAATTTAGAGAAGGTGTTTGATCATTTGAATTGGATTTTCTTGTTTAGCATTCTGGAATATATGAATCTTGGATATAATATTATTAAATGAATAAGATCAATTTATATTTTACAAAAAAAGCACAAATAATTGTTAATAAGAGAACTAACAAACACTTGTAATACACAAAAAATGACAAGACTGTTTTCTGTCACCACTATTGTCATTTTAGTTCCTTAAGTACTAAATAGCGACATACAAAAAGATGACACAATTATAAGAGATAAGGTTAAGAAAGGTTAGGGTTATAAGTATAAGTTAAGGTCATTTGCAGTTGATGTGGAAGTTCCATTAGATGGAGTAGAAACAAGGGGAAAATAAACTTTTGTATATCAGCATATTTTAAGATCAATAATCAGAAGACAAAGTTGTCAATGAAAATATGAAATTAAAAACAAAACTAAGAAAATTTAAGATTGAGAATAAAGTAAAATACTGGGTATTATTGAAAAATATGAATTTAAGTTATTTCAAAATGGAAACTGGAAGATTGACTTTGATCCAATCTCTCAGCCCAACTAACTTCACAAGATAATTGTGGGGGAAAGAGGAGAAGGAAGGAGCATTGTGTATGTTCATTGCTTTGAGTTATTTAATAAAAGTAATAAAATCAGGAAAAAATAAAATAAATTAAAAAAAGATTAAACAAATTAAAAGTAAATGGAAAAGTATTCCAAATGACATTAAGATGGGGAAATTAAAATTTTCACTGTGGTGAAAATGAATCTTTTGCTGAGAATATTTTTGTTTCAGACAATCTATATGGCAAAGAAAAAAAATACTAATTAAATATAAAGTGCTAGATAATGCAAAGGAAAAAAGAGAAGTGGGTTTAGAAGATTTGAAGTTGTATTTCGCAGCTTGTTGTTTGTTCTGGATAAATTAATGGATGCTGCTAAGAAACGAGACTTAGAATTAAAAAGTAATAAACTGAAGTTTGGATGACATGGATAGTTACGGTACAATAAAAAGTAAAAATTAATGTGTATTTTAAAAGACATTTTATTAGACTTTCCATATTTAGAATGTGGAATAGATATAAACCCAGGTTGTCCTGAAAATCCTTTGCAGATCTCAGCTCAAGAAGCATGGCATAGAAGAGAAGCATGAAGAATTATTAGAAAACCATCAAGGGGAATTTAAAATTAAATCAAGGGGGCACAGTTTTTTATTTTTTATCTTTTTTTTAAATTTTTTGGTGCTTTTAGCTTTGTATTTTTTCCCCATTTTCTTTGTCTTTCTTACTTTATATTAATTTCTATTAGTTTTTCCTTCTTTTTTAAAAGTTTAAGATAAATCAATAGATCAATAAACAGCAGACAGACAGATACAGAGACACACACATACTTTAGACCATAGTTCTACATAACAGTATTGTAAAATTCAGTCTTGGAAAATGAATATCACAACTCTAGTTTTTTAAATAAGGCAGGATTCCCATACTTAACACTTCACGTTCATGCTGTTTCTAATTTCCCCTTTAAATGAATTAATCATGCTACAGGTTCACTTACTTTTGTCATTCACATGTATAGAGCACCGCCATCTCTCATCCATTTCCTAACCTGGAGCCAGTCTGTTTTGTTATGCTCTGATAGTACTGTAGTTTTTTGATATAAGTTTCTCATCAGGACAAGGAGATGTTCTGGGTATTGAAGCAATGTAGAATAAACAACTTTATTTGCAAACACTGAACCAAAGGTTGAAGATTAATATAATTGAAGGAAGTTACGGTCATTGCATAGCATTGGTTCCACTCCTCTAAGTTTGTTATACTCATTAAAGTTCTTTTTTAATATCAGGCCCCCTATTTGTCCAATTTTATTTCTATTTAGTTATATTGTCCCACTCCAAATATCTTTTGTTATGTCATCATCCCTATGGCCTCTTTGACTTCCAATTTACTCTTCAGAGGTATATTTTGATTAAACTATCCTACTTCAAACATTCAGAGTGATTTTGAACTGGATGTTTGCCTCATAGAATCAGTTTAAAACCTGTTTTGCTGCCTTTCAGTATTACTTTAGGCATTTACTTCCATCCTTGTCCATTCTAAATGTTTTAAACTGATTCTATGAGGCAAACATCCATATAAAACAATAAAATAAATAAAATAAAATGGAATGTCCCTATTACCTATGCATGCGGTTTCATAGAAAGGTCTTTTTTAAGACTCTTATAAATCCATTTTTAAACTGAAGTATAATGTAATTGCTTTTCCATTCTGAATCTACCTAACTAGTCAAAAAAGCCATTTATATGCAGCAAATGGAGAATCTTCTTCTCTTGTTCAAAATATTCTACATTAACTTTGTTCACAATACACAAGAGACCTCAACTTACTGTCAAAATTGGGATCGGAACTTTCATCGCTCAACAATGTGGCATTAAATGAGTCATGCCAATTTTACAACCTTTTTCGTATGACAGTTAAGCGAATCTGGCTTCCCCCTTTGACTTTGGCTGGGAATATCATAAATAATGATCATGCAACCCCAGGATGCTACAACCATTGCAAAAATATACCGTATGCCAATTGCCAAGAGCACAAATTTTGATCATATGACCACAGGAACAGTGTGATGGCTTAAAGTGCAAGGACTGGTTCTAAGTCCCTCTTTCATTGCCATTGTGACTGTGAACGGTTGTTTAAAAAAATGGTTGTAAATTGAAAACTACCTATAAAACTATCCTTCTATCCCAGGAGTCTGCAATCTTAAACACTCAAAAGAGCTGTTTGGACCCGTTTCCCACAGAAAACAAAACACCGGGAGCCACAAAACCTGGATGGGTGTGGCCAACTCGATATCACTCATTCCCACCCAGACACATGCCGCCCCCAGCAATGCGTAGCCAGGTTTTTTGGATCCCGGTGTTTTCTTTTCTATGGGAAACAAGTATCCCCCTCCCCCTCTCTCTCCCTCCCTCATTCCCAGCTCTCTCTTTTTCTCCCACTCCCTTTCCTCTCTTTTTTTCTCTCTCATCTCTCTATCTCCCTCTCTCTCTCATCTCTCTCTCCTTCCCCTCATTCTCCCTCCCTCATCTCTTTCTCTCCCTCCCTTTCTCCCCTCCTTCTCTCTCTATCTCATCTTTCTCTCTCTCATCTCTTTCTCTATCTCCCTCTCTCATCTCTCTTTCTCTCGTTCCTTTCTTTCTTTTTTTCTTTCTTTCTCCCCCTCCCTCCCCCTCCCACCTCCATTTCCCAACCCACATACCCAGGGAATAACTGTAAGGAAATTCAGCCACGTTCTGTGTCTGGAAGGATACAAAAATAAACCTTGAATTGCAAAAGGAGTGATTATCAGACTGTTACATCATGGCGTCATGAGGTTTCTGCCTTAGATAGCTGCATGCACTTCAGAGAAGCATCATCCCAAGCAGCTGCATACCCTGGACGCCCCCAATTGCTTGGCAGACAAAGTACGGGATGACAAATACACTCCGTCACCAAGGCAGTGTCTGCTGAATCCTTGCAGAACTGGGCAAAGGCAGAGAGAGGCGAGCAGACAGAGCCAAATTGAGTCAAATCTGTCTCTCTCTCTGCCCGGTTGCAGCAGGAAACAGCGGGCGGCTACTTCCAGCCTTGGTTGGTGCTAGATGCATGACCTGCTCTCCGCCCTGAGAGAGTTACCAGGGGGCAAATGGGGCAGGGTCACATTGTGGCTCTGCATTGTAATGGGTTCCAGGAAGAGAAGGGGACCAAATCTCCCACATTGTGAAGCTTGCTTTCACTGTACTATCCAAGGTGCTGCAAGAACAGCGGGCAGGTCATGGAGGGGGCGGGGGGAAGACCCAATGCCAAAACAAAAGCCAGCTGGGCTTCTCCTTCCTAGAAGCCCCCTACTCTTCCTCCAACTCCCTTCCCTCTACCCCCTTCACTCAATTTCATTTTGGGACAGAGGGGGGAGGCTGGAAACGTATGTTAGAGTGATGTTGGAGCGTGCCTTCTGCCCCTCTGGCGCTCGGCCTGCAACTCTCTGGGCTCCTCCAGGCCCGGCTTGCTGAGGAGGGGGGAGTAGCCCTGACGCCTCCACTCCCCCCCCCACGGACCTAGCAATTGCTGCCCAGCTTCCTCAAAGGTGCATGTTTCAAAGATTGCAGCTCGTGTCTGGAGGTGCCGAATAGTGTTCCCCTGTGAGCCAGGCCAGGCCTCTCCACCATCCAACTAGCCAATGGGGGCACTTCTGCCGGGCCAGTCGCCACCCCTCCCACTGGGCTTTTGTGCTCGGCACTCGGCTGGGGGAGGGGAGAACTTCCCCACGCAACCTTCTTTCTCTTGGCCCCACCAACGGGGGAGGAGGAAGGGTAGGCTTTGGGGATGGCCCACCCTGCAAGATCTGACCCTGTCGTTCTCTCCCAGCCCTCTTTGTAGTGGCAACAGCAAATTCTACAATGAAGGCAAAATCCTGTTGCCATGCAAAAGCAAGTACAGGGGTGCTTCGCTCGTGCACTAAGGCTCCGTCCATTGCCACAGCCACAACAGGGCAACAGCTCTTTCATTCCTCTGCTGCGACAGGGCCACAGGGAGCCACAGCAGAGGGGTGAAAGAGCCACATGCATTTCTGGAGCCTCGGGTTGCCAACATCCATTCTATCCTTTCACAAGGGTCTAAAAACCTAGCTCTGCCAATTGGCACTGTCAGAACAGTGGAGGTGGTTGATTAACATCAGATTCCACCTCCCCGCAACTTTATCCCAGATTCCCCATGTGTCCTTAGATTTTAATGTTTGATTTTAATTATTTATGTTTTAATTGCATATGTACAGATATATTTTTATAACTATGAGCTGCCCAGGATTAGCTACCTTATGGTAAAATGGGCAACCAATAAATAAAATAAAATAACAAATAAATAACAATAAAGCTTAATTTTATCATATTTTACAATAGAATATTGTATTTTATTATGCCTTAATGCTATATGTTTTTGATTAATAAACCAGTAATTATTGATTAATTCAATATTTGATGATTTTGTTTTCCCTTGATTTGTTTTGTTTTTACAGCTTTATGTTTTCTGATTTCTATTTTTCTTTAGTTTAAGAACTGTGGTAGTTAATTGTTTTCCAGCCGTCCGCCACTTGGGGATTTTTTTCAAAGCACGGAGGACGGATGCCGCTCTGGAAGTACGCTTTATGGTTGTGGGCTGCAGATCGTACAACCATAGAGCGTACTTCCAGAGCGGCATCCGTCCTCTGTGCTTTGAAAAAAAAAAAACCAAGCGGCGGACGGCGCCAGCAGCGGAGATGCCCTTCATGCGAGCGGGGAGCGTAAAAGCCGCTGCGCAACTCCCCTCTCCAGCCATGCAGAGTCCCATTCACTCACCTAAGGGCATTCCGAAGGCACCGAGCCACGGGAGGCAGAGGGCGGCGAACAGGCGCTTGCATTGCTTGGTGCCTTCCAGGTACTGCTAGGTCGGTCAGCGGCGCTATACCCGGCTGGAAAGGGGTGTTGCCGGGGGGCTGCTCGCGAGCTTGGTCACCTCATTCATGGCTGCTGCGTTGCTGCTACGACAGCGCAACGCAGCCATTAGACCCTGAGGCTGTGCCTGGCTCTTTGGGAACCCAGTTGCAAGGGAGCAGCCACCCGGCAACCCAAAAATAATAAGCCCTCCCCTTTAATAAGTCCAAGGCCATATTTCGTGGGTCAAAAAAATATAAGACCCTGTCGTATTTTCGGGGAAACACGGTAAATATACTGCTTTATAGAGCATGAAATGTTTAACCCTGATATATATGAAATCACATAGTAACATTATAACTATGGTTTCAAACCATTTGATTTTGCAGTTACATAAAAAGTTACACTTAATGGGGAATTCACTACTTCTCCTTTCCACTGAAATTTCCTGGGTTTCCTGAACAATCTGTCCACAGAGGATTTTCAGAACAAATTCAAGATGCTGGATGACGAATTGTATAGATTTGGAGAAAATTGACGGAAGCTGCGTATATGAAGAAAATGTTATAGATGATAAGGCACTTTAGAGAGATACTTTATTACAAGTAGAGGTCTAACACAACATTTTATGTACCATCTATGAAATCGTTTAATTTTTCCACTGACATCAATTGAGAGATCTCTTCTCCAACCCATCCCCCCCCCCCCCAATATGATAGCTAGCTAGCTAGCTAGCCAAATTACTTTCCTGTTCTAACTAGTTTCCAGGACTATTTACCCCTATTCCCATTTTCCCAACAGTCTATGCTAACGTTATTATAACATAATTATTATGATTTGAGAGGGAATACTCTATAGAGATTTTACCTAAAGAAATTTCATCCTCCTGTATATCTTGTGCTATTAAAGTCTACTGACATTTCCTTCAGATTCATGACTAGAAGCAATTTTGCCTTCAATGTCACAAGAATAGGAAGATTTGAGTCAGCATAACTATTGCAGGAGTCTGCAATAGTTTCTGTTCCAAATTTTTAACTACGCCAAACCCAACTACAACAAATAATTCTTACTATGGATGTCTATGGGTAGCTTTCGCTGCTATTACTAGGAATATTTTTAAAATAGTACTTAAATGTGAAGGAGACATAATTCTCTCTGTTCTTTTAATTTCTTGTCTTCTTTTATTTTCCTGCCTCCTCATTCAATCACTCCACTTTTCCTCTTATGCAGATACATGAATAAGGGAAGAAAATCTGATTAAATCCTGAACTACTGATTATTGGTCCCTTGCATCACAATGTAGTGCTCCAGGACATCAAAGCCTCAAGCAACAGAACCCCCAGGCAACATCAAAGAACATGAGATTTGTTTTGTTTTGTTTGTTTGTTTTATTGGATTTATATGCCGCCCTTCTCCCAAAGGACTCAGGGCGGTGTACAGCATTAAAAAACACATATTACAAAAGTTAAAAGGAAATTAAAAACAATCTAAAAAACAAACCCAATTAATATAACACTAACATTTAAATAATTAGATAAAATTAACAGGCCAGGCTGGCTTGCTGGAAAAGCCAACTTTTTAGGGTGCGTCGGGGATTATGCGAAGCTCCGGCGGTGGCTCATTCCAGAGGGAAGACGCTCCCACAGAGAAGGCTCTCCCCTGGGGGTTGCTAGCTGACACTGTTTGGTCGACGGCACCCTGAGGAGGCCAACTCTGTGGGATCGCACTGGACGGTGGGAGGCTACTGGTGGCAGTAGGTGGTCTTGCAGGTACCCTGGGCCTAAGCCATGGAGCGCTTTAAAGGTCATAATTAGTACCTTGAATCGCACCCGGAAAACAACCGGCAACCAGTGCAGGCGCCTAAAAGGGGTGTAACATGGGAGCACCTAGGTACCCCCATGATAACCCGCGTGGCCACATTCTGGACCAGCTGAAGCCTCCGATGAGGAAATAATTGAAGCTTTCAAAATCTTCGTTCACTGGCAAACAAAAGGCAACCATGAGATCCTTAGGCAGTGATATCAAACTGAAATTCATACTCCGTATACCAACAACCCAGAGATCAAAGCAACAGAAATCTAGGTGTGTGTGGTGTCTTTTAAGATGCAGGTAAAAATGACTACATGTACTTGTTCCATTGACAAAACAGTACAAACTGAGCACTTACATATTCCTATGTGCAGGTTTTCTTCATGGCTCAATTATAAGCCATTATGGCTCTGAAAACTTAACACGGTTTTCGTGACTAAAGGTACCCCCATTTGGAAGCAATATTCCTATGGATAATTTATCTGTAGATGATCACTCTATTTACAAGCTTTCTGCCTGGGAATCCTTATGGCATCTTCATCCTTCATAAATTGTCCCCTTGTATGTCAGTATCTAGGTTTCAAGGGAAGACAGTCTAATGCCTCTTTGCTTGAGAATCCTGAGTTCAGGGGCTGAACAACTCACTTGTTTCCAAATGACTATCTGGCATTTATGGCATATTTCCACCTATCTGAATTTTAAACAGCATAAATCGATATTAGAAGAACACATGTATATATTCATTATTTCTTTCCAGGGTAACCAAGAGTATTGCAAACTGCAGAAAAGAAGAAACAGCAAGCTGAAAAAACTGAAGGTATAACAGAAAAAAACAACAACCATGGATATACAACTGAAATTGATTTACTGGTATACCAACACCATCCACTTTGTCTCACATTTACTAGGCACTTTTTAAAGTAATCCATACACACTACATTAACTTTATGTTTATCCTGGCAAGTCAACCTCAAAATTTCCAGATCATATGCTAGGCAGAAGAATATTCTTTCATACAGATTTTTCATGTTTTTCAGAAAATATTCTATTAAGTAACTAATCTACTCACTCATTTTTTTTAATACATGAACAATGCAAACTTTCAATTTTCTCTGTTAAACTAAATGCTTTAATTTTGAGATGCATATCTCGTATTCCATTATATGAACTAAGATACAATGCACACAAACATACATGCAAATTCATGTCCCCAACCCAAACTACTCTAATTTTAGCACCAATATTCCTAATCCATTTATCTATAAATATATTAACCAATCAGAAGACATCACACATCCTTTATCTAATTACCTCCCTCCCTCTCTCTCCATCCATCCATCCATCCATCCATCCATCCATCCATCCATCCATCTATCTATCTATCTATATATATATATATATATATATATATATATATAGGATAAGGTTAGCAAGAGGGAGTGCAAAAATATATATATGCTGGTTTTGTTGTATTCGGGTCTTTTCCCGTGTAAGATTGAGATTGTCTTTGCAACGTTTCGGCAGGATCTCACCTGCCATCTTCAAGCTTGGGCTCAAAATGGGAACGGAGCTGCCGTCTTTCTGTAAATCTTGGTGGGAGGGGATGGGGTGCTGACTTTGTTTCAGTAAGTGGAGTGATTGGTTGTGTGGTTGTATCATGATTGGTAGATTGGTGCTGATTGGTGCTAGCTCTATGTGCATGGTTGTTTTGTATTGTAACAAAGGAAATGCCACAGTAGTGATGAACACATCTGACTACCAAGCCAAACTATCCAACCTACTCCAAGATCCTGCTTACAAACCTATAAACACAGACCCCACCACCTACCTGAAAAAAACCACCAAATCCAAAATAAAAGCCTCTGCCATCAGTGAAGAGATCCAGCAAAGAATCATCCCCAGAGAGAAATCTTCCAGATGCCCCAAACTCTATGGCCTCCCCAAGATACACAAAGAAGGAACACCACTCAGACCCATAGTCAGCTCCATAGGCTCACCTCTACAGAATCTTGCCAAATTCCTCGCCAAACAACTCCAACCCTACGCAGAATCCATCACCTCACACGTACAAAACTCACTCCACTTCATAGAAACAATAAAGAAACAAAACTTACAACCCAGCGACCTACTCGTGAGTTTCGATGTCATATCCCTCTTCACCCAAGTGCCTATAAAAGAAGCCTTGACAGCCATCCAGAAAAAACACAACCCCCCTAAACGCATCCTGGACCTGACCAACCACTGCCTAACCAACACATACTTCATCCATAATGGACAAAGATACAAACAGATAGAAGGAGCACCCATGGGATCACCCCTCTCACCTGTCATTGCAAACTTATACATGGAACGTTTTGAAACCAACGCCTTAGACAAATCTGAACACAAACCCAAACTCTGGCTCAGATATGTTGATGACACTTTCGTGATTTGGCCACACGGGAAAGAAAAACTGGACAACTTCCTCACACATCTCAACAGCCTACACCCCAAAATACAATTTACCATGGAAATAGAAGCAAACAACCAACTTCCCTTTCTGGATGTCCTAATCTACAAAAAACCCAATGGCTCCCTAGGACACACCATCTACCAGAAAAAAACACACACCAACCGCTACTTAAATGCACAATCCCACCACCATCCTGCACAGATCAACTCTGTAGCCAAGACCCTCATCTCCAGAACCAAACGCCTAGCCGACAAAGACCACCTGAAAACTGAATTACACAAACTCACAAATGTATTAATCTCCAATGGATTCCAAAGAAAAACAATCACCAACCTAATCCAAAAGGAGACTCCCTCCAAAAACCAAGACACAGAACAGGACAATGGCATCGCCCTCCTCCCTTACATCAAAGGCACCACAGATAAAATCAGCAAAATTCTCCACAAGCACAATATCAGGACAGCCTTCACCACTGACCAAAAAATAGCCAACATCTTAAGAAACCCCAAAGACAAAATCCAGCTGGAAAACCAAGGAGTCTACAAAATACCATGCAAAATCTGCCCAGCAATATACATAGGACAAACAGGAGGGTAAATGCACACATCACAGAACACAAGAACGCAGTAAGAAAAAAAGAAAAAACTTCCTCCCTTTTCCAGCACCTTAAAGCTACAGGACATGAAATCAACTTTGAAGGAGCCAGGTTAATCTCCAAAACAGAACACCTCAACAAGAGAATAATTATGGAAGCCATCGAAATAGAGAAACACCCCCACAATATGAATAAACGTGATGATACCTCCCACCTACCAAACATCTGGAAACCAGCCCTAGCCAACAAACGAACACCACCCACCACCCAAGCCGTTACAATACAAAACAACAATGCACATACAGCTAGCACCAATCAGCACCAATCTACCAATCATGATACAACCACACAACCAATCACTCCACTTACTGAAACAAAGTCAGCACCCCATCCCCTCCCACCAAGATTTACAGAAAGACGGCAGCTCCGTTCCCATTTTGAGCCCAAGCTTGAAGATGGCAGGAGAGATCCTGCCGAAACGTTGCAAAGACAATCTCAATCTTACACGGGAAAAGACCCAAATACAACAAAACCAGCATACCTACACCCGTATAAAATGTATATATATATGTATGTATAAAATTTTAAATTTATATATTATAGTCCTTGTTTTATGAACAGTTTATTTATATATATACATATACATATACATATACATATACATATACATATATATATATATATGTATTTGTTTTCGTAGATTTTCACGGGTGTAGGTATGCTGGTTTTGTTGTATTCGGGTCTTTTCCCGTGTAAAGTTTACACGGGAAAAGACCCGAATACAACAAAAACAGCATGTATGTATGTATGTATGTATGTATGTGTATATATATATATATATATATATATATATATATATATATATATATATATATATATATATATATATATATATATATATATATATATATACACATACATACATACATACATACATACATACATACATACATACATACATATATATATATATATAACTAATACATTGATAGTCCCAGGGTGACTTACAATCTGGATTGAAAGTTTCAATGCCTTTCCCAACAGTCACCTAATCATATTTTGGATGTTCAATAATTAGACTGTATATACATCGGTTTGCAGCATCCCAAGTCAGATGGTTAATAACCAGGAACCAACATTTGCCTAGTTTCTGGTAAAAAAAAAACCAGCCATGGCAGTTTACTTACGTTATTCTATTCATTTAATAACTGCCATGTTCCCTTAATAATCATGTGAGTTATTTAAAGTCTGCTACAAAAAAGGTTGTAAAATTGGGAACAATCATGTGGTGACCCACTTAATGAAGGACATGTCTTATTTTTTTCCAAGTTCTTTTTTGTATTACTTTATAATATAAAATACAAAAGTACAAAAGCAAATAAGAAAAATAGGGGAGGGGAAGGGGAAAGTGTAGAAAAGAAAGAAAATGTGTTGATTTCCCACTTCCTATGGTGCTGTAGAGTAAGATAACAACATCAAGCCTCAAACTTTTTAGTTTACATAATAGTATAAAGTAGCCATTTCTATAACAACAATTCTATTTAATCAGTAAAACCCAAAACCAAGGTTTTATTTTTTCTCCCATCTACAGCACGAAGTCCTGAAACAGCTTACAAGTAGAAACAAAAGTAGTTGTGTTTTTTTCTTTAATCAAAGAAGTCAATTAACCATCTGTGCAAACTCCATCAACTTTTGCAACCATTGGTCCATTGTGGCAATCAAAATGTCCTTCCATGTTTGCGCATAAAAATAATCTTACTGCAGCCAGCATATATAACATCAAGTTTCAATTTTTTTTCTAAATCTTTTCTCATTAAACCCAAAAGAAAAGTTTCTGGTTTTATCTTGATATTCACTTTGAGAATCTTCTGTATTAGTATATCAATCACACTCCAATATTTCTTTGCTTTATAAATGTCCACCATAAATGATAAAAGGTCTAGGTTCAATTACAGTTGTAAGTCAAGGACTACTTATAGTGAAAATAGAGCTATAAGTATAGAGCTATGCTTAAATTTGCCAACAAACAAGTTTGCCTTAGGCACTAAAATGTTCTTAATCAATTGTCAGGTGCAACTAATCAGAACAGAAGCTGAGTTCAAAGCACTAAAAGTTCATTACATGCTACCTATACACAAGTGTCTTGTCTACTTACTGAAGGTCAAACCAAATTTGAACTAGATAAGGTTCAATGGATTGGGGAGGGGATGGATTTAGGTCCTTTGAAAGCATAGTGACTCCAAACTGATGATGACTGTTGGCTTACCTAAATGATCATTCTCTAGGTGCTGCAGGAGTGTTCAAGCACGGGTTAACTTCAGCTTGCTGCCCAAGGACTGAGTTTAAATATTTAGTGTAGCCACGCCTCCTGCTCCCTTTGGAGTTCAGTTTGAAAAAAGAAGAAACGTAACTTGGAAGAACGTCGCAAAGATGGATGATGTCCTCAGAGGTTATACCACGGTTCCACTAGATTACTCTAGAGCGGGGTTGGACACTCCCGCAGCGCCTAAAGAACAACCATTCAGGTAAGCCAACGGCCATTCTCCTAGGCTTTGCTTGAAGTATCCAAGCATGTCGTCTCTGGATAATATGGTGGTCAAGGCGGCCATCTGCCTCTGTAGTGTGTTGGGGGCAAGACCCTTATCCAGTCCGTCCTGGAGAAACTCAAGGACTTGCGAGATAGTTGCTGCAGTGCGATGATATGACGTGACTGACACCAAGATACGAAAGCTATCCAGGTAGCGTCATAGATGCGCACAGTGGAAGGGTGCCTGGATGGTGCGGATGATCTTGTCCGAGAAATTGTCCTGCCTCAGGAGGTCCCCCTCAAGTGCCAGACGGCCAACTGGAGCCACTGAGGATCCGGGTGAGGAATGGCCCACTGGGCTCAAAGGAGCCTCCGGGGCTAAAAAGAGTCCTCCGACAGCTTACTGGGGGTCCTGATCTTCCTATCTTGCCCCTAGCTCATCAGTGGCTGCTGACGGGCCTCCCAGTGCAGCCTCAACTGCGTGCGAGTGCGGAAGGCTGTTTAACTTCAAGCTGCCTGGTCCGCACGTGAGAGAAGTCAAAACTAAAGGAAACAGCCTCCAAAGAAGAAAACAACAAAACCTACGCTATCTAAGACTACACAGTGAAATAAAAAAATATGAAAGGGCTACACTATGCTAGTATGGAGAGTCCAGCTTGCTGTCCAAGGACTGGAACTCCCCAATGCATCTTTTTAGGGGACTGAGTTTTTCAAAACTGAACTCCAAAGGGAGCAGGAGGCGTGGCTACAATAAATATTTAAACTCAGTCCTTGGGCAGCAAGCTGAAGTTAACCCATGCTTGGACACTCCAAGCAGCACCTAGGACAGCGATGGTGAACCTTTTTTGGCTTGCGTGCTATAAGTGGGGGGAGCGCAGGGGGGTCGTGTGCGGGCGTGCTGCACCCATAATGCAATGCGAGACCCCCCCTGTGCGCATGCACATACTACAGGCGCGACCCCATTTTTACATGCTTTTTCCGCCCTCTCCAGGCTCCAGAGGCTTTATAGGAGCCTGGGGAGGGCGAAAACAGCCTCCCCCGCCCCCCGGACGCCCTCTGGAGACTTCAGGGACCTTCAGGAGGCTTCCCTGAAGCCTTCGCAGTCAAAATGACCCTCCGAGCAAACCGGAAGTCACGCGTGCCTTAGATTAGCCATCACTGTTATCTTCCCACTGAAGTGGTACTTATTCATCTACTTTGCATTTACATCTGAACTGCTAGGCTGGTAGAAGCTGGGGCAAATAATGGAAACTCATTCTTTCACATGATCTTGAAGTGCCAACCTTCCAGTCAACAAGCTCAGCTTCTTAACTGCTCAGCCGCTGCATCCCTTATAAAATATTTGACTTCCTTTATATAGATTGTGCATATTTTTCTCCTTAAATAATAAGATTCCATTCATTAAGATTTATAAAGGCATATAATCTACTTAATAATGCAATAAAGGAACTTGGTTTAAAAAACAAATTAGCCTTTTATATTGCCTGATGTGCCATGGCATTATAGAACATTCAATACTGATTCTTTTATTGTTAGAAAATAATTTTAAATTAAATCTTCACCTTACTTTTTATGTGCTTGTGAAATATGCTACTTAATTTTTTGATCATAGTTCAATTGGTATATACTTTGACTTCAATATTTTGTGCTCCTAATATTAAGGTGAGAAAAAAATGCCCCACATTCTATCTTTCCAAAATATCTAGCTCCCAAATCTCCATGATTGAATAAGCATTTCATATTTCTATCAGATGGCATCACATTTCTAGACATCTAGATGAACTGTCTGAGATACATTATTTTTGTCCTAGCCAGGTATTTTTTATATTAGCTTTTACTATAGTTCTCACTACCAAGACAGACTTACTCTAAATTAACTCTCAACATAATGGGACTTGCTTCCATGAAATTGTGCTTAGTACTGCAGCTTTCACATAATTTATGAGATAGTTTCTAGTATAATTAGACAGCTTTTCAGTAGGTTTAGCCTGAATCATAGTAATACAAGGCAACACCTTGAAATAGAAAAGCTTCTTTAATATGATTTTAGCTCTAAAACTGGACCTAGCAAGTCTAAAAATCATTACATTTATGGGTATTTCTAACTGGGTATTTCAAAAGAAGTCTTAAATTGTGAACTGTTACAACTTCATTCACCTCCTTTGTAATTGTGGATAGAACAGAATAGTTTCAGTCACCTTGGACAGATCACCTTTCCCAAACCGCTGTCCTCCTTGATTAAGTATTACTATAGATTTCAAATTCTCCAAAATCAGACTGGATTAGGGAAGAGGAATTTGAGGAACAGAATATAAGACTACAATTAGACATGTCTACTGGATAGTGTACACACAGGAATCAGTTTTCACTATTACAAGCAAATGTGGAAAACTGAAAAACCAAATTGTGTGACACTAAAGCAATCAGATTTGATTACAGGAGTAGAAAGTAGCCATTTAGTTCAATCTCCTGCAGGAATCCAAGCAAAAGCACCAGATATGTTCTGTTTAAAAACAATCAGTGTAGGATAATATACTAATCTTGAAACCTGTCCTACTCAACAGTGTCTATAGTAAGTTATAATAATATCAAAATATATGCATTATATCATTGTGCAAAGGACAAGTTAGTTGTTGCATCACAACGTGACATAATTTGCTTTCTTTGTTCCTGTTGTAACAGTCCATGTTATTTGCCTCCCAGTTCTGTTCTTTCTCCATAGTTATCTGTAGATCCTGTAATGGAATGTGTGGACAATTTTAAGCAAAGAGGAGAAGAGATGCTACCTAGGAAACAATCAGAAAAAAATGTCTATAGAGAATCTCAATCATCCAGGTCATGGATACCCCAAAGGTACTTTTCAAAAGGCAGCTGGACTTTCTTGTTTTTTTCCTTGAAAATATTTTACTTCTTATTCAAGAAGCTTCTTCACTTCTGACTGAATGCTGGAGAATGGGGAATGGACAGAGAAAACCAATGGTTTGAACAAGGGATAAAAGAGGCTGTCTGTTTTAAAACTGAGCAGCCCTCTCTCAACAGAGGAAGAGGTATACAACACCACCTATCTCCAACAGTCCTTTCAGCAGTTCCAAAAAGGTATCACCTCCATTTGCACTCTGATTCATGTGGCCCTGAAGATATAGATAAATGCCCAAGTGGCCTCAATGACTCTTGGAGAGCTAATTACCAATCTTCAGAATGCTAATGACCATATGACTGGAAGGAATACAAATCCTTCCATTCCCCACCATTCAATCAGAACTGAAGAAGCAAATGTTTTCAAGGAAAAACAAAGAAAATCCAGTTGCCTTTCAAAAAGCACCTATGGGACAATCAGATAAGAAAGTCAAGAGCCCCCAATGGCTTAACAATCAGAGAAAGAAACTTTAAAAAGATCTGCCATAATGGATCTAAATATGTGGGGAGGATGGGAACTTCTGCCTTCAGACTTGCAAGATTCTGTTAATGTAACCTTAGAATATAATAGAATTAGTTCATCTACTCATGTTTTCTGTCTTGTTCAGCTAGGAGGGCAGATAGATCCATTAACAAAATGTTCTTATTCTTAGGGGAAGTTTTTTCCCCTAACATTCAGATGGAATCAACCTTTTTTGTGACTTAAACTCATTATTCAATATCCAGTACTCTGAAATAACAGATAACAGATCCTGACCTTCTTCCATTTGACAATCTTTCAAGTGCTTGAGATGGCTATCATATATCTCTTCAGTCATTTTTCTCAAGCCTTCATTCTTCTTAGGAGTTAGTTTCCAGTTGCTTGATCATCTTCACTACTTTTCTCTAAACCTGCTCCAATTTCTCCAATTACTTAAAATATAGTTCCCTGAACTGAATTTTGAATTTAAAATGTTTTTTGATCAAAGGATGGTAAAGTGGAATGACTGTTTCCAATGATTTTGAGTACATATTCTGTTGAGGCAATCTTAAAAGTATTGTAATAAATATGGATTCTTTGGAAGGTATACGTATACTAAATGTACCTGCTTTATAAAAAGATTAAGGATGCTCTGTACCAACTTTATTTCTATACTGTTGATTGCATGACTAAAATATTATTGGGTCAAAATGTTTAAGAAGTTGAAGTCTTAATCTTAAAATTACATTTTTAAGGTTTAATATTTTATGTTTAGAACTTAATATCCATCAGAACACACAGTACTTCCAGCCTAATTTCTACAGAATGTGGAAGCACAATATCCATAGAAATTAGAAATGTATCATACAACTCTTGCCTAATGTATAAAGAATAATCCTAATAAAACATTAAAAGAATACACATAGTTCTAGACAACAAAAAGAGAAATTAATAAACTTAAGAATGGAGCATATATTGAATTCTTAAGGATAATGAGCTTTTATATATGTTCTCAATGTCACTACGTTATTTTGTTTGTCTACTTGAGCCTCTATTATAAGTTATACTGTAGAGAAGTGTTTCTTATCAGCAATGATGTACTGCGCCTGCTCATCACACATTCCAGAGACTTCCTTCCTTTTGATCTTTGTTCATCTTCAAGAAGGCGGACAACATTTGCTCTTGCCAAAATGTAACAATTAGATAGATTTGTTTTATTTCTATTTTCTTATTTTTGTATTAAAGTTTGTTTTCACTAGAACATGTTTTCGGGATTTATTTTCATTTTCGCTTCTTGAGGATATGCTGTTTGGAAAAGCCGTCGACTCCTAGACCTCATTAGTTCAGGGTGAAAATTTCCCCTGACAATTAATGGTAGCAGAGGATGGTTTATAATTTACGGTTGTTCCTTCCAAGCTATCTTCAAGAGATAAGCGACCAGGCTAATTAACCATGCCAAGGAAGAAAAGAAAAAAAGACAGACGTGAAACACGCTCAGAGGGATCCATTCCTTCTGACACAGAGATGCAAGATTCTTCAAGCTGGCTTCCAAAGCACCAGATTTCTTCAGCAGCCGGGCCAACTGTGGGGGCAACTTTTCAACAAGAGGAAGCTGCTACAGGAGGTGAAATCTACGGACCGAGGTCAGTAAATCTCCCTTCTGATTATGCACGTTCCCAAATATCTCCAAGAGATTATGACATGCTCGGAGCAAAACCAAAACGTTCCACATTGCCAGAGCAAATTCACTCCCAAACTTTTGGAGATTATCAAACAATTGATGTCTGGCCAAAGCCCTCGCGGCAACTGCCGGCAGAGGAAAAACACCCCCACGCAGAAAGTGAAACTTATGAATCCTTCTCAGGCCCTGGGGAAGATATGAAAAGCTATCGTGACCGGATAGACTTTTTTGAAAAACAGGTCTTAGAAGCTAAAAAACACTATGAAAGGCTAGAGGCAAGTAGGAGGGGTTTCCCCACTTCCAACATGTCTGAGGACGCCATCTTGCCTTCTTCTAAACAACCTAAGATACACCCCCTAGAGGACATTGCCTTAGGCGAATCAGAACAGAGAGATATGTACACGTCACCGAGGTCACATGATCTCCTTTGTTCTACTTCTTCTGCCACGTACAAAGGTCTGGTGCAGCCAAGAAGTGAAGTGAAGAAGTAAGGTAACACAATTTCATTGGGCATGCATTAAGAAGTTATTGAAATACCTGAAGCACACTAAACACATGAAGTTATTGCTAGAACCAACACACACTGATCATCCAAAGTTATGTTATGCTGATTCTGATTGGGCAAGTGATAAGAAATCACGCAAAAGCACTTCTGGTTACATGATGTTCCTGAATGGATGTCCTGTTTACTGGCAAGTGAGAAAACAGAGTTTTGTTTCATGTTCATCTACTGAAGCTGAATATGCTTGTGTTTCAGATGCTTGTAATTCTCTAACGTGGTTTGATGCTTTGATCACAGATATCTGGACACGTCCGATTCGACCAATCACCGTGATGGAAGATAATGTATCGGTGGTTTATATTTCTGAGTCACATTTTACAGGTTCTAGGTCCAGACACATTGACATTCGTTATCAAAACACAAAGCAATTAGTTAAGCAAGGTTTTGTTAAATTGCAATATGTTTCTACACATGATCAGATTGCTGACATGCTCAACAAACCACTTGCAGCAGTTCAACACAAGTATCTGCGAAAGAAGATGTGCCTTAATTGATGATTTGATGACATCAGCCCAACTGACAAAAGAAGGGGTGTCACTACGTTATTTTGTCTACTTGAGCCTCTATTATAAGTTATACTGTAGAGAAGTGTTTCTTATCAGCAATGATGTACTGCACCTGCTCATCACACATTCCAGAGACTTCCTTCCTTTTGATCTTTGTTCGTCTTCAAGAAGGCGGACAACATTTGCTCTTGCCAAAATGTAACAATTAGATAGATTTGTTTTATTTCTATTTTCTTATTTTTGTATTAAAGTTTGTTTTCACTAGAACATGTTTTCGGGTTTTATTTTCATTTTCGCTTCTTGAGGATATGCTGTTTGGAAAAGCCGTCGACTCCTAGACCTCATTAGTTCAGGGTGAAAATTTCCCCTGACACTCAAGTCAATCTAAATGTAGAACCAAGTGATCATAATAGTTGTCTTGCTGTACATAAAGCAAAATATGCTCTTTGGAATACAATATGTATGAAAAAAGAGATTATGTGCTCCTGTGCGGGAAGAATGTTGATTTCTGGGATCGTCAATGCATTTTCATTGCCCAGTTCTCTTCAAATTTGACAGAGTTCTTGATAGAATACACTGCGTATATTTAGCATACACCATGACTATTCATCTCATTTAGTTGGTTTCTTTCACCATAACATTACTAATAGCCATTTTCTTGCTCTTAATATGCATGAAGTATCTTGACTAATCTCAGTGATACATGAAAGTCTTTGATTTTATTTGCTTCATAGGAATTTGGAATTAAAATCATATTTATAAAAACCTTTGGATGGAAAATAATCACGAGCAAAAAGAATTTAAATATTTACAAGGCAGTATGTATAAGCAAAATGGAGAGGGGAAAAAATATATGGGCCAAAACTGATAGTGACAAAATAGAGAAATTAGAATTGGAACTATTATTTCTTTGTGGAAGTTAGTTGGAATTTTTAAAGAGAAAAAAAAACAATTTTCCTGTAGTTGGGTAAAGTGATTCACTCCACTTCTTAGAACCAAAAAGTAATGAATGCGTTAGACATGGGAAATGGAAAATTTTCCATTTTGAGAAGAAAATCCCTTACCTCTAATAGCATCCTTCACGTTGCCAATCTTGTTGACATCCTCACACTCTTGTCCTGCAGGAGTAGACTTTAGCTAAATAGCATTTGGGGACATATTTAACCCTTTTAGCTTTGTTTTAATTTTCTTTATGACTCTTCCTTTGGCTGGTGGGTGTTTGTTCATTTTTTATAAATTTCTTCTTTTAAACTGAAAACTAACTTGATTAGCAAGTTTTATACTAAAATATATATTTTATAGAAGTGTTACTATTTTCAAATAGTTCAAGCCTACTTCTTTCAATGTTCCTTAGTATCAAGATTGAACTGCATTTAGTATATGCAAAGATTTCAAAATTTATCCAATCTATGTGAGGCTAACTGTAATTATTAATTATGGTACATAACATTTTCTCCTTTGGATGAAACCTTGACATTATTCTCCTCTTGAAATTACACCAAAGATCACTCTGCATTTTGAGGCCTACTAAGGTCATTCACAATGGAAAATGTCTGCACTCCCTGAGCTGTCCAATTTATTTAATTTAATACACTCTTTGAATAATGACACTAATTGCAGTATGTTATTACCTAAATTCATAAAAAATATTTTACATTTCTAACTTGCCCAAACCAACCATAGGTAATATTGAAACTGCATATACAATTGCAAATTAAAATCACATCTATTCAGCATACAGCACTGCAAACCATTTAGCCCTTTAATCAACCATACCATCACACAATAGAAGTTCTACTTTTGCTTATTGGAGTCATATGGAACCAATGAACAAGCTATTATTTTCAGGAACACGCTCAGAACATCCACTGTTATAAACATTTTCACCACAACCAGTTACCAACAATTTAATAATGTGCAGAGACATCTGTTATATTCTTAACACACACTGATTTGTATTTCAGTATATCACCAAAGCCCACATCTGACTTTAAACTCTGAGAACATTAACATTTTGTCTAAATTAAATATTAAGAGGACTATTTACTGAGCACACAATAGAATAATGAGAACTCATATTCAGAAAGTACAGGAACAGATCTTAAAGTACAGGAACAGAACTTCACTTTTAAAGAAGTTACAAAAATACTATCCAATTAGCATGATTTTCAAAACATAAATATCAAATTTCTCTGTTGACACAAAAAAATGGTCTACCTATTTCATTATTTACAAGTCCTAAAGCACTCCTGAGTCACTCTGGAGTTGAATCACTCAAAACTGATAATTCAATAGTAACTACCTTTAAACAGAGATAATATGTTTAGCAATGATTCACACAAAGCCACAAATGAACAACAGACAAGTAAAATCTTTTCCAAGCCTCTGGAAAAAAAAATGTTGGTATTCCTATTAAACTTTTATTATCTGATGGTCTAAATATTAATTCTCACCAGGGTGGATTTGATTTAAATCAAGTTGATCATGATTTAAATCACGATTTAAATCAATTTTTAAAGAGCAACTGTCATTTCTGTCCCGCAGCAACTCCTCCTCTGACCTGCTGTTGACTCAACGACAGTCATGCTGCTCTCCCGGCTATGCTGGACTTGGAGCTTAATCAAATTGCTTTTTCGGCCTATGCCGGTCTTGGAGCTAATTGTTGCGGTGGCTTTGCCAATCAAACGGGGAGCCAACTGAATCGTTGCAGGGGCTGTGCCAATCAAAAGTGGAGCCTCCGGACCATTGCAGCGGCTGTGTAGGCTGTGTTGGGGCGGCTTGTTGCAGTGGGGGTGTCGCTCGCCTTAAAAAATGTGCCATTCACTGAAAAGCAGCTGACAGGAATCGCTTCTTCCTCCCCCCAACAAACAGCTGATACCTAAAAAAGGCAGGAATACTCGCCCATCTTTCACACTCTTCCGCTGAGCTGAATCGGCTAAATTGATTGCCGAAAACGACGCTATTCTTCGAGAGACAGATGATTGAGTTTAAATGATGCCGGCCGCCTTGAAAGAGGCGGTGGTCAGGCCCCTGCTCAAGAAGCCTTCTCTGGACCCAAAGGAGCTAGCAAATTATCGTCCTGTCTCCAACCTTCCTTTCTTAGCGAAGGTTGTTGAGAGTGTGGTGGCTCAGCAGTTTCCGCGCCACCTGGAGGAAGCTGATTATCTAGACCCGCGCCGGTCCGGCTTCCGACCCGGTCACAGCACGGAGACGGCCTTGGTCGCGTTGGTGGATGATCTCTGGAGGGCAAAGGATGGGGGTTGTTCCTCCATCCTTGTCCTATTAGATCTCTCGGCGGCCTTCGATACCATCGACCATGGTATCCTATTGCGCCGGCTGGAGGGGTTGGGGGTTGGAGGCACCGTGCTACGGTGGTTCCGCTCCTACCTCTCTGGCCGGACGCAATGTGTGTTGACGGGGGAGCAGAGGTCGACCGCAAGGCCCCTCATTTGTGGGGTCCCTCAGGGGTCGATCCTCTCGCCTCTCCTGTTCAACATATATATGAAGCCGCTGGGCGAGATCATCCGTGGTTTTGGGGTGAGTTACCATCTGTACGCTGATGATACTCAGTTGTACATTTCCACCCCAAACCACCCCAACGAGGCTGTCGAAGTGATGGCCCGGTGTCTGGAAGCCGTACGGGTCTGGATGGATGACAACAGGCTCAGGCTCAACCCCTCCAAGACAGAGTGGCTGTGGTTCCCGGCTTCCCGATTCAATCAGCATACACCATCGCTGACCATCGGGGATGAGCAATTAGCCCCGGTGGAAGGGGCGCGCAACTTGGGCGTCCTCCTTGATGATCGGCTGACCTTAGAAGAGCACGTGGCGGCCGTGGCAAGGGGGGCGTTCCACCAGGTTCGCCTGGTGCGCCAGTTGCGGCCCCTTTTGGACCGGGAGGCCTTGCGCACAGTCACTCACGCGCTGGTGACGTCCCGCCTGGACTACTGCAACGCTCTCTACATGGGGCTCCCCTTGAGGTGCGCCCGGAGACTGCAGTTGGTCCAGAATGCAGCCGCGCGGGTTATTATGGGGAGATCGAGATTCTCCCATATAACACCTATCCTGCGCGAGCTGCACTGGCTTCCTGTGGCCTACCGGGTGCGCTTCAAGGTACTGGTTACCATCTTCAAAGCGCTCCATGGCACAGGGCCCAGTTACCTGCGGGATCGCGTCCTGCCCCATACATCCCTGCGACCCATTCGCTCACACAGAGAGGGGCTACTCCGGGTGCCGTCCTCTAGAGAGTGCCAGAGGGCGGTGCCCAGGAGTAGGGCCTTCTCTGTGGTGGGCCCTACCCTTTGGAATGACCTCCCCCCAGACATCCGGACAACAACCGACCTTCGCTCCTTCCGTATGAAGCTGAAGACCTACCTGTTTTGTCAAGCCGGCCTGGCATAACGTTACAATCTTGCCACCCCAGGTCATTTTATAATGGGAAATTTTGTTTTTTAAAGTTTTTAGAGTTTAATATTTTTTGGGTTTTAAACTTTGTAAGTATGCTTATTTATGGACTTATTTTTACCTCCTCCGCACGATATATGGTGCTATCTTGATTATTGCTCTGTACGTCGCCCCGAGTCCCTGTGGGGAGAGGGGGCGACTAATAAGTTCAATAAAATAAATAAATAAATAAATAAATCCTTGCTGCTTTCGCGCCAAACAGCTAATTGCTGGGGTGCTCTATTGCTCACCCAAAGTCTCGTCACTGAAATCATTGAGAATCCAAAGCACTACCTGTACCCTTTTCTCCCAAGGAGCACTTCCTAAATGAGTCTCTCTTGGGATTCAGACTGAGTCAAAACTGGGATACAGTCAAGAGAGGCATGGTTATGAAGTTTAAAAGGACTCAGTCTCAGGACAGAAGGGAGGAGTTAACCCATGCTTTGGATTCTCTGCTCAGCACACTGGAGATTTGCAGGTGCTCTTTAAATGTAAGGACTCACTCTTGCTGGTCGTTAGAAACTTTAATATTATGATTTTCAAACAAAATAAAGGTTTCCTATTTAGTTTACAGAGTTTGGATTCATTGAATATGTTTACCAAAAAATATAAACATTGCAGAATATACAGCCTCATGCTACATAACTAAACTCCATTTCATGCTGAATAAATTAAATTATTAATGTATTTTATCTTTAGATAAGATTTTTACTCCAAAAGCATTTTATTAAAATAAATTTGATAAAAATAAAAAAATCTGATTTAAATTAAAAAATCTAATGTAATTTTTTAAAATGATGTTTTTATTTTATTTTTTATCCACCCTGATTCTCAACTGTCATGGTTGAGCACTTTGCATTATTCCATATTAGTAACTAAAAACACACATGTAAAAGTACTAAAGCATCTAAGAGATTCTGTCAACTTCTAATGAAAGGGTTTAGGAAGAGAGTTGTTTCCTCTGCAATGGTTGCAGACCTCCCAGCTGATCTTGCTCCCTCAGAGGAGTCTGCATTCCCTTTAGGTGGGGCAGAGGGTCCGCTCCCCTCCCCCATGGATGCACAATCTGCCATTATGGTGAGGGTCCCCAAAGTATGCAGCAGCACACACGCAACTGCTGCTAGAACTATTAGTATGCTAGATTGGCGTGGGGAATGCCCGGGCAAAAATCGAGGCACGAATTCCTCGAATGGCACTGGTGGTTAAGTGCTGGCCGGGGCTGCTGCTGCTGTCTACTTGGAAGTATGCCTGGGCAAACCGAGGCAGAGACTTTTCAAAGCCCTCACAGCAGCGGCTGCTGTTCCGGAAGGCCCGGGCGAGCCAGCATGCTCGTAGGCAGGTTTGGGAACCAGCGCCCAGATTAAGTGGCTTTGTGGAGGAATCCTGATCCAGCCACAGATACACAGGCGTCTTGAAGCCCCAAAATACATGGTTGGCGGCTGTGCCAGAGGACTGGAGTAGCCAGCATGACCAGAGATATCCTAGCTGGCAAAATAAATATGACAAATTATTAAACAAAACTTGTGTTAATTTTTAAAGAAAAAAAGTAAAAAAATCTTAAAATAATTAATTACTCAGAGAATAGAATAGAATAGAATTCTTTATTGGCCAAGTGTGATTAGACACACAAGGAATTTTTTTTTGTGCATATGCTCTCAGTATACATAAAGAGACAAAATACATTCTTCAAGAATCATAAGGTACAACATTTAATGTTAGTCATAGGATACAAATAAGCAATCAGGAAACTATCAATATCAATCATAAGGATACAAGCAACAAAGTTACAGTCCTGCAGTCATAAGTGGGAGGAGATGGGTGATAGGAACAATGAGAAGACTAATAGTAATAGTAATGCAGCCTTAATGAATAGTTTGACAGTGGTGAGGGAATTATTTGTTTAGCAGAGTGATGGCATTCGGGGAAAAAACTTTTGTGTCTAGTTGTCTTGGTGTGCAGTGCTCTATAGCATTGTTTGAGGGTAGGAGTTGAAACAATTTATGCCCAGAATGCGAGGGGTCTGTATATTTTCACAGCCCTCTTTTTGACTCATGCAGTGTACAGGTCCTTAATGGAAGGCAGGTTGGCAGTAATTGTTTTTTCTGCAGTTCTGATTATCCTTTGAAGTCTGTGTCTATCTTGTTGGGTTGCAAAACCAAACCAGACAGTTATAGAGGTGTAGATGACAGATTCAATAATTTCTCTGTAGAACTGTATCAGCAGCTCTTTGGGCAGTTTGAGCTTTCTGAGTTGTTGCAGAAAAAAACATTCTTTGTTGTGCTTTTTTGATAATGTTTTTGATATTAGGTGTCCATTTTAGGTCTTGAGATATGATAGAACCTAGAAATTTGAAGGTCTCTACTGTTGATACTGTGTTGTCTAGTATAGTAAGAGGTAGTAGTATGGGAGGGTTTCTCCTAAAGTCTACCATCATTTCTACGATTTTGAGTGTGTTCAGTTCCAGATTGTTCTGGTTGCACCACGAGGCTAGTTGTTCAACCTCCCATCTGTATGCGGTTTCATCATTGTCTCGAATGAGACCAATCACTGTTGTATCATCTGCAAATTTCAGTAGTTTAATAAATGGATCATTTGAGATGCAGTCATTAGTATATAAAGAGAAGTGGAGAGAGCACACAGCCATGGGGGGCTCCTATGTTAATTGTACAGGTATCTGATGTGATTTTGCCTAGCTTCACCTGCTGCTTCCTGTCTGTTAGGAAGCTTGTGATCCACTTACAAGTGTGTTAGTTTACTAGCTGATTTAGTTTAGTTAGAAGAATGTTCGGTATGGTGGTATTGAATGCTGAACTAAAGTCTACAAAGAGGACTCTTGCTTAGGTCTTTGGAGATTCAAGATGTTGTAGGATGTAGTGCAGAGCCATATCAACAGCATCATCGATCTGCTGATCTATTTGCTTGGTATGCAAATTGCAGGGGGGGTGTCTAACAGTGCATCCGTGATGGTTTTCAAGTGGGACATCACTAGCCTTTCAAAGGTTTTCATAACTACAGATGTTAGAGCAACTGGTCTGTAGTCATTCAGTTCCTTGATGAAGAGCTTCTTCGGCATTGGGATGATAGTGGAGCGTTTGAAGCAAGGAACATGGCACATCTCTAGTGATTTGTTGGAAGATTCTTGCACTTCCTTTTCTGTGATGACCAGGGGTTGTGAGCCCAATAGGATGGAGTCACTTGTAGGAGGTTTGGCTGTTGGTGGTGTATCTGGGATGGGGGTTGTGGAGATAGGTGGCTATAGTTTCTTTTCAAACCTGCAGTAAAACACGTTCAGGTTATCTGCCAGTTGTTGATTTCCTTCAGCCTGGGAAGGAGGTTTGCCGTAACCGGTGATATTTTTAAGAGTTTTCCACATGTTTGCTGGTTCATTTGTTGAGAACTGATCCCTTAGTATTTCAGAGTAGCTTCTTTTTCTGCTCTGATCTTCCTTGTTAATATGTTTCTGGCCTGATTGTACAGCATTCTATCACCTCTTCTGTAGGCTTCCTCTTTGGAACAACATAGCTGCTTAAGTTTAGCTGTTAACCAAGGTTTATTGTTACTGTATATTTGCAAGTTCCTGGTCGGTACACAAAGGTCTTCACAGAAACTGACATATGATATTACAGTATCTGTGAATTCATCCAGATCTGCAGAGATGTCTTCAAAAATATTCCAATCAGTGCAATCAAAGCAAGCCTGTAGCTTTAACTTGCCTCCTCAGTCCAAGTCCTCACTGATTTAATTGTTGGTTTCATGGCTTTAAGTCTTTGTCTGTAAGCAGGTACAAGGTGAATCATGCAATGATCAGAATGGCCTACAGCTGCCCGTGGTAAGGACCGATAAGCATCTTGTAGTGTAGCAATGGTCTAAAGCAGAGTCTTCAAAATTGGCAACTTTGGCAACAAGCTTGGTAACAGAGCTTGGCAACAAACTCTGCTGGCTGGAGAATTCTGGGAGTTGAAGTCCACAAGTTTTAAAGTTGCCAAGTTTGGAGATCCCTGGTCTAAAGTATTCTTGCCTCTGGTGGGACTGGCAGAGTTCTATCATTCCATTATGATAGGTAAAAGTGTGTGTGTGTGTGTGTGTGTGTGTGTGTACACTAGTCGATAATCTGGCACTGCCCGGGTATTTATTTATAGGAGGAAAATATCCAGACCAAATGTAATTTGTAATGTTGGATTTTTCCCCCTTACCAGAAGGACCCCCCTTGTGGACTACTGTGAAGCCGTTATCATGGTAACTCCACTGTGTGGTACAGTAGAAGCCGTTTTAAGGCACAGCAGGCTGTATCTTATCAGAACACCTCCCCAAGAGGTTTTAGGGGTGTCTTACCCCCCCCCCCATATTTTTTTTCCAGAGAAAAAAATGTGTACGTTTGGTTGAAATGGGTGTTGGCTTACCTGAGATGCTCATTCTCTGGGACGGTGGAGATAGCAGCCAGGAATGGGTTAACTCTGTTATCATCTAATGGGAGTGAGTCTGAATATTTCAATATCCTGCCTCTTCTACTGGCTCCTCCAGCTTTTATGATGAAGGCGATCCCCAGACTGACGTGCTATGGTAAGACATGAACAACGTCTCAATGCGACGTATGAAGTGCGATGAATATAAATTCAAAGGGCCCGTCTCATGTCACGTTTATGCTACTGCATTTCAAGTCTGTGGGCAGGAGACAGACAAAAATTTGGGAGCACCAACTCCTGCGCCTTATGGAAACGCGTGTTGATCTTGGGTACAAAGGAGGGGTTGAGTCTCAGGATCACTGTCTTTATGAAAAATACACAAGTCCTGGCACACAGACAACGGACTGCCAACTCAGAAACTCTCCTGGCTGATGTTATAGCTACCAGGTACAGAACTTTGAGGGAAAGATACTGCAGGCAAGTGTCATTCAGCGGTTCAAATGGCGGACCGGTGTCAGATGAACCTTGGGCAGGTCCCAGGTCAGGTAGCGATGGACTACGGGGAGCAGAGATTCATAGCCCCTTGCAGAAAACGACGAATCAAGGGGTGGGGAGACAAATATGCAAAGTCTCCGCAAGTCAAGATGGATGAGAGGGCAGCCACCTGTCTTTGTAGGGTGTTGAGCGAAAGGCCCTTGTCCAAGCCTTCCTGTAGAAAGTCCAGTACATGATGTAATGGTGCATGGGCTGCTGTCACGTTCTTGCCCGAGCACCATGAGACAAATGCTTTCCAGGGTGCATCGTAAATGCGGGTCGTGAAACGCTTGAATTGTGTCCACCACCCAAGGAGACAAAAGTCCCGCAATCAAGTCACGTCGCTCAATCGCCAGATAGTCAGCTTGAGCCAACCTGGGTCTGGGTGGAGGAGGGGCCAGGTGGAGGCGGACCCCCTGGCTGAGGGCATCCGGAGACACTGGCAGGTGCCAAGGTGGTACTACAGACAGTGCCCACAGGTCAGCAAACCAGGGACGACACAGCCAGAACAGGGCGAGAAGAATTAGTTCCGACTCCTCCTCCAGCATCTTCCACACCACCCATTGAATGAGGGGAATGGGAGGAAATGTGTAGAGAAGGCCGTCGGGCCACAGGCATCTGAGGGCGTCCCTGCCTTCGGCCTCTGGAGACGGGAACCTCGACATGAACCAGTTCATCTGTCTGTTCTCCCCGATCCTGAAGAGATTGATGGAGGGAGGCATGCACTGACAGATCAGTTGACGGAACAGTCTCGGATGAAGCTTCCACTCCGCCTGGTCGACATGAGATCGACTGAGTCAATTTGCCCTGATGTTTGCCATGCCGGAGATGTGCTCGGGCTTTACCAATAGAAGGTGGCACTCTGCCCACGTTCCAAGTCGCGATGCCTCTTGCATCAGGGATGTTGAGCCCAGGCGATTGACATGCACTTTCGCCACCACATTCTCAGTGAAGATGAGAACATGTAGACCCTCCAGATGTTGCTTGAAGTGCAGGAGTGCTAGACAAATGGTCTTCAGCTCCAGCCAGTTGATACTATGCTGTCTGTCTGACTGGGACCAGAGACCCTGAACGAACTGAGTGAAGATGAGCGCCCCAGCCTGACAGGCTGGTGTCCATTGTCACTGTGGTCTGGGCAGGCTCCCAGAACAAGGAACCCTGGGAGACCACTGAGGACACCCACCATCTCAGGGAGCCGCACAATGCCAACATCAGAGCGACCCTTATGGGCAAGTCTGTCTGCCCTCTGATGGAGAAGGAGGAACCACTGGAGTGGTCTGCTGTGGAGTCTTGCCCATGGCATGATGTGGAAACAGGACACCATCTTCCCCAACAGTTGAGAGGGAATGACCAGCTGCACCTGTCGTCTCACCAGGGAACGTTACGGTCCCTCGCAAGGGACTGTAGACTGTCCTGGCATTCCTGTGAAAGATAGACCTGTCCCTCCGAAGTGTCTATAACCACCCAGGTGAAAGATTCTGATCGTGGGGGAGAGGTGACTTTTCCCCAGGTTGATGGAAAACCCATGATCTCTTAGCACTGGGGGGACAGCTGAAGGTCCTGCCTTGCCTGCTGTGGGGACCTGGACAGGATCAGGCTATCCTCCAGGTAACAAAGAATCCTGATGGGGCTGGTCCTGATGTAGGCCGCCAATGCTGCTAAGACCTTTGTGAATACCCTGGGCATTGAGTAGAGGCCAAACGGAAGGGCCTTGTATTGGTAATGCCTCCCTCGGTAGCAGAATCGGAGAAACTGCCTGTGAACTGGTAGAATGGGAATTTGGAGGTACGCCTCTAGATCCACCGAGGTGAGGACAACATCCCTTCGGGAGCTTTTCAGAATGGCCTGCAAGGATTTCATCTTGAAACATCGATATACTATGTGGTGATTTAATCTTTTGAGGTCGAATATGGCTCTCCAGCCCCCTGATGTCTTTGGAACTATGAACAGAAGGGAGTAGAATCCCAGTCCCTTCTGATCTATGGGAACAGCCTGGATTGCCTGGATGTCCAGGAGGTGTCGTATAGCTTGTTCCATCAAAAGCCTTCGCCCCACGTCTCATGACACTGGGCAAATTCTGAAAAACCTCGGGGGGGGGGGAGGGAAACCTGAGAGGCCAGTTGTCACTGTCTCCAACCGAAAGGGAGACCTCCTGTAGGAGCTTGAAGGTCGTCTATCAGACTTCTTAAATTGTGAGAGCAAAACTTTTTTTTATCCTTAGACTCCACTAAAATCACCTCCCCCAAAGATCCCTCCAAATCTGCCATACTTGAAAAGGGCAATGGCGGGAAGAGCTCTCCTGGGCCCTGTCGCCTCAGGGGGTCCAGATCACAGCCCCTGTGCCCTGGTGCTTTCCTTGCCAAACAAAATGGCAGTCGCCTGATGCAAAAGCTCCTCCAACAGCAAAGCTGAAGCCGCAAAGAGAATTGAAGCTGCGGTCACCTTTCCAGAGCATCACCGCTCTCCTGGGCACCTCAACACTTCTCCAGACTCATCCCCTTCGAAAAATATGAGTGATGGGGGGGGGGAAGTGGGGGGGGGGAGAACAGCCAGGCAAAGCCCTCCCCGACTGCTACACGGCTCCAAACAACCTAGCTTCCCTGCTACTCACAATTGAAAGGAGAAGACAGATAAACAAATTTGAAACCAAAAAGGTGAATTTATAATCAATTTGATATGGAAATCCAAATAGCATGTCCTGTCCCTAAAGAAACTGAATCTTAAAAGCTGGAGGAGCCAATATAGGAGGTGGGATATTGAAATATTCAGACTCAGTCCCATTGAATGATAACAGTTATCCCATTCCTGGCTGCTGTCTCCACCAACAATGGAGAATTGCTCGAGGCATTCCAGAGTTATGCTGGAATAACTCTGGAATGCCACATACACACACACAGCCATTATATATGTATGTATGTACCGTATTTTTCAGAGTATAATACGCACAGGAGTATAAGACCCACCTTAATTTTGGAGGAGGAAATCAGGAAAAAAAACTTTCTGCCTCTTTCTCAGCAGGATATATCAGTATTCATCTAGCTAACATCTTTGCTTGCGTTAGTTGGAGCCTGATTTCCGAAGCTACCTGGGAAACTGCGATGAAAGCCTTTTCAATTAAAGCGTTTTGGGGCTGCAGGGTCTCCTCCCCGATTCCAAAAAGGGTACATGCAGAGGCCAAATAAGTACATCATGTTTCAGATGGCAGGCAGTTCCAGCATGCGCTGGCACCTGAAAATGCTTTCCTTCCCAATTCCCCGGTGCACATCACAAAGCCAAATGCCCTCCTCCTCCTCTACAGACTCACTGCCTGTTTTCTCCTGGCCAGCACTGTCGGCTGGGGGAGGCAGGGAGAAAAGTGAGAGGGCAGCGCAGTCGGGCAAAGGCGCAGGAGTCGGGCGCGGACACAGGCAGACAGATTAGAGGCAGCCAGCCAATCAACGACTTGGCGGCTGGCCATCCAGAGTGCGCAGGCAGCAAAGAAAACTCACGCCGTGGCTCTATTAAGATGTGCATTTCACAGTGGAATACAATTTGGGGGTGGCAGGTGTGGCAGGGAATGGGGTCCCTGGCAGCCGCTTCTTAGAGCCCAGGCCGTTAAGTGTCACTGCCAGCGACCATGGTTTTGCGCCCCCTCTTCTGGATAACAGCCGACAGGAGAGAAGAGGCAGCGCGCCGGGCAAAGTTTCACCACCCCCGGCCCAACGAGCGAGGGGAGGGGAGAGTCCAGCAGCACCCAGGGCACTTCTTCGCCACTGGCAGGGATGCCGAGCACCCCAGCCCCTGCCCCAACTACCCCCCCCAAATTGTGCCTCACCACGAAATGTGCATCTTAATAGAGCCACGGTATGTATGTATGTATGTATGTATGTATGTATGTATGTATGTATGTATTTATATATCCTATTTCCAAAATTTAATCATCATAGATTTAATACTACCCCATGATTTTACAAACTCATCTTGTAGTTTTCTTTTAAAAACCATTATGTAACCTCCAAATAGACATCACCACTCATACAGCACAAAACATATTAGCTTGGTTTGAATCATTTTGCTTGTAACACAAGATTCTCCCCCAATGTATCGTATTATAATTAACCAAATTAAATAATTCAGACTGGGTCACAATTCTACACTGCTAAACATTTATAATGTTCAAATATATGAAGATAAAAGGTCATGTCAGCTCAAAATTTAAGAAAAAGAATAACAAATTTAATCACATCTATGTGATTAATAAAATAATCTTACCCTGTTTCCCCGAAAATAAGACCTCCCCGGATAATCAGCCCAATCGGGCTTTTGAGCGCATGCGTTGAAATAAGCCCTCCCCTGAAAATAAGCCCTCCCCAAAAATATTGCAACACAGCAGCAGCCACAAGGTGACCATGCTTACCGCCTCCTGCACCTCAAAAATAATAAAACCTATTAAAAAAAAAGACCCTGTCTTATTTTCGGGAAAACACGGTAGTTTTTTTTAATTGATGTATCCCTAGGTAGGGAATCAACTAAGAAAAATCTGACTATAGGATCCATTGTATTTTTTTAAAGTTAGTTTCTAACCTATAAATCCAGATATATGCTCATTACAAAGAGTGAATAATTATGCTAATGTCAGAGAAATCATTATGATTTTCTTTCCTTTAATGTATAAGAATGCAGAAATTACAAAATCAGGCTTGAGATAATTTATGATTATAAAATTGGCATTGGCACCTGTGACCAGATGGTTTTCACATATGCTTCCTAATACTGTTTATTATTTATTTATTACAGTTGTACATTAGCTCATAATAAATAGTTCTTAAGGATTGCAAAAAGCAAATGTTGGCCATTTCCCTTAATAAGGGTAGACAATGAATATTTAAATGTTTATATTTTTTTGAAAGCTGGACAAGTCATGACAGGCTGTGAATACAATGGTACCTTAGTATTAATTGCTTTCAAACTCATTGAATTTGGTACTCAACGCATTCTGATACGAAAATGTCTCAGTACTCATTGTTGGTACTCAACACACAAGCTAGAACTTTTCTGTTTCGGCTGCCTTGTGACACTATTATTTCTCATAGGAAAAAATCTGTTTGGTACTCCTAATTTTTGGTACTCATCATGCCTCCAGAACCAATTACAATGAGTACTGAAGTACCCCTGTATCTCGAAAGATATGGGTCAATATTCCAGTTAAATTTTAGAAGTGATTAATTTGTTTGAGTTTCAGATTGTGTCAAAATCATAGTTTGCTATTGCTAGTCTTCCAGCAGCAGCCGCTCTAGGAGTGTGCTGTATGGTTGTGGGCCGGCTGCTGGAAGACTCTATGTCCGTAAGACTCTTTGTCGGGAAGACTCTCTGTCCGGCAGCCGGCCCATAACCATACAGCGCACTCCTAGAGCAGCTGCTGCTGGAAGACTCGGCAGCTGAGTTTTGGAGTTTGGAACCCGGAGAAGTTATGCTTGGAGTGCGGCGGCGGCACCCTGCAGGGAGAGCTGGGCCAGGGCATGGTGAGGCTGGGAGGCATGCTTGCTGGGGGTGGAACAGGTGCTTGCGCAACCCCCTTCTCCAGCCGGGCAGAGCTCCATGCATTGATCTAGGGGGTATCCCAAATGTGCCAAGCCGCGGGAGCTGGGGGGCGGGTAGAGCACCACGTGCCTTGGTGCCTTAGGAATACCCCCTAGGTCAGTGAATGGCGCTCTGCCCGGCTGGAGAGGGGGTTTGCCGGGCAGCTACTCGTGAGCGTGGTCACCTCATGGCTGCTTTGCCCCTGAGGAATTGCCCGGCTCTTCGGGAGCCCGCTCACAAGGGAGCAGTCGCCTGGCATCTCCCCTCTCCGGGCAGGCAAAACGTCACTCCCCAACCTAGTGGTATCCCGAAGGCGCCAAGCAACATAAGCACCTTTCCCCCCCAGCTCCCGTGGCTTGGCGCCTTCGGGATATCGCTAGATCGGTGAGCGGTGCTCTGCCTGGCCGGAGGAGGAGTTATCCAGGGGGCTTATTTTCGGGGGTGGGCTTATATTTTTGCCCACGTGAAAAATGTGGCAAGGCGTTAGTTTCAGGACAGGTTGTATTTTCGGGGAAAAACGGTATATTCTCATAGATCTTAGAACTAAAACACACTTTCATATTCATATGGGATAGAAGAGTTATATAAAACATACAACTGTTACAAAATTTATGTTCATTTTTACTGACCCATTTTTTGGGTAGTGCCTTGGCGCCTTAGGGATACCCCCTAGGTCAGTGAATGGCGCTCTGCCTGGCTGGAGAGAGGGTTTGCCAGGCGACTGCTCGTGAGCATGGTTACCTCATGGCTGCTTTGCCCCTGTGGTTGTGCCCGGCTCTTCGGGAGTCCGCTTGCAAAAGAGCAGCTGCCTGGCAACCCCAAAACAATAAACCCTCCCCCTATAATAAGTCCAAGACCATATTTCGTGGGGCAAAAGAAAATAAGACCCTGTCTTATTTTGGGGGAAACACGATAGAGTTATCGATCATTCATAATGTATGATTTCATTCCTCTATTATATTGATAGTATAATATTTTGCTTCAAAATGTTAATGGAGAAATAACTATAAGCTAATTACATCAAAACACATATAAGCAGCAAATTAACCCACTAATAATCTGTTTACCCAAGGTATATTTAACATATAATGTTATTTCACTAAAATCAAGGAAGTTTGTTTATAATAATAAGATTTTGATTTAAAGTAACATTTAAAGGTTAGAACTCATTTGGTATTTTTAAAACTGCTCCAATAATTTTACAATGCCATGCCATGCCATGCCATGCCATGCCATGCCATGCCATGCCATACAATACAATACCAGAGTTGGAAGGGACCTTGGAGATCTTCTAGTCCAACCGTTGCCTAGGCAGGAAACCCTATACCAGTGGTGGGCAACCTTTTTTTTCAACTGAGCCAAATCTCGCCAAAACCACGATTGAAATTTATTGAGAGCCACATTTTTAAAACCGAAAATACATAGGATGGTACACTGTTTTTAGTTTCAATAAACTCTGGCATTTGAAGCACGCAAGTCTTAAAGCTGTCAAGTTACAAGATCCTTGCATCCCTAACCCTTTAGGAAAAAAACCCCAAGAGGTCTTCAAACCTGACAGCTTTAAGACTTGTGGACTTCAACTCCCAGAATTCCTCCTCCAGTCATGTTGGCTCAGGAACTCTGGCATTGAAGCATGCAAGTCTTAAAGCTGTCAAGTTGCAAGACCCTCGCACCCCCAACCCTTTAGAAAAAAAAACCCAGGCTCTTCAAACCTGACAGCTTGAAGACTTGTGGACTTCAACTCCCAGAATTCTGAGAATTGAAGTCTACCAGTCTTAAAACAGCCAACTTTGCAGACCTCTGTGTTAGCCCAAAGCCTGGCGCTGGGCGGGCCTTGCTCCCCCATTGGTGGAGCTCCAAGAAGCGAGGAGGGAGAAAAAGAGACAGAGGCCAAGGAGCTTCCCCCCGCCCCCTCCCAGCAAAAATCTAACCGGGGAGCCGGGCGGGCAGTAGCAAATTAGCCGATCACGCCGCGTGGGCAGTAGCAAATTAACCGATCACGCGGCGTGATCGGCTAATTTGCTACTGCCCGCCCAGCTCCCCGGTTAGATTTTTGCTGGGAGGGGGCGGGGGGAAGCTCCTTAGCCTCCGTTTCTTTTTCTGCCTCCTCGTTTCTCGTCCCCGCCCGACTTCAGGATCCTCCCTAATCATTGTGGGTCGAAAAAAGGGAAAGGGGCGCTTGTTTTGAAGTGCCCGAGAGGAGGGAGGGGAGCGGGCGCCCAGCACACAGAAGAGCCGCATTAAAATGTGTAAAGAGCCGCGTGTGGCTCGCGAGCCGCGGCTTGCCGACCACTGCCCTATACCATTTCAGACAAATGGCTATCCAACATCTTCTTAAAGACTTCCAGTGTTGGGGCATTCACAACTTCTGGAGGCAAGCTGTTCCACTGATTAATTGTTCTAACTGTCAGGAAATTTCTCTTCAGTTCTAAGTTGCTTCTCTCCTTGATTAGTTTCCACCCATTGCTATCATGTCTCCCTAGTTCTTCTTTTCATTAAACTAGACATACCTACTTCCTGCAAACATTCTTTATATGTTTTAGTCTCCAGTCCCCTAATCATCTTTGTTGCTCTTCTCTGCATTCTTTCTAGAATTTCCACATCTTTTCTACATCGTTGCGACCAAAACTGAATGCAGTATTCCAAGTGTGGCCTTACCAAGGCATTATAAAGTGGTATTAACACTTCACGAGACCGTGATTCTATCCCTGTTTATGTAGCCTAGAACTGTGTTGGCTTTTTTGGCAGCTGCTGCACACTGCTGGCTCATATTTAAATGGCTGTCCACTAGGACTCCAAGATCCCTCTCACAGTTACTACTATTGAGCAAGATACCACCTATACTGTATCTGCATTTCGTTTTTGTTGCCTAAATGTAGAACCTTACACTTTTCACCATTAAATTTCATTTTATTAGATAGTGCCCAATGTTCAAGTTTGTCAAGATCCTTTTGTATCTTAAGCCTATTTTCTGGAGTGTTGGCTATTCTTGCCAACTTGGTGTCACCTGCAAATTTGATGAGTTCCCCATTTATTCCCTCATCCAAATAATTGATGAAGATGTTGAAGAGAACTGGGCCTAAAACAGAGCCTTGGGGTACTCCACTGCATACTTCCCTCCATGTAGATGCAGTTCCATTGAGGACTACACATTGAGTGCGGTTGGTCAGCCAGTTACGAATCCATCTGGTGGTGATGCTGTCCAACCCAGATTCTTCTACTTTATCTAGTAGTAGGTTATGGTCTACCTTATCAAATGCCTTACTGAAGTTCAAGTAAACTATATCGACGGCATTCGTCTGGTCCACTAATTTTGTCACTTTGTCAAAGAATGCAATTAGTTTGGCATGATCTGTTTTTGACAAACCCATGTTGGCTTTTGGCTATTACTTTGTTTACTTCTAGGTGTTGGCTAATTCGTTGCTTGATTATCTTTTCCAGAATCTTTCCTGGTATTGAGGTCAGGCTGATTGGTCTATAGCCGTGATGGCGAACCTATGGCACGCGTGCCACAGGTGGCACGTGGAGCCCTTTTTGCCGGCACGCAAGCAGTTGCCCAGCTCAGACCCACTGCGCATGCCCGTGCCTCCCGCCAGCCAGATGACTTTTGAGTATCTGGTGTCGGCAGGAGACATGTGTGAATGTGTGGTGAGTAGAGGGAGGTTGCAGGTACATGCGGGTGGGGAGGGGGGAGAGCGCGCATTCATTCACGGCTCTCCCATGCCCCATTTTTGGCTCTTCCCCACCTCAGCCCCGGGCATGCACGGGCGACCCTTGTTTTGGTTCTAGCAGACCTCCCTGTGAAGACGGGCTCTCTCCTAACAGGAGAAGTTCAGCACTCAACCTTGACTTGAAGTGGGGAGCCGCTCCGGATTTTCATTCCCCAAACGCGTTTGCCCCACTCAAAGGAATGGCGCCAAAAAGAGAGCGCCAAAGTCATCCCCCAGCTGAATTATTCCAAGCACTATGAATCACATGTTCCCGTCGAAAGAGATTGGGAGTTCTCCCTCCCATTCCATTGCAGGAGAAGTGGCCAGACGGGTGGGCTCTCTCAGCTGCTGCCAGGTGAGCATAACTGTCTAAAAAGCCGGCTTGCTTCTTCGCACCCCCGAGGGGGAATCGCCGAGAAAGGGGCCAGGAAGGTGGCGGCGCTTGGCTGCACGCACGTTTGCTAGCTGCCTGAATTTGAGTCGGCTGTTTTCTAGAAAGAGGGGACAGGGGACAACGGCCATAGCTCCTTCACGCCTTTTTCCATTCGACCTTTTCCTTTCCTGGGTGTGTATGTGCCTCCTAAGTGCCTTTGGCTTGAAAAATGGAAGCAGGCGAGATCTCCACCGGCTTCTTTCAAGTGATTTTGGTCATTAAGATAGGCCACAATCACCTTTTCTTGCTCATTTCCTCTGCCTTAAAGAGCGACGTGGATGTGTACGTGTGTGTGGACTCACGCATGAATGCAGTTACTTGAGCTCGGCAGTAATAGCGCTCAGGGTGCACAACTTTCCAGAAAAAGCCCCCCCCCCCTTCTTGCTCTTCTCTGGACCTGCATCGCCAGATAGCCGGCTCAACTTCAGGCAGCTTGCAAACGTGCCTGCAGCCAAGCGCCGCCACCTTCCTGGCCCCTTTCTCGGCGATTCCCCCTTGGGGGTGGGAAGAAGAGGCAAGCGGCTTTTTAGAGAGTTAGCCTCACCCGGCAGCAGCTGAGAGAGCCCGTCCATCTGGCTACCTCTCCTGCAATGGAATGGGAAGCTGCCTGAAGTTGAGCCGGCCATCTGGCGGTGCAGGTCCACGGAAGAGCAAGAAGGAGGGGGGGGGTGTTTTCTAGAAAGGGGGGGATGACAACAACAATCGCTCCTTCAGTGCTTCCATCCCGCTGCCCCTTCCCCTAGGCATGTTGGACTTGCTTGCCCCCAACCACACTATGTTACGCTGTTTGTTTTCACTTAGCTGCCACTCGAACTCTTCAAAGTCCAACATGGCTAGGGGAAGGAGCAGTGGGAGGGGCAGCTGGCCGTCCAGCAGCAAATTCTGCCTTGCTCCCTTGAGCGCCCGAGCCAGCCAGTCACTCTTGACATTCCCCCTGCCACTGCAACTTCCCTTCTGGGGCAGCAGAGCTGTGCAGGAGGAATGCTGGAGAGAGAAGAGGAAGGATTAGGAATCCTTGTGCGCATCGCCTCCACCTCTTCTTTACTCCCCTCTCCCTCTGCCTAATTTGGATTGAGTCTGAATTGGTTTGTGGAGGGGGGAGGGAGAAGCGAGGCCCCAGAATAGCAGCAGCAGCAGCAATAGCTGCAGACGGAAGGGCTGCTCGGGTACACGGGGAGGCAGGAAGGGAGGCAGACGCGACCGGTCGGCTCCTCCTCCTCCTGCCAGCCTCACTCTGGGCAGCGTCCAGCATGGCAAATTTAAGGGATTTTCAGGGCTTAATTTGCAAACTAGGGTGCATGGTGTGGTACTGTGCGTGTGGTGAGGACACGGTCGAGCTCGGCTCAAGCTGCTCTGAGATTGCAAGCCACCGTGCCGATACTTGGGATGTTGCTTTTTTCACTGGCCCTGCAGGGCAAGCCAGCTTGCGGTCCCCAAGAGGGGCGGGCTGCATGGGCAGAGCGGAGCATTTCTGTAAGAGCGGCATGCCAGCAGCAGTCCTGCCGGCTGGCATGGCTGCCTGGAGTGTGAGGGTGCCAGGAGGAGGAGCTGCTGCCGCCTCTGCAAAAGCAGGCCATTTGTGCCGGCAAACTCTCTTTGTTTGTCCTCCTTCCGGGTTGCTCGGAGGGTGGTTTTAAGCGTTCCGAAGGCTTCAGGGAAGCCTCCGGACATTCCCTGAAGCCTCCGGAGGGCCTCCGGGGGCCGGGGGGGACTCTTTTCACCCTCCCCAGGCTCCTATAAAGCCTCTGGAGCCTGGGGAGGGCGAAAAAACCATGCAAAAATGGGCGCGTTGTGCACGCATGCGCACTTGGGGATCGCGCGTTGCATTATGGGTGCAGCACACCCGCACATGACCCCCCCGCGCTCCCCCCACTTGTGGCACGCGAGCCAAAAAAGGTTCGCCATCGCTGGTCTATAGTTTCCTGGATCTATTTTTTTCCCCTTTTTTGAAGATGGGAACCACATCAGCTCTTTTTCCAGTCCTCTGGCAGTTCCCCTGTGGTCCAGGATCTTTGAAAGATATAGTTCAGTGGTTCTGAGAGCTCGTCTGCCAGTTCCCTCAGAACCCTAGGGTGTAATCCGTCCGGTCCTGGTGATTTGAACTCGGCTAGGGTAGACAGGTGCTCACTTACCATTTTCTTTCCTATTTCAATTTGTGTTCCTAATCTGATTTTTGTGGTGCTGTTTTTGATAGGTTGGACTGTTTTATCCCTTTGTGTAAAGACAGATACAAAAAATGAGTTAAATAGTTCTGCTTTCTCCCTGTTGCTTGTCACCTTCTTGCCACTTTCTCCCAGCAATGGACCAATTGTTTCCTTAACTTTTTTAATATGTTGGAAGAAGCTTTTTTTGTTATTTTTTACTTTTGTGGCAAGCCTTTCTTCATTGTGAGCCTTAGCTTTCCTTACTTCATCTTTACAGGCTTGTGTTATTTGCTGATATTCTGCCTTAGTTATGTCCCCCTTTCCACTTTTTATACTTATCTCTTTTGTCTTTCAATTTGTCAGAGAGTTCTTTATGCACCCATGCTGGTTTCTTTTGGGAGCTGTTATTTTTCTTCTTCATTGGTATGTGCTAGACTGGGCTTTTGTAATCTCATTTTTCAAAATTTCCCAAGCTTCTTGAGTTGTTTTCCCCTTAAGGATTCTCATCCATGGAATTCTTCCCAAGCTCTCTCTAAGTTTATTGAAATTAGATCTCTTAAAGTCCAAGACTCTAGTTTGAATTTGTTCTGCTACTTGTGTTTGCATAATGTTGAATTCCAATATTGCATGGTCACTTGCCCCCAGGGTTCCTATGGCTTCAACACCTTCTATCGTTTCCTCTGTTAGTAAGAATTAAGTCCAATATGGCTGATCCCCTTGTTCCCTTCTCTACTTTTTGGGAAACAAAGTTGTCTGCTAGGTTCATTAGGAACTTGTTGTGTTTGTTTCCCAGTTGATGTCAGGGTAGCTAAAATCCCCCATTACTATTGTGGTGTGCTTCCTATGTACCTTAATTAGCTGACTAGCAAAAAGTTCATCTACTCCCTCTGCTTGGTTGGGTGGCCTGTAGTAGAGACCTATGGCAATGTCATTTCCCCTCCCCCAGCCTTTAATATTGACCCAAATGCATTCAAGATAGTTCTCATCATTGTTGTGCTCTATTTCTGTAGAGATGTAGTTATTTCTTATATATAGTGCAACTCGAGCTCCTCTTTTATTTGGCCCATTTCTTTTAAATAATTTAAATCCTTATAGTTGTATGCTTCATTTGTGGTTTCATCCCACCATTATTATTAATGGCAATAATATCGTATCTGCCCTCATTTATTTGAATTTCTAATTCACCCTGTTTATTCCTCATACACTTTGCATTGGTGTATAGACATTTGAGTCCATTTTGATTGACCCTATGTTTACTGTCTACATAACCTGCGTTATGCCTGACTGCCCCTATTTTCTTGCCACTTGTATGATTCATAAGTTTTATCTAATTTTATCTAATATAAATATTTTATCTAATTTTATCTAATTTTATCTGATGTTATCTAAAATATTTGAGCATTTTAAGTTAAATATACAATATTTCATTTATTTTTCATTCAGAAATGTGATTTAAGAAAATTAATTATTACTCCAATCTTCCCATCAACAATCTCTCCATTTATCATAAACATACAACATAATTATAGAAACAATACTTGGCTCTTAGCACAAGATGTCTCAATCTGGATTTTAACACTTGTACTCCATCTGTTCTATCCTCTTGTCCTCTGTGCCTATTTTCCATTTCTACTTACATATACTGTCATAAAGAAAAATAAAATATATCTATGCTTATGTCGTCTAGAAATCACAGACATATAGAGAAGCAGACACATGGCCACTGCCATTACTGAAGGTATATGTTGATGTATGCAATTTCTCATATTATTATTATTGCATTCTTTTACTTAAGACATACTTCCAAGAAGGAAATTGCAACACATCTTCAGTAGGAGTATTCTAACTGATTTAAGTAATGGGAAGATAGGGCAATCCTTGAAAGTTACTCTTAAGCTGTTTAGGACTTAAATATCATCATCAGCACCTTAAACTAACATTTCTCAATCTTGGCAACTTGAAGATATGTGGATTGCAACTCTCAAAACTACCCAGCCAGCAATTCTCCATATATCTTCAAGATGCCAAAGTTGAAAAACACAAGTCTTAAACAGAAAGTGGTACGCAATTGATATGTGATCCCTGTCTAGGTATGCAGATATGCTCTTCACCATAGTTGTCATCAGTAAATCTAGTGATAACTGGGTTCAAGAAGCACATTCAAGCTGTGACCTTGTTCTTTGTGGAGGACTGCAATCCCATCAAAAATAGTGTTACCTGAATTCTCAAGTACCATTACTGCCTTATATGGGTTTAACTATCGTTTATTTTCACTCATCCATCCAATATGAAGATTAAGCAACATTAAAAGATTATATCCTTGATTTAGATGGTAAGAAGCAAGTACACTGGGAGTTATCAGCATAGAGATATAATGAATCTCAAGCCGATATAAGTATGTAAATCTAATAATATGATCCGAGGAAGAGATCTATGGCAGAGTTTGAAACACGCTGGACTGGCTCATCAGAGGAGCCAGATGAAAAATGTCTCTTCCATAAACAATATAGTGAGATATAATTTACAGAAATCCATACCAGATTGGTCATTACCCAGGCTAACAAGGACTGTGTTGGGTTTTGGATTTCCTGGAGAATGGGCTACACAACTCAAGTCTGTTGGTGAGCAACTAGGGCCAGAAACTGCAGGACTAAAAAGTTGTTTACCTGCTGCAAATATATGGAGTTTGAAAACAAAGAAATAATTATTAGTTATTACAAATCAAGTTTAACAAGAGGATATCTAAAAATGCACCAATTCTGCAAATAACAACACCCAGAATCAGCAATAACAGAAAAGGGCTAGCCAAATTAAGGTCAATTTATATATTTTTTTAAAAACGAAGTATTCAGAGAAGCAGAATTGGAAGAACTGCAAAGGTCTACCCAGGGCAAAGAAATCAAAACCCTGTCAGAACTGTAGAGTTCTGAACTATAGAACTCAGACTACAGAGGCAAACCAGGAGGAATCAACCAGCACAGATATTTTTTTCATTCCTACATCAGAAGTCCCCTCTTCTGCCTTTTCCTCAGAATGAACAAGAACTTCTAACTAAAAAAGAATAACTGAGCATCTAGAGCAGCACAAAAACAAGAGAATAATGTTGCCTGTATTAAGGCTTGTTCCAAAGAAACAGCTAACACAAGTATTAAAAGACACCAATACTGTAATATCAAATATAAGCACCAGTTCACTGCAAGAAATAAACCAACTTATGTACAGCACAGCTGCACTTATAAGTGAATTCTTGGGGTGCAAAATCAACAAACAGGGAAAAAAGTCCAACAGCACATCATCAGAATGAAAGCTCAGACTGGAAAATAAGATCAATCATCTAAAATCAGATGCAGGCAAGCTAGTACAGATGAAAGAAAATAAGATGAAGAGCAAGAAGAACAAAGAATACCCAATCAAGAAATATAACCTACGAGACTTCCGGTTCCGGCGGCCACGGCGACGGGCAGCTTCCTTGCCCGCTCCCGCTCCCCGGTGGGCTTCCCCCGCTTCTGGGGGGGCACAGGACGCCTCGGAAGGGCGTCCTGCCGAAGGAGCGGCTTGCGGAGGACCCTGGCATCGGCGGCGGCTGGTGGGGGCTTCTCCGCTTTGCTCCAGGCATCGAGGAGCAGTCTCGGAGAGCGCGCGTGCGTCTCGCTCCAGGCTGATCGGACGATGCAAAATTGAACGAAGCAGCGGCGGTGTGGTGAGATGCTTCCTCTCTTCATTCCCTTTCTTTTGAACTGATGGACTTTTCAGCAATTCTAAAGTAAAACTCTCGGATTTTCTTGGAGGTGTGGCTGGAGGGAGGGGGATTTCCCCCCCCCTTGGACAAGCGGCTTGAGAAAATTTTGCTTTCGCCCCCAGGGGAAGGAGGAGGGGGGAGAGCCAACCAGTGATGCCTCACCCCTGTAAGTGTTTTTCACTGGATTTAGCTCCAGGAATTATTGATGACCTGAGAACTTTGTGAACTTTTTAAAACTTTATTATGCCTCTGAGCCCAAAGCTGGCAGGGCAAGATGGCACACTTCCATTGTCTTTATGAACTGTGAAATTTGACTCCACCTTTAAAACTCAGGCTTCCGGTCTTTGTCTCCGTGTCACCCAGAAGACTCTCTTGTGGATTGTTATTTTTTGAACTTCCTGGGGGGAAAATTCCTCTTTATTGCCAGACTGACTAAAGGAACTCCCATCTGCTTGGATCTTCTGCCTCCTGGACTCATCTGCCTGCTCTACTCCTCCAGCTGTCCATTCTCTACACTGATTGATTTCTCTACTTTATAAACTATGTCTCCAAAAAAGACCACCCCCTGGAAAACCTGGCTTTGCTACTTCTGCACCGACATCTGCAACATCCAGCCCTGCCACACAGTCAAAGATTACAGAACTGATGCAACCTAAGAGTACAGAGATGGATTTGCAACAAATGCTCCAGCAACTTATACAGGGCCAGGAAGAAATTAAGAAACAGTTAAAGGAAATGAAGGAAGAAATTAAAGAGAATCAAGTCCAAATTTATAAGAATTCACAGAGACTGGACCTTGTGGAGGGTGGGGTGGCGGAGGCGAGGGGGGGGTAGAAGCATTGCAGAAGGGAAACAAAGAGCTTGATATCCAACAAATGAAAACAGTTTGAGAGAATGTCCTTTTATCTTAGATTTCAAAATGTTATAGAAGCGGATGGGGAAAATATAAGGGACATTATGACTAATATTTTAGCTGAATACATACATAAAGATAAACAACAGATGGAATGGGAGATAGATCTGGTTTATAGAGTGAATTCAGCATATGCCAGAACACACAATGTACCCAGGGAGGTCCATATTAAATTCCTTAGGAAAAGCACAAGAGACGAAATTCTGGGTGTACAAAGGGGGCAAGCATTGACATATCACGATAGGGAGATAACCATCTTGAAGCAGATCCCCAAAAAAGTTAGGGAGAAAAGGAAAAATTATTCACAACTGGCGAATAAATTATACCAGAAGGGGGTGTGGTTTAGATGGTTGATGCCTGAAGGTATGCTCGTATTCTGGGAGGAGACAAGAATTAGAATCAATACACCCATAGAGGCACAGGCCTTTATGGAAAAAAACAAAGCGAACCTAGAAAAAACAGATGACTCTACAACGGTTATACAGGACACGGGAGGGGCCGGAGCTCTGCCAACGGGGGGAGAAGGGGCAATACCAAGAAAGCTCAGATCACAAAAACGAATAAGAAAAACACATTGTTATAAACAGACCGAAAGTAATAATGAAATTATATGTAGACTTTATATTATAATATATAAATTGATTGAAATTTTTTTTCTAGAATTAATATGCTGATTTTATATGATCATGTATTAATGTTTTATATTTAGATGTAATTAATGAGTTTGGGGGGAGGGGGCGTCTGCCACACTTGCAACTGCCAAAATTTGTACACCATTTCACTTACCCTTTTCCCTATAAATGTTTAAAAAAACCAATAAAACTTTTTGAAAAAAAAAGAAAAGAAATATAACCTACAAATAAGAAAGATCAAGGAAGCACTGGAAATAATAGAATAGCAAACAACCATCTATAGGCAAGATGATCACCAAATATAAAGCTTAAATGATACACTATAGGCAGAATTTCCAATTTCAGTCAAATCAGAAAGTTTTCTACCAATCCAACAAGGGGGAGGCTGCAGTAAAGCAATCAGCAAGGAAGAAACTATGAAGTTCTGGGCATATCTATGGGACAACCCAAAGAAATACAACACAAATGCAGCTTGGATAAATGAGTTGGATAAGAATAAAAAAAGAAGGTAAAATAAAAGAAATTGTAATAACAGAAGAAATGGTGGAAAAAAGACATGGAAGTTCAAGATTTGGTCAGCAGCAGGTGAAGATGAACTGCATGGTTTTTGGTTGAAACACCTGATTGGTCTCCACCCAGTCATTGCCAAGCAGTTTAACAACATACTGCAAAGTGGTGAAGTTGAGGATTGATTAATGTCTGGCCAACCCTATCTGATCATGAAAGATCAAAGAAAAGGGGTTGCACCAGGAAACTACAGATTAATTACCTGCTAACTCACAACTTTCAAACTGCTAACTGATGTGGTAGTTGATGCAGTCAACAGCATCTAGTTGAAAACAAGTTCTTTCTACCTGAACAGAAAGGAAACTGCCCAAATAGTAGAACAACAAAAAACTGCAAGAGAAGGAATACCAACACTAATGTTGTTGTTAGTTGTGAAGTCATGTTCAACCCATCGCAACCCCATGGACAATGTTCCTCCAAGCTTTCCTGTCCTCTGCCATCCTCTGGAGTTCATTTAAGCTGCTTTGGTGATTCCATCCAGCCACCTCATTCTTTGTCGTCCCCTTCTTCTTTTGCCCTCAGCCTTTCCCAGCATTAGGATCTTCTCCAGTGAGTCCTTCCTTCTCATTAGGTGGCCAAAGTATTTGAATTTCATCTTCAGGATCTGGCCTTCTAAAGAGCAGTCAGGATTGATCTCCTGTAGGACTGGCCGGTTTGATTACCTTGCAGTCCAAGGGACTCACAGTGATCTTCTCCAGCACGATAGTTCAAAGGCCTCAATTCTTTGGCGCTCAGCCTTTCTTATGGTCCAACTTTCACAGCCATACATTGCAACTGAGAAATCCGTAGCCTTGACTATACGCAATTTTGATGGCAAGGTGATGTCTCTGCTTTTTAGTATGCTGTCTAGATTTGCCATAGCTTCCCTCCCCAGGAACAAGCGTCTTTTAATTTCTTGGCTGCAGTCCACATCTGTGGTGATCTTGGAACCTAGGAAAATAAACTCTGTCACTACTCCCATTTCTTCCCCATCTATTTGCCAGAAATTGAGAGGGCCAGATGCCAGGATCTTAGTTTTCTTAATGTTGAGCTTCAAGCCAACTTTTGCACTCTCCTTCTTCACCTTCATCAAAAGGCTCTTTAGTTCCTCTTCACTTTCTGCCATTAGAGTGGTATCATCTGCATATCTGAGGTTGTTAACATTACTCCCAGCAATCTTAATTCCAACTTTTGATTCATCTAGTCCCGGCTTTCTCATGATGTGCCTGCATATAAGTTAAGTAGGCAGGGCAACAGTATACAGACTTGCCGGACTCCTTTCCCAATTTTGAATCAATCAGTGGTTAAGCTTGGATTGATTATCAGAAGACATTCAACTGCCTGCCAAATGATTGTATAAACAAGTACCTAGAAATAACAGGAATTAGTTGAAACACTAGAAACTTTGTGCAAAGATCAATAGCAAAATGGAAGATGTAATTGCTGGTCAACGGTGATAGACTGAGAGAGGATAATATAAGGAGAAGAATTCTTCAAGGAGACTATCACCATTTATGTTTGTTATTATAACATTATACATATATATAGCCAAGAAACTGAAATGGAATTTGGACTGGACAAATGTACCACCCTTTTCCATCAAACAGAGAAAACTAGGGAAAACTGAAGGAATCAAGATGCCCTATTGGAATAATATCAAGAGTTTGGATGAAGAAGATTGCTACAAATACCTGCACATCCTTCAAGCTGCTCAAATCTAGCACGCTCAAGTCAAGAAGAAGGTTAGAATACATCATTAGCATGCAGAATATATTAAAGTCCAAACCCAGTAGAGAAAATAACATTATTATGATCAATACATGCAATTCCAATGTCATTAGATACACAGCTGTACACAATATTTGACATGATTTGGGCCCTGCATAGATCAGAGTGTTTTCTTCCTCTTCCATCTCATCGCATTTATCTTGATTATGTAATATTTTCTTAAATCAAAACCACAGAGGCTAGCCTTTTCCTTGAACAAAAATGGGAAACCTCTGGCTCTCTAAATCAGTGGTTCACAACCTTTGGTCCAAGGACCACTGGGGGGGGGGGGGGCGTGATGTCATCACAGGGGGTCCACAAAGGTTTGAAGAAATGTTGTGATTTAAATCTTAAGTTCACTCTTGTGAGTCCATGGCCACAAAAGGTATTTAAAGGGGTTCCATGCTGAAGAAAAGATTGAGAGCCACTGTTCTAAATGCTACTTTTATTACTATAACTTTCAACAACCTCCATTACTGATGTAATGGTTAGGCTCTTACAGATGGAGAATAATAGGTTCCAGATTTCTGACCTAAAGAATCACATAATTGAAAGTGTGCAATAGATTTCAAGCCATATTTGATCTGTTCTACTACACATTTTTCAAACAACAAAATGACCAATGTAGAATATAGAGAGGGGTTGCCAGACATTGTGAATTATTATTATAATTCTAAATTCTTTAACTAATTAGATTGCAGGAACTATTACTAGTGTACTTTTCAATTTTACAACTATTTCACTTTCATTTTTCAAATTCACTAGAAGATCCCAAGAATATTTTTGAATAGATATAACTTATGTTATTTTAAAGTAATTTATATTATCATATAATACAGATAGTCCTCGACTTGTGACCACAACTGAGCCCAATATTTATGTTACGTGGCAATTTTTTAAAGTGAGTTTTGTCCCATTTTACATCATTTCTTGCCACAGTTGTTAAATGTATCAGTGTAGTTGATAAATTAGTAATTTGGTTGTTAAGTGATTTTGACTGCCCCATTGATTTTGTCAGGAGGTTGCAAAAAGTGATCACATGACCCCAGGACACTGCAACAATCATAAGTATGAACCAGTTGCCACACATTTGAATTTTGATCACATGATATAGGAATGGTGCAAAGGTTGTAACTGTAAAAACCGGTCATGTCACTTTTTTCAGTGCTTTTATAACGCTGAACAGTCACTAAATGAACTGTTGTTAATCAAGGACTACCTGTACTATTATTAAAGCTACCTAAATAAGAAAAAAAATACAAAATTGTCATTCTTTCATTAAAAGGGCAAATCATCTAGCAATTAAGAACACAAATAAACACATCTTTCCAATTCTTCATTTTAAATTATTTTATTTTTAAAATGTTTTTTAAATTAAAATGAAACTGAAAAGATTGATTTACACATTGTATACCAGATTTATTTTACCATTTTCCCCCAAATATTTGTAGATTACACCATGTATTGGTATAATATCAATATGTAATACCATATAATACCACATACTGAACATTATGGCTTAGCAGAATGCATAAATTTAATAAGAAACACTTTTATTATCTATTAATTTCTAATCCATATAAAAATATCTAATTAATAGTTCCATTGCAAGGACATCATAAGAAAATGTTGTATTCCCAGCTGCCAAGGAAATTACTTCTGAAACTGCACCTGAGAAATTATCTTAAGACAGTTTGGGAAGGATCTAGCCCCATGATGGCGAACCTATGGCATGCGTGCCACAGGTGGAAAATGGAGCCATATCTGAGGGCACACAAGGCTTTGCCCTATGTCAGTTCCAACGTGCATGCCCGCGCTGGGCAGCTGATTTTTGGCCTTCCAGAGGGCAGGGGAGGCCATTTTTTGCATGGTGAAAAACTGGCCCATTTTTCATCCTCCCCAGGCATCAGGGGGTTTTCCTGAAGCCTGGGGAAGGTAAACAACAGCCCAACGGGCCTACTGGAAGTCCAGAGGCTTCAGTGAGGCTTGGCCGCATGTGTGGAGGGGAGCATGGGGGGGTTGTGTGCGTATGCGTGGGGGGAGGGCATTGCATTATGGGTGTGTGCGCGCACCCCTTTTGGCACCCGAGCAGAAAACTGTTTGCCATCACTGATCTAGCCCCAAGAGTTGAACTCAGGGTGAGTGAAGGGACTGAAATTAAACCCAACATATTATTACTTAGCTTCTACTTAAATTTATCCAATACAAAGAGGCCCATATTTTGTATATTATCAAAATGCTCTTAACAAGCCCTTTTCTAAATATTCAGTTGAAATTTGATTTTCTGGATCTTAAATCCATAATTCCAGTATAAGTCCTGACATTTTCCATGAGGTCTCTTTTCCTGAATAGGATCTGCATGGATATAACATTTTTGTCAAATTATGACCACAGAACCACTCAATTATGCATCACTTAACTGTGACAAATTTCTTGTCTTTTGTATGTACGTGCACTATCCCGATGCACATACCAAAGGACAGAGTTGGAATTGGGTGATGCTACTTTTATCATTTTCCCTTATTATCCCCCGCAGAAGCCTTTTTCTACAGGGTGATTGTATCCTTGTCAGTTCTCAACCCTAAACATGATCAACTACTTCAACCTATTGTATCTCTGTAAGAATTTGTATGCAATCCCTTAATGATTCTCAGTGTCCTTCTAATTCTGTTTCAGTTTTGCTGAATTCTTCTCAAAGTATGGGGACCAAAACTAGACACAATATCTGAGGCGAGATCTGGTCAAAACAAAATAGGGTAGAATTATATCCCATGAATATGAAGGTATGTTAATGTAAATTTTCACCGAATTCATAGGTATTTCATTAAAACAGATTAAGACTTTTCTATAAAAACCCTAGAATCAAAAAGTACATAGTATATTCAATGTACTTGGAAGAACAACTCTATATAACTTACTGATTCTAAATTTCTTAAAGAGAAAGCTGCAATGCTTTCTCTTTTCTACAATCTTCTGTACGCTATCGCACACACATACACAAAATCATCAAATAATTTATTAATCAATGTTTTTCCAATTAAAATGCTTTGAAGATCTTATCAACACAATTTCCTAATTGGATTATCACATATATTACTATAAAATTTATATTTCATTTTGAAGTTTATTTTTTTTTAAAAAAAATAAGGTATATCTTGTTTTAATCATTTCATATTATGTTATTGCCTCCTAATGCAATAATTCCAAACCACTAACTGAAAATTTTATTAGACAATTCCAGTCTCATAACTTATCTGAATACGACATACAGCTGAAAACAGTGTGATTCTCTTTTACAAATATAATGAGATTCAGTTCTCTTCCATCTGAAACATAGGAATGATTATCAAGAAATTGATTTTAATTGTCTTACTAAATTTTTCAACAGTAAACCAGACTCCATAATAACTTTTTTTTAAAAAAATCCAAGAATATTTGTAAAGAAAGTTTCTATACCTAACCCATCTTCAGTAATAGCATTAGTTAATCCTTCCATTCCATTTAAGGTCCAAGTGATGTACTTATATAAAGCACCTGCCCTAGTCTTTAATATCTTAATTTGCTTTCTCAAACATTCTTCCAAGTTCTTTAATTCTTAGGGTTAGCTTTCTATAGCCCAATTAACATGGCTGAGTGATAAAGTAAACACAATGCAACTTGCAGAGGGCCATTCTGTGCAATCAACAGTATGGGTTACTACAGTCATAAGCAACTCGTAAATTCCATTTCTGAACAACAGATTCAAGAATCCCCAACATCAGAAATAAGGAACTGGATTAAATTGTCCAATGACCTTCCTAAAGAAAAACAATTCAGAAAATATATGCACTAATGAAATATAGGTTCAAAAATCCCAACAGATTGAATCTGCTACTAAGATATTATGTTCCTGACCATTCCCTCAAATAATTTCTTTGTACTGTCCTCTAAAGATCCCCCAAATCTTTTAGTATCTTTAGTCATAATTTACTTTTATAATCAATTTATAATCAACTAATCTTATAATCAACTGAAGTTGCAGATTACTGGATCAAAGAACAATCATTCAGAATTCTCATTCAAGACACAAATGTCCATGCTCAAATGATATTTGGAACACATTATGTAAAGATTTAGCTCTTGAGAAATCTATAATACTGGAAAAGGTGGAAGGAAAGAGATGATCAACCACAAGATGGATGGACTCCATTGAAGCAGCGACATAAACTACTGGAAGATCTAAAGGACCAGACTGGGGATAGATAATCCTAGATGAAATCTATGTGGTCTTTTAAGAGTTAACACTTAATGGCATATAATCAATCAGATTATTAGTTGAAAAACTTCATTTGTTCAAAAACTGAACTCTACTCACTCATAAATATGGACTACTGTCCACTAATCAGCTGGAAATATTTTCAGTTCCTAAATTCTTCCTACTGCATCACTTAGAGTTCAACATTAAAACAATACTATTTTACTATAAATAAAGTTACAAAGTGGAGCACAATCCCTAGTAAGTGTGTTAAAGAGTTGTATCCTTGTTTTGTACTACTATTGAATATATTTTATTAATTCTAAGGTTCCAGAATCACATGGCTGCTAGTAAATTAAACACACAAAACACATCAAACCTGTCTGAGAAAGTATTTGTCCATGGGAGAAGAAAACTAGCACGCTCTTCAATGAGTTTTACCAACCAAATGAATTAGAATGGTTTCAAAAATTTAATGCAAGTATTAACCTATACAAAGTACTCCATAAAATATTTAAAGAAAAAAAATCAAGAAATTGCATCCAAAAGGAATCCCCCACCCTGTGCCTGTACATTGAAGATTTATAAATGGCATCAAAAGACTGGAAATTCAAAGTTTTTTAAAAAGTCACCTTCCTCCATCCTCAAGCAAAACCAACGAAGCTATTTACTACCACGCTTAATCCACCTGGGCATCCCTCAAATAAAATAGCATGCGTTGGAACCAGCCAACCCTTCCATCTCATCCACCCACCCACCCACCCACAAAAACCTCTCCAAACTTGTTCCTTCTGCTAAAGAATGCAGAGTTAATATTAGTTTTGGATGTTTTGTGCATCAACGCAGCTGGATCGCCAGGCAAAGGTGTCAATGTTCTTTCGAAAGAGAAGACGATAACCCCGTCCTTTCGCCTTCCCACACACCCTCCACCCCAGCCCCCCACAAAAAGCGGGCAGGGTTTTTGCAACACATTTTTTTTTGCACACTACCAAAAACACTTTTGTGCGCAAGAGGGTCTGGGCAAGTCGCGGCTGTCAGCGCCGCTACCTAACGTCCGGCACCCACCCTTTTCCCCCTTCCTCGTGGCGAGACCGGAGAGGGTAATAAAAGGGGTGGCCGTGGAGTTGAGAGGAGGGGGGGTCGGGTTAAAAAACAGAGGGGGGGGGAAGCGAGAGAAAGCGCAAGCCAATGGTTACACTTTACCGTCTCCTGCTTTCAGTCATATTTCCGTCCTCCTCTAGCGAAACTGGGGGAGGGAAGAGAGGCAGGCTCGCAGTTTGGAAACACACACACACAACACACACAGGGCCCCGCCAAGAAAAGCCAGAAGCCAAAAGAAACTGAGGAGAAAGGGAGCCGGATTTTTAGCCCCCACACACACCCCGAAAAAAGAGCGGGGGGGGGGGCACCCTGGCGGGAATAAGGAATAAGGCGGGGACGAAAGAGAGGGAGAAGCATTGGGGCTGATTACCTCGTAGAGTTCCTCGGAAGCCATGCTGAGGCGCCCGCCTGCCGCCAGCCTCCCAAGGTGGAGTTGGGTGCTGGTTTGGAGCTACTTTTGTCTCACTTGGGTGTCTTGGTGTGGCCTCTGCCGCCGCTTCGCTTTTCCTCCCTCCCCCCTCCCTCCTCCTCCTCAGATATGCATGTATTCTGCCTCGCTCCACAGCGCTCCTCTCCTCAAATGCCCGGGCGCTGGTGGTGGTGGTGGTGGTGGTGCCTCTGCCGCCCTCCTCCTCCGCTGCTGGTGGTGCTTGTGCGCAAACCGAGCTGCGCAACGGGGCTCGCTCACTCACACTCAACACTCACTCACTCTCTCTCTCTCGCACACTTTGCTCGCGAGGCGCGGGAGAGCTGGGAGGGGGAGGAGGAAGAGGACGAGGAGGTAGCAGCTGCAGCGGCAAGGACTCCCTGTACCCGCCGCCGCCACCTCCACCACCACTCGGTGTCCCTTCCAGCGCCTGGCTTCGGCGCCTGGCTGACTCTCCCTCTCTAGGATCACTAATCGAGCGCAGAGAAAGCGCCACCCGGCCGGGCTCTCGCCTCGTCTAGCGCCATCCTCTTCCTCCTCCTCCCCCTCCCCTCCTTTGATCGCCCATTGTCTCCTCAGCTGAGCGGCGGCGTGAGGGGGCGGCCGGGATTGGGCCAATGGCCGCCGGGAGAAAGTGGGAGGAGCAACGAAAGGGGAGGAGGGAAAAGAGGAGGAGGGAGAAAGTGGTGAGGAGGTGCCGGGTCTGCCATATGCATCGTTGGAGGAAGTGGTGGTGGTGGTTGAAGAGAAGACTGAGCCCAAGTTTTGAGGCTCTTGAGACATTCCTGGCCACAGCTCCACCTCCCATGAGGTTCTAAGGAAGGAACAAAAGTGCCTTTCTTCATCCTGGTCTTCAGTCAAGCTGACACATAAACTCATCCCTCCATTTTCTTCACCCATTAATCTTCATTTCCATTGGCATCTGAACCCCAGTATTCTGCATCTATTTAGTTACCCAGCTACATTCATTTGCCAGTTTCTCCTCTGCCTCTTCCCTTTCCATCTCTTCATTCCTATATTTCACTTGATTCCCACCTAGCTCTGCTATCACACCTTTCCCTAGTTACTTTGGCGAATAATGTTCTGGACTGGCTCTTGCTTCCTCTTCTTTATCTACTCATTTGCCTAGCCTGTTTACCTTTCACTTCCATTCATCTCAATCTTTTCTTGTAGTCTTGCTTGGTCTTTGGCATCTTTACCTTCTTTTGGTCTCTTGCAATCCCCTTTTCTAAGTGTTCTCTCATACAATCAACAGTTGTCCTTCCATCACATTTCATTTATTATCATTTTCTTTGGTCTTTTGGTTCCTACCTAACCATATGCATTCTCTAACTATTTAGATTGTGCTCTGCCATTTTTATCCATCTACAATTTTTTTTTGCAGTTTTATATTCACAGCATGCAATCTTCTTTGGCTTCTTTATGTCACTGTTCATCAATTCAGCATTTTTGCAACTTCAATTTTCTCTTTTCCTTTTAAATACTATCCATCCTTTCCCATTATTTTCTTAACCAATCCATTCTATATGAACTTGCTTATTCTTTACAAATAATCCCTACTCATCACCCTTATACAATTTCTTTGTTAATATTCCCATTCATCTTTACTGTCATTATCATCTATTTTTATTGTTGCTGTCTCTTAAACACTTCTATGTCTATGGATTCCATCTATCCATTTGGTACCTATTGGTATCTTAGATTCATTTATTTATCTTCTATATATTTACACATTTTGTTTAAATCAATTCCTGTCATTTTATATAAAGCATCCAGAACATCAATTGGTTATACATAATTGTTTTTCTGCCTGCTTGTACAGACTACTGTAAATATCAGTGGGCATTTTGAACAAGATAGAATAACAAAAGGAGTTGTGAATAGCTTCTTAGCAAATTCCTTCCATCATGTCAACAGAAAAAAAATGCCTCTAAAATGACCAGCTAAAAGCTTATAATCTATTATCAATTAAGGCAGAGCCCTGATACATACACTTAATGATTTTCAAACAGGTCTACAAGGGGAGTAGTACCAAGAATAGTTAAAACTGGAGTTTTTACAGTTTGGGTAATTAATAATTTAGTCAATTATTTGTATATGAATACAAGATTTCAGCAGTAGAACCAATCTGATGATGAACATGGTTTGGGGACTTGGAATATGAGAGGAATAAATCTACAGGCTATATGAATCAACAACTGAAAGGAAAATAGGTATGTTGTACAATGTCTACCAGTCTAAAAGGAAGGGGAACAATAAAATAAGAATGAAAATAATGTAATTTTGAGGAGTGGCCTTGATGAATATATGGAGGTGTAGATGTAATAGTGAATGAGAGGACTGGAATGTATGTGAGAAAGTTTGAACGGGATTCTTGTAGATTGTTATGGGACAATATGAAAATAGGAATTCATAGGTAGTTGCCTGTTCTGCTCCAGGAATGATGATAGAATCATTCAGACATGTGTTTTGGGGAAATTTGTGCAATATTTTGAATGAACATGATCCATAGGAAAAATATTCTGTTAGATGACATGAAGGGATAAGGCAATGACTTAGAAACATAATGCAAAATGTTTTTGGCCACTAGAGATGCCAAAGTGGATGAGAATAGTGACTATCTGGTGAGCACATACTTGGAAAAATGTCTGCTTGTTTCAAACATGTGATTTAAGCCTAACTGAATGCATAGCACATCTGATAAAAGAATTAATATAATCTAAGAGCATGATTGATTTGATTGTTTATACTGAAACACTGAGAGAATAAATGAAGCATATGGTAGCATGAGAGACTTTAAACGAGACGTAGACCATTTTTGGGTAATGTTAAGAAAGGATCTTAGGGGGAAATGACAAGGAAGAAAAGAAGAAAGGTGAATGAAATCAGAGTATAGGAAGATAAAATATTAGTCTAAAATATTAGAAATAGATTAATATTTCAACTAAATGAGTGGAAAATAGACATGGGGAAAGTTGTGGAAGCTGCTTTGGAGAGAAGGAAAAGAATTGTGTTATAAGTGTGTAGAGCTTATACTAATGAGAAGTATGAAAAAGATGTGTAATGGGATTAAAATATGTGGATGAGAAAATGCATAAAAGAAACCAATTGCTAAAAATAAGTTTTTGTCCCATGTGCATAAAAATACAGTCACAAAAATATAGTAAAGAAAAACTTAAGATAAAAAGAGACAAAAATTTTATGGAATTAGGCAACCAAAGCTAGGCAAGAAGAGAATTAAAAATAAAAGTGATAAAATAATTTGGGATAAAAGTAGAATAAGGGAATGATGGAGTATTTTAAATATTCATATGGAATTATAGTGGCATGTTGAAAACTAACATTGAAATAAATCCTACAAATATTAATGGCAAGAGAAGTATAATGAAAAAGAAATATTGTGGTAAAATGAAGAAAATTGCAGGGCTATACATTTAGATAGTAGAACTGGAGAAATGTTAAACTGTGGTCATGGTATAGTTAAGAAATGGCTGTGCAATTTGTTTATTAAGTGTGTGCAGACTACTTTTGCGCCAGATAATTGGGAAAATACTTTTACTGTACCCTTCCATAAAGGGAAAAGTGGCATAAATAAACGCAAAATTACCTGGCAATGAATTTGTTATATGTCCCTGGGAAGGCATTTGGAATAATTCTGATTAAAATGTACAAGAAGTACAAAATTTGGGAAGTTAAATATGTTTCTTTGCCAAGCAGTGGATATGAAGATCAGATTTGCTCTTCAACAGGTCATTTACAAATGAAAGGATGTAAAAAAAAAGAATTTATGTCGATTGAGAAAAAAAGTATGATAAAGTAAATTATGGAATATTTTATTGAGTACAAAGTTAAAAATTGGTATACAATTGAATACAAAGCAATATATGATGGAAGTAAACCATGCATGAAAATTAATAAAATTTGTAATGAAATGTTTCAAATGAGTATTGAAAAGGACAAGGATATGTGATTAAACAAGCATGTTTAATACATTTATGAATAAACCTATAAGGAATCCCTGTGATGTGTGGGGTGATGATAGAGTTGTGTTCTTTGTGTTAACACATTATTATTATTATTGTTGTTGTTATTATTATTGACACAAATAATGCAATGTTGTTGACTAAGAACTTGAATGATTGATTACAAATGTTAAATGGGAATACAGTAGAACCTCTGGTCATGACCATAATCCATTCCATAACTTTGGTCGCAAACCGATTTGGTTGTGACCCAAATTTAATTTTGGAAATTTGGCAGTTACAAAAACAATGGCAGAGAAGGGGAAATCGGCCACGAAAAAAATGTGAATTTTTTGATCGGAACCCAATTTGGTTGTGGTCAGAAGCGTTCATGACCAGAGGCTCTACTGTATAGATTTGAAAGGCAGTATACAGTGACCAAGATGATTGCGTTTGATGGGCAAGATAACAACTGCAAGATATGCATACATAGACTAAAGAAAAAATATGTACTGAATATTTTGATAGAATGTTTCTAAAGATGAGAAATTGAGAAATTTTAAGATTGCAAATGCTGATTAGAAGTTTGTATATCATCTGTTGTGGAAAAGGAATGTTCCTTGAAACAACTTAGAACATTGTTAAGTCCTAACTTATTACATGGAAGTGAAGGTTGGATATATCAGGAGATACATAAGAATAACATGAACATACAGGAATATCTGAGTATGATAAAAGAAGACAGAGTTAAGAATGAATAGGTGCTGAATAAATGTGAACTGAATACAAGCATGAGTGATTCAGTGTGAAAGCAAGAAATACACAGAGATATTTTGCTCATATATAGACAACATGATCAAAGTGCAAAACAAATATATGAAGAAATAGTAAAAGAGTCACAAGGAAGAAAGCTGAGAAAGCAGTGATTGGATGGTATTAATGAGAACCTCAAAAAAATCAGGCAAAAGGTTTGAATAAGATGTCACAATGTATAGATAAGTATATTGACATGGTGGAAATGGTATCAGGGATGGTGCTGTATTCTGGGTGATGTATTTTGGGTGATGTTGACATAAAGTATATTCAGCTCTACAGTATTCCCCCCCCCCCCCCAATCTCATACCCTTTATTTAATTGGTTTACTATTTCTTACTCCCTTTTCATACTTAAGGAAGCAAACAGCGAGTGGACGGATAGATGGACAGACAGAGCATTTTAACAAGGATTCCTGCACCACTGAATATCCTATCACAAGAAATGAAAACAGCTGGCTTATTATTTCTTTTTTTCAATCTTACTAGGAGTAATGCATTTGTCTTCTACCAGGATGCTCTTGTGTCTTTGAATTTCATATTGAGAATATAGATATTACACATACATATATACATGCATAATATACTGTATATACATACATATGTATATGAGTGTTATGTCAAAACACCTGGTATGCCCAAATATGGGAGGGAGCATACCGCTTCCCTTTTGCCTTTCAGTTCCACCCTAGGAGCCTTCCAGGCAGGAAACCTTTATTTATTTATCAGCACAAATGCAATACATATGTATCTATATATAAAAAAGCTAAATCCACTCACTCACCATGAAATCTCCAAAACTGTAAAGCCTATGAACTTGAAATTTGGCACGTATGTTCCTCTTACCTTCTAGGTGCTTGCTAAGAAATTATTTTTTGAAATGACCATCAGATAATTAGTATTTCTTATACAGTATTTATATATATAGATTAACACCCTCTGATGTTAAGGAGTTAGACATTCTACTCTCCCTCCCCACCTGAAAAGAACTCTGTTCCAACTGCCAATTGCCTCACATTCCATTATCTCAGTTCAAACTGGCAGATGTTCCACTCCTTCATTCAGGAGTGGTCTGGGGCTCCTTACAGTACTAAACATAGGTACCTCACCAAAATGTCTACACCTTCCACCTATGGAACTGCATCCGAACTGAAGGCAGTGGGAGAGATATTCCATTATGAGTTTCAATCACTGACCACCACTGAGTCAACAGATTGTGAACTGAATTTCTCTTGCATAGTGTCCCAGCCCCAACTCACCTCTTTCACTGACCTCCTCAGTTCAGACGGATCTATTCCTTCTACTGTAACACCAGTTAAAGGGAAAAGAGGGGAAAATGCCACAAGCATCCCTGGCTTTTTGGTCTATGTAGCCAGGCTAATAACCTGCATAGCATAGATTTTCAATTCCTCCTGCAGATGAATTGCTCAGGACCTCCCTGTAAATAACGTTCCTGGTTTTGCTCTCTGGCTGGAGGATAACTAGGCTGTCAGGTGAACTGACTCTGGAGCATGCCACATACAACTGGCCATGGGAGAAACAGTCATTCCTCAGATGCACAACAGCCACTTTTAAAGTCTGTCCCTGTGCTTTCTTGATGTTGATGGTGTAGCAAACATTGGAAATTATAGAACTCGAACTGGTAGTCTGATGGGATAAGAGGAATTCGGGAGATGAAAACTGATTGACAATTCTCCCTGATTGACGCCTGTGAAAATCATGGCTTCAATTATGTGTTTGTACAGAGTTGTCACCTGAAGCCTGGTGTCATTGGCTTAGATTGTGTAACAGCATGATTTGAGTGCCAACCTTGAGGTAGAAGACATGAGGTGGTAATCCTGGTGGGTTGAGAGTGTACAAGAACTCCACAGGGTAATGTACAGCATCCGCAACCTTAACTGCTCATACATACATATGGTGGCTCAGTAGCTAGTATGCTGAGCTTGTATTAGCTTGCCGATCTCAAGGTCGGCAATTCGAATCCCTAGCGCCGCATAACGGAGTGAGCTCTCGTTACTTCTCCCAGTTTCTGCCAACCTAGCAGTTTGAAAGCATGTAAAAATGCAAGTAAAAAAATAGGAACCACCTTTGGTGGGAAGGTAACAGCATTCTGTCTGCCTTGGGAGTTTAGTCATGCAGACCACATGACCACGGAGACTTCTTTGGACAGCGCTGGCTTTTCGGCTTTGAAAAGTAGATGAGCACTGCCCCCTGGAGTCTGGAACGGCTAGCGCATATATGTGACGGTAACCTTTACCATATGTATGTATGTATATATGTACTGTATGTATGAGACAATCTGTCTTTTTTAAACAAGATTGTAATGTACGTATGTGTGTGTGTCTTTTCTAAATAAGATTGCAATAATACCCTAACTAAATTCTCCATTCCAATGAATAAAAGCCATTACCGTAAATGCTGTCCTATACTTTTTACTGTGCTTTAAATTTTGAATATAATATTGTATGCCATTCCACATTGTCAGAATTTCTTTTGCTGTTTGTACTCCATATTTTCTATTTTATTCAGGTTTGGAAGAGATTTACAGTCAGATAGCTACAGTTATATATCATTGGACAGCTGCTTACCAAATGAGACAGAAGTTTATTAATACTACCATGTGTTATGAGGCCATATCTCCCATATTTAGATTTCAATTTCTCAGTATCTAGGACATATTTCATCATCCCTCCTGATCATGAATAAAGTACTTTCTTCTAGACATTAGGAAAGCCAAACATCAGCTGCATCCATTGCTCTGCTGTTTCACAAAATTCTGCATTGAAGATCTCGGCAGGTTGTGTTATCTTTATTTGTTTTAATAAATACATTGCATTGCAGACTTTTGAGTGACTGTCTAGCACAGGGGTGGGGAACCATGGCTCTTTTGCGACTTGTGGACTTCAACTCCCAGAATTCCAGAACCAACATGGCTGCCTCAGGAATTCTGGGAGTTGAAGTCCCCCAGTCATAAAGGGGCCATTGTTTCCCACCTCTGCTATAGAGCAGGGACCTCCACCCTCCAGCAAACCTCCAAGCTTTGCTGGCTGAGGAATTCTGGGAGTTGAAGTCCACAAGTCGCAAAAGAGCCATGGTTCCCCACCCCTGGTCTAGCAAATACCTAGTTTTAGAAGTCACCTACCAGGTTAATTAACATCAGCTTTTACTTTGTATTATTTGTTCATTAATCCCTTACTATTTAATATCACACATATTTCATCCATTAGAAATACAAGCAGTCATCGACTTAACAATCAGAATTTCCATTGCTAGGTGGTTGTTAAGTGAGTCATGCCTGATTTTACGAAGGTTTTTTTCCATGATTGTTAAGTAAATCACTGCAATTGTTAAGTGAACCACACAGTCATTAAGTGCATTGGACTTGATCCATTGACTTTGCTTGTCAGAAGCTGGCTGGAAAGGTTGCAAATGACCATCACGTGTCCTCAGGACATTGTAACTGTCATAAATACATGCCAGTTGCCAAGTGCATGAATTTTGATCAAATGTTTGTGGGGATGGTGTGATGGTTGTAAGTGCAAGGACAAGTGATACCGTATTTTTCAGAGTATAAGACGCTCCTGACTATAAGACACTCCTTTTTTGGGGAGGAAAATGAGAAAAAAATAATTCTGCTCCTGCCTACCAGCTTCCATCAGTAGTCATCTGGCTATCATCCTTGCAGAAAACAGCAAACAGCCTGGTCAGCTTCAGCACGTTATTGCAGTCTGATTTAGCACAAACAGCTGATTGATGGTTAGATCGACCTCCCAGAATACCACCAATCAGCTGTTCCAGACTGCGGGGATAGACCGAGTGTCACGTTTTTGGCTTCTGCACTTTGCCTCTTTGGCCTCTGTGCATTGCGTTTTCAGTCGCCGCCGCTGCCACTCCTTGCCACCTGGAACCGGTTGAAAATACGATACACAGAGGCAAATAACAGGGTGTGCTCAGCCCAAAAAATGTGATGCACAGAGCAGTGAGTGGTGGCGATGAGCTGTGGTGATCCTCACAGCCTGGGATGGAACTAAAACGGGACATGCACAGGCCAAAAACGTGATGCGTGGAGACTGAAAACAACCAAGGGTGGGGGCCAGAAGATGGGCAGGGCTTTGGCAACATTTGGTGTATAAGACGCACCACAATTTTCACCCACTTTTGGGGGCAAGGGTATCTTATATGCCGAAAAGTACAGTAAGTCCCTTATTGTAGTGCCATTGTAACTTTGAACACTGACAAAACGAATGGTTGTAAATTGAGGACTGCTTGTAGTAGTTCCTAATCCAAAATTTGAAAGTTAAGAACCATGTTAAATACCAAGGTAGAAGGTCCTGATTTAAAAATTATCCATCTTATGTGCCTATTTTATGTGTATATTGATTACACAATCAATTGTTATTTACAGTACCCTGAGAGGTATAGTTTTAAGAAGGCTGGTGCTTATCTAGAGTTCAGATTTTGTGGAAAGAGGTTGCTGAAGACAAGTGACATGACATAAATCACAATTTACTTTGACATATATTCAGACTGAATATGAAATACTAAGAGACTTCACATTCCATCTGATTTGTGTTCCAGTTCAGATTTCTTAGAAATCTCAAATCTTTCTAGCACAGATTACGGGTAGTCGTAAACTTACAATGGTTCATTAGGGACTGTTCAAAGTTACAACGGCACTCAAAAAAGTGACTTGTGACTATTTTTCACACTTACAACTGTTGCAGCCTCCCTATGGTTGCGTGACCAAAATTCATATGTTTAGCAACTGACTCATATTTACAACAATTGCAGTGTCCTGGGATCATGTGATCACCTTTCGCGACCTGATGAGGAAAGTCAACAGGGAAGGCGGATTTGCTTAAGAACAGTGTTACTAACTTTAACTGCAGTGATTCACTTAACAATTGTGCCAAGAAAGGTCGTAAAATGGGAGAATACTAACTTAACTCTCTTACTTAGCAACAAAAATGTTTGGCTCAATTGTGGTCATAAGTTGAAGACTACCTATAATTAATAAATAAATAGGGTACTTTGATATAGTACTATAATGCTTGGTTAACAGCCCTCCATCATACAGTGTGGCAAAAAAGTTTGGGAACCCTCTTGAATTATCAATACTTCTGCATAAAATGACCTAAAATATGATCTGTTTTCCAGCCAACTCCTAAATCTAGATAAGGAGAACAGAAATATGTAGCTTTGGATCATTTTCTTCAATAAATCAATGAACAAGTATAACATTTTTGACTGGTTTGTTTAATTTGATTCCCTTTATATAGTTGTAGGAGTTGGATGAAGAGCAGGTCATGTTTTAGGCTATTTTAATTCAGGAATAAAAGAGTTCACAAGTGGACGTGGTGGTTCAGTGGCTAAGACGCTGAGCTTGTCGATCAGAAAGGTATAAAGATAAACTGGCTTACATATATGCAAATCAAATCCAGATACAATAGCAACATTAAAACATACGAACTACAACTGGAACAACAGGAACTAGATAAGATAATTCAAAATATGGAGAAGAAAATGATGGAGAGGATATACAATTTTTTGTTGAAATATAAAATGGGGGAGGAGTTTGTCAAGGAAACTATGGTAAGATGAGCAAAAAATTTCGGCTATAACATTGAATTGGAAAGATGGGAAAAATGTTAGGGAACAAATTTGAAATTGACTGTGTCTGTGGCATAAAAGGAAAACCAGTACAAAATGTTTTATGAATGGCACCTGGAACCCGTGAGACTTGTAAAAATATCTTCAAACTTATCCCCATTGTGTTGGAAATGTGAGAAATCATATGGGACGTACTATCACACATGGTGGCCATACGAGGCGGCCAAAGAAAATTGGGTTAAAATAAAAAACTGGTTGGAAGCTATAACAGAATCACATAGGTTGGAAACCGGAGACATTTTTATTAGGCTTAACCACAACGAAATACAATAAAGAGACTTTATACCTAATTCTATATATTATACAGGGGCCAGAATAGCACATGCACAGAAATGGAAGAACAACACAATACCGAGTGAAGATGAGATAATACGGAAGATCTTAGAATGCACAAAGATGGATAAATTGACCAAGGAAATTCAAGGAAAGGAGGAAACAGTATTATTTAATTGGGAAAAAATGGTATAAGTGGTTAGATGATAGAAATAGGAAATAAAAATTTGGAAAATGTAGTTTGTATTATAGAAGAAGTAGGAATTAGTGATAAAAATGTAGGAAAAGTAGGATTTACAAAAGTAGGGAAAGTTATATATTAGTAGAAGAACAACAAAAACTATCTGATACAAATAACCAAACAAAGACTGATAAGCAAAGGAGTAAGAAATGATAGGATTATAAGTGTAAAATTACATAGAGATGTATTGAGAGAGAAATAGTGTTTGTAAAGATGCATTGATAAGTATCTGCTGTAAGAAGGAATGTGCAGTTCCAATGTTATTTGTAAGTGTTGTGTATGCTTTTGTCAATGTGTATAAGTGTTTATAATAAAAAAAATTAAAAGAAAGGTCGGCTGTTCGGCGGTTCAAATCACTACATATTGGAGTGAGCTCCCATTACTTGTCCCAGGTTCTGCCAACCTAGCAGTTCGAAAGCACGTAAAAATGCAAGTAGAAAAATAGGGACCATCTTTGGTGAGAAGGTAACAGCGTTCCGTGCGCCTTCGGTGTTTAGTCATGCCGGTCACATGACCACAGAGACATCTTCAGACAGCGCTGGCTCTTGGCTTTGAAATGGAGATGAGCCCTGCTCCCTAGAGTCAGGAATGACTAGCACATATGTGTGAGGGAAACCTTTAACTTAAAAGGGTTCACAAACTTTCAAGCACCACTGTAGATTCTAACTGGCAACTGGCAGAATGTGGCAAGCTTTCAGTTTCTCTGTGGCTGTTGAAAAACATCTTCAGCTAACAACTGCTGCTTTGTCCAATGTAAGAGATATTGCCATATGGCACCAAGTATAGAAATCTTAGGATAGAAATGTATAGAAAAAAAAAAGATTCCCTTGGGATCATCTTGAACCCCCACATTCTTGAATCCTTAACTATAAGCAGGCCTTTTTTCTCACTTAGGAAATGATACTCCATAGCAGATTTTTAGGTTTCACGATTGATTGATTTTTTTTTTAGTACTGTGAGTATTTAATTTCCATGGGATAACCTATGCTGAAAATACTCCCAAATAGCTGGATTATTTTTTGCAAATGATCCGTTAAATATATTCAGCATTTTTATCATTCATCCACTTATGACTAAGAAGGTCAAAGTCCCAATCACATTTCTAGGGGAAAAGAAAGATACAAACCTTGTAGATAATATACATTTGTTTGTGGTTTTTTCCAATTAATGACAAACACCTTTGTGTAAATGGGAAGGGGGTTATTTAATTGAGACCTTTTTTTTTCTTAGTAACTTCACTTAACATGTTAGGCCTTGTTTAAACCATAAATACACACATGTTTACATACATAAAACTGAATACAACTTTTTCTCTCTGTGTTGTCTTCCTAAAAGTGCTTGTTTTTAGACTATTTTAGGTCAGGAATGTTACTTTATTATAATTCTGCAAAGCACAATGTGCGTTGTTAGCAGGAAATCTGTTAGATCATAATTACTAAATAGCTGGAAAATAAATCAATTTATTCCCTGTAAAATGTATTTGGATGCTTATCTGCTGAGCTTGCCGAAATGTAGGAACTGTGCTAAATAAGATTGGGGAAGTTGGCAGAATTCAGACATTATCTTAACTTGTTTGCGAACCAAATTGTCCCAAGCAATAATGTGGTTTGTTTGGATACTAAAATGGTTTGCCAGACCAGAATAAGAGTTTAGCACATTCTGTAAACCTGAATATCAGTGCTGGAGATAGATACTCTAAATAAAGACACTTATATGGTGATAGATAATCATTTTGTAGCATCAGAAGTAGTAACAGGGGGTTCCAAAGACACTTTTTCAAGAGGCAACTGGACTTCCTTTCTTTTTCTTTGAAGACGTTTTGCTTCTTATCCAAGTAGTTTCTTTAGTAGTTTCTTCAGTTCTGGGGGAATCTGATCTGAAATTAGAGTCTTTGATTTACAGTGCCTTCAAAGCACAGGTCACCAACCTTTCAGACCTCAGGGACCACTAAATTCATAATTTTAAATCCCGCAGACCACTAAAATGAATTTTTTAAAAAGATAAATAGTATTTAGTGCAATATAAAAAATGCAAATAATTTTTCTGTAGACCACCAAAATTTTCTCGAGGACTACCAGTGGTCCACGGACCACCAGTTGGTGACCATTGCTTCAAAGAATCAACCAGCTACTATTAAAGTTGTGTCTAGCCTCTCATCATTATTGTCCTTTGACAGAATGATGATCATGTGAGTCTAGAAGACAGTAAATTTACTAATAGGGCAATTACTTGTCTTAAATTTCAGAATATGAGTAGGACCAGGAGAAACTGAAAAATTCTCAGTAAAATATTCAGGAGAATCTCATGGATCTCTTGCATGCCAATTTCCATGTTCAATAGCAAGTGCCTCCCATCTTCAACCTATGCTTAATTCCTTAGATAAGGGGGGTGCAGGTGTTTATATAGCCTACCAAAAGACAAATAATGTTATGGCAGAGTAAACAGAATATACTCCTTCAATGAGCTGAGGCAGCAACCTTGGAATATCTTACAGCAGCCTTGGCTGAACCATTCGTCCATTGATTAATTGGTTGAGATGTGAAAAATAAAATATTCAAAACAGCTGCAAATTAAGAATATTTTAAAAGCAGCCAGTGATTTATACGGTAGTTCAGTAATGACAAAAGGGGCAAAATGCCTTCCTTTTACTAAAAGATGTTAGCCCTTGTATATAATTTTCTTATTATCTTACAAAGAAATTCGGGCTGACCATTTGATAAAATATGTAGCTGTATGTAAATGAACAAGTTAATTGTTATATCAGTTTCTTAACTATATATATTTAAATGGTTGATATAAATATTGTTTTCACATCTCTAATGCTGCAATATTATGCAGAAACCTTTCTGGAGGCCTTATTTCTTAATATAAACCCAAATGACTGAGACTGGATCTAAACATCTCGATATAATGTCTCTGGAGGAGAAAAAAAGTGGTATCCCTAAACTTTAGATGTCTAAAAACGAATCCCTAAAGTATTAACATAAAACTATTTGCAGTAGAATCAATTTAATGTGCATCACAAAATTTAAAGAAAAGCTGCCAAATTTTCAGGACTGATTTGGGAGAAGGAATAATAGTGTGTGAGACAGGAAACATTTCTCTGACAAACTGATTGATTTTGAAGTTACTGATATGAAATCTCCATGAGTCTCAGATGAGTTAGTGAATGAGTGATAGGACCATAAATTTGCCACATATATTTCACTACAGATCGCTGCTGAAGAGCAGGCCTTAGATATGTAATATTTAAGGCTAAGAAGTAAACCACTTGTCACACTCAATGCTCTGATTCTGTCCTTACTATTTTAATTATTATTAGTTTTCTTCCTTTCAACCGTGTCTGACAAGATCCTGCAGTTTTCTTGGCAAGGTTTTTCAGAAGTGGTTTGCCATTGCCTTCTTCCCCAGGCCTTAAAACAGATGATCATAACAAAAAAGGGCAATAAGTAAAAGAAGCCTTTTAATCTTCTGGTGTTTGGCCACTCAAAATTGACAGCCAAAACAGGGCACAGGGGAAAATCTAAAATCTAACCCACCTATTATAAATATACAGAGTCACAGACCATAATTTGTATGTGTATAGGCAAGCATCTCCCTCCCCCCATTATAATGTATATTCACTTTCATATTTTATAACATGTTTTCCAAAAAATGATACTTTTACACATACTTACAATATCTGTACAAGAAAGTACAAAACCCAGGCTTCACACACTCAGACAGTCTTAGTTTATCTCAACGGACAACGCCAACTTAATGAAAATAAGAAAAGATGTAGAAATAGTGATACATGTCATTTTCCTGGGCTCAGAAAAAGAGATAGTCAGTGTAATCATGAACTAGAGATATCAGCTACTTGGGAGAAGGATTAAATTTACTGATGTGCAGCCAAAAAGTTAGAAAAGAGGCATCTATCATAATCAGTTAAACAACACAGTGTAATGTCCAACAAAAAAAGAAATGGAAAAGAGGAAGAATGGAGAAAATGACCTAGTAAAGTTGAGCACATAACTTTCCAAAATAAAAGCTAAATGTCAGGGTTCCTAGTAACACCCCCAACAAAAGAAGACTCCGAGGCTAGTTCCATTTTATTGGAGATGTCATATTGGCACATCTGGGAAAACCTGAATCTGAGACTTCCGAGTTTTCCTCGCCCAAAAGAAAGTCAAAGACCCATCCCCTGCATCCACAAGTCCATCACATGGCCCAATCATTTCATCATCCCAACTGGAGACAACCCCCAGTCACTTCCATCCAGGTGCAGGCTGAGTATCCTTGACTCCCAGAGAAAGGAATGTTGTTCTCCAAAGCACCTGAGGGTAGAACAAGAAGCAATGGGTGGAAACTAATCAAGGAGAGAAGCAACTTAGAACTGAGGAGAAATTTCCTGACAGTTAGAACAATTAATCAGTGGAACAGCTTGCCTCCAGAAGTTGTGAATGCCCCAACACTGGAAGTCTTTAAGAAGATGTTGGATAGCTATTTGTCTGAAACGGTATAGGGTTTCCTGCCTAGGCAGGGGGTTGGACTAGAAGACCTCCAAGGTCCCTTCCAACTCTACTATTGTATTGTATTGTATTGTATTGTATTGTATTGTATTGTATTGTATTGTATTGTTATGGCTAATCCTCCACCACTCCTTGTAATCCCCCCTCCTATTTTCCGAGGCACTAAAATGACAACCCTGAAGCAACCCAATCAAAGAAAAGATGGCTTCCAAGGCTGACACTAATCCCAAATCTTTCTAATGGAAACAGTAATGAGTACCGGAGTGAGGTGAACTGGTTGTGACATGTCACCACATTTCTTAGCAGGGTTGGTTTGGCTGATCTGGCTGGCTAGATGGTGTCCTATTTCTCCATCACTTCATGTGGAGTGTCTTCAAAGCTGCACACCTGAAGAAGAAGATAACGGTCCCAGGTAGAAGCATACAATCTTTGGGCAAGGGTATGTAATAGCTACACTCTCCTGTCAGAATCTCCAAACAAGCTTAAAAACAAAGACAATGACAGTTACACAAGTCCTTAGCGTTTGCTGTATAGTACAGGTAGTGCTGAACTTACAACAGTTCGTTTAGTGCATGGGTGTCAAACTCAAGACCTGCGGGCCAGATTTGGCCCACAGGGTGCTTAAATCTGGCCCATGGGGCCAGCTGGGAAATAGCAAAGGACTGGTCCATGGTGCCTTTGGCAGCCAAAGCCTCCTGCACATACACCCACATGCCCTGTTTTGGCCATCAGAGTGCTACAGGAGGCTGTCTAGGCCAAAAGTGGGGTGTGAGCAGTGATGGGTTCCGGATTCCGTTTCAACTGGTACGGTTGGAACGGCCCTGGCGTCATCCACATGCATGCATGTAGTGCGTGTGCATGCGCATGCGGTGTGCACGTGCGTCGTATTTGCCTGCAACGCTTCCGCAAGCCTCCGTGATGCTCCAGCTGCTCGGTGGAGCATTGCGCAGGCACCGTATGTGCTGTGCACAGAAGCGCCAAAAGATTAAAGCACAGGTAAGGAGCGAGGGCGGGCGGGCCCTCCGGAGCACCGTACCAGAACAGTATCCGGTGCTCCAGGCTAGCTCAGGTACGCCCGTACTGGGGCGTACCGCCTGCAACCCACCACTGGGCACAAGGGACCTTGTGTGCCCCCTGTGCCCTGTTTTGGCTGGCAAAGTGCTGCAGGAGGCTGTCCAGGCTGAAAACAGGGCACAGGGGGGCTCACACACACACCCATACCCCATTTTGACCGTCAGGTTGCTGCAGGAGGCCTCCGCCTCATCTCCCATTTTGGGAGCCATCCCACAGAGGAGAATTACAATGCTGATCCAGCCCTCAAAGAAATCCAGTTTGACACCCCTGGTTTAGTTTGAAGTTACAATAGCCCTGAAAAAAGTGATGTTGACTGTTTTTCACACTTACGACCATTTCAGCATCCCCATGGTCACGTGATCAAAATTCAGATGCTTGGCAACTGACTCATATTTATGACAGTTGACATTCAGTATGCTGAGGTCATGTGATCACCTTTTGCGACCTTCTGACAAGCAAAGTCAATGAGGAAGCCAGAGTCACTTAACAACCATGTGGCTAATTTAACAACTGCAGGCATTTAGTTAACAAATGTGGCAAGAATAGAATAGAATAGAATAGAATAGAGTAGAGTAGAGTAGAGTAGAGTAGAGTAGAGTAGAGTAGAGTAGAGTAGAGTAGAGTAGAAGAGAAGAAAATATTCTTTATTGGCCAAGTGTGATTGGACACACAAGGAGTTTGTTTCCGGTTCGTAAGCTCTCAATGTACATACAACAATAGTGATAACAGAACAGAAAGGTTGTAAAATGTGAAAAACTCTCTTAACAAATATCTCAACAAATATCTCAACAAATAGCAACAGAAATGAGCTCAATTGAAATGGTTGTAAGTCGAGGACTACCTTGTATGTTGTGATGCACCTGTAAATATTTGTAAGCTAGTATTACTCCATTCCTAATGTGAGCACATTTTAGCCCTTAATCCGAGCTAATCTGTTAACCTCCCCACACTCCAAGAAAACTATCTCTGGAGTATTTCACACAATTTTCCTTATAACATAAAAAAAGCATGTGTAAATATAATTTTCTCAGCAAGACCCAACATACGTTTACTTTTAATTATGACATGATCAGCAGCACATAGTTTTGACTGCTCATTTAGCCTGTCGAATATTTTAAAAGTAGATTTATTAAAGAAAAGTGATTTATTCTGTACACTTTCCTAGACATGAAGTAATACATTGAATTTTGTGTCTCTGCTGCTAAATAAACATGCATAGGTTATGGTGTGAATTGTATTTGATATGAAGGGTCTCTCAGGGGCCTGTTTCTCCAACTGTTGTTTTTCTTAACAGCCCTTTAGGTTTATAAAGTTGTGCAGTCAATTTTATCAGGCTTATTCTCAAGCAACAGCCCTACAATAGTATTCCTTCTGGATTTGAATTACTAATATTTTAGAAGAAGCAATGCTTGTTGAATTCAATGGACTTTACTCCTAGGTAAACAGGTGCACAGTTGCCATAAAGTGTTTATTTCCAATGAGTTCTGGGTTTTCCTCAATAAAACAAAACAAAAACAATGAGATCACAATTTGTCCTATATCTTATCTGGTAATATTTTTGTGCCCTTCGGGACTACAATTCTTTCTCTTCCCCTGACAGACCCAATTAGCAATATAGAGCTGCTTCATTGTTTTTCCCCCCAAATAATGCTACATTAATTTAACATAACACAATATCCTCAGACTGTCTTCAACTTGTTTTATCGCTACATAATACAAAGTCCAATTACTGTCCAAGGAGAGAGAAGGGGGGTTGGAGGAGCTATTTTAAGATTTACTCAGTTTCAAATAATTCAACTTGATTTGCTCATTCATTCGGTGATGACTACAAAACTCCCATAAGTTATTTCTGCAGCCTTAAAGTATATTGGTAGTAATTGAAACAGATGTTTTGTTTTTGTTTCAGTTTTTCTCCCTCACATGTTTTATGGCATCTGAAAGCACTACAAATATTTGTGGCTATTATTCCAGGTCACATCCATTATGGCAGTTTGATGGAGCACGGCGTACAGTGGGGAACCTGAAAATTGCTGTGCTACAATTCGACACATTTTGGCTGCCCTGTCCCCTGCTCCTCTCAAAGGAGCCTTGTTGTTATGGCTCCTACCAAAGAAAGCACACCTTAAGTACAGATATCAGCAGCTGCCTGAAGTTGCTAAATGGCCTCCAGCATACAAAACTTTGTCAGAAGCTATGGCGTATGAGAAACAAACAGAAAGTCCATGACTTGTTATATGTAATAACTTACATACAGATCAGCAGTGACGTGCAGTCAGGGGAGGCAGGGGAGGCAGAGCCTCACCACTCTCATGAAAAGAAAAAAAATGTAAAAGGGAAAAGGTGAGTGCTGAGGTGAGGCTTATAAAAGCCTCTAAAAAAGGGAGGACTGTGACAACTTTGATCTTTGCAAGCGTGCAAGCGAAATACCCCAGGAACACGGTGGCGGAGCAGCAACTCCTTCCGCTGCGGAGAAGAGCCACGCTGTGCAGGAGGCTCCTCAGCGCTAGCCTCAGATCAGCACGACCCGCTCAGGAAGGAGAGGAATGGGACCGTGGCTCACGCTGATCTGAGGCTAGCGCTGAAGAGCCTCCTGCACACGTTGTCCCACTCCCCTCCTTCTTTTTTTTTTTCAAAGAATTTTATTGGTTTTTTTAACATTTATAGGGGAAAAGGTAAATGGAAAGGTATACAAATTTTGGCAGTTGCAAAGTGTGGCAGGCGCCCCCTCCCTCCAAACTCATGGAATACATCTGAGTATAAAACATTAATACATAATCATATGAAATCAGCATATTAATTTTAAAAATATTTTCAATCAGTTTATATATTGTAATATATGGTCTAGATATAATTTCATTACAACTTTCGGTCTGTTTATAACAATGTGATTTTCTTATTCATTACAACTTTCGGTCTGTTTATAACAATGTGATTTTCTTATTCATTTTTGTGATCTGAGCTTTCTTGGTATTGCCCCTTCTCCCCCCGCTGGCAGAGCTCCGGCCCCTCCTGTATCCTGCATAGCCGTTGTAGAGTCTTCTGTTTTTTCTAGGTTCGTTTTGTTTTTTTCCATAAAGGCCTGTGCCTCTATGGGTGTATTGATTCTAATTCTTGTCTCCTCCCAGAATATCAGCATACCTTCAGGCATCAACCATCTAAACCACACCCCCTTCTGGTATAATTTATTCGCCAATTGCGAATAATTTTTCCTTTTTTCCCTAATTTTCTTGGGGATCTGCTTCAGGATGGTTATTTCCCTGTCGTGGTATGTCAGTGCCTGCCCCCTTTGTACACCCAGAATTTCGTCTCTTGTGCTTTTTCTAAGGAATTTAATATGGACCTCCCTGGGTACATTGTGCGTTCTGGCATAAGCTGAATTCACTCTGTAGACCAGATCTATCTCCCATTCCATCTGTTGTTTTTCTTTATGTATGTATTCAGCTAAAATGTTAGTCATAATGTCCCTTATATTTTCCCCATCTGCTTCTATGACATTTTGAAATCTAAGATAAAAGGACATTCTCTCAAATTCTGTTTTCATTTGCTGGATATCAAGTCCTTTGTTTCCCTTCTGCACTGCTTCTACCCCCCCCCCCACCTCCACCACCCCACCCTCCACAAGGTCCAGTCTCTGTGAGTTCTTGTAGATTTGGACTTGGTTCTCTTTAATTTCTTCCTTCATTTCCTTTAATTGTTTCTTAATTTCTTCCTGGCCCTGTATAAGTTGCTGAAGCATTTGTTGCAAATCCATCTCTGTACTCTTAGGTTGCATCAGTTCTGTGATCTTTGATTGTGTGGCAGGACTGGATGTTGCAGATGTCGGGGCAGAAGTAGCAAAGCCAGGTTTTCCAGGGGGTGGTCTTTTTGGAGACATAGTTTATAAAGTAGAGAGATCAGTCAGTATGGAGAATGGACAGCTGGAGAAGTAGAGCAGACAGATGAGTCCAGGAGGCAGAAGATCCAGGCAGAAGAGAGTTTCTTTAGTCAGTCTGGCAATAGAGAGGAATTTTTCCCCCAGAGAGTTCAAGAAAATAACAATCCACAAGAGATTCTTCTAGGTGACACGGAGACAAAGACCGGAAGCCTGAATTTTAAAGGTGGAGTCAGGTTTCACAGTTCATGAAGACAACAGAAGTGTGCCATCTTGCCCTGCCAGCTTTGGGCTCGGAGGCATAGTAAAGTTTTAAAAGTTCACAAAGTTCTCAGGTCATCAATAGGTTATGGAGCTAAATCCAGTGAAAAGTCACTTTTACAGGGGTGAGGCATCATTGGTTGGCTCTCCCCCCTCCTCCTTCCCCTGGGGGTGAGAGCAGAATTTTTCCAAGCCGCTTGTCCAAGGGGGGGGGAAATCCCCCTCCCTCCAGCCGCGCCTCCAAGGAAATCCAAAAGTTTAACGTTTTAAATTGCTGAAAGGTCCATCAAATCAAGAAAAAGGGAATGAAGAGGGGAAGCGCCTCACCACACCGCTTCCTTCTATTTTTACATCGTCCGATCAGCCTGTTGCGAGACGCACGCGCGCCCTCCGAGACTGCTCCTCGATGCCTGGAGCGAAGCGGAGGAGCCCCCACCAGCCGCCGCCGATGCCAGGGCCCCCCGCAAGCCGCTCCTTCGGCAGGACGCCTCTCCGGGGCGTCCTGTGCCCCCCAGAAGGCGGGGAAGCCCACCGAGGAGCCGGAGCGGGCAAAGGACTTGCCCGTCGCTGTCAGCCGCCGGAACCGGAAGTCCACTCCCCTCCTTCTTGAGCAGCTTGCGCTGATCTGAGGCTAGCGCTGAGGAGCCTCCTATACACATGGTCCCATTCCCCTCCTTCCTGAGCGGCTCACGCTGATCTGACGCTAGTGCTGAGGAGCCTCCTGCACAGTGTGGCTCTTCTCTGCACTGCAGCGGAAGGAGTTGCTGCCCCGCCACTGTGATCCTGGGGTATTTTGCTTGCATGCTTGCAAAGATCAAAGTTGTCACAGCTCTCCCTTCATGATGATCATTTGATGACCTCAGTGCCTCACCAGCCATAAACTTCACCGCACGTCACTGCAGATCAGAGTCCCTAAAGGTGAAAAAGATACTTGAAGTTTCTCATGGAACCCTTAATGAACAGTGGAACAACATCTTAGAACTATAGGGGAAGAAATTCCTGAGTTTTCAATGAGGAATAGACAACCTGTATGGGGATTACATTCCCCCCAAAAAAATTTTTTTAAAGGCATCAGCTTCTGTGGTAATGTGCAGTATGCAACTATGCTTTTCTTTCTTAAGATGATTGATGCATTTCATTAAAGCACAATGCTTGGCTGATTTTGATTTTGCCTGATACCTCAATTCTAGCTTATTCAACAAATCAATGTTTGAAGAAGTCTTGCTATAGTATAAATCAATTATACTATTATATATCAACAAATGCCTAATTTCATAGCCCCTTCAGATCCAGCCAAACACCTATCACAAACCACTCTTACATAACTTGAGGAAGTTTAGCATTAATTGCCAGGAAGGCATGATTATTAAGAACCTCTTTCCTGTGTAGTCTTGTTATTCCTGCTGCACTAATTAAATCATCAAAATGGGTAGTAATTCTGCTTAGCTCTGGTAGTCTTGTCATCACAAGTACACAGTTGAAAAACATGTATCGCTTCTAGATTATTACCCCAATTGGGAGCAGATGCGAGTCCTTCAAATCCATTTTTACTCTTGGTGATTTTATGAACAAATCTATATAGTTTTATCGGCAACATTTTTGCAAGTGGATTGCCTTGCCTTCTTCCTACGGCTGAGAGAGAGTAACCAGCCAAAGGAACCCAGTTAGTTTTGTGCCTAAGGTGGGACGTGAACTCTGATTTCCCTATTCTTTATCCAGCATCTTAACTGAAAGTTGAGTGGCTCATGACTGTAAACAGCAGTTTGAAAGACGTCATCAAATTCACTTATTTACCAATAGAAAGCTAGATAGTAGAAAATGTGTTTGTGAGGAATATAGTCCCAGAATTTCAAATCCATAATTGATCTTCAAATGATCATGATGGAGGCTTAGTCTAAAAATATCGTTGGTTCCTAATGTTTGATTTAGTGCACGGGAAGTTACCTCTTACATTTTCATCTGTCTGAGGTTCTCTATCTTAAGTCAAAGCAGTTGTTGGGATTCAGGCCAAAGTTTTTGCTAATCTTATCTCTGTGTCTTCCGCGTTTCTCTTTCTCCAATTACGTTCAAAGAGGACCCCGACATCTAATGGGTTGTGGGCTGTCCACACTGTGTCCGCAGGTGGCTGGTTATGCCTATATGGGCACAGAATGTCCTGCCACATGTTGGGCAGACATGTGTGGGCACCATTGTTGCAGCATTTGCAGTTCTGGCTTTGCGGAGTGCTTGCTTCTCTTGTGCTATGGTTGTCTTCAAATGTCTGGCAGTCTTGGTGGATCAACATGCGCCATGTCAATCGATCTTGTATCAGGGTTTCCCCAGGAGGTGGTGTTGATATCCAGGGACCTGAAGGAGGCTTTCAACATGTCTTTGAATCACTTCCTTTGTCCTCCTTGCGATCGCTTTCCTTGAGACAGCTCACCATAGACGAGCTGTTTAGGGATGCGATGGTCTGGCATCCTTTCAACATGGCCTGCCCAGCGTGACTGGGCTTTCATCAGAAGGTTGTGAACTGATGGCAGGCCTGCTCTGTAGAGGACTTCTGTGTCTGGCATATTTTCTTATACAATAAGCTAAAGTCATAAGTTCCTAGTTTCATGTTAGCATTATCAATAGGTTTTTTACTTTGTCTTTCTTTGAGGGCCCTGTTTCCAACTGACAGAGAGGCTTTTAAGAAGACACTATGTTCAGAACACAGTAAATGACCTCAACATGCATGAAAGATTTCATGCTAAACAGAAAATAGTCTTTCCTAATACAGATGTTAAAATCTAGTTCAAACTCATTGGATGTGCTCTTTGATGACTGTGTGTGGTTGTCCAATTTGCTAATAATATCACATAATTTAGACTGGTTGAGCTTTCTTAGGTCCCTTTCAAACAGAGGAAGTGGGAAGATTAATGAAAAAATATAGTCTAATCTAAGTTTTGCAATAGTGGCAAATATCAGTAGCTCGAGTGTAGGATGAGGTTGAGGTTCATTCTCTGAGCTTGTGGATTTGTTTCCGAACACTTTGTTACCAGGCTAGGTAACATTTTCAGTAGAATTTAGGAGATGTCAGTGTTCTTTTGCTTATTTATTTATTTTATTTTATTTTATTTTATTGAACTTATTAGTCGCCCCCTCTCCCCACAGGGACTCGGGGCGACGTACAGAGCAATAATCAAGATAGCACCATATATCGTGCAGAGGAGGTAAAAATAAGTCCATAAATAAGCATACTTACAAAATTTAAAACCCCAAAAATATTAAACTCTAAAAACTTTAAAAAACAAAATTTCCCATTATAAAATGACCTGGGGTGGCAAGATTGTAACGTTATGCCAGGCCGGCTTGACAAAACAGGTAGGTTTTCAGCTTCATACGGAAGGAGCGAAGGTCGGTTGTTGTCCGGATGTCTGGGGGGAGGTCATTCCAAAGGGTAGGGCCCACCTCAGAGAAGGCCCTACTCCTGGGCACCGCCCTCTGGCACTCTCTAGAGGACGGCACCCGGAGTAGCCCCTCTCTGTGTGAGCGAATGGGTCGCAGGGATGTATGGGGCAGGACGCGATCCCGCAGGTAACTGGGCCCTGTGCCATGGAGCGCTTTGAAGATGGTAACCAGTACCTTGAAGCGCACCCGGTAGGCCACAGGAAGCCAGTGCAGCTCGCGCAGGATAGGTGTTATATGGGAGAATCTCGATCTCCCCATAATAACCCGCGCGGCTGCATTCTGGACCAACTGCAGTCTCCGGGCGCACCTCAAGGGGAGCCCCATGTAGAGAGCGTTACAGTAGTCCAGGCGGGACGTCACCAGCGCGTGAGTGACTGTGCGCAAGGCCTCCCGGTCCAAAAGGGGCCGCAACTGGCGCACCAGGCGAACCTGGTGGAACGCCCCCCTTGCCACGGCCGCCACGTGATCTTCTAAGGTCAGCCGATCGTCAAGGAGGACGCCCAAGTTGCGCGCCCCTTCCACCGGGGCTAATTGCTCATCCCCGATGGTCAGCGATGGAATATGCTGATTGAATCGGGAAGCCGGGAACCACAGCCACTCTGTCTTGGAGGGGTTGAGCCTGAGCCTGTTGTCATCCATCCAGACCCGTACGGCTTCCAGACACCGGGCCATCACTTCGACAGCCTCGTTGGGGTGGTTTGGGGTGGAAATGTACAACTGAGTATCATCAGCATACAGATGGTAACTCACCCCAAAACCACGGATGATCTCGCCCAGCGGCTTCATATATATGTTGAACAGGAGAGGCGAGAGGATCGACCCCTGTGGGACCCCACAAATGAGGGGCCTTGCGGTCGACCTCTGCTCCCCCGTCAACACACATTGCGTCCGGCCAGAGAGGTAGGAGCGGAACCACCGTAGCACGGTGCCTCCAACCCCCAACCCCTCCAGCCGGCGCAATAGGATACCATGGTCGATGATATCGAAGGCCGCCGAGAGATCTAATAGGACAAGGATGGAGGAACAACCCCCATCCTTTGCCCTCCAGAGATCATCCACCAACGCGACCAAGGCCGTCTCCGTGCTGTGACCGGGTGGGAAGCCGGACTGGCGCGGGTCTAGATAATCAGCTTCCTCCAGGTGGCGCGGAAACTGCTGAGCCACCACACTCTCAACAACCTTCGCTAAAAAAGGAAGGTTGGAGACAGGACGATAATTTGCTAGCTCCTTTGGGTCCAGAGAAGGCTTCTTGAGCAGGGGCCTGACCACCGCCTCTTTCAAGGCGGCCGGCATCAGGCCCTCCCCCAACGAAGCGTTCACCAGTCCCAGTAGCCAGCCTCGTGAGCCCTCCCAGGAGGCCAGCACCAACCAGGAGGGACACGGGTCCAGTAAACATGTGGTGGCCCGCAGTCGCCCGCGCAACCTGTCCAAATCTTCGATGACAACAGGGTCAAACTCCTCCCAGCATGGTCTCTCAAGACTAGTCTCGGACGTCCCCACTGGAGCACTGGAGTGGGTCCAACCTCTCCGGATATGATCGATTTTATCCTGCAGGAACTCTCCAAATTCCTCTGCCCTGCCCTGCAATGGGGGGTCCCGCTCGTCCTGTGACAGAAGGGAGCGGGTCACCCGAAACAGGGCGGCAGGGCGGTTCTCTGCGGATGCTATAAGAGTGGCACAATACTGACGTTTGGCCACTCTTATTGCCACAAGGTAGGTCCTTATGTAGGCTCTTACCTGTGTTCGGTCAGCTTCGGAGCGGGAGGATCTCCACTTACTCTCCAGGCGTCTCCTAAGGCGTTTCATCGCCCTTAGCTCCCCGTTAAACCAGGGGGCCCGGGTCGATCGTGGCCGTCGGAGAGGCCGCAAAGGCGCCACCCGGTCCAAGGCACCGGCAGCCGCACTATTCCATGCGGCTACCAGGTCCTCAGCCCGGGGGCGGGACAGGTCAGCAGGAGGTGGCCCAAGCTCCGCCTGGAACCTATCCGGTTCCATCAGGCGCCTGGGGCGGAACCATCTGGGATAATCTGGTTCCGCCTCCCCGCGGTGGGGAGTAGCGCCAGGGAAGTCCAGCTGGAGAAGTGAGTGATCTGACCATGACAGGGGCGTGATGACTAAATGCCCTCTTCCCAGATCACTCGTCCACTGGTCGGAGACAAACACAAGATCCAGAATGTGGCCTCGCTTGTGAGTGGGGTCCTGAATTACTTGAGTCAGACCCATGGCTGTCATGGAAGCCATGAATTCCCGGGCTACCTCGGATGCCTTTCCCGTCGACGGCAGGTTGAAATCCCCCATCACTAGTAGTTTGGGGGTCTCAACCGCCATCTCCGCGATCCGCTCGAGGAGCTCGGGCAGGGCCGTTGATGTATTGCAGGGAGCCAGGTATACTATCAACAGGCCCAACTGACTCCCTGGGCCCCACTTTACGCCCAGAGACTCACAACCAGATGTCTGCGACACAGTGAATTCTCTCGGTGCCAGATCGTCCCGGATGATAATTGCTACCCCCCCACCCCTACCTTGGGCCCGTGGCTGGTGGAATACACGGTAACCTGGAGGGCACATTTCCCTGAGGGGCAACCCCCCTCCGGGCCCAACCAGGTTTCCGCTATTCCTGCGAGGTCCGGCTCCCCCTCTGTGATCAAGTCACTGATGAGGGGGGCCTTGTTAACCACGGACCTCGCGTTACATAACATCAGCCTAAGGCCCAGGCTCTGCTGATCCTGTCCACCTAGTCTGCGGGGGTTGGTACAAGCGACCGGGCGTATCCAGTGGCCCCGGTCTCCCAACCGACTATACGTTCTTCTAGTGTCCTCGCGCCTGCCCCTCCCTACGACCGTCGTGATTGGAATTCCCCTTATAGGAATGTTATTTCCTCCCACCCGCTCCGCTTCGCTTCCTTCCGTCTTGACCCTCCCTTCCGTCTTGACCCTACCTGTTGGCCTGGTTGTATCCATGCCCCAGGGCCAAATCAACCCTCCCCGCTCCCTGGAACCCCTTAAAAGCTTTACAAAACATTTTCCTAAAAAACCCCTAATCCCCCGCTTCCTCCACCTCTCTGGGTTAATAAACCCCTCATTGAGGTGGGCCCTCGTCAGGGCAGGGGGGCATGCCTGCGAGAGGGGGGACCCTCGCAGTCGAAGGATGTCAGACCTTGAATAAGTTGGGATGCTGACCAATCCATGATTATGGCTATGGCAGGGTCTCTCTTTGTAGCAGGTCTAGGATGTAAGTTAACATAGAATGAAGTAGAGAAATATTTAAAAGGCAAATAATAAGATGGGAGGGGACAGACCTCACAGTCCACAATAGTCTACGTTCCACCAGTGAGGCCCAGGGCAGTTCTTTAGGCAGTTCTTTAGGCCCGGAGGCCCGGAGGCAGTTCTTGGAGTGTGAAGGAATCGCACCTCAGCGGGGGGGGGGGGGGGTAGACGAGGTGCCAAGGCCAGCTGCTCGGCCTATTGCTCTTCTGGGGTCGCCCCGAGCCTCCGGCGACCCCCCCGGCTTCCCTCTTCGGTCCCTGCAGCTTCTCTCCCGACCCCCAGCCCCCACTGGCCTCTCCACCTGGCAACGCACCGCGGTCCGAGAGATAGCTGGGAAGAAATATGGCGCCCGATATTCCAGCGCCGTCTCTGCCGCTCCGTCGCCATCGCCGGTAAGATGAGCTCTCCCTACACGTTGTTCTCTCTCTCTGGCTCGCTCCTCCGCTGTCGCGCTGTTCCGCCGCCTGGCAGCCGCCCATATCGCCCAAAACGCCTCCTTTCTGCTCTTTCTGTTCTTTTACTCATTTTGCTGCCGCAGCTGCCGCGACTCGGCCTCTGTGTTCCTGTCCCTTAGCTGTCCTCCGTCTCCCGTCCTCCTGGTTAGCGGGTCCATCCGGATCCCAGCTGTTCACCATACAAGCCAGGGTTGCCACTTCATAATTCTAGGCCCCCAGGATGACCAACGGGGGCCAATAATGCCTGCTATCCCTGCCAGAGCGCCCCATCGTTTACGGAGCTCTGGGAAGGTCCGCCATTCCCCCCGAAAGCCGGGGGCTTAATGTAGTCAGTAGGTCTTGTGATGGGAGGATCCCATCAGATTAGGGTCTAGTGATGGGTCTTGTGATGGGTAGATCATATCAGGTGAGGCAGAGATGGGATTCAGTTGGTTCAGACCAGTTCAGGCAAACCAGTTGTTAAAATTCTATGCAGTTCAGCAAACAGGCAAATTCCACCACTGGCTGGCCCCACCCTGTCCTATCCAACCCAGACATCCCACCTCTTATAGTCACTCCTTTTCTCACCTCATCTGCTCGCTTGCCTTGCTCACCAGTCTTTGCCAGTACCCGATAGGTAGCCTATGGCCCACAGCCCAGCTGCCTTCCAGATCCTTCCCCACTTGCCTGCCTTTGCCCCAGTTGCTTTCTGGCTCTTTCCTGCTTGCCTGCCTTTACCCCTGGGCTACCACGTGGCACCCGGGCCCCAGCTGCCCTCCAGATCCTTCCCTGCTTGCCTGCCTTTGCCCATGGCCTACCACATGGCAATCACGCCCCAGCTGCCCTTTGGATCCTTTCCCGCTTGCGGCTTGCCTGCCTCCACCCCAACTGCTCTCCGGTTCCTTCTCTGCTTGCCTGCCTTTGCCCCTCATCTACCACATAGCACCTGCACCCCAGCTGCCCTTTGGATCCTTTCCCGCTTGCAATTTGCCTGCCTTCACCCCAGCTGCTTTCTGGCTCTTCCCCACTTGCCTGCCTTTGCCCCTGGCCTACTACTTGGCACCTGCACCCCAGCTGCCCTATGGATTCTTTCCTAATTGCTGGAGGACCCAAAGAAGCAAACACTACTGCAATTACTTGTGGACTTCTCGAGGACCCACTGAAAATAAAATGCCCCACAGGCTTGTGATTGTGTAAGGCAGAACTTTCCATATACTCTTAGGAAGTGGCAGAAATGAGAAATACTGCCAAACATGTACGCTGAAGTTCATGGGCCATATAATGCAAATGTCCATTGTCTTTATCACAGCAGTTTGATTCATGTCACAAAAACAGTATGCAGAAACATTCTGTATTCTGCGAATTTACCGTATAAAGCAAATTGTCACCTGTCTCTCCAGTGGAAGATGCATACATTTCAGATTTCAACAGCAAACTTAATAAAGCCAAATCTTCTACATTTCAGGTCAATACAGATTGTGTTGCTATTAGTTTGGTTTTGTATGTTTTTCAAAGCGGAATTCTCTGTCTCTGTCCATCCATCCATCCCTTGGTACGTCTATAACCAGAAATTCTTTATTCTTGTTAACCTCCTTTACTCAAACTAGAAGGTCTGTGCTCATATGATGATCTATGGGATGGAAATCCCATTATTTAGAGAAAATTATGCATGGGGGCAAGGGAATATATTGGGCGTAACACTGTTATTTTAAAATGCGTTTGTGCATCTAAATAATTTGACATGGATAACTAAATTTTGTTTTTAATCTTGCAAAGATGTCATATCATTAAAACAAATACCTTTAAATCACTAATAATAGTTTTAGCAAATTCCAGACAAGGACAGATCCTTAAGTGTGAAGATGTAGCATAGCGTTGCATCCACGTGTATCCTTTGGCATACTGTAATAACCTTGAATTTTCTCAGAAAAAAAGTAGATTTATTTTATTTAGATTATGTGATGTGTGTTTCTCAGCAGAAATATTCACACCGGAGCCCTGACATTGACAGAAAGGTCATTCCACACATTAGGTGCCACAACAGACAATGCCGTTCCCCACAGCACTTTTGAGTGAGCATCAGTAATCCGTAGAGTAATAAGCAAGGCAACTTTCGCAGAACATAAACACCAGATAGGCCTAAGGGAAAGAAAGTGATTTCTCAGATAACATGTCCTGAGCTGTTCAGGACATTATAAACTAACAATAACATTTCAAACATGGTTTGATAGCTAATTGGCAGCCAGTGCACAGCTTTCAGGGATTATACTTACAAGCTAAGCAGCCCACTGAGCATCCCAACTGCTAGGTTCTGTATTCTCTGCAGTTCCCAAATCCCTCTCAAGGCCAATGTAAACTCACGTACAGGGTGTTACATTAAGTGCATAATGTGCTTTCCAGTTGTCCAATGTCAGAGCAAGGATATTCCTGTTTAAGGTAAAGGTTCCCCTCACACTTATGTGCTAGTCGTTCCCGACTCTAGTGGGTGGTGCTCATCTCTGTTTCAACGCTGAATAGCCAGCACTGTCCGAAGACATTTCCGTGGTCATGTGGCCAGCATGACTAAACATTGAAGGTATACGGAACGCTGTTACCTTCCCACCAGAGGTGGTTCCTATTTTTCTACATGCATTTTTATATGCTTTCAAACTGCTATGTTTGGCAGAAGCTGGGGGAAGTAATGGGAGCTCACTCCATTACATGGCGCTAGGGATTCGAACCACTGAACTGCTGAACCTCTGATCAACAAGCTCAGAGTCTTAGCCACTGAGCCACCACATCCTGTTTAGGAAGGTCCAAAATGCATGTGTCACTTGAAGCAGTGACGTGCGGTGAGGTTTATGACTGGTGAGGCACTGACACAGTGCTGAGTTTCAAATATTTTTTAGACTTGTGGACTTCAACTCCCAGAATTCCACAGCCAGGCATGCTCAGTTCCAATTTAAAGCGACAGCATTTGTTTTTCTCCTTTGCTCCTTCTTTCTTTTTCTTCTCCTTCCCCTCCTTCCTCCCTCTCTCCCTTCCTCCCCCTCTCTCAAACACACACACACACACACATACACACACACGTTGGATTGGACTATCTCTCCTACCCCTTCCCTCTCTCACTCACTCTCAAACAAACGCCCACAGACACAAAAGTTGAATTGGATATCTTTTCCAGTGGCTTGAAAGCAGCTCCTCTGCCATCCCCCCCCCCATTCCCCTGCTGCCTTTCCCAAACACCTCCACCATTGCAAATGCAGCCTGCTGTCTGGGTGGGAAATGCCTGGAACACAATAAAGCCCACCCACCACCTCCTGCTGGCAGGCTGGGGTGAGAGGAGAGGCAGAGAAGCCTGAGGGGAGCCGAGCCTTCCAAAAGAAAGAGGCTGGGAGGAAGTGTGTGTACTACAGCATGGCTCTTTGCCTGGCTTCCTGCCTCCTCCTGTGGTCTCCTCAGTGCTCGCTTGTGCTCTCCCTCCCCAAGTGTAGTTTGATTGCAGGTGGAGCCACGTTGCCTTTTCAAACTTGTAATCAGTGAAGCTGGGCTAGATTTTTATATGTAATCAGTGAAGCTGGGCTAGATTTTTATCCAGCTTTGTGTGTGTGAGAGAGAAATGAATGGGGGCCTGGGGAGGAAGTCACTACACTTGGGGAGGGAGAGCACCAGTAAGGTTAAGCAGAGTCATCCACGGTGAGGCAGCAACTAGCTCAGCTTTTTCCTTTTACTTTTTTTTTTTCATGATGAGAGTGGTGAGGCTATGCCTCACTTGCCTCACCTGACTGCACGTCACTGACTTGAAGTGATAATTGGTGAAATTTGAGGGGGCCCACTAAACCGACAGAGCTTCTAAGCCTAGGGACAAAGATGAATCCTTGAAGCTCCCTCCCTACATTAAATTCCACAGTCGAAGTGTTAACTCCGTATACGGTATGCAGAAAATTATTGAGCTCTCAGACCCAGGAAGATCTCAGTCTGAGCAGTATTCAGCCACAGCTTATTTGCTCTTTTCTGGCCTACCATGTTTTAAACAGGCACTCATCCTAATTGAACTTGACTCTTGACCAAGAAGCTTCTTCAGTTAATGAAGAAGCTTATTGGATGAGAGGTGAAACGTCTTCAAGGAAAAACAAAGTCCAGTTGCCTTTTGAAAAGCATCTTTGGGATGTACGACAATGTTACTTTTTCACAGCTTGCGTTGGTTTTTGTTAAAATTGCGTGGGTATCCATTTTGTTGGAAGATGTCGTATAGACAATCTGTTTCCTTTTTCTAATGTGCAAGATTGTTGCAATGTGTTTATGCTCATTTAAATAGTATTATTACATAGTTTCTCTTGTGGGAGGTTGGGTTGTTACTTTGGTAAGGAAGCACCTGATTGGTGTGGGTGGTTTAAGATAGACTTGTGTTTCTAATTTGATGTCCTGATGAGGACATTCAGGAATGTTACTGTGTTGTTGTTTTCTTCTTCCCTCGTGAATTTTATTCCTTTGACGATGTTGATCATTTCGTGTGTCCTCTCTAGCTGGTCCTTTTTCATTATGACAAGGGTGTCGTAATTTTAGAAAATTTAGAAATATTCTAGTCCTAGTTTGATATAAATTGTACCATATATTAGCTCTGATTAGCCATTCTTGGACTATGACTAACCTGCAATTAGGATTTCCATTCCGCAGACAAAATATGGGCCTTTTTTTAAATTGTGGAACTCAAGATCATCAAACATAGAAAGTCAACTGAAGTGGCTTTTCTGCAACTTCTGTTCAATGTGTCTGTATTATAATTGCAAATATTACTTATTGCGTATCCACTATTAATTTTAATGAATTATTCAGCTCAATTACACTAAATTAATGCTAATTGCTTGCAGGATAGAATCCTTTCTATTCTGTTTATTTTCTTATTGTGTTTCAGGGTTAGGGTTGGGATGTCACTGAGGGAACATTGAATTGTACATGGCAAATAGTAAAGACAGTCAGGAATATAAACAAGTACGAAACTGAAATTGTAAGACACATTATTTTATTGCAGAATCACCCACTTCCTCAAACTCCCGTTGATATTAAAGAAGAATTTTGTTTTAAGTATAGTCATTTTTAAGCTAACATTTTAACAGAGCATATGTCTAGTCAAAAATAAAAGCCAAAAGGGACCCTTTTTGAAGAGATTCTTAGCTCACGGTATACATCCAAACATATTTACCCATAATTCTATACAATAAACCTTACTATACTTGATCTAAAGTGCCAAGCTTGGTTCAGTACCTTTATGTGAAAAGCACTGCAACCAGAGGTGGTATTTAGCAGGTTCTGTCCAGTTCTGGAGAACTGGTAGTGGAAATTTTGAGTTGTTCAGAGAACCGGTAACTACCATCTCTGACTGGCCCTGCCCCCCTCTATTCTCTGCCGCCTGAGTCCCAGCTGATCAGGAGAGAATAGGGATTTTGCAGTAACCTTCCCCTGTAGTGTGGTGGGAATGGAGATTTTACAGTATTCTTCCCCTGCCACGCCTCCAAGCCATGCCACGCCCTCCAAACCATGCCCACAAAACCAGTAATAAAATTTTTTGAATCCCACCACTGCCTACAACTGTAACAACGCCTTGAATATTTGCCACATGATCTACAAATCCATTTACAATGTACCACCATGTTCCATCCAAAGTTAAAATGTCCACAGATTTATTAATCTTCTCCCCCCCCCCCCCCGATACTTCATGTATTGGTGAATTACAACTTTCAGCAGCTCCTGCTTGTATGGATAAATTTGATGGATGTTAACCAATTTTTTTAAACATTTCTTTTAACCAAATCAAAAGATAACATTCTCCCATCCTTATATTTTGCCAAATGCAACTCCCTATTCTTAGTGCAATATGTCTTATGGTGAGTTGTCCGAAATCAGTGAACACTCTTGGGGTTTGAAACAGAAGTGTCCTCCTAACACAGCTGCACAGCCAGATCACGCTCACCATTTCATTTCCCACTTGCCTCAATGCAATGCAATGGTTGACCAGGAGTTTTAGACCCATCTTAGACACAAAGACAAGTAATTTTCTCTCAGTCCTAGGAAAGAGACAGTGGCAAAACACACTTTCTTTTTACCAAGAAAACTGCAGGGATTTGTCCAGGAAATCTCCAAGAATTGGACACGACTGAATGAAAGAGGGTGGGGGACGAAGTAATTGGCAGCTATTTTCCAGGACTTGTACGGGAAGTCTCTGAGAATCAGACACAACCAGTGGTGGGATTCAAAATTTTTTACTTCTGGTTCTGTGGGTGTGGCTTAGTGGGTGTGGCATGGCTTGGTGGGCATGACAGGGGAAGGATACTGTAAAATCTCCATTCCCTCCCCACTCCAGGGGAAGGTTACTGCAAAATCCCCATCTCCTCCTAATCATCTGGGACTCAGAAGGCAGAGAATAGATGGGGACGGGGCCAGTCAGAGGGGGTATTTACCAGTTCTCTGAACTACTCAAAACCGGTTCTCCAGAACTGGTCAGAACCTGCTGAATACCACCTCTGGACACGACTGAATGAAAGATATGCACAGATGCCTAGATGTGCCCTATGAATCAAAAACTTTTCCCCCCTGACTTGGTTAGCTGACAGTCCTTGTCAACTAGTAGTCCAAATGCACCTCCCCTCCTCAACAGGTTATGAGAGATGGGGTGGGAGAGAACAGGGAAGGAATTTCAGAGCTGCCGGCCTCCTTTTGAGGATACTGATGCAAAGGAAATTAGCATCTTGGCACAGCCTGAGATTAGAATACCCTGGGAGAGGTTTGGGTTTAACAGCCAAAATAAAATAATGTTTTGTGCTAATTTGCTTTCTCTCATTATTTAGTTTAGGGAACAATTGCTCCCACAGTGGTGAACAGTGCTTCAGCTCCAGTTAGCTTTCATTCATTGCTTTATAGCATATTTTTATGTCTTTGAAATTTACTGAAACCGATGAATAACAATGCCTGCAAGCATTTTTATGTCCTTTTTTCTTATAGTGGGATCCAATTTCTTTGACAGAGTGCTTGTTGGGTCTAAAGATTCACTGAGAACTACTAGCCCAGGATATTTACACCTCAAAGGTTCCAATATTAATAGGAATTTAGATCATTTCCAATAACATTTATCATTACCCCTAGCAGTCATGCTCTCTCTTTAAATATATTTTGCACTTTTTACATTTCTCCAAGAAAGAAAAAAAATTAGGATCTATCCTGGTTGTTCAGCTTCACAAGTGGTCTTAACTTTCAGCTAAACAGATTTCTTATCGTAGAACAGAGCCTATTATCAAGTAATCTCAAATTACTGAATCAAGAATTACAAAATTGTATGCTACCATCTTAATTTGCATAATATTCAAAATGTCTGGTGTAATTTTTATAGATACATATGTTACAAATTGCCCCTGCATTTTAGCAGTGCTTTCATTTAAAAAAAACGTGCATATGTTCACATATAAGTGTAATTAGAGAAGCAATCTAATCCGATGCATATGACTCAGGAATATTTGGGGGGGCTTATTCCCAGGAAGGGATATTCAGGATTGAAGTCTAAGATAAATTGTTTTAAAATTGTAGAGTAGATGCAAGGAATAGTTTTCAGTAAAATAGTTGGAGACAGTGGTGGGATTCTAATAATTTAACAATCAGTTCTCTGCTCTAATGATCAGCTGGGTAGGCGGGGCTCGGTGGTCCCGTGACTGGGTGGGCATGGCCAACTCAACGTCATACACATTGATGGGCATTTTGCCTTAATTGTTACAATGTAATAACGGTTAACAGGAAGGGCAATTTCTGTAAGCAAGGCAAAAAAAGATTAGGCTACAAACAACACCAGAATATTTCTTTCCTACCTTCCTTACAGGATTAGCCCTGCAAAGTGGAAAAAAACAAAATGAGATTTCTTCCACCAACCGGTTCTCCGAACTGCTTAGAAAGTTAACAACTGGTTCTCCCAAATAGGTGCAAACTGGTTGAATCCCACCACCGGCATTTTCCTACTTCTAGATGCCTGGAATATCTTTGTTTAATAGCCAGATCTGGTCATAGGTTTGGTAGGCTTGGAAGACTAGCAGAGGAATTGTACAACTTCTTTACCAACTGTGAAAATAAGGGGAAATGTCAATAAGAATCTTTGTGGTTGAACTAAAGGGCAGAAGTTCTGGGCTCCTTGAGTAGGGAACATTGCAATGCATTTGGGCAAGATGACCTAATTTTGAAAAGTAATATATGTCATCTGAAGAGCCACTTCAATTTGTTCCTGAACTCTCCAGAGTTTAAAATTACCTGTTTGTACAATTGAGAAGCAGTGATTCATTTTCCAACTTACTTTCACTTGTCTGAGCATTATTTTCTACAGTCTTATATACTGGTACATATAAACACAAACTATTCTCTGTTTTCAAAGAAAGAAAATGACAAATTCACATGCCTTGGCACGAATGGGCTCAAATGCAGGGGAAGTACAGGAACCCTAATGTGCAAATAGTAGCTCCAACTTACTAATAATTAGTTTAATCCTGGCATCTCCCTTCTGGACCCTAATAGGTTCCAGAGACTTAGTGTGCTATGTGCGCAGTCTTTTCATGAATATCAGTTCATGAAGTTCAGATTTCCCACATCCACGCTACCTCCCTAATCATCATATAATAAGTGCCACTATTCAAAATATGTACCATATCCTTCCAAAACAGAAAGCACTCAAGAAATTGGAACACCACCAGGCTGGTTCCTATATTTGCTTATAAAGAAAAATGCTCAAGAAAAATCATGGAAATTCTAGATTGCGGATCTTGTTTTATTTGGGGAAATTAGTCATACTCTCACTGAAACATTGATAAATAGCTTGAGCAAATATAACCAGGTAAATATTAAAAAAGAACTATTGGCTTCGTTTGTGTAATGCTTTTCAAAACCTTACCTTAAATGAGGTAAACAATAAAGAGAATCCAGATTATAATTCATTCACAACCCCTCTTTATACAAGAGTTACAATAATACAATACAATAGCAGAGTTGGAAGGAACCTTGGAGGTCTTCTAGTCCAACCCCCTGCCTAGGCAGGAAACCCTATACCGTTTCAGACAAATGGCTATCCAACATCTTCTTAAAGACTTCTAGTGTTGGGGCATTCACAACTTCTGGAGGCAAGCTATTCCACTGATTAATTGTTCTAGGAAATTTCTTCTCAGTTCTAAGTTGCTTCTCTCCTTGATTAGTTTCCACCCATTGCTTCTTGTTCTACCCTCAGGTGCCTTGGAAAATAGTTTGACTCCCTCTTCTTTGTGGCAACCCCTGAGATATTGGAACACTGCTATGATGTCTCCCCTACTCCTTCTTTCTATTAAACTAGATATACCCAGTTCCTGCAACCATTCTTCATATGTTTTAGTCTCCAGTCCCCTAATCATCTTTGTTGCTCTTCTCTGCATTCTTTCTAGAGTCTCCACATCTTTTCTACATCTTGGTGACCAAAACAGAATGCAGTATTCCAAGTGTGGCCTTACCAAGGCATTATAAAGTGGTATTAACACTTCACGTGATCGTGATTCTATCCCTCTGTTTATGCAGCCTAGAACTGTGTTGGCTTTTTTGGCAGCTCCTGCACACTGCTGGCTCATATTTAAATGGTTGTCCACTAGGACTCTAAGATCCCTTGGAGTCCAAGGACTCCAAGTTCCTTTTTGAAGGCATGGGATAAATGTAGAAAACTTCTTTGAGCATTAGAAAGCATCCCACAGTAGAAAACCTGGTTTGGAATTTGTAGATGATCTAAGTAAGATCTTATCTGGTTGTACTTCTTGATACAGAAAGTAAATCGTAGACAGCAAGCTATTTCTAGAGCCTTCCCTCTTAAAATTACAACGATTGGGTTTTCTATGAAGCAAAGGGCTTGGGCTCTTTAGCGTTATTTTTATTATTTAATTAATAATTGATTTTATATATATGGCTGCACATCTCAAGTCTTTGAAGATGTTTCATTTCTCATCCAAGAAGTTCATCATAGCTAAGAAGTTGGATGAGAAGTGAAATGTCTTCAAAGAAAAACCAGAAAGTCCAGTTGCCTCTTGAAAAAGCACCTGTGGGAAAGAACTTATTACTTTAGTTTTCAGTAATTAGCCACCACTTCCAAACGGGGGCCAGTGATACTATTAGGGGCCCCTCCAAAAGCAACTTTTCACCAACACAGCATTGGTGCCCTATCCATGTATTCCCATCATAAAGCTTCTACATTTCTTCTATTGCTGAAATAACTTTTAGCTCACCTGTGCTTGTACAGGAGCTGCCTGGTAGAAGGGGCATCTACAAGGGGTAGGGTGGGAGTTAAAAAGTCATGATGGTGGCTGCAACCACAAGTGGAACCATGCCCATTTTATACATACAGCATAATGCATTTTTAAAAGATCTGGGCTTTGACCAGATGCGTGTAGCTGTCATCTTGAGTTGTTGACCATTCCTTATAATCAAGTGATGCTTAGTAAGCTGTTTGTGCCATGTCCCTTTCTAGATTCTTGGCTTCTACCTCTCTGCTGAAATGATAGTATTTCACCACTATTTCGTCAATGTCTTAGGTTTACCAGGAAGTAAGCCGCCTTCTCTCTCTGAAAACAAACATAATGAGGTAAGAATGAGAACTGGAACAGGGTGTTTTGTCATCAAAAGTTGTCACCAACTTTTGTCATCCTTTACTGTGAGCTGATTTGAAGTTCTTTGCAGCAAAGGGGAAATGACAAAAAATATTCTGAACTTGGGAGGGTAAACAAAAAGGGAGAGTAGAAAGGACCATTGCTTCTGTAATTGCTCCAACAATTATAGATTAAACAGAATGTATATTATATGGATCATATTTGTTATTGCTTTTTTACATAGGGTGACCAGTTCTGGGCTGCAAACATCTACCCAACCAAAGAGAAGTTTTTTTGGACTTTGCTCCCATCTATGGTCTATCGACATAGCCCACATCTGTTTTAACCTTATATAAGTCATGGTTTACTGAACAAGCTACAATGGGCAGGGTTGACATCATACACCAAGGGAGTCAAACGGGTGGCCTGCAGCCCAGATGCATCACACACAGGCCATGCCCACCCTAGCTCCACAAATGGGGAAAACGTCATAAACGTCATGTGAGGGTAATGTGACATGGTGAATTTGACACTTGTGTCATACAGAAAGTGGTAATTTTACTGGCTTGGGTTCAGCTTAGCATATTGGGAGGCAGCTATCATGGTCTGAAAATTGTGATACATGGCTAAGCATGATCTTGAAGGAAGTTCTTTAAAAAGCCAAGTTCACGCAAGCTATCAGTTACTGCAGTATGTGAAATCAACTACTGACTGAGTATACACAGCTGTGATGGTATGTGGGAATGACCTTGGGAAACAGAAGGAAGACTTGCAGTCATAGCAACAGTCTGATAAGAGGCAGATCGGTAGCTTCAGTCTCTCAAGAGTCTGTTTAATGTAACCTTACAATAGAGATAGTGTTGATGCTCCTGATTGTGCTTCCTGCCTGGACTACCTTGAAGAGCTAATATCAGTCTTGCAAGATTGAAAGTATCCCCCCCCCTCTGTTTTTCATCTCTGTAAAACTAGGGAGGGTCCCTTTTGAAATTCTTCCCATGCTTCCCACATGTTATCAAAACAACAACAACAATAACAACACAGCCATATTATAGGGCAGAGGAACACGTAAGCCTTCTTCATTGCCATTTTAATAGGGTTTGCACCACCTTAAAAGAGACACACTTTCCACAGATGCCATATCTGGTTGTCTCCACATATATATATGCATATATAGAGCAGTCTTAGTAAAAATATAATTTATACATTCCCATCCATTCCTAGATAAACTGGAAAAGCCCTACACAGAGTGTTGAGCCTTGGGAGGATGCGGATGTCTCAAGGCTTCAAGGAGTAGACCTTTGCTTGAGCCAGCACCCCTTTCAATATTTTACCCAGTTGAAATGTGTAAGCAGTAGTTTTTGCCTTAGTGTACTGTGTAAGGTACAAATCATCATCACCAAAGAATGTCAAACTTAATGGCATAGAATATTGTGAGGATGCAGCTATTGAGTGTACTCTCCCCTGCGTCTTATTAATATTTTGTTCTACTTTTCCCGATTCTCCATCAGCATGCATACTAGAGACACTGAGAAAACAAACCAGTTCAGAATGAAACTTCCCATTGCCCACAATGTTTCATCTTTTATTAATGTATTCTACCTAGGACTTCGAATTGAATTGAATTGAATTGAATACATTATTTGGCCAAGTGTGATAAGATACACAAGGGATTTGTGTCCGGTGCAGATGATCTCAGTGTCCATGCAAAGCAACAGAAAACGTCATGATTGAGTTGCCAAAATCATACTTTGGAAGCTTTGCCAGAACTTTGGACGCAGCAAAAATTACTGAGAACCACCAAATTGACAAAGTTCTTGAAAATGAACAAGTCAAGATCTTGTGGGACTTTCAAATCCAAATAGACAGACATCTGCCCCACAACATGCCTGACATCACTATTGTGAAAAAGAAAAAAAGTCTGGTTCATTGATATTGCAATACCACATGATGCACAAATTGAAGAGAAGAAGCAACTAAGAAAAAATAACAAAATAACACAATCTGCAAATTGAAGTTAAGCAATTATGGAGGAAGAAACCAATGGTTGTACCAATAGTAATAGGAGCCCTTGGTTGCCTAGATGCATGGAAATGTTGAGCTTATTGGATCAGAATATTCTGACTTTGCAAATAAAAACCCACCTTACTTGGAACTGTCTATATACTCATATGTTACCATAACAGCTCTTGGGTTCTTGGTTAGGACTTGAACTGTAAAGTTTTTACCAGTCCCTGTGAATTGAATTGAATAACAATAACAATAATAATAACAATAACAACAATGATGGTGATTATTATTATTATTATTACACAATTGTATCACAGCGGCAGTTGTTTCGCCGGATTTGGCATTGATTACTAGTCGGGCCCCACCCAGGGGCCTAGGACATCATAACATATTTTTGTAATATACGTGCGGATCCAAGCAGTGCAGCTTTTTGCATTTGACTGATGGTGATTTTGTCAAGTTTTAACTGTTTTAAATGTAATTCCAGTGCTTTTGGAATAGCTCCCAGTGTGCCGATTACCACTGGAATTACCACTGCTGGTTTGTGCCATTATTATTATTATTATACGATTGTATCACAGCGGCCAGTTGATTCGCCGTATTTGGCATTGATTACTAGTCGGGCCCCACCCAGGGGCCTAGGACGTCGTAACGTATTTTCGTAATATACGTGCAGATCCAAGCAGTGCAGCTTTTTGCATTTGACTGATGGTGATTTTGTCAAGTTTTAACTGTTTTAAATGTAATTCCAGTGCTTTTGGAATAGCACCCAGTGTGCCGATTACCACTGGAATTACCACTGCTGGTTTGTGCCATAATCGTTGGATTTCAATTTTTAAGTCCTGGTATTTCGCGACTTTTTCATGTTCCTTCTCCTCAACCCTGCTATCACCTGGTATTGCGATGTCTATGATTGTAACCTTCTTTTTCTCAACCAGTGTGATGTCTGGTGTGTTATGCGCTAGTATTTTGTCTGTTTGTATACGAAAATCCCACAGGATCTTGACCATCTGATTTTCAGTGACTTTTTCAGGCTTATGTTCCCACCAGTTTGTTGTTGTTTTAATATTATAATTTTTGCACAAATTCCAGTGGATCATTTGTGCTACTGAATTGTGCCGCAATTTATAATCAGTCTGTGCGATTTTTTTTACAGCAGCTGAGTATGTGGTCAACAGTTTCATCAACTTCTTTGAGTCTGCATTTGGCATCATCAGAGGATTTTTCGATTTTGGCCTTAATGGCATTTGTTCGGATAGCTTGTTCTTGCGCAGCCAGAATTAGTGACTCTGTTTCTTTCTTTAATGTACCTGTTGTTAACCATAACCAAGTTTTTTCACTGTCCACTTTATCTTTTATTTTTTCCAGAAATTGACCATGTAAGGCTTTGTTCTGCCAACTCTCCATTCTTGATTTTATCACATCTTTTCTGTATTCTTGTTTCGTCTGTTGGGCCTTCAGTAGATTTTTGTTCTTTACTTCGATTAATAGATGTTCTTGACTTTCTTTTAAATAATCAGCCAGTGCATGTTTTTCTTCTTCAACTATTTGCTTCACTTGTAATAATCCTCTGCCACCTGATTTTCGGGGCAGGTATAGTCTATCAGTGTCACCGCGTGGATGTAAACTGTAGTGCATTGTCATTAGTTTCCTTGTTTTTCGGTCCAAAATGTCCAAATCAGCTTGTGTCCAGTTAACTATACCAGCTGTGTATCTTATAACTGGTATTGCCCAGGTATTTATGGCCTTGATTGTATTTCCACCATTTAATTTAGATTTCAAATTTTTCCTAACTCTGTTGGTGTACTCTCTCCTGACAATAGTTTTTACTTCTCCATGTTTGATGTTATCCAACTGCAAAATGCCTAAGTATTTGTAGGCTTCATTTTCATTGCATTTAATTAGTTGGCCATTGGGCATTTCAATTCCCTCACATGTAGTGATTTTGCCCCTTTTTATGGATACAGTGGCGCATTTTTCCATGCCAAACTGCATTGAAATATCATTGCTGAATACTCGGACTGTGTTTGTCAGTGATTGGATTTCTATTTCTGACTTTTCATAGAGTTTCAAATCATCCATATATAATAAATGTGAAATTTTTTCAGCTTCTTTGGCTGTTTGGTAGCCTAATTTCATTTTTTTTAAGATTACTGATAGTGGGATCATCGCGATGATGAAGAGAAGAGGTAAAAGTGAATCACCCTGGAAAATTCCTCGCTTGATATTAACCATTCCATAGTTCTCATTCCCTACTGCCAACTCAGTTCTCCATTGTTTCATTGCCTTTTCAGTGAAGGATGTAATATTTTTACTAATGCCAGTTGTTTCTAAGCATTTTATGATCCAACTATGTGGCAATGAGTCAAATGCTTTTTTATAATCAATCCAGACCATATTCAAGTTCGTTTTTCTTTTCTTACAATTTTCTAATATCATTTTATCAATTAGGAGCTGATCTTTTGTGCCACTACTCCTTCTTTTGTTGCCTTTTTGCTCTACTGGCAAGATGTTGTTTGTTTCCAAATAATCCATAATGTTATCTGCAATAATGCCTGTGAGTAATTTAAAGGTTGTTGGCAAGCATGTTATTGGTCTGTAGTTTTCAAGTATTGTTCCTTTAGTTGCATCTTTCTGAATCAAGTATGTTTTTCCAGTTGTCAACCATTCATCAATTTGACCCTTTTGTAAAATTTCATTCAGTTGCCTGGCCAACATTGCATGTAAACTGGTCAGATATTTGAGCCAGAAACCATGTAATTGGTCATTTCCAGGTGATGTCCAATTCTTTACTTTTTTTACTCGATTTTTGACCATCTCAATTGTTATTTCTAATACTTGCATTTGTTTGTTACCAATGCTTTCCTCAAAGTCATGTATCTACTTTGCTTCCTTATTGTAGTCCTTTGCATTGCCCCATAATTCTTTCCAGAATTCAGCTGTGGCCTGCTTTTCTGGTTTTTGACTTTTGGTGCCACCATTCACATTAAGACTTTGATAAAAACGCCGTTGGTCTGATCGAAATTGTTGATTTTGTTTATACTGGATGATTCGTGCCTCATATATTTCAATTTTTCTAGCTGTTGCTGTTATCTGCTGTTTTACAATCTCTACAGCTTCATTGATGTTTCTTGTATCCAATCTATATCTTCTGATTAGCTGATCTATGATTTTTCTGTTTTTAAGCCATTGCTCATACATGTTCTTTAAGTTGCTAGCATCTGCCCTTAATTTTTTGACTTTTTGTTCTAATCGGATTTTCCACTTTGGCTTTGATGCTTTTTCCATTGTGTGATTAGGTACTTTGATTTTAATGCCTAGTTCATTAGTGACTATTACAGCTGCACTGTACATTAACTGATTTGTTTCCAAGATGGATCCCGATTCAATTGTTGAAAGCACTGCATTAACCATTTTCATGATAGGACCCAACATTTTCTTAGGGACAGTTTTTAATGATGGTAAACGTTGCCTTTCCTCCCTAGCCAGAAAATGCTCCATGATCTTGTCCTTCAGTTCATTTTGTTTTTGAGTTGGTTCATCAGTTGGTTCAATGGTAACTAGTTCTGGTGGTAGTGTTTTTATTTCCTCTCCGGCAGCTTCCTCTGAGAGTTCTCCTATGATTTCTTTAGTTGTGTCATGAGTATCACTTATTTCCTCTTGTGATGTTTTTTTTTTTTTTTGCAATTTGCCTGAATTTCCTCAAGTTCAACTTCGCTAAACACTTTATTCCGTATAATAAATCGCCTTTGATCTGCTAGTCGTTGTCCGCTAACATTTGAATCTGGATATTGTTGTTTCCATAAATCATACATTCGCTTTAAATAGCCTCTTTTTTTTGGCTCTGAGTTGTAATAACAGGCCATTATGGCACGATTTTCATCTGCACTATATTTCGGTCGTTTTGTTGGCTGGTCCACTTGTAGCCCACTTGTCGACGGATGCCCAGGGACCTCAACATCTGCCGCGGCCCTTGTTAACCCGCGCGACGACCGATGCGGTATATAATTTTTATTCGTTTCTTTCACCATGTAGTATGGGATGGCGAGTTTTTTTTATGGGGCCAGGTTGCCAACCTGACCCCAACCCTCCTCCTTTCTCATCCGGGCTTGGGACCGGCAATGGCGGAGTTGTTGTTGTTGTTGTTGTTGTTGTTGTTGTTGTTGTTATTATTATTATTATTATTATTATTATTATTATTATTATTATTATTATTATATACTTTGTTCATTAAACATGAAACTCAGCCAACTGTACATTCAAAAATGCATTACAAATACCAGTGTCTGGTGCTAATAGTTGTTACGGTTTGCTGCCAGCATCCTAGGTATCAACCAAGTACCTTCTTAAAATATACGATATTTCTGAGAAGCAGTTTTTTGCAGTTCCGCTGGTGTTATTGCAGGAAGCTGCAATTTGTTGATGTATCTTGTAAAATTCTTGGACATGGTGCCAAGTGCCCCGATGACAATGGGTATCACTGTTACATGCTTCATCCATAGCCGTGTAGTTTCGATGGCCAGGTAGCGATATTTCTTCTTCTTCTTCTTCTTCTTCTTCTTCTTCTTCTTCTTCTTCTTCTTCTTCTTCTTCTTCTTCTTCTTCTTCTTCTTCTTCTTCTTCTTCTTCTTCTTCTTCTTCTTCATCATCATCATCATCATCATCATCATCATCATCATCATTATTATTATTATTGGGCCGAAGCGTACAGTTTAATAGGGCCGAAGCATACAGTTTATTGATATTGCTGTACCAGGAGATGCCAGAGTAGAAGAAAAAGAATAGGGGAAAAATCACGAAATATCGCAACTTGGCTATCAAAACTACATGGCTATGGATGAAACATGTAACAGCAGGGGTGGGTTTCAACTGGTACAGCATGTGCACACACAAGATGTTTTTAAAACTCACAGCCTGTGCACATGCACACACTCTTCCACTCTTTTAAAAATGTCTGAGTGAATCCAGGAAGAGGGAAGAGGCAGAGTGGCTGGAAGTGTGTGAGTGTGCACAGGCTGTGAGTTTTTAAAACTTCGAGTGAATCCAGGAAGAGGGAAGACACAGAGGGGCTGGAAGTGTGTGTGTAAGTTGGTCAGTAATGTTGAAGACCAGCAAGGACAGCCATATTTCCTCTATAAGTAGCTGTTTTATTGTTTTGTGTACTTATTTTATTCTTATTTAAATAGTAACTGCACAAAATAATAAATTTCCTTTTTTAATATCTTCTTTTTGTAGGTCATTCTTTGGGGCAAAGAATTCAGTGACATCAAATTGGCCACTCCCACCCAGTCACATGACTGCCAAGGTACTCCCACCCGATCACATAACTGCCAAGCCACTCCCACTCAGTCACATGACTGCCAAGCTACTCCCACCCGGTCACAGGATCACCAAGCCACTCCCACAAAACAGGCCACACCTACAGAATAGGTTCTAAAAATTTTTGAAGCCCACCACTGTGTAACAGTGATACCCATTGTCATCAGGGCAGTTGGTACCATGTCCAAGAATTTTGCAAAACACATCAAGAAATTTCAGCTTCCTGCAATAACACCAGCGAAACTGCAAAAAACTGCGCTATTAGGAACGTCATATATTTTAAGAAGATACTTGGTTGACACCTAGGACACTGGCAGCAACCCATATCAACCATTAGCACCAGTCAGTGGTATTTGTGACACATCTTTAAATGTTTAGTTGACTGAGTTTCATGTTTAATGAATAAAAGAAATAATAATAATCCCAATAAGAGAGTGTAGTAAAGAAAACAAGAAAGATAAATTCCAATACTACAGCCCTACTACATGGGTAAATATACACAGACATTAGACAACACTGGGAGAATTAGGTGTTCAGCAGAGTAATGGCATGAGGGGAAAAATCTGTCCCTGTGTCTAGTTATTTTGGCATGCAATGCCCTATAGCACTGTCTCACGGGAGGGGTTGAAACAGTTTATGACCAGGATGTGAGGGGTATGTAGCTATCTTCTCAGCTTTCTTTCTGACCCGTGCAATATACAGATATTTTATGGAGGGTAGGCTGGTTGCAATTACTTGTGCCTGACCTTAATCACTTTTAAAATAGCCTGTTTCTAAAACATGGTCTGCTCTGAGTTTCTGTTTAAAGAGAAAAAAACTAAGGTTTAAATTCAAAGAATGCAGCAGAATGGAATATATGTGCTTGGAGCCAATTTAGCTTATTTGCTGAATTTTCCAACTTAGTACTTAGATTTGTGCATGAAGTACAATGATGCTGCAACACTGTACTAGAAAACAAAACGTTATAGATTATAGGAAATCTTCAGTTTATGCTCAGAAACTAAAAGTAGTCTTGGTTCATGTTCAAAACAAATATAGAAATGAACTTAAAATAGTCCTCAGGAAAAGTTGTTTAAAAAAATATCTGCCAGTAAATCTGCTTGTGTTCCAGAGTTTTACAAAGCTGAGGAGGATTTGATTAAATGTTAGGGAGAGACAGGGAACATAAATATAGCAATAAAAAAGTTTTGATTGGAAGGGGGAAAGGATGCTGATCTAGGGAGTTGAAAAATTAATGTTTTAAATATGAAAATTTTAGGAGTTATTTCTTATTTATGTAATGGGAAAGAAATGAATGGTTCATCACTATATTTAACTACCACGTTCTTGTATTGTTTTTACAAAAATTCAAAATTAAGAATAAGCCCTTGAAATCATCAGGCGTGTGATAACATTGTTCGGAAGAATTGACTAAACTCTTCCTAAACTCTTGAGCTAAACTCCTGGAACTAGAGGTATTCCAATCAGATCAAGAAAAGTCTTTTTCCAATGTTAAGATGCAGTGAGATGATAATGATGATGCAGTTAAATCCTAGTAAGCGTACTAGTAAAAATTGTGCCAAGGTTCCTTCTGTAGTAGCTGATTCAGGTGCTTGTACAATAAAACTGTCATGTGCAATATTCAAAGCAGTCAATTATTTTTAGATAAATTTAACTCCCTGAACATCATCCACTAGGAAATTCAGCATGTTGGACTACCATAACACATTCTATAGAGACAAACGGAAAGCTGCTGCTCCTTCATAAAGTAACAGCAAGATGATTGGCACAAGTACCCTGCCATATAAAATTACACATATATTAAGGTCCAGCAGGCTTCCAAGCCCAGTTCAAAATGCTGATAGTTAAACCCTAAACAGTACAGCATCAGAATATATAAGGTCACATAACTTGTCATAGTGGAATCTGCCTGGCCAGCCCAGTCATTGAGAGAAATGTCCTGTCTTAAGAGGTAGCAGTAGCAATAGCACTTAGATGACTACTTCTCCTTCTCCTTCTCCTTCCCCTTCCCCTTCCCCTTCCCCTTCCCCTTCCCCTTCCCCCTCCCCCTCCCCCTCCCCCTCCCCCTCCCCCTCCTCCCCCTCCCCCTCCTCCTCCTCCTCCTCCTCCTCCTCCTCCTCCTCCTCCTCCTCCTCCTCCTCTCTCCTCCTCCTGCCATATCAGTCATTGGACTTTGGCGATCACGTTGCAATCATATTTTTAGATTTACATTTTTAGACATATATTTTTAGACTTAGACTTATATATCTCTTCAAAGTACTTTACAACCTTCTCTTATTGGTTTACAGAGTCAACATTTGCCCTTAACAATCTGGGTCCTCATTTTACTGGCCTCAGGATGGAAGGTTGTTCCTGTGCTGATCAGAATCAAACTCCTGGCAGTGGGCAGAGTGAGACTGCAATACTGCATTCTAACCACTGCACCACCATGGCTCTACACAGAAGTACACAGGGTGTTTTCAGCCCTTCAAGAGAAGCCCACACGAGAAGCACAAAACATGAGTACCAACACTATCTTTATTGTAAAATTATAGTGAGAAGATCTTGCAAGTCTAAAAGCCCTTCTCCTCTTCTTTACTTTTACTTTCCAGAAACTGGGGAGGGTCCTTTCTGAGATTCTTCCTACATCTGTTTTTCCTTCTGGAACTGAGATACTTTTTGCATCATGGTTGTCCAGACTGCAGCTCTTCTTCCTATCTCCCCAAATCATTTCCACACACCATTATAGATGTGAGTTAGAAAATAGGCCTTCTTTGGGGAAGTCCTGCCTCATGGAACTCCCCAACCCCAGTACCTGCAGTCTCTACTTTACTGCAATTCTGTCTACATATTAAAACCATTTCATTTTATCTTGCCTTCAATCCCAATTGATTGACTGCAGATCATGGGTTTTCCTCTCGGCTTTCTGCTGTGGCTGTTTTTAATCTTTTGATAATGGGATCAATTTGGTTTTTTATTGTTGTGTTTTATTTTTTCTTTGATGTTGTGCATCATCCAGAGTTCTTTGGATTGTGAAACTGAAATAAACAAGCACATTTTGTTGAATTATATTTTATTTATTTGCATCCTGCCTTGATTAATTTTTAAAAATAACTCAAGGTGGTGAACATATCCACACACCTTCCTCCTTCTATTTTCCTCACAACAAGAACCCTGTGAGGTGAGTTGGGCTGAGAGATAATGACTTCCCCAAGGTCACCCAGCTGTCTTTCATGGCTCAGACAGAATTTGAACACACTTCATATATATTAAAAGTTAGACTTATTTTAAACCACTGAATTTTCACATTCAGTGATTCTGGCATTGTTTTCTGCATTCTCACAGCAGCAAGTTGGCTGAAACCAATTTTGTTTGGTTTTTACAACAGACACCAACTCAACAAAGATAAGGTGGCATAGTAGACCGACAGGATTTAACTTTGTCCAGTAAAAGATGCAATTATATGGTTGTATGGTTGGCTTGGCATGTTGTACAAAACCCAAGTTTTATGGTTTGTAAACCTCAGTTGATGACTCAGCTGTTAATTTTTATTAAAAGTTTTTATATTTTCTTCTAAAAGACAAATATAGAGGTATATAAAGAAAAGAAAGAAAAAGGAAAAAGATAACGTACAGAAAAGAATATAATTGAAGAAGAAAAGTTCTCTGTAGCAATTATAAACAAGGGGTAATTTACCCCTTCTCCCTCTTTAACATTACAGAAATGTGTACACCCCTTTATTCAATCTTTTTCTATTTTCAGCAAGTATGTATTGTATTGTATTGTATTGTATTGTATTGTATTGTATTGTATTGTATTGCATTGCATTGCATTGCATTGCATTGCATTGCATTGCATTGCATTGCATTGCATTGCATTGCATTGCATTGCATTGCATTGCATTGCATTGCATTGCATTGCATTGCATTGCATTATATTATATTATATTTAGTTTTCCAATCTCATTATTTTATCCCTGGCCAAAAGGCTACCACTGCTACTCCTGCCTTCTTCACTATCCATTCCGCCATTGTTGGCATTTCAATATTTTTCCATCTTTGTCCGTAGAATAAGCTTGCTGCAATGCAAAGCTGCCATTTTCAGTTTAAACAAACAATGGTTTAAGATTATACATTGCCTCTGACATTAGACTAATTGCAATTGGAAAAGCACGATCACTCCAGTATGCCAACTGCTTTTAGTTTCACCTACTTCTACTTAGATACACAGGTCATCAGACTTGATGCTAGGAAAAAGTGATCCATCTTTTGGCCTACGTTGTTTTTCTGGTGCCCTAAATCCATTCATAATTCTGGGTAGTACTAGCAAATCTACAATATGCCAGTCTTAGGAAGATTTATGTATCAATTTGGCACTTTTTTTTTTACATTCAGCATGTTTATTCATTTTAATGCTAATTTTAAAAAAAGCTGCGGTGTAAGGTTTTACGGGAACGAAGTCTTTTCAGATCTAATTTTCATTTTTCAAGAAAGCTTCAGGTCTGCATGATAAATATAATTCTATCGACACATCAGATTAGAAACCTATCTGTTCATACGCGCATTTATTTTGCAGGCAGTTGCAAGGAAATAATGAGGCTTCTAATTAAGCTTGTTACCAATTGAATTATAAATTATTTGAATTGAACCCTCTGTGAAAACCTTATGAAAAATTGCTACTATTGATGGTAGATAAATTGGCTTGTACAGAGCAGCAATTATGAAGCTATGACACTACTGCATGAATTCAGTGTTCCAGCCATTTCTTTTCCCGGATATTCTACTGTTTCCTTTCTTTTGGCCATTAAAAATTTCATGTTGTGAGCATTTTACTCTTTTTTGCTCTTTTTTTTCTGTGGTGCACATTTAGGCTATATTTAAAAATGACGTTTCTGCAAATGTTTCAATTCAATTAAAGCCTATGAAAACCTTTTCTTATGATGGAACAGCAAAATGTATCCTTAGTAAAATTAATCAGAGTTGACAAAATAATAAATATTGGGGCCTTTTCACAACATCCGGAATGGTAAATTAATCATATTCATCGGATTTTCAGGGCATGCTATAATCAGCTGACAACTAATCAGTGGAACAGCTTGCCTCCAGAAGTTGTGGAAGCTCCATCACTGAAGATTTTAAAGAAGAGATTGGACAACCATTTATCTGAAATAATGTAGCATCTCCTTCTTGAGCAGAGGGTTGGACTAGAAGACCTCCAAGGTCCCTTCCACTCTGTTATTCTGTTAAAATGTGGTGGGCAAATGGATGACTCGGGTTATTATAAGAACAGAATTTCTAGTCTTTGCAACCTGGCATTCTGGTTACGTAAGTACCCATGTTTGGAAAAAAAATGCATTTGGAATTAAATGGAAGAATAAGTGTAATTATTGTTATATGCCCACCTCAGTACCCAGGAATAGTAAAACATGTTACCGAAACCTGTTCCCAGGTATACGTTGATTGTGTTGCAAATTTAAAGACAATTATTTTCCAGCTTTGTTCTGTGGGAAGTTAAAACCTACCCTTCTCCTAGAAAAATGAAATATCCTGGGAAATATTGAAAAGGCAGAATATTACATTTCCCTGTATAAGAATTTTTAGGCAGGAAACAGATTCACTCTTAATAGCCCCCACCTTTGTCAATGGGCCATTAAAAGGCCTGAGCCAGTCTATTCTAAATAACAAAGATCTCCCCCCTTTAGCTCCAAGGTGATGAGATTAAGGCATGAAAGTATTGGCCCTTTACTCATCTCGCCACAGAGCATCTGGGAAGAAACAATGCTCAACCAAACTTGGACTCAAAACGCAGCCTAGAGAGTTGCCCCTGCATGGCCCCATGGGAGTCTGACAACCAATCAGAATACAAGATCAAGATCAAAGCCCAGAGAGGGCATAAAACCAGGGATTTTCAGCATCTTGGACTTTTTTTTTCTTCTTCACCCAACATCTTGAAGCATGTGATCACCTTTTCCCCCAGGACATCAATCCATGTGGTCCTGTCCACCATTAAAGCCATCTTTCCAAGCAGCCTCCATGTTTCCAGTGTCTTTTTCCCCACATGGAACCCAGAAGGACATTTATTCCAACAGTTCAACTTGGGGTTTTCTGAATTTCCAGCCAGAATGGTCATCACATGGTCTCATTCAAAAGCCACCACTCCGGCCAAACCCAACCATTTTGCTATTGATCAGGAGATTCAAATAAGACTGTAGGCCAAGCCATTTACAGAGTTGCAGTGAGCTATTATTGCATCATTCCATCTGATGATCAAAACCTTTAGATATGACATTTTGTTTTTTCAGTTGATGATATTGGAAAATTACAATTTCTTTAAGAATAGTACTGTATTCCATAGGGAATCATTGAAACGACAACTAGATTTTACATTCAGGAAAAAAAATTTGTCTCAAATTACAGTAATCTTTTTTTCTTCCCAAAATGCTTCTACAGTGTCTACCCATGATTTCCATAGTGACGGTGTTTGCTAAACACACTGTTCCATTGTACTAGCTTATTTGTACCTAAGATTAAAACAAGCATTGTTTAATTTGTCAATGTCATAAAGATGGCAACTGGGCAGAAACATTTTTGACAGCATCTGCCATTTTTCTAAGTAGGAACTGCCCAAGTTTAAATGCAATGTGCCTGGAGTCTGCAGATTCCTATATAGATTGCAGTCATAAAAAGAATTCCTAGCCTTATGTTGTTGTTTTTTTACATAGAAGTTGCAGATATAGGGCAACAATATTTGTGAGTTTTTAAGGGTAGAGAAATTAAGAATAAATGAATCAATCAAGTCAAATTTGTTGCAGCTGGAGCCAGAAAGCAGTAGCATCATTTTGGAACCTTTGCTGTGCAACTAAATTATCAGGTTTGAATATCTGAACATTCCATTAAGCAATTGAAGAGAGAATTGTCTAAAAAAAACCAGCAAAACAATATATAAAATACAAGATATTAAACCGCGATCAGAGGTGATATTCAGTTGCTTCGAACCGGTTCTGGAAAACCGGTAGTGGTGACCTGCGGATGGGGTGGGGCCGCCCCAGCACTATGCTGTCCTATTTAGCCACATTTTTGAAGCCATGTGCATGCGTGCAAGCTGCACACGCTCACAAAGCAAGCGTGCACGCGGAGGGGGGGGGTAAACTGGTGGCAAACTTATGTGAAACTCACATACTAGAAGGGAGACATCATTGATATGCTATCTTAGAACACCGTTTCTGAACACGCAACTTTAAGATGGGTAGACTTCAACCCAGCATGCTGGCTGGGGAATTCTGGTGTGTGTTTGTGTGTGTGTGTGTGTGTGTGTGTGTGTGTGTGTGTGTGTGTGTATACGCATACATACATACATATATACATACCAGTCTCTAAAGAGAGAGAGAGAGACAGACAGATAGACCCTGGTATATATATATAACTATCAGAAAATAGATGGGGTTGCATTTCATTTATTAAAAAGATGGTGATTTCTAACTTGCTTTTGACTGGATGGCATCAGGCTAACCCGAGAATTTGCTTTTTTGCTTTTAAGGTTTTTTTTAGTTATTTTACTTTTTTTAGGATTAAAACTTTTTTATTTGTTTATCAAAGTATAAAATATAAAGAAAAAAGTGTTTGAGGATAAAATGCTGTTGTGAATAGAGGGGAGGGGGGGAGCATGAAGTTATCAAACTGTAGCAAAATGACAGTTTAGAAAACCCTCTACAAAAAAACCACAAAATTATATTTCAATTTCTATTCTTAACACAAACGTACTATAGAAAATGGCTAACTTCCACTCATTTTTCCGAAAAGTTAATTAAACTTTCGGTTTTTCCTTTTAATTTTTTTTCAGAATCAATATACGGAAACTTGATTTAACAGACCTTGATACAGCCAAGCAATGGGCTAATTTCCATGAAGGTTTATATAATTTGCATAATGTAATCATGATGCATGATGTACATGATGTAACATAGCCTTTGCAAACGATGCAAAAGACACAATCACTGAAATGATCACAGTGATTTACCTTGAACAAAATAAATTTGCAATTCTAAGTGTAATTATTTAGCGGCAAAGTTATTGCAGTATATTTACCTGGAGTTAGTCCACAATAAGCCAGATAGATCTGAACTAGTGACTTAGAATACATCAAGACCCACATATTTTTGAATAAAACTATTTATCTCTACTGAGCTGAGCATGAGTCCTTATTTGGGCCCATTGATGCTGGCTTCTTGGCAGCAATAATAAAGGGATTCCCATTGTCTTATTCCAGGATTTTTGTTTGCCAGTCCAGCCTAAACATCCAAGCCTCCCCCAAAAGTAAAAACTATGGTTGACTCTGTTTTGCTTTTTTAGATTTAGCAAAACGTGATTTGCAGCAATAGAATGAAAATTAACAGTATTATAATCAGAATTGTGGACGTTAAGATAACTCTCAAACTATTATTTGACTTTTTTTTGCAGGTGGCTAATTTTGTCCATTTGCCATTGTTAGCTGGTCATTGTGGGTGCTGGAGCGCTGGAAAATGGCCTAAAAACACCCCAAAACAATTTTCAGGCTGCTTTTTAGGCCATTTTTGATCCCAAAATGGTTCAAAAAACAGGAATACGTGCACTGGCCAGCTGGTCTTCAGGTTTCTGGTACTCTGGCATGCAAGTGACATGCGGTGAGGTTTATAGCTAGTGAGGCAGCAATTTTTTTAGACTTGTGGACTTCAACTCCCAGAATTCCACAGTCAGGCATGCTCAGTTGCGACCTGCCGCCCTCTGCCCTGGGATTCGGCCACGGCACCGCCTGCCAGAGCTGCGTGGAATCCGGGGCGCGCTTGTCGGGCGAGGGCAGTGCAGATGGGAAGCGGACGGAGCGGAGGAAGCCTCTCCCCCCCCCTCGAGTCTAGGGCAGCGAGTCATTCGATAGGAAACTTGCCTCTTGGAAGGAATGACTCGGCTTGGCTCCTGCTTTGTCTCTCCTGCCTCTTCACTTCTCCATTTGGTCGTTGGGCGGCAGATCGAAAGCGGGAGCCAAGCTGGGTCATTCCTCCCAAAAGGCAAGTTTCCCATTGAATGACTCGCTGCCCTGATGATGAGAGGTTAGGCTGTGCTTCACTTGCCTCACCTGACTGCACGTCACTGCTGGCATGCGTGCAGCACCACCTGGTTAGCGTGCATACGCGTGCCAGAAACCCGAAGACCAGCTGGCCCGCATGCACATGCACACTAGTCTTCAGGTTTCCGGTGCTCCAGCGCATGCGCATGCCCATGCATTCCGTGCACTCGGTGCCGAAAAGGTTCACTATCACTGGTCTAAAGTTAAATAATTGATAATGAAAGGACAACAGGCTAAATGCTAATGTGATTTGTTTGGATTTGACTTGGCGTGTTGTATGAATCTAATTAGTTGTGATTTGTGTATCATGAATTATGGCTTAACATATGTCTACCTGTTCTGACCCCCGCTCTGCACACCTGTGAATAAACCAGAACACAGGCTTGGCTGTTTGCCACTGTTTAATTACTGAGATAATGAATCCTTTGGCTGAGGGCCCAGACAACTCAGGTTCAATAGAGTAGCTCTGCAGCAACCCAGATAATTCAAATGAAGCAACACAGATAGTCCAAACGAACAGACACGGCTAGAATACATAGATTTTCTTAACTACTAATTCGAACGGTTGTTTCCTGCAAATGTCCCCTCCCAACGCCTCACCTATAATCTCTCTTGGGAGGGGCCAATTCACAACCACCTGTGCTTAATCATCTTCTGTGAGTTGCTGCTTCCGTTTCTCAGCCCTTCTCAATCTAGCATCAGGGACAAACTGCCTTTGATCCTCTCCACTGCTCCATGTCTCAGGCGCCTCCTGGTGGCCAACCAGCCTCTCTGGTCCCTGCTCTGAGTCTGAACCCTGCACAGGGTCCTCCATATTGTCCAGGACAGACTCATATGGTTCCTCGCTATCTGAGTCCATCAGCAGCTCAACCGGATCCTGCTGGGCCACAACACTACCTAGCCATGATGACTTAGTTGATAAAGCATAATTAAGCACTGTGAATATAATCATTGTGGCATTCTTAATGTATGCGTGTCGATAAATTGACAGGCAGGCAGACAAATAGATACTTGTTCTAAATGGCCCAGTGTCATTTAGGTGAGATGGGTGATGTAGAAATGTGATTAATAAACAAAAAAGCAAACAAATAAACACATACTATCAACATGTATCACACAGAAAATATTAGACTGTATTTCCAATATAAAAACAGGTCTACAATGTAACAGAGAATTAATTTCTTAGTTAATAATATTACATAGCTTCTTATCTGACCTAAGTAGCTATGCAATGTTTTATAGATTTAAAATAGTTCCTACTCATCATCCTTGACATATGGATTAGAAACTTGTCTGGAGATTATTATTTCAATTTTGAAAAAAGAGAATATAAGGAAATAGTAAGTAACAATTATTCTGAATCGTAAAGGCCACACTTGCATTTTATCTGATCATCTTTATCATGTGGCTAGTTCATCTCAGAAAATCCATACCATAGTGTTTATTTTAACATGTATGTTGGGAAAAGAGATGAGGAAACAAATAGCATGGAACTAGCATAATGACAGTCACACAGCGGATATCTTACTAATTCCTTCATGCCATGCCTCTCAGAAAGAGGAGTGGATGGTGTGATGCAAAAATGTTTTGTACCTAACAAGTGAAGTCCTGTAAAATGAAAATGAAAGATTGGCTATGGCCATGGACCTTAGTAATATGGAAAAATAAAGCAGAACATACACAAATTATTTAGCATTCAAAGAGGAACAAATACATAATACATCAATACATCTACGAACATTGTTACAGTCTCTCCAGGAGCTTCTGGGTATTTCTCCCTCAGTGACGTGTAGTCAGGGGAGGCAGAGCCTCATCGCTCTCATGAAAAGAAAACAAATGTAAAAGGGAAAAAGCGAGTGCTGAGGTGAGGCTTAAACAGCCTCTAAAAAGGGAGGAGTGTGACAACTTTGATCTTTGCAAGCGTGCAAGCGTGTGCAGGAGGCTCCTCAGCGCTAGCCTCAGATCAGCGCGAGCCACTCAGGAAGGAGGGTAATGGGACCTTGTGTGCAGGAGGCTCCTCAGCGCTAGCCTCAGTTCAGCACGAGCCGCGGTCCCCTTCATGTTGGCTCAGGAAGGAGGGGAATGGGACCGTGGCTCACGCTGATCTGAGGCTAGCACTGAGGAGCCTCCTGCACACGCAGTCCCATTACCCTCCTTCCTGAGCGGCTCGCGCTGGGAGCCGGGCTGCGCGCAGAGGATCTGGAGGCCAGAGCGCCCTAAAGCAGCGCCAGCCAGCATGTCCCAGAAGAAGAGCCCCCAAGGGCAAGGGCGGCAATGCTGTGCCCTCCCCCTCCCTGACCACTGCTCAGCAACGTGCCGCTACCAATGCTGCCTTCTCCATCTGTCTTACGAAAAGAGATAGCCTAATTGAGGCAAATGAGCCTGCCCTGCAGCCTCCTTTATTCACACGTTTGGGGGGGGGGCTTTCTTGCATGCCTTCAGAAAGCCCCCCCCCATTGCCTGAACGTGTGTGAATGAAGGAGGTTGCAGGGCTATCTCCTTTCGTTCTCCATCTGCCTCACAAAACGAGATAGCCTAGTCAAGCAAATGAGTCTGCCCTGCAGTGTCCTTCATTCCTTCCTTTTCTCAGCACCCACCAAAGCGTTTCCAAAGCGTTTTCATATCCCAGATTAGGAGATCTCAGGTGATTGCAGACAGAATGAAGAAGAAGAGAAATAAATTCTCCCCTGCAAACTCTTGGATGTAACTCTAAGCTATTGTCCATGTGACTGGCTTGATTGGCTAGTGGGATGAGTGGATCCCAAAAGGAATCTGTTCATCCATTTAGACCCTGGACAGATAAGATTTATCTAGTCCAACCTCTTCCCAAGGCAGGAGTCCTTCCTTCTCTTTGAGAGCTGTCAGTGGCAGTTTGGCAGACATGAGGGAAATGGTGTGTGTGTGTGTTTGTGTGTGTGTGTGTGTGTGTGAGTGAGAGAGAGAGAGAGAGAGAGAATGAAAGAATAAGAAAGAAAGAAAGAAAGTTGGAGAGAGAGAGATAAGAAAGAAGGAAGGAAGGAAGAGAAAGAAAATAAGTTGGGGAGACAGAGACACAAGAAGGAAAGAAGGAAGGAAGAAAAGAAAAAAAGGAAGGAAGGAAAGAAAGAAGGAAGGAAGGAAGAGAAAGAAAGAAAGAAAGAAAGAAAGAAAGAAAGAAAGAAAGAAGTCCAAAATTTTGATTGCTAAGCAAGAATGTTGTTAAGTGAGTTTCACCACATTTTCCACCCCACCCAGTCACATGGCCGGTAAGCCACTCCCACCCAGTCACATGGCTGGTAAGCCACTCCCACCCAGTCACATGGCCGGCAAGCCACTCCCACCCAGTCACATGGTCAGCAAGCCACTCCCACAAAGCAGGCTACACCTACAGAAGAGGCTCTAAATTTTTTTGAAACCCACCACTGTGTCAATGCCTCATCAGCCATAAACCTCACCGCACGTCACTGTTTTCCCTTCCTCTTTTTTTCCTTCAGTTTTCCCTTTTCCAATTTTCTAATTAAGTAGCAATTTTCCAATTGCTATTCATGGCTGTGAAACTTGGACTCTGAAAAAGGCAGATAGGAGAAGGGAGGATGCCTTTGAACTGTGGTGCTAGAGGCGACTATTACACATCCCATGGACTGCAAACTAACAAACAAAGAAGTCCTAGAGACTGAACTTCACCAAAAATATCACTTGAGGTCAAGCTAGCCAAACAGAGGCTGTCATAGTCTGCTTGTGTCATGAGAGCTGATTCACTCAAAACATCAATCATGCTGGGGGTGATCAGAGGAAAAAGGAGAAGCCTCTCCCCCCCCCCCCCCGGGACCTGCTGGCTGGATACTATAAACACCAGATGACCATGACAGATCTGAAGGAAGCAGTGTGAGATAAAGGAGAGTGCTAATCCATAGAGTGGCCAAGGATAGGACATAGTGCTGGGATTCAGCCGGTTTGCATCGGTTCAAGTGAACCGGTTGTTAAATTACACGCACACACACACGTGCACGTGCACACACACACACACACACACACACACACAAAGTGGATCCTGGGCACTGCGCTGCAATGGAGAAACAGGCAATGGAGTGGCCGGCACAAGGGAAAGGAGAAGGGCACTTTCCCTCTTTCTTCTCCCTGCTCTTCCTCCTCCCCTCGTGCCGGCTGCTCCATTTCCCATTTCTCCATTGCAGCGCAGCGCAGAGGATCCACTTTGATAGCAGGGTGGGTAATATAACAACCGGTTCGCACAGGGTCAGGTGGCCATCTGGAGGACGGGGATGGGCCACACTTCCCATAACAGCCAACCTGACCCTAGGCGAACCGGTTGTTAAATTATTTTAATCCCACCATTGATGGGACACAACTGAATGGCTGATGATGACCTCTTTCTTTCCCCTGATACACTCATTCAAATAATCACACACCTTTTTAAAAGGAACCAATTCTTCACTGTGCCTCAGTTTTTAGTTGGAATTGGAAACCAGACCAGGCCTTTCCTTTCTGCATGCTGCCCCTCTGCCCCTCTAGTCAATTTCAAAAAACGAGCTTTATAATATTATCCCACCCAGTTTCAATTCCTCGCGTTCTATTTCGCAATGCCTGTGCAACATGTGCTGTTTGATTTTCCCTGATTATATAAACAGTGTGATTTTCCCCAAACTGTTTCTTGCAAATTAAATAGATAGTACCAGAACTTTGAAACGCATGATACTTGGCAATATATAGAAACCTCAACTGCCCAAAGCGAGTGCCATAAAAATCAATGAGGAAAAAAAAATAGACCTTCGCGGGAAAATGGGGTAGTATATGTGCCATGTGCTCCAAGAGAAAGGCAATCAGTGTGCTGAAGGGTGCAACATTTGTATACATCCAGATTTTTGTCTATCTCCCCTCTCTCAGGCAGACATGTTCAATATCTCCACATTTTTTAAACTGGCAAAGGCCAATGCAATTGAACCTGAAATTTGAAGAATTGGCTCTTTCCCCTCACAATGCATTTTAATATAGTCTACATCAAATTATGGTGTGAACATTTGAAGAATAAGGAATGGTTGCCTTCAGAGGAGTGATTTTGTTGTGGCCCACCAGCAGCCACTAGATCTGGCAGCAGATTCGGAGGTTGGGGAGGAACATGGGCCAGTCCTGGAGTCTGGGGAAGGCTCTGATGAGGGCTCTGTGTCAGAGGCAGAGAGGGGGGGTCAGAACTGTATGTCAGTTATCAGCTGCCTTCAGAGTCAGACATCAGTGAGGCAGACAAACAGCTGGAGCCTGTTCCCAGTATGCGCATGTGCAGAGTTGCCAGATGAATGGAACAGCTAAAGAACAGGGGTTGACTTGGGAGTAAGGCCACAGGTGGACGTTGAATGACCCCTCCCAGAGGAAATAAAAGAGGAGCGAAAAGGGAGTGGAGTTTGCAGGAGACAATTAGTTCGCTTAATTGGTTCATGACTCTCCGAGACTCAGGTTTAGCAGATATCGGCCTGTCAGCTCTCCAAGAAAGATAAGGTCTGTGACTGTAAATCCTCCCTTGAAAGACTTTGCTGGCTGTGAATGAGCAGAATTCACAGCAAATTAATAAAAGTGATTTGATCGGGACCAGGAGTTTGCTTTATGCTCTCGAGAAGCCTCGGTCAGAACAGATTTATATAAGCTCTATCTGCTACTCACCAAGCAACTGGCCTGTAAAGGAATCCTGGAACTTCCTGCTGTTGAAGGAGCAAAGAGAATAAAATAAAAGGAACTTACTGATAACAATTGAGTAGCTTTAGCTCCTTGCAGTTTTTTCCCCTACTTCCCCATCCAGCAGTAGTTCTGGAAATACAATAAACAAGCATTCAGGGCACTGAAAGAGAGCAAGATGTGTGAAGCCGCATCCTCCTGTCAAAAGAAATTAAATATCGGTAAGTTCCACCCCGACATGCTCAGCGTCACAAGACAAAATAGAAAGACCTGCACATGGATTAGAGAACAAATGAAAGTATATGTTATCATCAAGAGAGTAAAATAATTGATATGGAAATGGGCTGGTCACATAGCAAGAAGAACTGGTGGCAGTTGAATCAAAGCAGTCATTAGAATGGATCCCACTTGATAAAAGTGTCCACAAAAGAGACCTAAAACAAGATGGATCAACAACATCAGCAAGTATTACTGGCCCAATTGGCAAAAGAAAACTCAGGACTGTATTGGTTGGAAACATGTGGAAGAGGACTTCATCCTAACATCATTTTAGACAATAGCTAAAATGATGATATGTATATGTGCATACGTTTATGTATCTAGAAAAAGATCTTTTTGATAATGTAATTTAAATATAAGTTATAATTTAAATTATGACATTATCAAAAAGATCTTATGTATGTATGTATGTATGTATGTATGTATGTATGTATGTATGTATGTATTGTGTCACAACCCCTGGTATGCCCAAATATGGGAGGGAGCATACTGCTTCCCTTTTCTGTCTTTCGGCTCACCGCAGGAGCCATCCAGCAGAAAGCCATTTTTAATGTTGCCTTTGTTACATTTGTGTTGCATTTGTGCTGATAAATAAATAAAGGGAGACTAGTATAGATCTATTTCAAGCTATTTAGATCTCATCAGCTAGCCATACCCTTACTGGGAATTGAACTGGGTTGTATTACATATCAGGCAGATGTATTAGCCACTAAGCCACAGGCTCTCCTCCTTTATCAGCTAAGACAGGGAAATAGGTATGTATTGTGTCACAATCCCTGGCATGCCCAAATATGGGAGGGAGCATATTGCTTCCCTTTTCTGTCTTTCAGCTCACCCTAGGAGCCATCCGGGCAGAAAGCCATTTTTTAATGTTGCCTTTGTTACATTTGTGTAGCATTTGTGCTGATAAATAAATAACGGGAGACTAATATAGATCTATTTCAAGCTATTTAGCTCTCATCGGCTGATAATGGAGGAGAGCCTGTGGCTTAGTGGCTAATGCATCTGCCTGATATGTAATACTGCCCAAATGCAACACACACACACACACACACCAACCACACTCCAGGGGAAGGATACTGCAAAATCCTCATTCCCTCCCCATCAGTTGGGACTTGGGAGGCAGAGAATAGATGGAGGCAGGGCCAGTCAGAGATGGTATTTACCGGTTCTCCAAACTATTGAAAATTTCTCCACAGCAAGTTGAAATATTTTTGCCTGCACCCCACAATTTGGAAGCACAGACAATATAGCAACTCACTCAGAGATGCTCCTTTCTTTCATTCTCACAAAATGCAGCTCATCCAATTGTAAAGCAAGGCTGGGAATATACTGCATATATGTAACACTCAATAAGGTCAGGCAGAATTATACAGAAGAAGTAGAGTCTTAAATAGCCTCTTTTAAAATCATTTGGGGTTTCAAAGATGAAAACTAACACTTTGAACTGCACATAGAAATAAAATTGGCAGCCAGTGAAGTTGGTTTAAAAATAGTTATAACAATTATTGTTTATACCAGAAAAATAAAAGCTGAAAATGAGGTCCTTTCAGATTTTTCCATTCACTATTGAATTCTGTCACATATATCCATGACAATGGGAGGATTGTTCGTCTAAAAAACTTTCATTTTCCATTTTATTTTAATACTGATAATTTATATTGAACTCTAAAGCAGATCAAATATGCTTCACATATCAATTCATCCTCCTTGCTACTGGTATCTCCGGAGAAAGAGGACGATTTGTTAGACAATAGGTAAAAAGGAAATTTTAAACTTTCTGTCCTCAAATTTTGCATTAGGAATGCACCATATCAGATACATCAACATATATAACAAAAGGATGATTAAAACTCAACCTCTTATGACAGGGGCACAAAACACAAAACTATGAACACAAATCAGTTCTTAACTTCTGAAAGGCTTTTCAGCACGTAGGAATCCAACCAATCTTCTTAAGCTTACTCTTTCTGGTTAAGTCTGTGAGACCATTTGCTTTTATGGGAAACAGGAGGCTATATTGTCCGTAGTACCTCCTGAAGCCTATTAAATGGCATTACTTCTGTCTTGGTAGTTGGAGAGTGCATCATCTTTTGGCACCTTCTGGTCTTCTGATTTAATTTCTTGTTGAGGAGTTATGGAGCCCAACTAATGCAGTTCAGAATAACGAGATGATATTTGGCTGGATTAATAAGTGAGCCAGCTTTCCAAAAACTCGAGATGCCATTCTTCCTGGAAATACAGTTCTGGGTTGAGTCTCCAATTATTTTGAGGATGTGAGTTTAAATCCTGCTTTTCACACCATTTAGCTGGAGCTGTCAACATTCATCAGACAAAATACAGCATGCAAAGGCCTTCTTGTGAACTTCTTCTTTTATTCTTGTTATAACGATAGATATCAGAAGGTGGGTTTCATTTTTTTTTTGAAGATAAAAAGCTCAGCTTCCAGCACACATGATCCCATTCCCCAGCACACATGATCCCATTCCCCGCCTTCCTGAGCGCGCTCCGCTGGCTCGCGCTCTGCAGTCCCCAACAGCAGCTGCTTTTCAGTGCTTTGCTGAGTGTCTGGCATTTAGGACATCCAGCTATCTACCTAAATGCCAGATGCACAGAAAAACACTGAAAAGCACTTTGCCTCCAAGCCACTTCGTCTTGATGATGTCGCCGCAGCGGCTGGGCACGGCCGGATGTCCAGAGCAGCACCGAGGCGGTCCGGGCGGACGAAAGAGCGAGCGAGTGAGCGAGCGAGCGATGGAGGATCAGGCAGCCTGATTCTTGCTCGCTCACCCGCCGGACTGCCTCGGCGCCACTCTGGCTACCTCCGTCCGTCCCGGGAGCTGCGGCGACATCATCAAGATGAAGTCCAGCGGAGGCAGAAATGTTGTCGGCGCTCCCGGACATCGTCTTCATGATGAAGCCATGAAAGCGACTGGGGGACGACGAGAACCTTCCTGCCTCTGCTGGACTTCGCGCGCTCCTCGCGACTGCAATTTATTATTTCTTGGATTTCTAAACCGCCCCCTCTCCCAGAAAGGGTCTCGGGGCGGTGTACAGTCAAATGCAGATAAAAATACAATAGTAATATAAAACAATTAAATACATTTGGATGGAGGAGATAAGGCTGTACTAGAAATAAATATACTATAAAAAACCCTAAAAACACCCCAATTAAAACCCAAACCCAATTAAGATATATCCCCGGGAGGTAAACTAAGAGAGTGCCAGGCCAGCTGATTGAAATAGGTGAGTCTTTAATTTCTGACGGAAGGAACGGAGGTCGGTGGTAGTTCGAATGTCGGGGGGGAGGTCATTCCAGAGGGTTGGGCCCATCACAGAGAAGGATCTACTCCTAGGTGTCGCCCGCTGGCATTACCTAGCGGACGGCACCAGGAGGAGTCCCTCCCTGTTTGAGCGGATAGGTCGCAGGGACGTGTGTGGAAGGATGCGATCCTGCAGATAACTAGGTCCTATGCCATGGAGCGCTTTAAAGATGGTGATCAGTACCTTGAAACGCACCCGAAAGGCCACAGGTAGCCAATGCAGCTCGCGCAGGAGAGGTGTTACGTGGGAGTAACGTGTACTTCCCATAATAACCCGCGCGGCTGCGTTCTGAACTAGCTGCAGTCTCCGGATGCGTCCCAAGGGAAGCCCCATGTAGAGGGCATTGCAGTAGTCCAGGCGAGACGTCACCAGCGCATGAGTGACCGTGCGCAGGGCACTCCGGTCCAGTAGGGGGCGCAATTGGCGCACCAGGCGAACCTGGTGGAACGCCCCCCTTGCCACGGCTGCCACATGGTCCTCCATTGACAGCCGGGCATCAAGGAGGACGCCCAAATTGCGCGCCCGCTCCACAGGGGACAGTTGTTCGCCCCCTATGGCCAGCGATGGCGTCAGCTGGCTGAACCGAGGTGCCGGTACCCACAGCCACTCAGTCTTGGAGGGGTTGAGTTTGAGTCTGTTGTCCCCCATCCAGACCCCGACGGCTTCCAAACACCGGGACATCACTTCGACAGCCTCGTTGGGGTGGTTTGGGGTTGAAATGTACAGCTGAGTGTCATCAGCGTACAGGTGGTACTCAACCCCAAAACCACGGATGATCTCACCCAGCGGCTTCACATATGCGTTGAACAGGAGAGGCGAGAGGACCGACCCCTGTGGCACCCCACAAGTGAGTGGCCTCAGGGACGACCTCTGCCCCCCTGTCAACACACATTGCTTCCGGTCGGAGAGGTAGGAGCCGAACCACTGCAAAATGGTGCCTCCGACTCCCATCCCCTCCAACCGGCGCAATAGGATACCATGGTCGATGGTATCAAAAGCCGCCGAGAGGTCTAATAGGACCAGGATAGAGGAACAACCCCTATCTCTGGCCCTCCAGAGATCATCAACCAACGCGACCAAGGCTGTCTCTGTGCTGTGCCCGGGTCGGAAGCCAGACTGGCGTGGGTCTAGATAGTCGGATTCGTCCAGGTGTCGTGGAAACTGCTGCGCCACCACATTCTCAACAACCTTCGCCAAAAAGGGGAGGTTGGAGACTGGACGGTAATTAGCTAGCTCCATTGGGTAGAGCGAAGGTCTCTTGAGCAAGGGTCTCACCACCGCCTCTTTCAAGGCGGTTGGTAAGTATCCCTCACCCAATGAGGCATTCACCAGGCCCAGAAGCCAGCCTCGTGTCACCTCCCATGCTGCCAGTACCAGCCAGGAGGGGCACGGGTCCATTAAACATGTGGTGGGCCGCAGCCGTCCACGTAACCTGTCCAAATCCTCGGGGGCTACAGAGTCAAACTCCTCCCAGAATATACATCCAGAAGCGGCTTTTGTGGCTAATGGGGTTTGGGCTTCTAGCCCAACAGCCCCTGCCACTTCTGGACATCTATTGCAGTCACAAGGAGCGCGCAAAGTATGGCGGGGGCAGGAAGGTTATTGGCGCTTCTGAGAACCCTCCTGCCTCCGCCAGTTGCCCAGCTTGCACCGCCCCGCACGCACACCTCCTCCTCCTCCTCCTCCCTCCTCTTCCTCTTCACTCCCCAAAAGCTCTTCTCCTTACTGGAGCTTAGCGGGAACCGTGTAAAAGGGATGGGAGGAAATATATATTATAATTTATTATTATATATCATATATTATTTCATGATGTGAGGTGAGGCTCTGCCTCCCCTGCCTCCCCAACCACATGTCCCTGGTTGGAGGAGACCTTACTCTGGGAGTCACGATGTGCCAGAGGGCAAGTGCAACAGCAGACAAGGCCCCTCTCCTGGACCCGGCCAGTTGGAATACTTGGCCGAAGGGGCACAATTTCTTAGAAAATAGGTAAAAGGGAAGATTTAATTTCAAGAAAAACTATCTTCCTGCCATCGAATAATAGACTTTCTGTTAAAATCACACTGTCCTTATTCTAAAGGGCTGCTACTAAATTCCTGTCAGAGTTAATCAAGGGCTTCAGTAAAAAAAAAAAAAAGCAACTTAAGTAAAATTAACTACTTGTCGCTAGCAAATTCTAAATCTTCTTGTCTATCTTCACAGCTCACTGGACATTCCTTAACTCATATCAGATTCCAAATGCGAATACTGAAATCAGAGGCTGAACTTGGGCCATTAGGCATTTATTTTCCTGTTATTTTTATTTTATCTTTTGTCCTTCATAGAAGCAACAAGTGAATTATATTTGATTATACCTGTTCTGACCCAGCTCCCCAAACACGACAAACCTTCAGATGTGAAATCGATGATTCCTTTATTAGGAGAAGCTGCCCTGGTAAAAAGTTTTTGTCTCACCGCAGGCTAACAAGTCTGTCCGGCAGGAAGATGAATAGTTGTCTGACACATCTATTCCTTTCCACCCCCTGCCTTTTATCCCCAGAGCTAGGGTGGGACTTCGCTAGCAGTGGTGGCTCTTCCATCCCAAGGATCAGCCCACAGATTTCCACTGCTCTCCTCTCCTCTGCCTTCTGCACATCCACATGTCAGGCACTGCACCCAGCTGTTCCTCCTCTTCCTTATCAGCCATCTACAGACCTGGGGGCATCTGACAGATGATCTAGGCTCTGCCTCTGTTTCTCTCTCTGACAGCACCATTCCCTCTTCCCCCTCAGAGCTCTCAGGTTTCCTTGATGCTGACCCTGCTCCCATACTTCCTCCTCATGTGATTCGGCTGCTGGAGGGTCCAGTGGCTGAAAGGCCACAAACTACCATCTATTTGTATAATGTAAATATAAGATTCCCCCCCCCCCAAAGTAAGAATATATGCATTAAACAGGAACTTGCTCCATGTAACCGCCACGTTGATTTGGTGATAGCTAGCTATTTTGAGAAAGAGCCAGTCTGATGTAGTAATTAAGGCATCAGGCTAGAAATTAGGAGACTGTAAGTTCTTGTCCCGCCTTAGGCATGAAGCTATCTGGTTGATCTTGGGCCAGTCACTCTCTCTTGGAGCTCGGAAGCAACAATGGCAAGCCACTTGCCAAGAAAACTGCAGGGACTTATCCAGGCAGTTGCCAGGAATAAATAAATAAAAAAACCAACTCAAAGTCACACACAGAGAAACTTATTTTGAACATCTACATTATTCTACTAAAGAAAATAATTATAATACAATGTAATTGCTGTTTACATAATCATGTGATACAAACCTAATGTTCATTGCAATTTTAACCAGCTTGATAGGAACTGCAGGCATAAGCGAGTGCTGATTATACAGTTTCATATCATAAGACTATTTATTGAGGTTAAGCATGTAGCCCCAATTATACACTTGAAATAAATCTGGGAACCTACTTAGGATAGAGAGAAAGGGGATTTCTCCACCTCTACTAAATAGCGGGCTGAGTTATTACAATTATCTGGTTGGCTCCAATTGCTGTGCATATGTGGTGTTGAGGAGAACTAGTTTTTCCAGTTTCTGAGCCAGGATTATTGCATCTCAGGTTCAACAAATGAAAGCTTCACAGTTCTCTTCTGGAGAGGCCTGCTTAGCATGAAGTCCCGGAGACAGCCTATGCATCTGCAAGCCATTTTGCCAGTTTTCAACTATGGAATATATTCCAACTAATGTACTGGAATTCAATTTTATGTCTATATTTAATTATCTGATAGCAACTAGGCCCACCAATAATTACTTTATTCAAGATAAATTATCACTATGAGACAATTCTCCATCAAGATGAAAATTCCATCTAGAAAGCTTTTGCTTGGTTTATGATGTATTATCTTCAAGGGATGACTAAAAATAATAATAATACTTCTTCCTCATGCCGCTCAGAATTAGGGGAAATTTTTCAAAAAGTTTCTTACTGACAGCATGTCCTTCAGTCACAAGACAGACAATCTGGCAGGTATAATCAAGATCCAAAAAGCATATCAAAATAATGTGAAGGTAAATTTGGAGAGATTAAATTATTTGTTTAAAAGGATTTGCTATACTAGTCCAGTCCTCATTCCTATATGTTATATAGTTCTTATAGCTCATATAGGTTATATGACCTATATAAGCACATTAAAGTAATTAATTTAAATTATGAGAGGAGCAGCAATAAAATCACAAGAATTACATTAAGATTTACAGTAGAATGGATCGGAGAAAACAAACCTCCCACTATGAATGCTTCAACTACATATAATATCTTTATTAGCAAATTATTTCCAGAGGAGTGGATAGATGGTAAATTTCATAATTTGGTGACACAACCCCAAAATTTTTTGTCTAGTATATCTAAGGTGACCAACCGTCCTCCTTTAGGGAGGACGGTCCTTCTTTTGTAAGTTCTGTCCTCCCTCGAAAAGTGTCCTCCTACATGTCCTCCTTTTTGATATTTGAAGGCTAATCTGTTGCGCGTTATGTGACGTATTTTATTAAACGGTTTTTAATGGTGTTTTTTTTTACTTCATCGCAAGTATATTGAACAGATATTGAATCTTGTGTTGAATTTTTATCTAAAGAAATGCTAGACATTAAAATAGACGACAAGTGTCTCTTTGAAGAAATTAGAAGACTGAATGTATATTTAAATTCTGAAAAATTAATACAATGGGAAGATCAACATGTTGAAATTGATAAAAGATGGGTGGATATTTTCAGCCATTTCAAAAATGAACATATTCCATGTGAACATTTATTTATACTTGTTCAATTTACGTTGTGCTGCCCTGGAACTAATGCAGCAGTTGAAAGAGTTTTTTTCAATTGCCAATGATTTTTCGACAAGTGAGAAATCGAGATTGAATGTTGATACTCTAGCTGCAGCACTTGCCGTAAAATTCAATATGAAGGATATTTCTTGTTCAGATATTTCCAATATATTGTTAGAAGATGATACATTGACAAAAAATATTAATTCAATGGAAAAGTACTCATTTAAATAATAATTAACAGGCATGTAAGCATAATTACAATATAAAATGTTGCAACTGTTTTTATTATGCATATATCATATTTTAGTGTATTATTGTTGCAATGAATAAAATATTTCTTTTATTTACGATATATTTTTTCCAATTTATTTGTCCTCCTTTTCATTGTAAAAAAGTTGGTCACTTTAGTATATCTCTCATGTGTAAATCACTGTAGGCCAGAACAGGACATTTATTGATCTCAGTGAACAGGCAAGATCATGAAGAAGCACTTTGTCTTTTAAATATCCCAGATCCAAAAATGTTATATATTTAAAGGTGATAATAAGTTCCTCCAAGTGTCCCCAGAAAGAAATCAGTAAAACATGGCCAGGTAACAGAGCAATCATATTGTCAATTAAAATACTTTGAAAAGATAATCCTTTTCAAAAACGGAATTGTGACAATTCTGACTATGGCCAAGGATGACTTCAGAAAAAGCTGTAGTTGGCACAGGTGCTGAAACTATGAGAACAGATCCTTGGTCACAAAAACACTTTACTGAACTGGATAAAACAGGAGTTTGTTTGCCCATACCTAATCTACCACAGAGTACCTCAAAAAGCCCAGCAGTACCATTGTTCTGGAATCTGATAGAAAGGAAAGAATTGATACCATTTCTAATTACCAGACAGCGTATTAATGGTGCATATAAGGTAAATATTTCTATACCACCAGAAAGGAAGCTAAAACTGCACACATGCTAATCTATACATGTAGGTTGTTTTTATAAATCGGTACAGTTTTAGAACTGATTACTATAATGATGTTACAGTAAGTACTTTTATATAGTAAGTTTGCTTAGTCACCTTTGAGCTAGATTCAACACAGAGTTGAATTCTCATTCGAGGTCCAAATGACCAGGCTCATTTTATCCTATTTAGGACACATTAGGCAAAGACCTAAGTCATTCAGAGAAGACTCTAATGCTCGGAAAGGTGGAAGGAAAGAACAAGAGGTTAATTACAAACAAGATGGATAGACTCTGTTACAGTGACAATGAGTGCACCATTGGAAGACCTGAAGGATCAGGTTAGGGGTAGATGGTCTAGGTCTGTGATGGTGAATTTATGGCATGAGTGCCAGAAGTGGCACACAGAGCCATGTCTCCGGGCACATCAGCCATTGCCCGTTACTCTTCTAGATTCCAACGTGCATATGTACATTGGCCAGCTGATCTTTGCATGCATGGGAGTGCCAGAAGCTGCAAGAACAGCTTCTTGTGCATATGCACACTGTGGAAACCAGAAGCTCAGCTTCCTGTTGTGCACATGTGTGCAGGGGAGCTGCTCTTCTGGTTTCTGGTGCTTCCCGCATGCATGAGCGCACTCCTGTTTCAGCACTCGGTGCCAAAAAGGTTTGCCAACACTGGTCTAGATGGGTGCTAAGAATCAACAATAACTTGATGGCACATAATCGACCAATCATCAATTGCACTTGATGGCACATAATTGTTATCAAACCCAGTGCTTCAATTTGTATAGAACATCCAAAGAACGTATTAAATCAGTACCTATATTAGCCAATTCAAAAACCTTATAAAAGGGTATCTGAGCATTCAATTCTCAAAATCTTTTCACAAGGCCTCTTTGCAAAAAAAATAAAAATAAAAAATGGGGAAAGAATGGAATCAATTTTTGCAGTTTTGGAGGAAATGTAGGGCTATTCTGTAGACAAGCTGCTCTCTGTCATATGCTGAACTGGTGTTAGTTACAATAAGGATCTCCAAAAGATATTTGGGATGAAGAAACAAGAGAAACAATGCATTTTTAGAAATATAAAATCTCTCATCTGGCAAAAATAGATCTGAAACAAAGTACACTGTTTTTACGATAAGGGATAATTTTAGGTATCCTATAATGTCTGCCTCAACCATTTTAGGCAGAATACGGAGAGAGGAGAGGTCCTCACAAAGATTAGAATCCCTATCTAGGTAGAATAAAATGGTTTTCGCAGATCCTCAGTGTAGGATTCCCACTGTCAAATGATATGATCCAAGTAGTACAACAAAGAAAGCTAGTTGGCTAGAAAATTAGAAAATTTCCAAAAATCATAAAATTTAAGATAAATGTAAACTACCATGAGAATCTGTGGCTTTAAACTTTTGTTCTGTCAGATGGGAGTTTGTCAAACAAGACATTGAAATATGATGAAAGCACAAAATTGTACTTGGCATAGTAGCTAGTAATTTTCATAGTTATTATTCTAATAGTGATGAAATTCTAGAAATATTGTTTATAATGCAGTTTCTAAAATTATCTTTCCAAAATGTATCTTTATATGTGTACACTGTTCCCAAACAGCCCATGGAACTGATATTTACTATTGATGGATATTTTCAAAGCCTTTGCTTTACCCTTTAATAAATATTTTAATCTTTCAATTTCCCTTGGACGACATCTTCCTGAAAACATAGCATAGAGCAGGTATCATACATATAACAAGACCAGACTATTACATTGAATTATGTCTGAAGCTGCCTGTAAAAAGCAGGATAGGTCTTCTGAGGTATTTAGGGCAGCAGGAGGCATGCATTTTGCATATTGTGTTTGTGTGTGTTCTTCCCTTCATGTACTCAGTGTCAACTCTGAATCTGTGTGACTGAGGCCTTCTTGGAGGCTTCAGTGATGCCATGTGGTGCTGAGGATAGGGAGGGGGGGAAATAGAGATAGCTGGGGTTTTGTAACCAAAACAAAATAGTTTCCCCTGAGAACCAAGGCCATTCCCACAGGTGGCTGAAGAGAAGAGGAGTAAAGTTTCCAAGCAACTAGACAGCACCTTGATTGGACCATATGACTGATTGTTTGGGAAAGGGGGAAAAACATTTACTTTTAATCAGGTGAAAACTGTGGGAACCTTTAGAGTCGAATAGTCTGTGCCAATATGATATATCCAATAAACTTGTTCTTGGAGGAAACTGCTTGCCTCTGAGTTCTGTTTGCTATGGGTGTATTACCTGGAATTCTGACAGAGCTCAAAACAGTTAACATTAGTAAGATGCTACAAATGAACCAATAAAAGCACATATGCACACACACACACCCTTGGAGGAAGAGAGGAATTCCCCTTTGTCATTCAGGTAACATGTTATATCCACTCTAACCTTTGGCAGCAAGGTCTTTGGTTACCTTTAAAGCCCAAAGGACTGAAGTTAAGATATGCCAAGGATGCCAGAGGGAATGTTGATCTTCTGGGAGGGAAATAGGATTAGAATTAATACAGTGCAGCAGGCTGAAGCCTTCATTAAAAAGCATTTCCCCTTCCTAGAGGACGAACACAGCGAAGGTAGTGAAAAGGATAGCAAGGTACAAGACAAGAAGGAAGGTGGGGGCTGTGGCTTCCTCCGGGGACAGGGAGGAAGGAGCAATATCGAAAAGGCTCAGGTCACAAAAATAAAAGTATTTGAAATAAGAGTAATTGTTGATATTCTAGAAAGTGACAAAAGAAAAATGATTGAACACATGGTTGACAATATAGAATAAGACTCTGTTTTCTGCTTATCTTTTATCTTTTGTTTTTAAGATTGTAAAAACTGTGAGATTTGGATGAATTTCTATCACTAGTGTGGGAGCTGCCAAAATTTTCTATGTATCCCCTTACCTTTTCCCATAAATGTTTAAAAACCAATAAAATTTTAAAAAAAAGATATGCCAAGGATGTCTTTTTCCATAAGAATGACTACAACAGCTAAGATCTGCCCAAATAGGGATTAAAGTTGAAGTATTTTTTGAGGAAAACAAAGAGGGACTTCTTTGTGCTATGTCCAGCCATAGAGAATGCCATGTCCATAGATGCCATTCTGATTTCATCTCCATTGGCTCAATATACGACCACAATTGAGCCCAAAATTTCTGTTGTGAAGTGACCTTGGGACACAGCAATGGCCATAAGTATGAACCAGTTGCCAAGTATCTGAATTTTGATCACATATTCAAGGGGATGCTTCAAAGGCTGTAACTGTGAGAAATGATCATACATCACTTTTTTTCAGTGCTGCTGTAACTTTGAACAGTCACTAAATGAACTGTTGTAAGTCGAGGACTACATGTATTTCTACTGACTTCTTAAGATTTCTCCTTAGACTGAGTGGTAAGTGAACTCTGGATGATATCACTCTTTTAGGACCCTTGTTTCTTATCAGTAATTTTTATTATTTGTTCTTGAGGTAAGGATCCTGGCTGTGCATGCTTATCTGTTTGGGTATGCTTTCCATTGGAGAAGAAAGTGGGGTTTTTGGAGGACGGGAATTTCAAAGATGAAAGATGCCATATGAGCACCTTAATAAATAACTATGTATCCTGTTCATATAGGACTATAGATCTTGAGGTGATCTGTTCCAAAGAAATTGGATTGTTCGTTTTAATCACAAAGACAAACGCTAATACTGTGCAAACAAAACCACAAATATCACATTCATCTTTCAGTGGTATACCAGCATTAACCGAAAATATAGACTGAGTGAACAGTAATAGGAAATTGAAAGAAGGAATCAACCACTCAGCTTTTCTATATTGATACTTGTCTATTTTAGAATTAAAGGAGACTTGCATTTTAGAATTAAAGGAGACTTGTTTTCACAACTTTTAAAACAGGAGTTGTGTGAACCACATAATAGGCAAGATAAATTTTAACGGAGAAAGAACTAGGATTATTATTCAATTCTAGCTTCTGAAACCAATTCTTCAAGGAACAGCAAAACTGGGGGGGGGGGGGGGAACCTTGCCAACTCAGCCATTTAAACCATCTGGAAAACATGTCACGATCAATTATATCAAAAGTCAGTGAGGGATCTTGCAAATTTAAGACCAATAATGTACTTCTGTTTTGTTTTGAAATTCAGCAATCTTAATCCCCAGTTATTTTGTCCAGTTGTTTGCTTAAGCCAGGGGTGTCCAAACTTGGCAACTTTAAGACTTGTGGACTTCAACTCCCAGAATTCCCCAGCCAGCTGGCTGGGGAATTCTGGGAGTTAAAGTCCACAAGTCTTAAAGTTGCCAAGTTTGGACACCCCTGGCTTAAACATTGAAAAGCATTAATATATAAAATTATTGTAGTACTTTTATTCCTCCTTTTGCTCTGGTTTTGACTCTTAAAGAGATTTTATTCTGTTTTTGTAACTTTGATTTTAAGTGCAGTTTTAATCCGACATATTTTTTTGGATTTAATATTTTGCAAATCACTTCAGAGTTGTCTGTAATAAAGGTGGGTAATAATTCATAAAATGGGTAATATCAGGAAAAGTAGAAAATCTGGAATCCAGTTTATTCCTATTGTTTACCTCAATAAAAAGAAACTGTATCTGGATTAAGAGCCCAGCAATACCCATAGCATTATAAATACCTGGGCTGGTTTATTGTATTTTAAGGTGGGATTTTGCTTTGCTTGAGCTCAGCTACTTAACCAATACTGATACTATTACTACCTCTGTGTTGGAAGCACCGAAGTGTTACCATGGTGAAAGGATCAGCTGCTGACATCACCATTGCCGGGGGATGACCAGTTGGGGGCTCCTTTCAAATCCCCATTAATGAGCCCTCCAAAGTGGTACCTATTTATCTACTCACATTTGAATGCTTGAACTGCCAGGTTGGCAGGAGCTGGAGCAAACAACGGGAGCTCACCCTGACATATAGCGGTACTCGGGCTTTGAACAGCTTTGTCAACCTAGCGTCCTAACCACACGTGTCATCGCGCTCCACTATTGCTTTGGTCCTGTTAAATTTGCTGAAGTTTTGCATGACTATCGTAGGAAGAAAGAACAATGTTCAGAAAAAGTGAGGCCTCTTCGGTTGGGCATACATCCTGTCCAATATCTTTCGTTTTCGCTTTCTGCTTTACATTTTCATAACTGCCTTTTTCTTTCTTCTTTGACTTTTCTCCTTTGAAAAAGGTTTCTGTCATGATCCCCATGGGGCTTATTTAAACATTTACATATTTAGCAGTGAGTAAGCAAATAGTACATTGTTTCCTCTTCGCATTCATTTGAGTGGGCATGGGATAAGAATTGTTTAGTAGAGGCTTTACAATAATACCATACCGAGGCTAGATTCTCTCTTAGGAAGAATAATAACTTTGGATTATGATTTTAAACAGAATCATGATAATAGATGGAAGAGTTAACACATTCTTCATTTATCAAATATGCTTTAGGCCAATAGGCCTCCCATCCCTTATATCCATGATGGTGAACCTATGGCATGCGTGGCCGAAATGGCACATAGAGCCATGTTGGCTGGCACGCATTCTGGGTTTCTGGCATGCATGCATGCATGACAATCAGCTTGGCTTTGTATGTCCGGCAGTGCAGGTCTTCCATTTTCCAGCATGAGCATGTGCGCCGGCCAGATGCACGCATGTGTTCTAGTAACAAGAAGTCTAGCTGTCTGGCGCGCATGTGCCCGCCAGAAACCGGAAGTGCATTTTCTGGTGCGTGCATGCCCCCTTGGCAGCTCCTCTTCTGGGTTGCGTCCCAGACAAGCATGCACACATGCTCCCTTTTCAACACTTGACACCATCACTGACCTATATTATAAGTAAAGTATTCAGCTTAGCAACCCAATAGGAATAAAGCAGCTTATGGTATCCTGCCAGGAGTAGCTTCTCATGAGACAGGCAGTCATGTAAATTTGATTAATAAATAAATGCACTTAATACACAGAAATAGTAAGAATATACTATTTCTGTGTATTAAGTGCATTTATTTATTAATTATCTGACTTGGTAGTTGGCTATCTGGCTTTTGAAACCAAGACAAGGAGCTTCAAACCAGTTGGAGATATTCTTGAAAAGATAATGTCATTTGATAGATAGGACTGAAAATGTTCATTTCTCAGAGTTTGGGAGTTGTAAAGATATAAAGGCATGAAGCCTGTGTATGTTAAGCCTTACAGAGCCCTTTTGGAGTTTAACAATTGAAGATAAATTATGCAGTTGAAAATTAAGCATTGTTGGTCAAATTCTCCCACCACAATCTGGAAAATACTGAAAAGGGTACTTGGAGCCCTATAAGGCCCTTCACTTGCTCTGTCTTGCAGTAAATATTGTCTGTCAATCATATAGCCTCTTGAGCCTTTTTTTTTTTAGAGTTGTATGCTCTCTACTTGGGGATACTATAAAGGTGAAATCTGGATTCTGAAAGCCAAATTTAGTATCTGAGTGAGAATGAACTGAGAAGGCTGTAGCCTCCAAGAAAACTTTTCTTAGTGTGGGAAACATAATTTGCATTGTCTAATAAGACCTCTTGCTATGACACCTTATGTTCCACTAGTAGATTTATTAGTCATGAGATACAGTTTCTGCAAACTGGATGCAATTTAACTGAGCAAAGCAAGACACTGTCTTACTGGACCTGCCAAAGTCCAAAAGGAACACTCTCTGGAATTTATTAAAATTATATGTGGAATCTGTTCTCCATTGTGATACAGAGTTAGGCTCTGTTTGAATCAATCTGAAATTCTTTTTGTCCCCCCAAAGGAAGTTGTGTTCCTACATCTTTTCCTAGATTAATAGATGACGTTTATTCCCAGCATGATTTCTAGGGAAAAAAGAAAAGAACACCCACAGTTGACGCACAATAAGCAACCAAATTATGACCTTTAAGGTAGAAAGGGTAGCACCATTACTGTGATGACAAAAGGGACCCAGAGTGAATAGTCAACCATATGTTCAGATTCGTTTTCAGATCCTAATTCCCAGCATTTGTCTTGCTATCAGGTATGTCCTTGAAAGAATGAGGCAATCTTCAATTAATTAATCCAGGGACTGGAGGAGACCAAAAGTAAACTGTTTTCATTCTTATGACTCTACATCATTTATAAGATTTATGATTTACATTGCACGCACAAAATTGACAAACATCAACTTCCTTGTTTGACACCAGACTTTCATAAGGCTTTCACAACTGGAACAGCAAATTATGATGCTTCATCTAAAAGGTTGTTCTACCAAAATATGTACACTGACATTTACAGAATAATTACACTTAAAAAGAAGAGAGTGAAAGACAAGATCCTGGGAGTGGTCAGAGAAAGGCATACCATAAACACAAACTAGCAATCCTAGGTTTGAATATCTGACTCAAGGATCCATGCCAAATTGGAAACCAGAAACAGGAAGAATCCCATTGTGTCCACCAGCAGGCAACTAATTAATGATGTGATTTAATGTGCCAGGGTGCCTGTCTAGACTTGACTATTGTTTTCAATAGCAATTTTTCTGCTGAACTAACCTAAACGTGAAGCAAGTGATCAAGCTATATGATCGATGTCCAGGAAGTCTGAAGGCAGCCAGTAAACATGTTTTATATCTCAGCTTCAAGGTTATCTGCTTTTAAATGTCATTTAAACCCAAATCAATAATTATGGCTTACTCTGGCAGTGATGACAAGAATATCATCAAGTGGAATCAAAAGAGATGGCATTGGAAATCATCATTTCTTTCAGAAGGAAAGGAATGATGGCCACATTGAGATGCATTTCATTCTGGGACACAGATGCAGCTTCACCGAGCAGCTTGCAGAAATAAGAGATTATTATTATTGAATCACAGAGAATCCATGCAAGCTGTGTTATTGCAGCCATAAATTAAAGTGACAATTCATCAGTGGCAGCTTCTCTTTGGGAGTAGCTTTTCTAATCTCATGTTGTCTTTCCAAACCGGCTGGCCAGGTACAGAATGGTGTGATGTGTTCTTTTTTTTTTTTTTTTTTTGCAGCTAAATTTTGACTCCACCGTGATTGATCTTTCAAGCTATTTTGAGATTGTTTAGAAGTACAGTATCTGTGCTAGATTACATGTTTGCTAAGGCTGGTTGGGGGTGGGGGAAGGAGGGGGAATCGAACCAATGGCTTGATGCCAAAACAGGTTTTAAAAAAGAATTCCCTTGCTCCAAAATTCACTCTGAAGCCAAAAATAGTGCCTTAATTAGGAATGGGCAAGGCTAGGGCTGTCAAAGACATTTTGTGCCTGAGGCAGGATAGAAAATGATGTCCCATCAGCTGCCCGGGAATCATAACACTCAAAAACAGTCAGTTATTTTGGTACATAAAATCGATATTTCAACAAGCACCTCTTCCCTTTGAGTCATTCCCATTGCTTCTTGTTCTACCTTCAGGTGCCTTGGAGAATAGTTTGACTCCCTCTTCTTTGTGGCAGCCCCTGAGATATTGGGACACTGCTATCATGTCTCCCCTAGTCCTTCTTTTCATTCAACTAGACATATCCAGTTCCTGCAACCGTTCATCATATGTTTTAGCCTCCAGTCCCCTAATCATCTTTGTGGCTCTTCTCTGCACTCTTTCTAGAATCTCCACATCTTTTTTACATTGTGGCGACCAGAACTGAATGCAGTATTCCAAGTGTGGCCTTACCGAGGCATTATAAAGATTTAGACACATTAACTGAATTATATATTTTATATGGAACCCAAGACAACTCCTTTTCACCCAACGCACCAGGCAAGCAAAAAGGTTGGATGCCAATGATAAAAATGCTAAAACTGTATCCAGGGACTGTATCCTGATCAGAAGGGATCTACATAATCTGTTCTTGGAAGGATACTCTGTCACATGCCTCTGCTGCCCAGTTTCTTAGCAACCTTCCCCCAAAGGGGAAGTTAGAACCTGGGCAGAAATGGTTCAGAATGATTGCATTGAGGGATATCCCCTCTTAATACAGGGAGCATCTCACTTTCTGTAACAAGGGAGTATACAATCTCCTGAATGCAGCTGCATACATATAATTCAAATCAGCCCCCCCCCAAACCCTAAATTAGGTATGAATCTAATCTAGAGGTGATAAAGCTCATATTCAGAGTACATTTATCTACTTCCCCGGGTCCCACGTTGCAAGATGTCACTCCACTAATCTCTCATGACTCTAAGCTTGTAAATTATCCTTGCAAGATCAGATAAGATTCCTCCTCCTTATTTTGCCTCTTCCTATGAAAGTGTTAGGCTGGCTACAGCCTGGTTACATGTTATAACTTCTCACATAAAGTCTAAAATTGCACAGAAGTCTGAACAATTAGAAATCTTAATTTTTATTGCAACGACGTTAGAAATAATTTTCCTTCTTAGACTTAATACTATTTTGTCTGAATAATTGGTATCCTTTGAGCTTTGTGGACACAGGGCAACCTCGCTTAATAGAAACAAACATGACAAAAGAAATACAAAATGAACAGCTGCAAATGCAATATTTCATTCTCAACATCCATTATTCAGCTCCACTCTGTTTAATGCCTGTCTATAAATACAACCTACTAATGTAGATTTTATTTGCATGTCTCGTGGAAAGGACATGGCATGTTGAAATGGGCATCGTCTAGCATCATCTCATGGTCTTGTTTGAAAAATTCAATGACATATATCTGACTCTTAGATAATGCCCAAAGAGAAATTAGAAGAACAGGGATGGTCAAATTGCTAGATTATTCATTCATATTGACTATAGAGTTCATTGGACAGAAGTTGGGATTGATGGGAAGATCATAGAACATAGAATAATAAGGTTGCAAGGGACCTTGGAGGACTTCTAGTAACGGATATAACAGAAATGTGTTGCTCCTTCTATATTCAGGTACCTTGGACTTTTTACATTGAATATTTGATCCAAAGGAAATAATACGACTCGAGGATTTTAAAAAAAATTGTTTGGAATATGAATCTCTGGTGTGACAATCTGATTGTCATAAACTTGTAAAAAGTCTTTTTGAACAAGTGCCATTCCTAGCCAATTGCTGCCATTGGAGTCAGTGATGGGATTCAAAAAAAATTACTACCGGTTTTGTGGGCGTGGTTTTGTGGGTGTGGCAGGAGAACGATACTGTAAAATCTCCATTCCCTCTCCACTCCAGGGGAAGGTTACTGCAAAAATCCCCATTTCCTCCCGATCAGCTGGGACTCGTGAAGCAGAGAATAGATGGGGGCGGGGCCAGTCAGAGGTGGTATTTACCCATTCTCTGAACTACTCAAAATTTTTGCTACTGATTCTCCAGAACTGGTCAGAACCTGCTCAATACCACCTCTGATTGGAGTTTTATATCTACAGAAGAATAATGGATACAAGATATAATGGAGACAAAAGTTAGCCCAACTGAGAAGATTTTGTATCCTTTGCTCGCAGTTTAACTTTCCCTAATTGAAATTTGAGATATGTCAAATTGATTTTTCTTGGAGGGAAGGATAATTTTTGGAACTGCAGAAAAGGAAGAAGTTTTATCTATTAATGTATGTATAAAGTACAGAACCAAATTTAAAAATTATTAATCTGATTTTAAAACTATCACTCTGATCACTTGTATTTGTTTAAAAAGTCTTTATTATTCTATTTAATAGAATAAAATACGTGCATGCAATAATGTTTATAATATGATGTCAAAATAAAATATTTTAAAGGCCTGGAAACTTTTTTAAAATCAATTTTTTATCACTAAAAATTGTGACAGAACATTTCAGTTACCTTCTTTATCACTTTAAAAAAAACTGATTCAGTTGTTGAAAGATAACAAATACCATTTCATTCCCTGAAATCAAATGTAGATTCATTCTTCCAATGTCATACAATAACTTTTCCCTAAAGTATTGTCTACAGTTAGCCAATTAGGAAGGTTACTTGCTTGAAAAGATCTGCATTTTTTTGCATCAATAAGGAATTTAGAAATAGTATGGGAGCAGTGTGGCGAGATAACCTTCAATCTGGTTCTAACTGCTGTCTGGATGCCAACTGCTCTTTACGTGCTCTTTTCATACCTTTTGTTTTTAAATCAAATAGAGGACAGCCTTGTATAAACTAGGACACACAGCCACTCTCTTTCTCTGACCTTCCTCCCGCAGAGCTCAGCCATGGTGATTAAAGATAAAGCTTTTAACTGCATCATTATTCAGCCCCATTCACAAAAACTGACAAAAGTCTACAGTGGTCGACTTATAACCCCTGCAGTGTTTTTCCTGCTGTTTCTTCCACCTTGTTTCTTGACATAGAAAATCCATTAAGGAAAGAAGGATGAAACAGCCACCCAACATCTTTTGCTTGGTAGTACAAAACAACATCCATCTGGAAGCAATTCTGTCTCCACCACATTAGAGTGAGAGTGATTAATGGATGATGGATAAGAGGAAACCAGTCATCAGCCCCTGGCTGTTGCTGTTAGTTGACCTACGTAAGCAGGGGAGCCCCATGTCCTAGTTTTATTCTTTCATGATCACCTTCCATCATACCCAACTGTGCTTTATTAAGCACAATATTGCTTTTCCCAAAAATATCATTGCCATGAACTTGCTCTAGGATTATTACAGTTTTGTCTTAAAGTGGCAGCTGAAGTAAGAGCAGGATTTGGCAAAGCAACGGAAAAGATTCTCAATAGCCTGGGATGGTTGCTTGAAGCTGATGTTTAAAATTTAAAATAATTTATTCACACATCATTTTCAATTGTTCAATTACCTCCTTTTTTAATGAGTTCAGTCAGCTTTGATGAATACACACACACACACACACACACACACACATACACGCACACATATATATGTTGCATTTGTGCTGATAAATAAATAAAGGGAGACTAGTATAGATCTATTTCAAGCTATTTAGCTCTCATCAGCTAGCCATACCCTTGCTGGGATTTGAACCTGGGCTGTTTTTACATGTTAGGCAGTTGTATTAGCCACTAAGCTTACTGTATTTATTTAGTTATTTATTTATTTATTTATCAGCCCAAATGTGTGATAGGAATGTGGCCTGTCTGATTCATATTTGTAAAATTCCAGGAATTATGTTTGGGATACTCTGACTCTCTGCATTTGGGGGATCAAAACATTTAACTTTTTGAAATATCTTTTTTTAGATCCATACAAAATGGTTTTGTCCTGACAGCATGGATGATGTTGCCTGGTTTGGGTCATGAAAACTTCTGCAAGAAAACAACCAACCTCAGAGAGGATCAAAGACCCCTCATTTTGATAACAGTTTCCTTTTCTAAATGGATTCCATTTCTCTATTTTCATTTTTTCCCTTCTCGATGGCTATTGATGCCAACTTTCTTCAAAATCCTCTTGCACTCCTAACAGCTGCAGAAACAGTTTGGCATCCTTCTGTTTCCTCTGCAGCTTTCCTTCATCTAATGGCCACGAGAGCTGTTCAGCCTGAAAGAACTGCCAAAAATAATGTAACATTAAAACTGGAGATCCCTCTTTCTGCTGTTTTGCAGAATACCAATATTCTAATCCAGTGGTGGGTTTCTGTTGGTTCGCACCGGCTTGGGGAGAACCGGTTGGTGAAATTTGTTTCTGTTAGTTAGCAATTGCTAAAACAAATCCCATGTGAAAAAGTATTCAAAGACTTCTTGATTTTAACTGTCAATTTATTTATTCCTGCACATTGTAATATTTATTCATTTTCATATCTGTTTTTCCACTGTTGTGCAAACACAATTCCAGTAGCTGCTAACATGTGTAAAATTAAATATAGATTGTACTCCCTTTCAAATAGCCAACAAAATATTTCTGGTTTTAATTTCATATTTTGCTTTACCATTGCTTCTAACCACTAACTTCTGAATAGCTACTTAGACCGACCTAAGTACTGAACCTAATTCATACATTCCTGTTTTTTGGAACTGAGAACTAAATTTCAGAAAAAGGAAATCTGTATTGCTCTGGGAATCTAATCCCTTGTGGAGGTGATACCATGCCATCTTGAAATCAGGCAATGCCTTCGCATTCGTATCGGTGTATAAGTAATATATTGATGCAGTAAGAGTATCCATGCTCTGGGATATCAAACGACTTGTATTATCATTCCATTTCCACAGAATTTTCTCTTTTCAAAATCTCTTGCTGAGCTACTACTTCCCATAGTGATCAGTCTCAGATTCTAAAGAATGATTTTTGTAATGCTTTAGACATTCCCCGCTGCTTTTTTTAAAGCAAAGGGCTTGACAGAAGAAATGTGTACTCATTTCCTCTATTTTCATTTACTTCATAAAAAAACATTAACTCCCACAGTAGATTACATAAAGCACTACTCAATACTTTTCTACCAGTTATTCCACATCTTCACATTTCTCCATCCATTTTTCTGACTTTAGAAAACATTTCACAACGCTGCACAAATTCATCTACTTTGATCATTTTATATAACATGCAATTGCTTACTCGCTCTTCTCTATCAAGTCTAACTACTTTTGATCCTTGAGTATCAGTTTTTAGATCCATGTTTCTCATTGCCTCATACAATCTAATAGTTGCTACAAATCATCTTTGGGGTTCTCAGGCGACACAGGTATCTTTTGCACACAAAAACACACATATTCCCAATCAGCAAAACTTTAGCATCACAAGCAAACCTCCTGTATCGCAAGGACTCCTTACAGATTGATCCATAAATATATTAAGTCATCAAGAGAAATTCCATTTATTCTCAGACATTTACTTCCATCATACACTGTTGCCTTCAACAACTGTCAATTCCATCCGTCAACTCCACATTCAAGCAGAACAATACATTATTCAACACTATTCACTTTTAAAACATACTTTCTCGACATCATACAACATACAACATGTTTTGTTCTTTTTGTTGTTGTTGTTGTACATTCAGCTACCCTGCTGAAAAAGAAAAGTCTGCCTTCAATGGCCTAAAACTATACTGCACTTCCCAAATTTTGCTCCATTGTAAAGTTAGCTTCCCTTTACAGTATTTCAGAATGTCAGTAAAAAGCCAAGCAAATTGAAAGCTTTCAGGATCCATATTTACTTGCCTGGATTTGAATAAATTTGAGAAAGAGAGAGAAATTCATGTTCTGGCTCATATACAGGAGTAGATTATTTCCACCCTTTCGCTTTCTGTTAAATAGGAAAAAAAAAACTTTTGCAAAAGAAGTTGGGAATTGTGGCTGGTGAGAAATTATCTGACGGGAATCCTCATAAGCCATCTGGAGGAATGATACAAAGATAATTGAAATGGAGAGAGATTTGTTTCAGGCAACAATTACTTCAAGAAGGATATGTAAAAAAAAACCTCAAGCTAAACTTTATGGTACGAAATTAATTTACATTTCATTTTCCGTATGGTACTAACCGCTTCATTGTTTCTGATTTTTATGATATCTATGCAACTAAATTATTTTATGTTTGAAGCCTCTTGGGGTTTCTGAGTATCATAATTTATGGTCTCATACTTACATTTTGCTGTACAGCTTTTTAGGGCAAATTCTTTTAAGTTAATTGTGATTTTAGTAGTACCATTTTCAATTCATCCACTACAGATTATATTTATACTTGACTACCTAAAATTAGAAATAAATGTTTACATTCCCTTTTTTCCTTTTCTCAAGACAGCTTTACATTATGCCTTGTGATATTGATTAAGCTAGCTCTTAAATGGGGGAGGAGAGAGCATGATCTCCCTTAATTACATGCATCAAATTACAAGGTGAGATAATGGCAGCATAAAACTTACTCAATTTTTATCTTCTGATTTTAGTTTTATTGACCAGTAAAATGCCTAGATTGGGAGGTTCATACCTTTCACTTGCCCAAGAGTTGAGGAGGAGATGTCATGATATGTGGTTGCAGCAATTATTACAAGGCAGGAAGATGGCCTAGGGCAGTGATGGCTAACCTTTTTCCCATTGCATGACAAAAGCAGGGGGAGTGCAGAGAGGTCATGTGCGGGCATGCCCACACCCATAATGTTATACGTGTGACCCCTCAGTGCGCTTGCGTGTGCGATCCCCCCCTTCCCACCCGCTTTTGGTGCGTGGTGGACCCATTTTTCGCCCTCCTCAGGCTCCTCAGGCTTTCTAGGAGCCTGGGGAGGGCGAAAACAGCCTCCCCCACCCATCCAGCTCGAGCGCGAAAAACCGGTCCTATGGGCAAACCGGAAGTTCAGGAACAGACTTCAAGAAAGCCTCCAGAGAGCGAAAAATGGCCTTAAAAGAAGGCCGAAATCAGGCTGGATCTGACAGGGCAATGCCTCGCGTGCCCTAACAAATGGCTTTGTGTGCCACCTGTGGCATGCGTGCCATAGGTTTGCCATCATGAGGCTAGGGTGTACAAGCCCAGAGAACCTATGGGTCAGGAGATTTGAAACATCCAAATGTTTACCTTGGAGACTTAGCCATGCCCATTGTCACCCTCTCTTCCTTGTACCCTTTGGATTAGAATTCTGTCAAACACCTTCCCAAGGACAGTTAATAAATGAAACCCATGTGGTTTGGACATTCACACTTGTTACTTTTCCCTTTGTGGAGCACTACAGGAATGGCTTTCTACCAACAATCGGTCTTCCCAGGTAGCTCCACTCAGTGATGGGATTCAGCTGGTTTGTAGGGATTCAAGCGAACCAGTTGTTAAATTACCCACCCCCTGCTATCAAAGTGGATCCTGGGCACCACTCTGAACTGCAATGGAGAAACAGGCAACAGAGCGACTGCGCAAGGCAAGCAGAGGCCAGCTTTCTCTCCTCCTTCCCTTGTGCCGGTTGCTCCATTGCCTGTTTCTCCATTGCAGTGCAGCCCCCAAGATCCACTTTGATTGGGGAGGTAATTTAACAACTGGTTCACCCAAAGTCAGGTTGGCCATCGCAGAAGGCTTGTCTCTCATGTGCGGCACAGCTGGAGGACAGGGATGGATGGGTCACGCCTTCCATGACAGCCAACCTAACCCTGGGCAAACCGGTTGTTAAATTATTTGAATCCCACCACTGGCTCTGCCACTTATGTTTTGTTTTCCAGGAACAACAGAGCTGCTCTTGTCTTTGATATTAAACCAGGATTATCTAGCACTTAGATGTGAGAAGCCATGGTCATTATAAGATTTCTCTTTCTAGGTGCTTATACTATCACTGTGTACACACAGTCATAATTCTCTTTCAGTTTATTCCAGCTTGGAGCTGGAGAATTTTGCTAAAATGAATATTGTGTAGCCTTTCAGCAAAACTAGGTGAATGCTGCAGATCCTTTACCATTTTAAAGAAACGTACTTGAATGAAAAGAAATCTGGATGATGAGTATTAGTAATAATATTTTCATAACAATATATGAAATGACTTTAAAAAATCCATCACGTCGAAAAGCCTCCAGCAGTACAGCAGAGAACTGGAGACAATTCAGAATTAAGAAGTCTTTCTAGATATTGCTACATTGAAGGAATTAAATTACTTTAATGGTTGGCAACCAAAAACAGTTATGATAGTTGTACAAAATTCAGGAATATTGCTTGTGTAGCTAATGAAGCTACTGGTAGAGATTAGTTTCACAGGCAAGGATAAAAGTAAAGAAGAAAAACATTTAAATCCTTTTCTTTTAAATCTTTAAAATACAGAACAAGAACACAGATAATATTGAATTGCAAGTCTACAAAGACAAATGCTCTCAGGCATAGGTGGGTATGCTAGACAGCCATATTGACTTCAGTAGTGTTGCTTCTGAATAGATATACAGTGTAAAATCATTAAAGCAGTTGGGCAATGTTGGATTGCTTCTTTAGAAGTCATGTTCAAATATTATATAAAACCAGAACAAAAACTTTAATGTCCATAGAGATCAAATGGTGTATTCATTGGCCATCTCCACCATCCCTCAAACGGCAAAGACCAAGGTTGGTGCCATGCAGGGAAAAAAACCTTACTTTTTAATTTTATTTCTTGTCATTTAATTTGATGAAAACTTATTTGCTTTTAATGTTCTTTCAAAGGAAAATTTCAGTGTTCTCAAAAGTATATGCTGACGTTTTTAGTTAGAAGCAATGATGTTTTATATATAATACAATACAATACAATAGTAGAGTTGGAAGGGACCTTGGAGGTCTTCTAGTCCAACCCCCTGCCTAGGCAGGAAACCCTATACCGTTTCAGACAAATAGCTATCCAACATCTTCTTAAAGACTTCCAGTGTTGGGGCATTCACAACTTCTGGAGGCAATCTGTTCCACTGATTAATTGTTCTCACTGTCAGGAAATTTCTCCTCAGTTCTAAGTTGCTTCTCTCCTTGATTAGTTTCCACCCATTGCTTCTTGTTCTACCCTCAGGTGCTTTGGAGAATAGTTTGACTCCCTCTTCTTTGTGACAACCTGTATATAAATATCCTGTATTTTTTGATATAATCCTGTATCCTTCTTCATTTCCAACACTTCAGTTTGAAGAAGGGAGTCTTTCCATTGGGTTTCTGCAGACTGAAATAGATGGGCAGCCAGAGTGGCCACTGAATGAAGAAATGATGAACAACAAGGACAATAACAGCTCCAATTATTACTTCAAAGGATAAAGTAAATTCTGTTAAATAAGAAAAAGTGTACAGTGGCAATATCTTCAGTTAACAGACGTTTTGATGTTTAAACTACTCCCAACATTATATTACAGATATAACATAAGCTATTATGGTTATCATATATTATTCCTTGAATAAGGAATCAGAATGTCCAATGAATTAAGGCAAAAGGAAGATTATTTTGGCACTTACCCTGTTTCCCTGAAAATAAGACCTCCCCGGATAATAAACCCAACTGGGCTTTTGAGCGCAGGCACTAAAATAAGACCTCCCCGAAAATATTGCAACACAACAGCAGCCATGAGGTGATCACACTCGCCACCTCCTGCACTTCAAAAATAATAAGACCTCCCCCAAAATAAGGCCAAGTGCTTATTTCGGGGATCAAAAGAAAATAAGACCCTGTCTTATTTTCATATGTAGGAGAAGGAGAGGCATAACCTGGGAGTGGAGTTAAAAGAGAGATCAGTCTAGTTTCCCTACATAGCCATAAACAGACTAAATTTAAACCTGCCCCCCCCCTGAATTCCATGGACCTCATCTAATTCCAAGCATGTGCTAACCATTAGTTGAGAAGGTTCCTTCACATAGGCTGTTTCACAATAAATCCATTTAATTGGACCTTCATGTCTGGATCTGGTCTTTCATGCTTTGACACTATATTTGATATTTTCTATATTTTCACATGTTGTTGATTTCAACAACAAAAATGTCTGACCATTGTTATTATTTAGATTATTTTTACTGATGTTGTAGATTTAACATGTATAACTTTATGTTGTGTATAATTTACCATATTGATTATTGGATTTTATTATTTTATTTTGCTATATACTGGTTAATTAAAATAAAGGGGTTTTTTCTCTCTTTTTCTTTCATGTACTATCCTTATAAGAAAGATAAAATCAATGGGTTCAGTTACAAGTTGAAGATGTAATGCTAAAAATGCAACCGTCCATTGTATGATATTGTTGTCTGCCACAGCAGTTCCCTTTTGGACAGACGCTATTTCAAATCTTAATTTTGTTCTGGGAGACACATTGTTTTTGGAGACGCATATGTCTTTTTGAATTATATAGCAGCCATTTGAAAACTCATAGGAGAGCAGCAGAAATAGATACTGCATGTGTTTTATTATTACAAAAAGTTGACATTACAAAGCTGAAAGGATAGTCATTTGCCGTCAATTCTATAATACTGTATTCTGAAAAATTCAATCTCTTTGTACATTTGAAAAAAAGCATTTTATTGCAAGTCCCTGGTTCAGAGAACTGTTATTTGGACTTCACATGCTTACTTTCTCATTTCTCTATGAAGTAACATTTTAAACTTAATAACTTATCACAATGACATGCTATTATATGTGAGAATTGGTTTACTGTTTGTTTAGTGGTTTGTTTAGAAACAGGGCTCCTCAAACTTTTTAAATAGGGAGCCAATTCAAGGTCCCTCAGACCGGGGGGGGGGAGGGGCAGCGGACTGGCTGACTGGATGTGGTTAGCTGGTCATGTGACTGGGTGGGTCTGGCCAATTTAGCAGTCCATTAAACAATACACACAAATCAAACTTTAATTTGTTATGCTCCTGGGGGTGGAAAGCAGGTTAGTGAAGGGATGCAGCTGCCTAGGGATGTGTGCGCATCTCTCTCTTTTTCTTTCTCTCTCCTTCCCTCCCTCTCTCTGGAGGCTGGGGAGACCAAAAACAGGTCCATTTTTGGCCTCCTGGGGCCTCCAGAAGGTGGGTGGGGGCCAGAGGCTAGGTGGGGCGATGTGGATGGGGAAGCCTTGTGGTCCCTCATGAGCCGGATTAATGACTTTGGTGGGCCGTATCCACGCCCCCCCTCCGGGCCATAGTTTGAGGACCTCTGGTTTAGAACATAAGAGGTGTGTGCATTTATAGGTTTTGTCTCCTCCTTAGCTCATTAATGTCAAAGAGAAATCTGAAATAAATCTAATCCTTGGTGAATATGGAAGAAAAACTTTTTTTTCGGGTGAAGAAGAACTAATCTCCCAAACTGCAAAAATACTTTCAAATTATTTTCAGGTTGTAAAAGACTCAGATTTTTTAAAACACATTTTAGTAAAGTTCGCAACAGTGAAACCCAAGCAAAAAAAATATACTCTACGACAAATAGTAAAATAATAGGAGGGTTGGGTCAGAAAGAGTTAATGATTTCAGAACTACTACTCAAGTTTCTGGACTGTTAGCTGGCCAAGTTGCAGGTTGTGTTTTTGGTTGTGAAAATGGCCCAGAACTATGTTTATTAGCTGTAGAAAGTGAAAGCTATTTTGGCAACGGGAAATCCTTCCTTCCTTCCTTCCTTCCTTCCTTCCTTCCTTCCTTCCTTCCTTCCTTCCTTCCTTCCTTCCTTCCCTTTTGGCAAGGATCAATATAAGTACAATCTTGGTGTTTTATATACATGATAAATATGGAGACAATGAATGCTTTCACATGGGATCTTTGCCCTATTCCAAAATCAGCTCTGAAGCTGAGTAATATTGGCCAAACATTATCTATGTTTGGCGTCCAAATTAACTCATTTCTGACTTAGATAGGATGCATTTGAAACAGCACGGAAACTTTGCAAAGATTGTAAGCAAGCCATTATTTCCCCAGGAGCAGGAATATCCCTCACACTGTTCCTGCTCCTGGGCCCAAGGAAGCTTTTACTTGTATCCCACAGAAATTTAGCAACAGGCATTTTTAAAAAAAATGTAGCACAGAGATAGGACCTTGATGGCTTTTAATCCTGCCTCAAATCAATCAATATTTTTTAGATTTGTAAAATATGTAACAAATGCACCTAATATGACCCCAACACAACACAAAAGCACAGAAGAATAGAATAGAATAGAATAGAATAGAATAGAATAGAATAATAGGGTTGGAAGGGACCTTAGAGGTCTTCTAGTCCAACCCCCTGCTTAGGCAGGAAACCACTTCAGACAAATGGTTATCCAATTTCTTTAAAACTTCTAGTGTTGGAGCATTTAGACCTTCTGGAGGCAAGTTGTTCCGCTGATTAATTGTTCTGTCAGGAAATTTCTCCTTAGTTGTAGGTTGCTTCTCTCCTTGATTAGTTTCCACCCATTTCTTCTTGTCCTGCCCTCAGGTGCCTTGGAGAATAGCTTGACTCCCTCTTCTTTGTGGCAACCTCTGCAATATTGGAACACTGCTATCATGTCTCTCCTAGTCCTTCTTTTCATTAAACCAGACATACCCAGTTCCTACAGCCATTCTTCATGTGTTTTAGCCTCCAGTCCCCTAATCATCTTTGTTGCTCTTCTCTGCACTCTTTCTAGAGTCTCCATATCTTTTCTACATCGTGGGGACCAAAACTGAATGCAGTATTCCAAGTGTGGCCTTACCAAGGCGTTATAAAGTGGTATTAACACTTCACGTGACCTTGATTTGATCCCTCTGTTTATGTAGCCCAGAACTGTGTTGGCTTTTTTGGCAGCTGCTGCACACTGCTGGCTCATATTTAAATGGTTGTCCACTAGGACTCCGAGATCCCTTTCACAGTTACTACTACTGAGCAAGCTACCACATATACTGTACCTGTGCATTTTGTTGAGCTGGGATGCAGACCGAATGCTTTTCTTTCCTTGTCATCTGGAAGGACGTTCTCAGTGGTTTAAGATCAGCAGCAGTAAAAACAATGCAACTTAGCTCCAAATTGCCTTTAAAGGATTGGAGAGTGAAAAGAGTGGTGATGGGGACGTATTCCAAGGCATTGCCAGGCAAGGCTTGCATTGTGCTCTTGCTCTGCCTCATTCACAAGATTTCACAGAGAATCCAGAGGACAGCATCCTCCACTTTGTTCCCATAATTTTTCCCCGGACGAAGTTGTTGACAAGAGACAGAGTAATGAGTTTTGACCTCGCAGCACTAGGAGCTGCCTGGAAGCAGCCTACAAAAAACGAGCTATACACTTTGGAAAGCTCAAAACATCTAGAGCAACATCTCTGGGGAACCGATGCAGAACTAATGGATCTGCTTTGTTGATGTATAAAACTGTGTGTCTCCACCATAGTACATGTATATTTGTAAACACATTCAAACATAACAGAATGCCATATTTAGTCCCCTAGAGACTTCTTGCTCAAAGACAACAGAATCTGGGTAAATACTGTCAATTTCAGGGGTGGGTTGATGCCGGTTTTACTACCAGTTCACAATGTGCACACAACGTGTGCACATGCTGTTCAATGTAAATTGTTCTTCGCGCATGAGCAGAACAATTTACAGTGAACTGAGCACATGAAGTCACTAAAATCCAAACTCACCTGCAGTGATTCACTTAACTGTGGCAAGGAAAGTCATAAAATTGGGCAAAACTAATCATCTGATTAGAGGACTGACACCACAAATGGCAGAAGATATGAGACTGTTTTGCTACTGGAAAGATACAGGTTGATAGATGGAATATAATTTAAAACTAGTTAAACTTAGTGAAATTTAGTGACAATAGATATAGTTAAATAAATAATTGATAATGATAATAATGTATACAATGTGTAGTGTTATGATAAGTAATAATTGGATATGAATATTGAATGGTACTCATGAAAGGAAGTTTAGAAATCCTTTTGGATTATATATAAAGGTTAATTAAAAAACTAAGTTAGATACAGTTAAGTCTTGATTATTAGGGGAAAATGTTATGATGCAGGATATAGTTAAAGGAGGGATAATGATAACAACGTATATACAGGTATGGGTACAACATAAGGAAACCGGATGTAAATTGTAAACAGTGATTTGGAAAGGAGGATTATAAAACTTTGTTATTAAATAGTATGTATGTTTAGCTAGAATAGGACATAAGGATTCAGTGTTATTGGAGGATTTTAGAAACAGTAAATGAAATGCCAGTATGTTGTTATTTATTAAATCTTGGTATATTTTATGATGAAGGACGTTTAAACAATTATAGTCAAATGAAAATGGAGGTATGATGATGGTAACATTTATAAATATCTGAGTTAAAATACTCTAATACTTAAATTAAATACTTAATCTGAATTATGTTTGTTGACTGTGGAAGAGATGCACAAAAGCCTTTTTGTAACCAACTGATACACTTTCTACAGTATGTAAAGAAGGATGTGTTGTGTTTATTTGAAAATTTAAAAAAAATTATTAAAAAAAATAAAATAAAATGGGGCAAAACTCACTTAACAAGTGTCTTGTTTAGCAACACACATTTTGAGCTCACTTGTGCACATAAATTGAGGACTATCTGTAACACAGTAAGGACTGAACAAGTTCAATGAGAATCGAATGCTATCAATGGGAATTCTGGGTCAAAGTATCTGGAATCTGGAATAGAAGCTCTCTCCACCATCAGCTGCTTGCTGGCTCATGTCGAATATATTACTATTTATAAAAGCTCCTAATATGAACTGTAAGATTGGGGGGGGGGGGGAGAAATAAAAAAGAAGTAATTGCCTGCGGGGCTCACAATCTAAAAAATGACATGAGAAGGAAATTGGGAGAGGGGGAGGCCAAGACTTTCTGCTAGTTTAGAATGAGAATAAGATTAATATTTAAGAGATACAAACGTTTCCTAGAGTGAAAATGCAAGCAAATGTTTGATTTGTATATTGTAGAATTTTTAAAATAAGAGTTATACGAGAAGTTCACCCAATATTCAGAGGGCAGGAATTTTATACACGAGGAAGAAGACATACAAGTTCAAGTTTCTGCTAGCCAAGGATCTTATTTATGCCACTGCTTGCAAAAAGCTTGTGAGACCAGAGACAGAGCCAATAGGGGTGCAGTTCTGTCTCAGTCTTCCATTTCCTGGTTTGCTGCAAAACTTTTATATAGAGCCAGTCTGGTTTAGTGGTTAAGGCACCAGACTAGAAAGTGGGAGACAGAGAGTTCAAATGCCACCTTAGCCATGAAAATCAGCTGGGCAACATCCACTCACATCAACTACAGCTTAAGCTTGCCCTGTAAACCAGTATTTCTTGCAGGTACATAAATGGACAGTTGTTAAAAACTTCCCTTTCTGGACATCCTAATCTACAAAAAACCCAATGGCTCCCTAGGACACACCATCTACCGGAAAAAAACCCCCACCAACTGCTACTTAAACGCACAATCCCATCACCACCCTGCACAGATCAACTCTGTAGCCAAGACCCTCATCTCCCGAACCAAACGCCTAGCTGACAAAGAACACCTGAAAACTGAATTACACACTCTCGCAAATGTTTTAATCTCTAACTGATTCCAAAGAAAAACAATTACCAACCTAATCCAAAGGGAGACTTCCTCCAAGAACCGAAACACAGAACAGGACAATGGCATCGCCCTCCTCCCTTACATCAAAGGCACCACAGATAAAATCAGCAAAATTCTCCACAAACACAATATCAAGACAGCCTTCAACACTGACCAAAAAATAGCCAACATCTTAAGAAACCCCAAAGACAAAATCCAGCTAGAAAAGCAAGGAGTCTACGAAATACCATGCAAAATCTGCCCTGCAACATACATAGGACAAACGAACAGGAGAATAAATGCACGCATCGCAGAACACAAGAATGCAGTAAGAAAAAAAGAAAAAACTTCCTCCCTTTTCCATCACGTTAAAGCTACAGAGCATTAAATTAAAGGAAGGAACCAGGTTAATCTCCAAAACTGAACACTTCAACAAGAGAATAATTATGGGAGCTATCGAAATAGAGAAACACCCCCACAGCATGAATAAACGTGATAATACCTCCTGCCTACCAGACATCTGAAAACCAGCCCTAGTCAACAAACGAGCCCCACCCACCACCCAGGCCGTTACAACACAAAACAACAACGGACACACAGCCAGCACCAATCAGCACCAATCTACCAATCATGATACAACCACACAGCCAATCAATCCACTTACTGAAACAAAACCAGCACTCCACACACACACACCAAGATTTATAGAAAGACGGCAGCTCCGACCACGCTTTAAGCCGAAAACACCAGCCTGAAGATGGCAAGTGAGACCAGGCAGAAAACCATATTTTTAATGTTGCTTTTTTATATTTGTGTTGTATTTGTGCTGATAAATACATAAAGGTAGACTAGTATAGATCTGTTTCAAGCTATTTAGCTCTCATCAGCTAGCCATACCCTTACTGGGATTCGAACCTGGGCTGTATTACATATTGGGCAGATGTATTAGCCACTAAGCCACATAATGTTGCCTAAAAAGGCAACATTAAAAATATGGTTTTCTGCCTGGATGGTCTCCTGCAGTGAGCCGATAGACAGAAAGGGGGAGTAGTGAGTTCCCTTCCATATTTGGGCATACCAGGGGTTGTAACACAAATGCATACCTATTTCTCTGGCTCAGCTGATAAGGAGGAGAGCCTGTGGCTTAGTGGCTAATACATCTGCCTAATATGTAATACAGCCCAGGTTCGAATACCAGTAAGGGTAGGGCTAGCTGATGAGAGCTAAATAGCTTGAAATAGATCTATACTAGTCTCCCTTTATTTATTTATCAGCACAAATACAACACAAATATAAAAAGGCAACATTAAAAATATGGTTTTCTGCCTGGATGGTCTCCTGCAGTGAGCCGATAGACAGAAAGGGGGAGTAGTGAGTTCCCTCCCATATTTGGGCATACCAGAGGTTGTAACACACACACACACACATACATACATACATACATACATACATACATACACATACATACATACATACATATACATACATAAATTCATACACACACACACACACGTACATACATACATACATACATACATACATACATACATACATACATACATACATACCATATTTTTCGGAGTATGACTCACTTTCCCCCCCAAAAAAAGAGAGTGAAAATTTTGGTGCATCTTATACACCAAATATAGCCTCACCCACCCACACCAAAAGGCCAAAAGTGCGAGATATGAAGGCAGCAATTGTCTGTGGCAATCCCTACACCTGGAACAGCTGATTGTGGGTATTTCGGCAGTCCGATCCACCCGCCAATCAGCCATGCTAAATCAGGCTGCAATAAGTGCTGAAGCTGACCTGGCTGGTCAGAGTTTGCAGCAGCAATCACATTCAGAAAGCACACGCAAGTAAGCAGGATTCAAAATAATAATAATATACAATACAATACCAAAAGCAAATTTTTCAAGGTAGCAGTAAATACAAGCAAAGCACAAGCAGTTTCACTTTCAGTTATTGGCTAAGCCAGGCTCCTTCCTGTTTCCTTGTTGCTCACACAGCAAATTTCAGAGTCCAAGTAGCCCTCATTGGCTGACTTAGTTGCTATGCCTATTCATTGACTGACCTTGTTACCATGTGTCAGCTAAATACCATGGATGCTTAAAGGCAGAGGCAGAATTTTTTTCTTCTTATTTTCCTCCCCAAAAACTAAGGCGTGTCTTATACTCGGGAGCATCTTATACTCCAAAAATATGGTAAGTAAGCCAAATATATGAAGGGAAGGAGGGGGAGCATACTCCTGCAGAACTGCAGCTGGGAACTAACCTAATGTAGAGTGATAGGCAATAGCTGCTCTTATAAGCTCACTTTAATTCCACAGTGGCAGCAAAACTGTGATAAACAGAAACACAAAGAAACACAATGTACTACTTGCCCTTATAAAAAGTGGGTGTAAAAAGGGAAATAAGCTTTGGAAAAATGCCACTTGACTCTCTCGAGACAATTCTGAAAGAGATAAGAACAATTTCTTGCTCCTGTCCTGGAAATAGATGCCAAGTGTTAATGCTGTTTATAATGGCTGCCGGCACCATTTCATTAAATAGTATGCGCTGTTCTTTTGCAAGATGAAACAAAATAATACGATAATTCATATTCAAAGCCGTACAGGAAATATACCTATTACTTGAAAGTAAAACAGCCTTTTAAAGAAAATGTCTCAGTTGTGCTTAAAAAAAAACTAGCACAGATGGTAGAAAGTTTAAGGCAAATACAAATACAATTTTCAATAATATACTCATTCAAGCAGTCTTACGTGAAAGCAAGAAATGGCAAATGGAGATGAATTTATAATAGCACTCAGGTTGCTATGTTGAATAGATTTGCAATCTTATGCATGAAAAGGGGGAGAAATGTGAATAGTATAAAAGAGCTGTATGGCAAAAAAAAAAAGGGGGGGGAGGCTGTCACTGCATTTTTTTGTTTGCCAGCTGTGCCAGTATACTTTGCCAGTATACTTCAAGGAAAAACCACAGTTCATCCCACATTAAATACAATTTCCCCAGGAGGGGAACAGGGCTGAAATTCCACCCTGACAGAGGCATCCAGCCTCTTAAAATCAAGCAAGAGCTTAAAAACTTATTTTAATCTCCTTCCCCTTTAAAATTCTTACTAAAATGATATGAGAGCCGGGTGATTGGGATATGATAGACCAAATGCCCAGAAGTAAATGAAAAGGAACGTGCTGGACCAAATAGTCCATCTAGGCTTGAAGCAAGACCAATGAAGAAAACTGTGTCTCCCATAGGTGCCAGAAATATTGTTTTCTATGTCACAGCCAGTGGTGGTATTCAGCTGGCTCAGACCAGTTTGGGCAAACCGGTAGCTCCAACCACCCGCTGGCCCCACCCACCCGCCCTTGCTCTATCCTGTCTTTTATTTTCTGCTTTTTAGCTCATCTCAATCGCGCGGCACAGCTGATTCCCCCCACCACCTTTGCTGCTTTATTTAGCATTACTGACTTGGAAGGTAAGCAGCTGAGCTTCTAAATGCTCCATTTTTGGCTCTGCATGTGTGCGCACGAAGTGCACCCTTACCAAATTGGTTGTTAAATCGGCAGCATCCCACCACTGGTCACAGCTGTGATTTGCTCTTGATGTAAGAGCTCTTGCTCTTTTTTTTCTTTTCTTTTCCCCTAATTAATTGCGTTGGGATGATTCTTTATACTATTTATACTATTTTATACTATTATTCTTTATACTATTCATGTTGTTTGTATTTGTTGTCATGTGATTGTGCCAGTGAGGCGAAAAACAATTTCATTCTATTTATTTTGTACAATGACAATAAAGGTTATGCTACTATATTAAATACGGACCCCGGGAGGTAAATATACTTTCAAAGGCAAGGTAAAAACAAGTAACAGTGCTCCTAGCTTAGCATCTTCTTCCCCAAACTGATATAACAGAGCCACTGAGAACCTAACAAGGGGGTGCAAAAGAAGACAATATGAAGTCTATCATTCCACAACTATAATGGTTGGAAATTCCACTGAAATGTATGAAATACCGTATTTTTCGCCCTATAAGACGCTCCGGAATATAAGACGCACCCAATTTTAAAGGAGGAAAATCTAGAAAAAAAAGATTCTGAACCAAATACTGTAGTAAAATATTTTATATCAACTGTATAAAGTTAACAGCAGTTTAAGAACAATTTTATGTCAACCATGTAACATATTAAGAACTATCTTTACTCTCATTAACAGTCAGTAAAGTCAGTAAACAGTGAAAGTAACAAAAATAAGGCTGTAATGTTTTTATTCGAACCCCAAGAATTCCTCTTCTTCGCTGCTATCAGAAATGAGGAAGGACAGATCCATGCAGTCATTGTCATCACTTTCTTCCTCACTGGTGTCAAATAAGACGTCGTCTTCTATTCCATCCAAGGCATTACTAATGCCACACTTCTTGAAGGATTTTACAACAATGTCCTCCTTCACGGAGTCCCATGACCTTTTAACTCATTCACACACTTGTGTGATAGTGGGCCTCTTCATCCGCCCAGTAGAAGTCAGATCATGGTTCCCAGCTGCCATCCAGGTGTTCCACTCCTCTCGCATCAGAACTTTGAACGGTTTGTTAATGGAAACGTCCAGAGGTTGCAGCTGGCTGGTAAGACCACCAGGAATCCCAGCTATTTGGGTCTTAACTTCCTTAAAGTTCTTTTTAGTAGTTTCCGTAATGTGCGCTCTGAACTGGTCAAGCACCAACAAGGGAGATTTCTTCAGAAGCCCGCCAGGACGTTTGGACCACACTTTGTCAATCCACAGTCTCATGCCATTTTCGTCCATCCACCCTTTATCATGAACGTGCACGACAACTCCCCGTGGAATTGTTTCTTTTGGGAATGTTTTCCTTTTAAAAATCAACATCGGAGGCAGTTTGGTACCATCTGCACAGCAGGACAGCACAACCGTGTAGTGGGTTTTTTCATGCCCTGGTTATGGTTTTGGCTCCTTTGTTATCTACAGTTCTGTTAGATGGCACATCAAACGTTAGCGGGACTTCATCCATGTTCCCAATCTGGCTAATTTCAAAGTTATTCTTCTTCCTCGCATCAATAACAAACGTATGAAAAGACAGAATCTTTGATTCGTATTCCTTTGGAATTTTTTTTTTGCAATTCTGGTTTTGGTGCGCATAGAAAGTGGTGATCCGGTGAAATCCTGAATGCCTTTCTCCACAACAATGCGTTTGGCCTCATAGATTATCATTTTTGTTGAGACAGAAATTCCATTTTGCTGGTGACGTGTGATCCACTCCTTCATTTCTATCTCTAACTCTGGCCACTTTACAGTTGGTCTACGTAAGGTGTGCTTGCTTTTATCCAACTTTTGGAGCTGATCCTCCTGTTTCCTCCACTCTCTTATCATTTTCTCAGTTGGAGGTGGCCCAAAGTGTCTCTCCGCTGCTCTGTTTCCATGCTCCTTAGCAAATTTGATTACTTCCAGCTTGAAAGCAACTTTATATGCCAGTCTCTTCTGCTTAGACATCTTGAAAAGGAGGTAACGGTAATTTTCTGCAAGAAATCCAGAAATGAAAGAACTGTCAATATTACCAATATGTTCTTCATTTCCCCTCCCCCCTTATATTTCATCTGGTGCTCTCTTATCCAGCCATATTTCATCTAGTGGTCTCATACCCCCTCATATCTCATCTGGTGCTCTCTAACCCCCATATTTCATCTGGTGGTCTCGTAACCCCCTCATATGCATCTGGTTTGAGTGAATGCTGCTGGAAAGGAGATTGTAAAAAGGAGATTGTTCCTCTTCCCTTCCCTTCCTCCACCCCCCCCCCCCCAATCTCTCCGGATTCTCAGGAGCCAAAGCCTTTGAATCAAGCTTGATTGTGTCCCTTTCTAGGTTTTTAACTTCCCAATCTAGCGTTCTGAGAAAAGCTTTTGTAAAAAGGAGATTGTTCCTCTTCCCTTCTCTTCCTCCCCCCCCCCCAATCTCTCCGGATTCTCAAGAGCCTTAAAGCAGCGCCTCCTTAAACCAAAGCCTCTGAGTAACTGGGAAAGAAAGGCATGCTTTTCGGGCAGCAGTTTTCAGCAGGTTCCAAGCACGGCTTTCTTTCCCAGTTACTCAGAGGCTTTGGTATACTCGGCCCTCACCCTCCTCCTCCTGCAAGCGAAAGGTGCCTCAGAGATTCAGGAGGCAGCTCAGGGGAGACAATGGCCACAACAACTTCACTCCCCAGCAATGTGAGGAGCCACTGCCACCGCCACCGCCGCCACCGCCTAAGCCCTCCCGGGAGCCCAGCCGAGCGGGAGCTCTGAAAGCGAAATCTCTCTCCTTTCCAGCCATCACGATCTCTGCAACGCCCGCTTTGCCTGCCCCATTGTTAGATGACCCAGGTGGCTACATTCGGTGTATAAGATGCACCCAGATTTTCACCCTCTTTTTTGGAGTAAAAAAGTGCTTCTTATAGGGCGAAAAATACGGTACTTACCGGCATTTCCTTTCTCTCATATGTCTAATTAATCAGCTTCTCTAGTATAAGAAAAAGTTTCTCCCTGGCACATATAATTTTACATTCCTCTACCATAGATCCCTTTACCAATCTTTATTTCTTATTTACAGCTCCAGCCTTTGTTCTAAATTTATCTTCTTAAAATATTGCTCCAGGCCATTTTTCTACCCTTTGTGTGTGGCCCACCAAACAGAACTGCGCATAATCGTCACTCACAATGTGGTTTCATTCAGATTTTTCTCAAGGCATTATACTATAGCTTTGACAATCTTACTTTCGACTGCTCTTTAATGTGGTCACCAACTGAGTTTACGTTATCTGCATTAATGTTACCGAACCTATCTAGACTGTAAACATCAGGATGAGTACAAGTCAAGAACTTTTTTTAAAATGTCCTTGCTATCATTTGGACTTCTGCCAGATCTTGTAGACCTACATTAATTACAAGCACGTCCATGTGTGTGTTTTATGTTAGTCTATTACTTTACTTTTTCTTCTTTTGAACTGTATTTGCTATTTTAACACTCAATTAGTGAGTTCTTCACAACTTTGTAGTCATCTCTACCCTCAGATAATTAATGACCCAATTTTTTTAAAAAACCATACATATTCCTGAAGGGACCACTTTTATCACTAGCTAGTTTCATTTATTCCCTAAGAAAATGTTTCATAGATTTTTATTGTTGTTCTTGAGTGTTTGTGTCTTTGCTTTTGGGGTACATTGATTTCTTTTTTGGTATAATTTTTGCTCTTCTTTCTATCTCACTTGCGCTTTTTCTGTCACCGAGAGTTGTCTTTTCTCTAATATTTTCTTTGAATTTGATCATCAGCCCCGCTCATGTGATTTTAATTTTCCTGAACTGTGATATATGTTTTAGCTGAGCTTCTTCTTCTGTGATTTTGAGTTACACTCAATTACCATGTTTCTTTTGAGCCCCCCAAATATGTGCTTGGCCTTATTTTTGGGGAGGTCTTATTATTTCTGAAGTGCAGGAGGCGGCAAGTGTGGTCACGTCATGGCTGCTGCTGTGTTACGCTCCTGTGGCAGCGAAGCACATCACTGGGCCTGCTGCTCTTTTCGCAGCATCCATTAGTGTGACAGAAGGGGCGTGATGACTAGGGTTGCAGGAGCGGCTGTTAGGTAACGGTGTGTGGGTGCTTGGGGCATGTTCCCTCCTCCCTTCCCCCTCTCTGGTCTCACCTCCTCACCTCGTGTTGTTTGCGTGGCAAGCAACCAGAGGAAATGGTGGCTGCGCATGCATTTAAATATTTTCGAGGAGGGCTTATTTTCAGGGGAGGGCTTAGTTTAGCGCACGTGCTCAAAAGTCCATTGTGCTTATTATCCAGGGAGGTCTTATTTTGGGGGAAACTGGGTAGTTAGGAGAGATTTCACTATTTCCCCCATGAAAATTCCTTGAAGAGCTAGGAAAGAGGATTTATTTAGTTATTTATTTGCTAATTTAGTCTAGATAAGTGAGTGTTCACCAGGATATGTTAACATTTGGGTGATTTGGATATTGAACAGATATAGGCAATTGGATTTGGCTTCAAAATAGTTCAGAAATTATTCTTATTCACGGTTAAATGAGCAATTTTTGCACACAACTGTACTATGAGCTTGCAATCTAATACAGTTGGAGAACAACAGTTGGGAAAGATTTATCCCCACTGCAGTGATCGGCCATTAAGAAGAAAAAGAAATAAATTGTCTAAATAAACTGTCTAACTGCATAAATAATTAGAGAAAATAATTAGAGCCTGAACATGTGATCAGGGTTCTCTGCCCCCACTTACAATGTTTTTAAACATGTGGGAGATTAACTAGGAAGAAGTTTATCACATAGTACTAAAATAGACATGAAATCTTTTACAAAGACAAAGGATTGCAATATAAAATTAAGGAAAAGAAATAAGACTTTGCTTACTCCAGAGTGATCCTATTTGCATAATATTCTTAACTGGGTCATGGGCAAAGATTAGCATGCTACTGTATATGAACATGGAACACTCTGAGGCTGTTTAAGGCTAAAACAGATCCCTCAGGCCAAACCATATTATTCAAGTAGCTTACTGGGAATAATACTGGGGGATGTCTGCCCCTTTGTCCTCCTGAGATAGAAACAAAGTCTTAGTAAAAATGGGGCATCCTTGGAAACTCTTGTCTGGATTTCTTTCAATTCTACCATCAGAGACATGCAGATGTATGAATTAGAGACAGAAAGGTAATCTCAGGTCATGTCCTTCTAACTACAAAAGCCTTCTATTTCTCAAAAGTATCTCATTTTCCTTCAAGCCAAGTTGAAAAAGGCAACTTCAAACCACGTAAACCCAATCCACCTCTTTCCGTTGCTTCTTCTAACCCAGTGCTTCTCAAATAGTGGGGCGCGCCCCCCAGGGGGGGCATGAGGCTCCGTAAAGGGGGGCTCGCCTATCCATCTCGGGCAGCCACAACAAGGCGACTGCTCCTCCCGCGGCCAGCGGCGGCGCCCATTTATCAGGCCTCCGACCCGGAACCTTTATCGGCCGCTGGAGCCGTACGGGAACCGGATCTAGTGCCGGCTAAATGGGTGGGGAGTAAGGCGGGGCCCCGGCGGAGAGAAGCGAAACCTGGGCTTCAAGGATGCATCTCTGTCTGGAGAGTTTCCAAGGCTCCGTGGTAAGGAAAGGCGAGAGTTTCCAAAGCTTAGAGCGCTCCGGTGTTTTATCCCGCTCTCCTTCCCTTTGAGCCCCGCTGCAGAGAAGCTCGTTGAGGGAGCCAATCGGCGAGCATTTGGTTGGCATAAAAATCAAAAGCCTCTGCGGCTCCCTCCCTCCCTAAGTCGGCGGTCATCTTAAGGACCACTTGGACAGTCTTCGCATCTGGGATGCGTGGGTCTTTCCCACTGAGACGAGCAGGTGTTGTTTCTAGAAATCACTGCATGCAGGATATATATGTGTGTGTTTGTGTGTGTATACATGCACATACAAGTGTCATTTCTTCTGTGTTATCACAGAAGTGAGTACACCCCTTAACATTTTGTAAAAATTTAAGTATACTTAAATATTTACAAAATGTTAAGGGGTGTACTCACTTCTGTGATACTCTATATATAAATATATGTATGTATATGTTCTAGCTGTGCTCCTTTAAATCTTTTCTGCTACAGTTAATAAAGCTATTCTTTGTTGTAAATTGATCCACATTTCTTTCTTTTTTAATTCTCTTATACGTTAATAAGGATACAGTGTTATGCAGAGGTGTACTTATAACAATTTTATAGACAAATGATACTATTTACAGTCGCACGGGGGGCGCGAAATATTTTCTTCTTCCTAGGGGGGGCATGACAGAAAATAATTGAGAAGCACTGTTCTAACCCCATACATTTAACCCATAATTTTGCCCCTGCCACCCAAACTTAGATATATGCCCTTTTCCCACTGGTGCATCAGTAATCAAAGCAGGCATTGATTGAAACAAAAACATAATTCTAGGCAAGACATTCATTTTTATACAGAAATTCTCCCCTATAATGACTGTTGTAGTTTCTTCCACTTCAGCGCATTTTTCAAAATTTAATTCCAGGTCTTAAGAGAGTACATTTGAAATAACATATAATCCATGTATTTCATAAATGATACCCAGATATTTTACTTCCATTTAAATCTGTTTTATTTGTTAATTCTTTTTGATCATCTATTTCCATGTCTTTGTTAACATTTTCATCTGGAGTTTACTGATCTTAAAACCTGCTTATCTACCAAATTCTTTCTGTTTTTTCCATTAATGTTTCAATTCCCTTTAAAGGATTTTCTACAATGAACACTAAGATCTGCAAAAGCCTTTAACTTGAAAGTTTCTTTTTAATCTTTGTATCTCACAATGCATTGCTAGATCTCCGTTAACAATTATTGGTGCTTTCTGTGAAGTATAAATTGATCTTCCCTTTGTTACAAAATTTTCTTAAAAGTTCATCTCTTCCAGAACTTTGACCAAGAAAGTCCAGTTCAAATGGCCACAGGCCTTCTTTACATCTAAGAAAATCAATACGGCTTATTTTTCATTAAGTTGCTTCAAATATTCCAAAATATCCAACACATTTCTAATGTTGCCCTTTATCTGTCTTTTACATAAAAACACATCTTGACCCTCATGAATAAATTCTTGCAAAAATGATTTCAGTCTAATCAGACAAAATCATTGTAAACTACTTGTAGTCATTATTCAGTAATGACATCAGTCTATAATTTATTGTTAAAGTCAAATCTTGTCCTCTTTAATGCTATATTGGCCTCTTTCCAACTCTTTACCATCCTTCCACCCTGTAAAATAGAATTCGTTGTATTTCATAGAGGTTGTAACTCAAAACATATATAATAAGAACGTGGTAATCTAGTCCAGGAACCTTCCTAGTTTAATCTTTTTTATAGCTTCACAGGTTTCCCTTATTGTTATAGGCCCATTGATAATCTGCTTCTGTTCCTCTGTAATCCTGAATAAATGTTGTTTCTTTAAGTATTCATCCATTTTTTCCAGAGAAATATCTTCTCCTTTATACAAGTTAGAATAATATTGATAAAATGCTTTTTGGCTAGTCACGTTATCTATTAATACAGTATCTTGCTTTGTAGTTTCAATACCATTTTCTTTTCTTTTTCTTTTCGTAGTTTTCATAGTCAACCATTTCCCTGGTTTATTTGCAAACTCAAAGGGTTTCTTTTTTGCCTTGCATAGTTTATTTTTATTTCCATTTCTCTTACTATTAGCAAAGATAACAGTTGTTGTAAAATTTTAATTTGTTGAGAAATACTTATTTCAGGAATGGTACTTTAATTCTTCTCACGTTTTCTCTTCTTTTTCAGTTCAGAAAGAACTGTATGAAACATCCTCTGATAAAAGCTCTATTTGCGTCCCAAACCATTCTTAAATCGGCATTGTTATCTAAATTATCTTTGAAAGATTATTTTAATTTCTTTTTACAATCCACCTCTATTGCTTCTTTCTGTAATAAAATTTTGTTTAGTCTCCAACTGAAAGAACTGGATTTCCTTTTATAAACCAAATCCATGGTTCTGAGGGGAAAAAGTATTTGGTAGTATCTCTAATTTTATGAATTATTTTTTTTGTCAGCATTGCACAGATGGGAGTCAAGTGGCTGTGGGGAGTAATAATTCAATTGCCTATCACCCTTTAATAACCGTCTCCATAAAGGATAGCATGATGTAGTAGTTAAAGTACATGGATTAGGAGCAGGGATATCCATCTTCTACTCCATCTTCAGTCATGTTCTCCAAAACTGACGCTCCAAGCTTCACTGCCTCTGAAAATATATAGTTACAGTATCTGTTGGTGATTTGGTGCTCTAATTTTGCCTTCACTTCTTTCAAAGCCTTCTAAGCTAGGGTCAGGGATGGGATGCTACCGGTTCGGCCCGGTTCGGGCAAATCAGTAGCTCTGAAGATCAGCTGTGAGCGAATTGGTTATCTCTGAACTTAGGTGGGCCCACCCACCTGCCCCTGGGCTATACTCACCTATATTTCCTTGTTTTTTTAGCCCAGCTGATCGACGCGCCAGAGTCGATTGCTGCGCCTCAGCTGTTTTGCCACGCCTCAGCTGTAGTAGAAGGTAAGTTTTTTAGCTTTGTTCTAACTCACTGTGCGCGCACTGTGCGAACCAGTTGTTCAACCAGTTGAATCACACCACTGGCTAGGATCCATTATATTTTGTGTCATTGAATCTCATCCTTCAATTATATGTATTGAAAAAGATAATCATTTTTGTCCTTCTTGCTCTAGGCCAGACTATGAGAAATTAGGATTATTTGGCAGCTAAGATTCTTCTGGAACAGATTACAGTTTACAGTCCTTGACTTACAACAGTTCATTTACTGATTGTTCCAAGTTACAATGGAACTGGAAAAAATGACTTATGACCATTTTCAACTGTGGTCATAAGTCGAGGACTACCTATACAGGAAATCCTCAATTTACAATTTAGGACCAAGATGGAGCCCAGAATTCTAGTTATAAATTCTCACGAATGTAAAATGGATTCAGATTTATAAGCATTTTTACGTTGATTGTAAAGCAAGTGACTTCAGTCGTAAAACAAATCACGTGGCCATTAAGTGAATTCATTCTTCCGAATGGATGGGTTTTTTGCCAGCAAAGAAACTGGCAGAAAATTTTTTACAAAACGCAATCATGTGACTGTGGGATGTTGCAAGCAGTCATAAATGCAGGTCAATTGCCAAGCACCTGAAATGCAAACACATGACTGGAGGGGACAGTAGTTCTAACTTTGAGCAGTGTCATAAATAGTTATTTTGAAATCTGTCCTAACTTCCAATGGTTATTTAGCAACTGGTTGTAAATCAAGGACTACCTGTACTTTCCACTTCCTTTGTGAACAAATTGTTTTGCTTGAGAACTTGCTGAACTAAGTTAAAGGAGAAATCTCACCCATTATTTTCAGTTCACCGTTTATTTAAGGTTTCACACCAGTACAACTCAAAGACAGAATTTAAAATACAGAAACATAAATACTGTGTTTCCCCCAAAATAAGACAGGGTCTTATTTTCTTTTGACCACCTCCAAAATAAGCGCTTGGCTTATTTTTAGGTGCAGGAGGTGGCGAGCGTGGTCACCTCATGGCTGCTGTTGTGTTACAATATTTTCAGAGAGGGCTTATTTTTAAGGGAGGGCTTAATTTTAGCTCATGTGTTCAAAAGCCCGATTGGGGTTAATATCCGGTGAGGTCTTCTTTTCAGTGAAACAGGGTATAAAACATGTAAAATTTAAAATACATAGCAACAACAACAACAAAAATCAGCATCCTGAATTACTTTACACAGATAGAAACTCACTTATCACTACACTGGATGATGTTTGTAAATAAACTCAAAATGGCAAAAAAAAAGATGGGTAAAAAGATAGAAGAGACTATTAGAGAAGTTTGTTTCTTCTGGTAGATTTGGGCGGTGGGGGGAAAGAGGCAGGAAAATTATCACAAGCACTATAGGAAAAGTAAAAGGAATATCAAATAATAAGAAAAAAAGAATGCCAAATAAGAAGAAAAAAATTAATAAAAGAGCAAACAAGACAAAGAGTATGCTTTGTTTACTATTTATCTTTCTTCTTTCTCTTCAAAATCCAAAGTGTGATGAGATCAGTAAGATTTTCACGGACGTGAGAATAACAAAAGAGCCCAGAACATTTGGTTGAATTTCACTGAGCAGGAACTGAAGAATGACTCCCCAGGGTGCTGAAGGAAGTCAAAGAGGAAGCCTCAGAGCCAGGGGTGGGTTCCTGCCGGTTCTAACCGGTTTGCTAGAGGTGGTTCCAGAAATTAGCGAGCCGTTTAGAACTGGTTCCACTGGTGGAACCGGCCCCGCCTCCTCGCTCATTCACCCCCACCCGTCCAGAGGCTGCTCGTTCGCTCACTCACCCCCACCTGTCCGGAAGCCAATCCATCGCTCCCTCCCTCCGCCCATCTGCACTATGCTAGCCCTGCCCAATGCTCACTGATTGACTAGCTCACCAATCGCCCCGCCCGCCTCTAAGAGCCCTATCTAAACCCACTTACCTTTTTTCCTGCTTGGCCCTCTATTGCTGCCTGCCGACTCCGAGGAGGTAAGTAAGCTGCAACTAAGCGTGGAGCAGAGGGGGGCAGCGGCAGGCCAGCTACAGTGGCCTGCCGCGGCCCTGCACCATAAGCGAGTCTGGTGACCTTTTGCGGCCTTGCAAGGATCCTGGGCTTGCTTATAGCGCAGGGCCACAGGGCCGCAGGGCCGCCAGCAAGCAAGGGTGTGTGGATGGGGACGGCGGCGGGAGCTTAAGCGGCATGGCTGGCATCTTTGGCAAGTTCGGGGACCTCACAAGGCCTTTGCAGATTGCAAATCGTGTTTCAGGTACCCCAAATTGGGGTTTACTCAACCGGAACCCAATCAACCCTATTGTGGTTCAGTGGGACAGATGAAAACCAGGAATAATGCTAAGATTGTTTAGCTCTTGCGTGATTTGTGCTCCTGCAAGAGACGATCAGCATCTTTTGCAAATTCAGAATATTAAAAGGGTCTTTATCAGAAGCAACCTAAATGTACTTGCAAGTAAAGTAAAAGCCAGATTATATGCAAAGACAACATCCCCACCAAAGATTTTTTAAAAATAAATATTCTTGAAAGGGAAAGAGGAATGACTTGTGTGAGAATCACCAATTGTAATCCATCAATTAGAGACTTCCAATTTGTTCTGCATGTCCATAACATAGTTTGTCTATTTATTAAATTTATATACCTCCCATCTCACTAGTTTAACTGATTCGGGACAGCTTACAATGCCATAAAAGCTAATAGACAAGCATTAAAATTAACAATTAAATGAAGGCTAAAAATCCATGAGGATGAAACACTGCAGGGATGGTGTTTTTATGCACCACACCTCCATATTTTCTCTCAGCCCCTGCTTTGATTTATTTATTTGATCAAATTTTGAAACCAACCATCTCCCTCACAAAGGGACTCCAGGCAGTGTACAAATAAAACATTAAAGCCTAAAAAAAGCATATAGAATTTGAAAGAGGCAAAGATGATTAAAATGCTAAAACTGAATTAAAATTAAAACTTTCAGTTTTCCCTTGCATCAAGGATCTCCAACAGAAGAGACTCTTGGTAGCTCCAGGTTGAAATGAGGGGTCCTAGGTGCTCTCTGAGCTTGGTGGTTTTCTTGCAGACATTTCATTACCAAACTAGGTAACACCATCAGTGCTAGAAGGGGGTGGGGTTGGGGGGGAAGGAGGAGAAAGATATAAAGACAAAAAGGAGAAAGAGAAGGAGAAAGAGGAGGTGGAGGATAGTGGGATCCTTGCTGCTTTCTTTTTTTTTTTAAAAGATTTTATTGGTTTTAAAAAATATTTATGGGGAAAGGGTACAAAGGTGCATACAAATTTTTGGCAGCTCCCGTGCTAGTAGTAGAAATCCCTCCAAATCTCACAATTTTTTCAGTTTTGAAAACAACATTTAAATGATAAGCATAAACAGAATTCTTACATTATATCAATCATGTGTTCAATCATCTCATTCTTTGTCACTTTCTAGTATACCAACAATTACAATAATATTTCAAATGGGATCCTTGCTGCTTTCTGAGCTTGGTGGTTTTCTTATAGATATTTCATTACCAAACTAAGTAACATCATCAGTGCTAGAAGGGAATGGGGTTGTGGGGAAAGGAGGAGGAGGAGAAGTAGAAGGACAGAAAGGAAAAAGATAAGGAGGGAGAGGACTGTGGGGTCCTTTGGTACTCGCTGAACTTGGTGGTTTTCTTGCAGGCATCTCATTACCCAACTAGGTGTCATCATCAGTGCTAGAAAAAATGGGATATACAGAGAGGAGGAGAAGGAGGAAGGCAACGACTCTGTGGTCCTTGGTGCTCTCTGAGCTTGCTTGTTTTCTTGCAGATGTTTCATTACCCAAACTAGGTATTAACATCATCATCAGTGCAAGAAAGAGTGGGATATCTTGAGAGGAGGAAGAGGAGTGGGAGGGGGGGTAGACGACAGTGCGGTCCTTGGTGTTCCCTGAGCTTGGTGGTTTTCTTGCAGACATTTCATGACCCAGCTAGGTGTCTCACACCAATGGCAATAAAACATCTGTAAGCAAACCGTCGAGACCACAGGGCATTTATTTCTTCATTTATTAAATTTATATGCCTCCTGCCTCGTGGTCATCACGAACTCCTCATCAGGACCGTCCACAATGACCGGCCTCAGAATTACATCTCCACAATCACAAATTTTATTTATTGTGTATAGAGTATTTTTAATGGTTTTATTTTAATTTATTGTGTATAGAATATTTTAATGGTTTTATTTTAATTTATTATCTATAGAATATTTTTAATGGTTTTATTTTAATTTATTGTATATAAAATATCTTTTTTTAAAATTATTTTTAGGGAAGTTTTATTTATTTATTGTTTATAGAATATGTTTATTACAAGAAATGTTATTCCTTTTTGCAAATGTTTTATTTGTGGTGCAATATGTTGCCTTTAAGTGTGCAAGTTGGTACATGGTTTATGTGTCTCAAGGTGCCTGCTTTTCTATGGGCAGGCTAGGTTGGTGCAAGACAGCTTTGCCAGATTTTGTGTGTTTCTGTGTGATACCTGGTTGTTTAGATAATTGTGAGGTGGTTGCTGGTTCTGTGAGCTTCCTCACACTGTCCTTTATAATTTCCCACAATGCCTTGATGGTTTTTATTTCAGTGGCTTTGTCTTTCCTGTCCTTAGGGTTAGGGGAAAAAACTGGTTTCATCTGCAGTCTTTTTTGGGGGGGGAATTGTTGTTTTTTGGTGTTTTCCTGGCACTGTCATTGTTTGTGTGTGTGGGTGTGTAATGTCCCACAGTTATCTACACATTAATAATGATCAAATACTAATAATATTTCCTTATGCATTTTAATGACCTTTCCTTACATAATTGGTGTTTTCTTTGATACTTTTAGATTTCTAATTTCTGTTTCTATTAGTTAGCAATTGCTAAAACAAATCCCATTGAAAAAGTATTCCAAGACTTCTTGATTTTAATTGTCAATTTATTCATTTCTGCACATTCTAAAATTTATTCATTTTCATATCTTTGTTTTTCCCCTGTTGTGCAAACACAATTCCAGCAGCTGTTAACATGTGTAAAATTAAATATGTATTGTATTCCTTTTGAAATACCCAACAAAATATTACTGGTTTTAATCCATATCTTGCTTAACATTGCTTCTAACCATGACACCACTAACTCTTGAATAGCTACTTGGCCTGTTCTAAGTACTGAACCTAATTCATATATTCCTGTTTTTTGAACTGAGGAATAAATTTTAGAAAAAGAAATCTGTATTGCCCTGTGAATCTACCTGTGACATTCATTCTTGATCTAACATCTTAGATGAAAAACTATACCTTTCCTATTTGTTGGGAAACATCCTTCCTGAAAAGACTGTACATTGTTGGGTGAAAACAGAGGTCCCTTTTGTTACCCTTAGTGTAGTCCTCAGCTTGCAACCACAATCGAGTCCAATATTGTTTTATTTCTTCTGCAGTTCGTATTATTTAACAGGATGAAGTGGCAACAGAGTATGACCATTAGGACAGTCATCCTTCCTCTGTAAGTAGCTGTTTTATTGCTTTGTGTGCGGGTTTCATCCTAATGCAGTACATGCAATGGAAGAGTTCATTTCCGTATCTCTTCTTTGTGCAGGCCATTCATTGGAGTCAGTGCTCCTGAAGACTGGTAAGGATAGTCATCTTCCTTCTGTAAGTAGCTCTTTTATTGTTTTGTGTTCTTATTTTAATCTTATTTAAGTAGTAAGTGCACAAAATAATAAATTTCCTTTTTTATATCTTCTTTTTGTAGATCATCCATTGTGGCAAAGAATTCAGTGACATCGTCTTGGCCACTCCCATCCGGTCACATGACTGCCAAGCCACTCCCACTCAGTCACATGACTGCCAAGCCACTCCCACCCAGTCACATGACCAGCAAGCCCTCCCACTTGGTCACATGGCTGGCAAGCCACTCCCACAAAGCAGGCCACACCTACAGAAGAGGTTCCAAAAATTGTTGAAACCCACCACTGCTCAGAGCCACAGATATTTATCATGTAGAAGAGACATGGAGGACTAGCAAGGTCTCAGAAGGCTGGGAAAGAGTAAATGAAATCTTTCCTTTTTGAAAATGTCACTTTGATCAAGAAAGAGTAGAAAATGATGAAACTACTACATCCATTAAGACAATGGATTATAAAGTAATGCATCAGAAGCAGCTTAAAGAACCAATAAATTTGTCAATCTGGCAACAGAGCAAATGGTTGTAACAAAGAAGCAGCTGGGGATATGAAGCAGGGCTTTTGACTCAACTTCTATATTTCATCTTCCATCTGTATGTTATTTTATAATTCCACTGAATGCTATGCTGTCAGAATAAACTGGCATAATACAATTATAATCTGCCTGCCTGCCTGCCTGCCTGCCTGCCTGCCTGCTTATCTATCTATCTATCTATCTATCTATCTATCTATCTATCATCTATCTATCTATCTATCATCTATCTGTCAGATCGGGTAGTGAGAAGGCAGACACAGGCTTAATGTAACAACAGCTCTTCTTGGTCTGACAGCAGCCCTTTTATAGGGAGCTGTCAGACCTCTTAGCCAATAGGATTCAATCTCTGTTCCCGCCTGAACAGAGGAGCTTGTTGGAAACTAGAGCAGACAGAGTTAATATCTAACAGCCCTCCCCTTTTAGTTAGGATGTTTCTATTGGTCACGTAATCCCACAGGTAGGCGGGTTTTTGTTTAGTCCTACCAGACCTGTGCAGTTCATTTGGAACTGGTTCTTTGGGCAGGTCGGACGGGCCTGTCTGTTCTCCAGCTCCACTCGGTGGAACCTCCTGGAACTTTTCCCAGGCCGTGGCTGGAGCTTCTAGGATTTGCTCGTTTGGAGCTTGCTGTGGGCCTGCAACAGATTCAGGTACTCTTCAAGCCCGGTACCCTCGGGCTTGAGCTGGCTGTAGAGGGAGTGAGCGCTTGCTCCTTTTGGGTAGGGCCTTGGCTGATTTGTTCGGGAGTTGCATCTGGTGTTCTGAGATTGGAGTGGGAGAGGCGACCACGGAGTTGGTCAACATGCCTCCTCCAATTTCTACCATCCTCTAGCTCTAACAGATAAGAGTGAGGCCCAGTGATGCCTATCACCATAGCAGGGATCCACAGAGTTCTCCCAGCGTAGTTGTGGGCGTATACCGAGTCCCCTATGCTAAAGTTTAGAATTTTGCTTGTGGAGTCAGGGGGCGATGCGGCAGAGTAGTTTGGCTGTAGCTGGTCTAAGTGGGACCTTAGCCGGCAACCCATGAGAAGCTCGGAAGGGCTTCTCCCGGTGGTGGCACTTGGCGTGATGTGTTGGATTAACAAATAGTGATCAACCTGTGTTTGCCAATCCCCCGGGCCCATCCTGGCGAGGCCAGATCGCACCATTCTCTCCGCCTGACCATTGGAAGCCGGATGGAATGGAGCGACCAGGGATTCCCTGACTTGCTAAGTAGATCTCAAATTGAATGGCTGTGAATTGGGGCCCATTGTCAGAGACCAAGATGTCAGGCAGGCCATGCATGGAGAAAAGTCTCCGTAGCACCTTGATGACCGCCTCTGCCGTGGTGGAGGTCATCAGGACTACCCCTAACCACTTCGAGTACGCATCCACAACTGCAAGGAAAGTTTGGCCATGAACTGGGCCAGCAAAGTCTATGTGCACCCTAGACCAGGGTGCTTGAGGACGCTCCCACTCCTTAGCGGGCACCTCTGGGGGAGCTGGTCTGGATTCCTGGCCCAGTGTGCAGGTAGCCACCCATTCTTCTATCTCCCTGTCCAGGTTAGGCCACCAGACGTAGCTCCTAGCCAAGGAGTTCATCCTTACAATACCAGGATGCCCCACATGTAAAGCCTCCAATACTGCCTTTCGCAGTTTGTTTGGAATAATCACTTGGTCCCCCCACAGTAGACAGCCATTAATTACAGACAATTCATCTCGTTTTGCAACATACAATTTACAATCATCCCCAACAGGCCCCTTGGGCCACCCCCAGGACCACTTGGCATTCTTGGCCAGGAGACAGTGGAGCGGTTCAGCAACGGTGGCTTTCTGTTTAAGAAAGACGCTGTAGAAATTAAGGAGCCCGAGGAACGCCTGCAGCTCGGCTTGCATGCGGGGTGTGGGGGCTTCCTGGATTGTTTTACTTTTTGTGATGTCGGGTGAATCCCAGAGCCATCGATCATGTACCCCAGGAACTCAACCCTTGGTACGTTAATTTTGCATTTTTCTTTTTTAAGCCGGAGGCCCTTTTCTCTAATTCTAGCCAAAACCATTCGAACTCTTTTTAAAAATTGCACCTCGTTTGCAGCTGATACCAAGATGTCGTCGAAATAGGGGACAACTCCTGGTATCCCCTGCAAAAGTCGTTCCATGACGCTTTGGAACAGTCCAGGGGCGATACTAACTCCAAATTGCAGGCGGTGGCATTTGAATGCATCCCTGTACGTCACAATGATTTGAGCCTCCGCTGTAGCGCCATCTACAGGCAACTGTTGGTATGCCTGGGCCATGTCCAATTTAGCAAAGATTTTTCCTGGGCCTAGCGAACGTAGTAAATGCTGTACAATGGGTACAGGGTATGCACTTTGTTGTAGCGCGTTGTTAATTGTACATTTCTAGTCCACGCAGATGCGGACTGACCCGTCAGGCTTGACCGGGGTCACAATAGAAGTTTCCCAGCAAGCATGGTCGACTGGTTCCAGGATTCCCTGGCTCACGAGCTTGCCAATTTTCCTATCAATTTTCGGGCGGCGAGCAAAAGGCACTCTCCTGGGCTTCAGCCTGATCGGCGTTATGTTGGGGTCCAAATTTAAAGATATTGGCGTCCCCACATACTTACCAAGACCGGGGCTGAAGATGTCCTCGAACTCCTTAAAGATGGCCTCTGCGCCGTCTTCCTTCATGGTGTTGATTCCGATCACCTCCAACCCCAGGGCTTGGAACCAGTCGAGCCCCAGGAGGCTCTGCAGGTTGTTCCTGGCCATGGTTACAGGAAGATTGGTGTGGAATTCCTTGAACCTTACGCGGAAGGTGCCCTGGCTGATGATAGGGTCTTGGTTCCCCTGATAGTCTCGCAGGCTGATGTCTGGGATGCGAAGTTGCCATTTCTTCAAACCAGGAATGGCTTGCTTCAGGGTTGACCAAGACATGATCGTTAAGGACGATCCAGTGTCTATTTCAAGCTCACAGGGAGCGTCCTCTATGAGGATAGTGATCTTCAGCTTTTTTGGCCACCTAGTACGGACTTGTCCTATCACAGTGTGATAGGTAACCTTTGTTTCTCTCTCTGGGCACCCTTGTGATTTATGCCAGGCCCCTGGGGTGGGCCTCTGTTGGTGGTTAGAAGTGTCTTTAGGCTGCCATGAGGTGGCAGGGAATTCGCTTCGGCACACTTTGGCAATGTGCCCCTTTCGTTCACAACGCCTGCAGGCTGCGTCTCGGAATTTGCAAGTAGACTGGGCATGGTCCTCTCCGCAGCTTGCACAAGGTGGCATTCTCGAGTTGAATTTTCATGCCAGTTTTGTGCGGCTACTGCGCATGCGGTAGCTGTCATCTTCTTCGCTGTTGGAGGGTTCTTGCTCAGCGGCCTCGTGATGGATGCACGTTTGCTTCTGCGCGGTTTGCGGCACATTGTGTTGATGCTGCAAGGCTTCCGCGGACTTGTCTGCAGATTCGGATGCTCTGGCCTCATCAAGTGTGATCTGCAGAGACATGTTTGATTTGGCAAGCAAACGTCTCTGCAGATTAATGTCCTGCATGCCGCAGATTATGCAGTCTAATATTAAATCGTCCAGGTCACGGAACTTGCAATAAGTCGCTGCCTTTCACAGTGCTGCCACGTATTGATTGATGGATTCACCTTCCTTCTGATTTCTTGTGTTGAATTCGTGGTGGCGAACGTGCCTCGATGGTTTGGGGGCATAGTGGGTCTTCAGGGTCTGCTGCAATGTCGCCCAAGGAACCACTTGGAGCGGAGTTGGCTCCAATAACTCTTTTACAGTTTCAAAGACCTCTCTGCCGCAGTACCCCAGAAAAAGGTTCTTTTTTCGGTGTCAGGGATGCCCATGAGGTCGTTTGCCTCGAGGAAGCATTTGAATCATAACATATACAATTCTCAGTGTTTGGCCACCGAGTCATACGGAGTTGGCGGGGCGTGCATGGCCATTCTCGGTTCAGGCGATTTGAATTTTGCCACTCAAAATGGTAGCTCGATTGCCGCGCTGAACTCCAGGCTGGATCTACTTGCTGGATGTCTCGTTGTTCGTTCTTTGCCTATCTGCCTCTCATCCCATCTTCGTCGCCAGTGTTAGATCGGGTAGTGAGAAGGCAGACACAGGCTTAACATAACAACAGCTCTTTATTGTGGTGGAACAAGTCTGTACAATCCAGCAACTTCTTGGTCTGACAGCAGCCCTTTTATAGGGAGCTGTCAGACCTCTTAGCCAATAGGATTCAATCTCTGTTCCTGCCTGAACAGAGGACCTTGTTGGAAACTATAGCAGACAGAGTTAATATCTAACACTATCTATCTATCTAAATGACTGTGTGTGTGTGTTCCAGTATAACTCTGGAACGCCTCAATCAATTTCAACCAAACTTACTTACTTACCCTCTGGAAATAAATACTGTGGGGGTAAGACACCCCTAACACCCCTCGGTGTGTGTGTTCTGTTAAGATACAGCCTTTTGTGCCTTAAAATGGCTTCTACTGTACTGACTTAAAATGGTTTCTACTGTACAGCGCTGTGGAGTTGCCATGGTAATGGCTTCACAGTACTTCCGCCAAAGTTTCCTATTAAAATTCTATAGCAAACAATAAACTACCTCATCCATTAAGAAAACGGAGTAGACAAGTTTACTACATTCAGAAAAATATGAAAACAACAACAACAACAACAACAACAACAACAAGCATCTCCACTAAAATGATCTGGAACTCCCATTTTCCCTTACCTTCTGGCTATGTAATTGGTTGTGTAACCTTGAGAGACAGGAGGAAGACCAGCCACCTAAGTAACAGTCTGGTGAGAGAAATATGAGTCCAGAGCAGAAATGGGGTGGAGAAAATGTGTCAGAATTGACATCCTAGTTCTCTGGAATGAAAAGGCAAGGGGAGGGAGGATTTGCTTTCAAACTTGTGATATTCTGTGACTGTAACCTTACAATAAAAGTAGTATTAGTATCCTTGGTTTTGGTTCGCTGGTCTGGACTACCCTGAAGGGCTGCCTACTGAGGCCCTTTATTCTTGAAAATGTAAAATGTATCTCATACACCAGGTGCTCCCATCATAAATGAAGCTAAAGAGTTACCAAGATGAAGCTAGTTGCATATAATTTACAGTTGCAATACCGCCTCTTACAGAACTTCCTGCTGTTTTAAATGGACAGCAAAAACATATATACATAAATAGTAAAGCTAATTGTAATTTTTATAAAATGTGCCCCAGTTTCATGTAGGTTTTAAGAATTCCAAACTTGTTTTATAAAGTAATTTATTTCATTAATTTGTATAACCACACATCTTGCCATTGTAACTCTGAGTGGCAAACACAGCATTAAAACTAAAAGCAAAAGCAAGTAACAACAGCCACAATAACGTAATGGCACCCATTGACAAATTCAACATATTTGCTTCTGAATGCAATTCAAGGTACTGATTGTCACCTTTAAAGCCCTTCAAGGCTTGGGACCAGGTTATCTGAGGGACTGTCTCTTGCCGGGTCCACCTGGCCCACTAGAATGGGGAGGGAAGGAATATTGTGGGTCACGTCCCCTAAGGAAGTACATATGATGGGACCCGGAAGAAGAGCCTTCTCTGTGGTAGCTTCCTCTCTGTGGAATATCATCCATTCAAAAATTAGTCTGGCCCCCACTTTCACAGGCTTTCATAAGGCCCTGAAGACTTGGTTTTGCCAGAAGGTCTAGGGAAACCAGAATAGGATGGAGCCCATCAAATGGTTTATTTGACTGTGTGTTGTCGCCAATGGGGCGAGGTATTTTTTATTTTCAATTTTTTCTATACTGTGTTTTATTGCCTGTAAGCCACCTAGAGTTGTTGCAAACAAGTAGGCAGATTATATAAAATAAATAAATAAATAAATGAAATCATATTAAGAAAAACTACATTGTTGGGTTCAAGGTCTAGACCCCATGCCTGAGGGGAATATCTAATCTCAGAACAATCTGTGACAAAGGCCTTAAGTCTAAAATTTCCGGGTGCCTTTCAATCAAGGTTTCTTGGCAAGCATGTTGTATTAACGGAACTTTTTAAAAATGGAATTTGAGAAGAAAGACATTCTTAGCTGAATAAAGCAGCTCACATCACCAGTTACTGCTGCTTTATTCTCTGGAGTGTGAGCAGCAGGGGTGGGTTCCTGCCAGTTCTAACCTCTTCTATAGAAGAGGTTCCACAAATCTACCATGCCGTTTAGAATCAGTTCCAGCTCCCTCCCCCCCGCCTGTCCGCACCACGCTTGCCCCGCCCACCGCTCACTGATTGGCTGGCTCACCAATCGCCCCACCCACCTCTAAGAGTCCTAGCTAAACCTTAAAGTCTTAAAGTTGTCAAGTTTGAACATCCCTGGGTTTTTTTTCTAAACGGTTAGAGGTGCAAAGGTCTTGTAACTTGACAGCTTTAAGACTTGTGTGCTTCAAATGCCAGTGTTTCTGAGCCAACATTTTGGTTGCTAAGCAAGAGCATTGTTAAGTGAGTTTCGCCACATTTTACAAGTTGGCCACGCCCACCCAGTCACATGACTGCCAAGCCACTCTTACTCGATCACATGGCTGGCAAGCAACTCCCACCCAGTCACGTGGATGGCAAGCCACTCCCACAAAGCAGGCCACACCTACAGAAGAGGTTCTTAAAAATTTTGAAACCCACCACTGGTGAGCAGCCAGGTTATTTTTCCTCTGTCCAAATATATATCGTGTTATAAATAGCTATTGGTGTCCTCTAAAACACTCATGTTTGTAAGCCACTTCTAGCTTTCAAATTCAAAACCAGGAAGCTGATGGGTGATCCGTTAAAGAATACAGATGATTTTCTAGACCAGGGGTCCCCAACCCTCAGGCTGCGACTCACTGGTGGGCTGCAGCCCATTCAGAACTAGGCCGTGGAAGTGTTGGGCAATCACACACATTCCTGTACGTGCAAAGCTGAATTTGTGAAAGTGATGTGTGCGCACACGAAACCATCTCCTCTCCCCACCACCACCCAATCGCTGCTGTTGTGGCCCACAAGTGGATCTGGCAGCAGATTTGGACAGTGGGGAGGTTGGGGAGGAACATGGGCCAGTCCTGGAAACTGGGAAAGGCTCTGATGAGTGATCTGTGTCAAAGGCAGAGATGATGCCAGGGCCGTCTGACAGTTATTAGCTGCCTTCAGAGTCGGACATCAATGGGGCAGAAGAACAGCTGGAACTTGTTCCCAGTGTGCGCATGCGCAGAGCTTCCAGGAGAAGGGAACAGCTAAGGAACAAGGGTTGACTTGGGAGTATAATAATAATACTTTATTTACAGTCACAGACCAAACATGAACAGTACAAAAGAGACACAGCAGCCAGTCACCAAAAGCCCAACTAAGGGAGGTTACAGCTCTCTCCTCTAATGGTCACAGCTCTCAAGAAAAACCTGGAAACCTGAGAGGTGATGTACGAGGAGACATCCCCAAGGCAATGCACATACAAATCACAGCCATCAGGACCAGGAGGGACGATTTCAGGAAGAGACAGTAACCTAGATCTGTCCGCGCTATACATAGGGCAAAATAGAAGGACATGCTCCGCTGTCTCAACCTCGGCTCTGTCACAAGGGCACAGCCGCTTATTAATCGGGAGCCTCTTGTAACGACCATCCAGAAGTGCTGAGGGCAAGACATTGAAGCGAGCTAGGGAAAAAGCTCTTCTATATTTGGGAATGGTTAGGGTATAAAAATAGGAAGCCATCCTCAATCCATAGTTGTTAACTTGGTTGAGAGTCAGGGGGGAGCAAGTTTTATTGGCTCTCGCTCGTAGATATTGTAAATCAATGTCCACGAGCCGTTGGACTATCCTAAATTGGGCATCCTTGAGGTCGTAGTTTCCCAAGGCATCCTCCGTGAAACCTAGCAGATGAAGTTTCTTCAGCAGCTCTTTCTCCCAGCGAGAAATATGGGAGTCCGTGAACACCAGGGAGAGGTAGCTGCCAGGAACTGCCAGAAAGAGCACCCGAAACCACCATTTAAAGGTGTTTATCCAGGCCATACATTCCACCGATCAAATGCCTAGTTCCAGGTATATCGAGGCAAAACGAACACAAGGGGGAAGACCCAGAAGTTTTCTAAGGAAAGCAGCCTGGGTTCTTTCAATGCAGTCCTTGAAGCCCCGTATCCATATGGGAATGCCATAAAGAGTTTGGGCCAGCGTTTTGGCTTTGTAAATACGTAGGGCAGAGAGAATGAACTGGCCACCCTGGGTATAAAAGAATCTTAAAATCTGCTGGTGACTACAGGAGGCCGAGTTCAGCACCTGGGTTTGATGTCTAGTCCAGGCACCAGTGTTCTGAAATTGGATACCTAGATACTTAAAATGGAAAACCTGCTTAACAGCATTGCCACTGATATCCCAGTTGTACACTTTCCGGGCTCTAGTAAACACTAGTACTTTTGATTTATCATAGTTAATAGCCAAATGGTTTTCAGCACAGTAGGACCCAAATGCAGAAAGTAATCTTTTCAGTCCTGGCCTTGACAATGAAAGGAGAACCGCATCGTCAGCGTAAAGAAGAAGCGGGATCTTTGTAGTTGTCAGCTTCGGGGCGTGGGACTCATATGTCCGATGTAACTTGGGAGTAAAGCCACAGGTGGATGGTGAATGGCCCCTCCAATAGGGAATAAAGAGGAGTGAAAGGGGAGGGGAATTTGCAGGAGACAATTAGTTCAATTCATTAGGATGAAGATCTGTTTCTGACTTCTTGCCAAGTATTGTCTGCTACAGAGTGGCGTTTGGAAGATATTGGCCGGGCAGCTCTCCAAGCCTGATAAAGGTCTGTAGATGTGAAATCTCTTGAAAGACTGTTTGCCGGGACTCTGCTGGAGAGGAATTCACTCTAAACTAAGTAAAAGGAGTTTTATCGGGCCGAGGAGTCGGCATCGTACTTTTGGGAAGCCTAGGTCAGAACAGCCACCTCTACCAGTCCATCAAACTGGAAAAGTTAGAGACCACTGCTCTAAATCCCTTTATAGTTTTGCCTGAGTGACTTGTCCCCTAAAGGAGATGTGAATCTCTGGGATTACACCACACCAGCCATGTTTGAGAACAGAGCCAATTTACTTCTGACCCAGATTTGGCTATTTCAAACTATGGTCAAACCATTCTTTATTGTTGTTATTTCAAATGCTACACTGTGTGAATGTGTGGGTGGGTTGTATCCCCATTTTACAGGAGCCACATCACAGTGACTCTTGCTTCAGCTTTTTCAGAGCAAACTGCTTGCTACCTTTTCATCTCCCCCACCTATGACCCACTGGGGTTTTTGGCATACGACCAGGCAGCTGCACACAAAATAAACTACAAATATTGGGGTGGAGTAGTTCAGGCAATTTAGTATATCTCCTTTTTGCAGGAGTGAGAATGAGAGGGTTTTTGTTACCGAAGGACCTGTGGCAGCTTAGAAATTTTGATTGCTAGTTTTCAGGGGTTTCAGTTTGGGGGATTTCAAGATGGTTACAAATATTTTTGAAGCTGCTTTTGAGGGATTAAAGAAACAGAGTCCAACGGTGTGGAAATGCCCTACGCACATACACTATCTTGCTAGAATGTGGGAGTCATTTATTACTTGCAAGTATAAAGTGTCACTGACTGTTTCTTTTGTGAGTTATATCCCTATACTAAAGGATTTGTTGGGAGAGAAACTCAGGTTCAATCTTATTATTTCTGTCTTAAATCATTGTTCATCTTTGATTTACTTTTCTAGCAAGCAATGCTATTAGTTAATGCAGAATTTGATGAACCGTACCGTAATCCGGTGGACAGAGTTAAATCTTTGTCCAATGTACTTTAAAAATAGTTAATGCAATTGGGAAAAGAAATTCTAAGTATCTTCATTATTTCTTGGGAAAAAAGAAAAATAAGAACACTCAAACAAGAAATATAAGACATGATGATATCGAGCTGGCTATTTTTATGAAAATTGCTAATAATAGCCCAGAAAACTTCAGCAGATTCCAGGATTCCTACACAGGGATGGGATTCAGCTGGTTTGGACTAGTTCGGGAGAACTGGATGTTAATTTTACATCTGGTTCATTGAACTGGTAGTTACAAGGACTGGCTGGCCTCTCCCATCCCTCCCCTCCCCAGAGTCTCCAAGCACCTCATTTTGGATGCCAGATAAGTGCAGGGCCCTTGTGGAAGCTCTGTGAGGGGCCTTCTGGAAGTTCTGGAAAACTGAAAAATGGGCCTTCTGGAAGTTCTGGAAGTCCAGAAATGAGCCCATTTCCATCCTCTGGAAGGCCTCTGCAGCCCAAGGGAGGCTGTTTTCGCCCTCCCAGAGGCTCGAGGAAAGCCTCCAGAGCCTGGAGTGGGTAAAAACACCCCCCACTGTGGTGCAAGAGGCTGAGTAGGCCATGCCCACCAAGGCCACGCCCACCCAGCAACCGGGCAGAGAACCAGTTGCTAAAATGTTCAAATCCCATCCCTACACTGAGACTCAATTGCTCACCTGCCAAAAGTATGATCAACAGAGGGAAGAAAGCCCTAGGAGAGATATATAAGATAAGATGTGAGCATGCATAAACATTCCAATTCAACAATATCTAGACCAGTGGTTCTCAATCTTCCCAATGCCGCGACCCTTTAATACACTTCCTCATGTTGTGGTGACCCCAAACCCTAAAATTATTTTCGTTGCTACTTCATAGCTGTAATTTTGCTACTGTTATGAATCGTAATGTAAATATCTGATATGCAGGATGTATTTTCATTATTACAAATTGAACATAATGAAAGCATAGTGATTAATCACAAAAACAATATGTAATTATATATTGTGAAATGGTTTGCTAATGAAAATAATATATATATAATATAATATAACCTCTAACCTTGTTACAAAAAGTCCATGAAACATTTCAGTTGGTAACAAAATAAAAATAAAACAGAGAAGAAAGACAGTAAAAACAATGGGTCAAAGAGAAATACAGTACTAGGTTGGATATCCTTCCTATTTTTCATCTTGTCCTATTGGTTCTTTATGATTTATTAATTGTTGTTTGTAACTAATAATTGTAACTATTATTATGATCTATGACCTACTACTTGCAGTTTATATGTACACTGTGAGTTGGTGCACTGGAGACATTCCTTGTGTGTCTTATCACGCTTCACCAATAAACATTTCTATTTCTGTTTCATTCTATTCTTATTCTATTCCATCCTATTCTTATTTCATTCCTATTCCTATTCCCATTCCCATTTCATTTCATTTCATTCCATTCCATTTTCCTATTCCATTCCATTCCATTCTATTCTAAGCATGGAAGCTTAAAACTTAAAGCTAAAAAGATGTAGTGCTGTATTTTTTTTCAAAGCAACTGTTGAAGATGTTTTGTGATGGCTATCTTTTCCCCCCTCCGCTCCATAACTCCTGGAATCCTCTCACTCCCAAGTTTTCCAACCACTCATTCATTCATAGATATCGTGGGAAGGAAACGAAGGCGGGTCTCCTTGTGAATGGATGGAAGTTTTTACAGAAAAGGGAAAACCCGAACATCTGGAGCCAGCTGCTACAGAGCGCCCACGTGAACTTCTGAGTCTCCGAGGAGGCGGTGGCTGTGGACTGAAGGGACATCGTTGTCATCCTTCCCACCTCAGTTCTTGACACCTTCTTCCCCGCTTCTCCTCCCCTCCCCTCGCCACTGGGAAACCGAGCCCAGCCCGGCCACCTCTCAGGGCGCCACCTTGCTAGCGCTCACACGCTCCATTCTTCCCCTCCCCTCCCCAAGTCAAGCACAGCCGTCCGATCCACCAGTGGCTCTCGTGTCGCAAATGGCTGAGCGCCGGCTGTCCTCGCACTGCCACTCCTGTCAGGTAGCTCCTCCCTTTTGCAAGGCAGCGCCCGCTACTGCCGCTGATGCCCTGGCTCCAAACACTGGCACGCAGGTGTCTCGGTTCCTAAGACCACCAAAAATATGTCTTCTCTGATGGTCTTAGACGACCCCTGTGAAAGGGTCATTTGGTCCCCAAAGGGGTCGCGACCCACAGGTTGAGAACCGCTGATCTAGAGTCTGTGTAATCAAAAAGATTGTCTACTCATGATGGTTGGAAAAAACCTGATAACTCTTAGAGGAGTCTCACACACCCAGGTTTGTGTTTAAAACGCAGCGAGTTAAAAAGTATGTGAAAAGTTTTAGCTGCTTAATGCTGACTCATGCAAATTGATTTTCATGGAACTTAAACATATCCACTTTCTCAGGAAAGTATCCCACTGCATTTTCATCTGAAGAATAAATTGGAAACAATGCTCTAATTTTAGGATGGAAAAGTGAGTAATCCTGGGCTGTAAGTATCACAAAGGTCCTTCATTCTTCTTTATACTTTATTTCACACAGTAAACACTAAAAAGTCAATTTTAAGATGAGCTGGGCTCCCTTCCTGCCTTCAAAACCTGGAACTGATCCAGTCCTTCAACTCAGCCTAAACAGTGACAGATCCCCAGAGAGCCAGAAGCTTTTGTCATCATACTCATTTAGAACTGCCAAAATATGTGGTGGTGTGGGGGGAACCCTTGGCATTCCTATGACTCTATCTGTAGGCTGACATGCAGAAATTAAGCAAGTGAATCTTTTCCCATTGCTTTATTTCCTGGCCAGGAAAAGCTTAGCCTTCCACATTGTTTATGTGTCAAGCTCCAGTTAGAATCACAACAGCTGGGTGCATGAAAAGACACTAACTCTAGGTTACTGGTTATTTAGTCAGAAGGCACATTGGATTGCTTCCTTAATGTTTTAGTCAACCCATCACACTGGTTAATTAATTTAAAAAATCTGCTCTGCCATGCGAATTAGCTGAGCTAAAAAAACAAGGGAATATAGAACAGGAAATGACAGAGGCGGGAGGGTGGGGCCAACCAGAGGTGGTATTTGCTAGTTCTCGAACTACTCAAAATTTCCGCTACAGGTTTGTTTGAACTGGTCTGAACCAGCTGAATACCCCCTCTGACTGCACTGCAGAAATGCCCAAGTTGAAATCTCCAGAGTGGCAGGACATTTCCAAAATAGTTAGATTTGATCCAAAGTACCACTCTAAATAAAATGACACTACATGCAATGCTTAAAGAGGCAGTAAAGAAAATGTATTGAATACTTAAGGAACAACCACAATATCCATTAAATAATGTAATTGTCTTGTGTTTACTATTTGAAATAAAGTATGAAAAAGATGAAGCGCCTTTGTGATACTACATAACCCTTGATTACTCACTTTTTCAACCCTCCCAGGTTGGGTTCTTCATTTCGTTATTTGTTGCATAGAGGAACAAAAGGCTCTCCATCACTATTATATTTTCCTCACAAAAACCTTGAGTAAATAGACTGGTTGAGAGAAAACGATTCAAAGCCAATGATTCAAATCCCAGCAGGGATTTCAAACTGATTCTTCCCAATATTAACACAGTGGCTCTCCTCTTCCATCTCTTCAACTGAAATCAGAGGTATCCAATTCCGGCAACTTTGAACCTTGATAACTTCAACTGCCAGAATTTCCTAGCCAGAATTCTGGGAGTTGAAGTCCACAGGTCTTAAAGTTATCAAGATTTGGACACCAGTGATTTAAATCAGTGGCGGGTTCCGTATCCCATTGCAACCGGTACGCTGCGACGGGGCCAGGCGTCCACCACATGCACACACACAGCACACACATGCATACCCACTGCCCGCGACACTCCAGCTGCTCGGTGGAGCGTTGCCCAGGCGCCGTATGCTCCGTGCATATGCACAAATGCCCCGGTCGGCTCATAGAGGTAAGGAGAGTGGGTAGGCGGGTGGGCCCTCTGGAGCACCATACCAGAACGGTACCTGGTGCTCCCAGCAGGCATCGGTACGCCCGTACCAGGGCATACGGGTTGTAACCCACCACTGATTTAAATGGACTTTTTTCTGTTGCTTAATGTTTTTAGCAAATATCTGTAGTCCTTACTTATATGTAGGCAAGATGCTCGAATTTCTTTCTCCCATCTGTTCAGCTGGCCTCTTCCTTACTACACGTGAGCAAAAACCTTAAAACGTAATTTAATTTTTTTCATTTCCCCCCATAGCTTTCATGCCCACATGCTGCCTGATATAATCACTTGATGCCATATACATTTTTTAAAAGTTCCTGTTTCTTAAATTGGGGAAATTGGATGGTGCCATTTGGGATCTTTGGTTTTAATTTTAAACTGGTTTATTATAGCTGTATGTTTGTAGTGTTACCTTTACTTTTTAATGCTAATTGTTATTGTTTGTTAATGTCAACTAGCTTTTCAGTTGGGAGGAAAAGTATCAATGAAATGAATATAAACAAACAAGTATACTAGCTAAGCCTTCTTTTTAGTTTTTCGGTAGACATGACTCCCATCTTCCCTAATCATGACAGAAGTATAAAATAATGAGAACAAATTCAGTTGCAGCAAGTTGCATGAATAATAACAATGAAATGCTGAGGGAATAAGGAATTTCCAGAGTTGCAGCTTCTTTTTATAATTTTAATTGTGTTTACAGAATCTTAGCAAGTGATGTTGTTCCTGAGATAAACTTAAATTACCATATTTTTCAGGGGGAAAAGACGCACCTTTTTCCCTCAAAAAAGAGGGTGAAAATCTGGGTGTGTCTTATACACTGAATACATGATTTTTTGCCTCCTGAAACCCTGCCCTCTTCACCAAAATGGCCCTGCATAGCCTTTAGAAGGCTTCCAGAGTGCTCCTGGGGGCTGGGGAGAGCAAAAATGAGAGAAAAATGGGTCGTTTTTTGCTCGATTTTGTTCCCCCAGCCCCGAGGAGCACTCTATAAACCTCCTAAAGGCTATGCATGCCCTTTTTTTGACATAAAATGGGCCCATTTTTGCGAAAAACGAGCCATTTTTGGGAGGTCTGCAGAGTGCAAAAACTTTTTTTAAAAATTTGCCTCTTCAAAATCTTGGTGTCTTATACTCCGAAAAATATGGTACTCTGTATTAGAATGGGAGCAGAAAAAATAACACATACTGCAAAACGTAAAACTTAGAACACAGTTTCTCAACTTGGCAACTTTAAGACAGGTGGACTTTAAGTCTCAGAATTCACCAGCCATCATGGGAAAACCTAACTTAGAAAGAACTGTTTTGGGTGCTCTCTACTCTAACCCTGGCCCAAAGCTTCTCTATAACATGTCCCACAAAGGAGAATTCACCATGGTAGTATCCATGGGGCATGCATATCAAAATCTGCAAATCACAATTGCATCTTTTTCTTCTCTAATGAACTCATATGTGTCAGCGTTCCAAGTAATGCACCCATAGAAAGCAGAACTCCGAGGCAGGTAGATTCCTCAAAGAACAATTTATTGGATATATCATATTGCCACAACTGGTGAAAATCGACTGAAAGTTCCTGTGGTTTTCATCTAATTAGAAAGTGAACATTTCCCCTTCCCCCAAGTCATCAGTCACATTGTCCAATAGAGGTGCTTACTGGTTGCTTGGTTACTCCACTCCTCCTCTCCCCAGCAGTGACGTGCGGTGAGGTTTATGGCTGGTGAGGCTGGTGACGTCATCAGGAAGGCGGGGAATGGGACCACATGTGCTGGAGGCTGAGGCTGCCTCAGCCTCCAGCACACGTGATCCCATTCCCCACCTTCCTGAGTGCGCTCCGCTGGCTCACGCTCCGCGATCTCCAACAGCAGCTGCTTTTCAGTGCTTTTCTGTGCGTCTGGAGTTTAGGACATCTACCTAAACGCCAGACGCACAGAAAAGCACTGAAAAGCAGCTGCTGTTGGGGATCGTGGAGCGCGAGCCGGTGGAGCGCGCTCAGGAAGGTGATCCCATTCCCCGCCTTCCTGAGCGCGCTCCGCCGGCTCACGCTACGCAATCCCCAACAGCAGCTACTTTTCAGTGCTTTTCTGTGTGTCTGGCGTTTAGGACATCCGGCTATCTACCTAAACGCCAGACGCACAGAAAAGCACTGAAAAGCACTTCGCCTCCAAGCCACTTCGTCTTGATGACATCGCCGACGTCGCTGCTGGGCGCGGCCGGACGGAGGTAACCAGAGTGGCGCCGAGGGGTCCGGGGGGACAAAAGAGTGAGTGAGCGAGCGAGCGATGGAGGATCAGGCAGCCTGATCCTCGGTTGCTCGTCCGCCGGACTGCCTTGGCGCCACTCTGGCTACCTCCATCCGTCCGCGCATGGCAGCTGCGGTGACGTCATCAAGCCCCTGCCACTTCTGGACGTCAATTGCAGTCGTGAGGAGCGCGCAAAGTACAGCAGAGGAAGGAAGGTTATTGGCACTTCCGAGAACCCTCCTGCCTCCACCGGTTGCCCAGCTGGCACCGCCCCGCGCGCGCTCCTCCTCCTCCCTCCTCTTCCTCTTATATATATGAAACTCCCTCGTGGACCCTCGTGGATATTATTATTTTATATATTATTATTTCATGATGAGAGGTGAGGCTCTGCCTCCCCTGCCTCCCCTGACCACAAGTCCCTGCTCCCCAGCACCTGTTGGAATGTCCTTGGTTCCCACAGGAAAGCTTTTTCTTTGACTACAAACCCTGGCTACCTACTTCCCCCCCACTCTCTCCCTCTCTCTTCTTCTGCCTTGTGGCAACCCTGAAGCCTCAAAGATGGCCGCAACCAGGTTTGCTTCCGGGTTGATAACATGTATGTACTAAAGAAACAAGGTTTCTATTGCAATGCTGCATCCACCATGTTGTAGATGCTGACATTTCCCTCCAGACTCCAAGTATCCACCTCCTCACATAGCAGACGGTGGAATTTGTTGAACATTGATTACAGTTAAGAAATGTTTCCTGATGGTTCTTGCAATTTAAACCCACTTTTGTTTATTCTGGAATAACGCTAAACAATTCTGCCTCCTTGTCCATTCTCAAAGCATTTCTGATCCTTGAGCAGAGCTACCCCATTCCCATGTAGTCTTTTCTGGGCTGCATACACCCATTCATCATGTGTTTTTCCTTCTAGGCCCCTTATGATCTTATTTGCTTGCATCTTTGAAGTATCTGTTGTGTAAGAGCACAACAACTTAGCTGCAGATCTGATATACAGTATTTCCATTTCCATATTCGGCTGTCAAGAGACTTTTCTACCCAACTGAGTTATTTAGACTCTGGAAAAAGTTCCCTGTGATTCATGCAAGCCACTTTTCATGAAACAGGCATCAGCTGATAGCATCCTGTCATGCACTGGAGTCAGCTGTTAGCTAGCTGCTTAAAAGTGGAAAACCTGTATAGTAGGGTATTGTTCATGTGCTATTCAGCAAAGGCATTCTGGAAAGTGAAGTCGACTGCTTCACAAAAGGCTATATCAATGCTATTTTTGTGGTATCTCTCAATGAAGCCAGCTTGTTTAGCAAGGGAGTAGATAACTGTTGGTCTTTTGGCTCAGATTGTCAGGGAAAAACAACTGTTTCTGTAACATTGCAGCTTAGTACACAAACTCATTATTTTCACCTGCTGCTATTGCAGGTGAATGAGGCATACTGAGTGCACAAATCTCCCAGCAGACACAACTGATATGCATCCTTCAAATTCAGCACACCTCCTAATATTTTCAGGGTGGTTTAGATAATAAAAACATTGAAATTCTTCAACTGCGTTATAGGATCATCTTGGAGGTTTTTGATAGTTATTTAAATGCTGTTTTAAACAAAAGGGGGAGGGGAAGCGCTGCATTGACAGTGTGACTTCCATGCGCAACCAGTGTGACACCCCCCCCCCTGATTCCCTGACCCACATTAATTTTTCAGAAGTTATTTAAAAACAAGCATGCAGCGATGTATCCCACCAGCTTCTATTATCAGACTTATTTTTTTAGGGTTCATGAAATTGTTACTAGAATATAAGGGAGCAACTTGAAAGTCTTGCTCACTTTCTGGTAAACAGGAGTTTGGAGACCAGACCTTTATGAATTAGGCAAATCACCCTTGGCAGCCATTTTATGAGTACACTTGTTTGCCATATGCTCTCCAAATTCAAAGGCTGCCTACAGTGTGTGTTGTGTGTGTGTGTGTGTGTGTGTGTGTGCGCGCATGTAGTAATTATTACGTAATTATTATTTGTCATAATTGTATAACCACCCATCTCTCATGAGAGTAACTCTGAGCAATATACAACATTTAATTTTTAAAAATGCACAAAAACAATCACAACTACTAAATAATTGTTGTTGTTTTTTTAAAAGTCAAAAATGCTCTGTAAGGCTACAGAATCCAGTTTGAGCCAATGCCTGGCTGTCTAGGTAACACAAAAGAGAGTCTGTTATCTTCACAGCATAATTCTTATCCTTGAGAAACACTCAACACTGAGATGTGCTCTACAGACCTTAACACCATACTGTATTTAAATGCATCATAAATCCTTCAAGTCCTTAATATATTACTATAATCAATCCATTGGAATGTTGGATAAGAATGTCAACTTCTGTGCAGAGTTGTCATTTGCTACTCTTCCTGATCTGAGGCATAGCAATTCTGGCACTATTGGCAAAAATGGCAATTGAGTCCTCTATGTTAAAATATTCATGACTGGGAGAGACATGGGCACAAGGTCAGCCAATGAATAGGCATAGCAACTAACTCAGCCAATGGGAGCTTAAACAGATATGAATCTGTGCAGAGAATTGAAGCAGAAACATAAGAAGAAAGCAGTCTGCTGCCCTGAGAAGTAGACAAGCACTCTGTCTGGGCTTGTCTGCTAATATGAAACTAATTGCTTGTGTTTGCCTGTAACTCTCCTGCCTTGTGTTTACTTGGAAGAACCACCTGTTGATATTGTACATTTATTCATCTATTCTTATGTGTATAAAGAAATTAATGAATCCTGCTGCATCAGTTACCTGTGTGTGCTTCTGGATTTGAATTTATGCAACAAACTCTGACACCCTACCTCCACTTTCGTTTTTTGCAATGTCTTTATCAACTTTTATCAGCATGATAATTTTAAAAATAAAGTTTAAAAACTCAAAAAAAACAAAAAAAGAAGAATTTAAACAATACAGCCAAAAGACGAACAGAGGTAGATGCAAGCATTTCATTGTATTGTTTAAACAATTAGGGACTAATTGTTTTTTTTTAAAGAATTGTTTAAAGTAAGGCCTGTATTAGAAATATTTCAAACTCTTCAACTCCTAACCCTTTGATTTTTTTAGCAGAAAAAGTACTTCATAAAAACCCTGGATTTCTTTCATGTTTTTAATGTGGCAGCCAATATCAGATTTAGGCGAGGCCTTATATGAAGTGTGGAGTCCCTTGTTAAAGTTACACCAGGAGCTCTCACAAGGGTGTACACTAAAATAATATCCACAATAAAAGTATCCACAACAAAACTGAAAGCATATATATGCCTTTTAATTATTTAACAGCAAAGTATTTAAAGGGGAAAATACAATATTATTTTCAAATGAATGCATTTACTGATTACATATTTATCATTTGGCTAATCCATGATCTCTCTCATAGATTACAATGTAACACACCCTGGCAACAATACTTAAATGTAAATTCTGAAAGCAAACAAAATCCAAACAAAACCTCAAACCTTAAAATGTTATGAGGCCCTGAGGATTGTGAGGCCCAAAGATCACAGTTAGAACATGAACCTAAATACACAATTAGAATGCTGACTAAATTCTGCACCATTGCAGCAATCACTTTCCACCAGAAGTTACTTTTTAAAAAAAACAACCCTCAAAACTCTTCCACCTCCAGACAGTGTGTATGTCTTTCATTTCCAGTCCTGTTCATTACTAATACTGAAAAAGCATTTTCTTATGACAGGAAGATTAGTAATTATGTCCAAATGGATCATTTGGGGAAAAAAATAGGTACTGGTTTTAAAGGTGAAATTGTGCAATATTATTCATTGAGGGGCAACTCATCTTCCTCACTCACCTGCAAATTTCCTCTTATTGACAACCCTGCTCCCTAAACATTAGGATTTTTGCTGCACACAATGTCAATTCTCCATTCCTCTTATGAACTATGGGACATTATATTTGTTAGTTCAGAATCATGGTTTTAAAAAATTGACTTTATTTCCATCCCACCTTTATTATTTTAGGATAATTGAGGATGGCGGACGTATCTAATACACCTTTCTATTGTCCCACTCTTTCTCGTTTTGCACTGTTTTGAGGCCAATTGCCATTGAGCAATATCCTCAAGAGGTTCATTGTCATAGTAATCATTTTCAAGTGAGTTTTTCAGAATGCCAAGTGAATTGTTTTGCCTAGATGCATCATGAATCACCCAGAGATCTGCCATGATGATAAACTGAGGCATAGGCAACATTAAATTTGTAGTTATTTATACGGTAAACTCTTCAGGAAAAGAACCTGTTTTGAATGCATTAATAACCATCTACCACCCTGGGGATTTTATTGCAGCAGGTATATCTAGGTATTTATGAAGAGTTATGCATACATATATTCATGCCTACTATTCTAATCTACTGTCTATATCTGTATTTCTCTATATAGGGCTGGGTCAATGGTGGATTACGACCAGTGCCTGCCAGGAGCATCACAGATGGTAAGTATGCATGTGCGTGCTGCGCGTGTATGCACAAGCACTGTGCGCATTCATGTGGTGGACGCCGGGCCCCATTGCATCGTACCAGTTGCACCAGGATCCGGAACCCACCACTGGGGTGGGTGCATTCATCAACTGTGAGAAGAAAAGCACAACTCCACACTATGAATGTAGACAAGACAGACATATTGTGTTTTTTTTTTCATATTAATAAATTAAACAGATCAATTTGGGGCAGACTATACCATGACTAAGAGGCTCAATTGTTCAGTAGTTAAAGATACTGAGATCGTCAGCTGGAAAGCCAACAGCCCAGGTTTGAGACCTGAGGGCCATATGATGGGGTGAGTTCCTGTTACCCATCCCAGCTTCTGGCCACCTAGCAGTTCAAAAACACATAAATATGAGTAGATAAATAGGTACCACTTTGGTGGGAAGGTAACAGTGTTCCATGTGCCTCACCAGGGGGGGCTTCAAAAATTTCAGCAACGGATTCTCTGCTCAGTTGCGGGGTGGATGTGGCCATGATGGGCATGGCCTAGTTGGCCTCCTGCACCACAGCGGGGGGACGGGACTTTTTCGCCTTCCCCAGGCTCCAAAGGCTTTCCTCGAGCCTCTGGGAGGGTGGAAACTGCATCCCCCAGGCTCCCGAGGACCTCTGGAGGCCCTTCTGAAACTTCCGGGAGGCCCATTTTCCCCCTCCCTGAGCCTCTGCATGTGCTCTGCACTTACCTTGCATCCAAATGGGCTGCGTAGAGACTCCTGGGAGGAGTGGGGTGGGAGGAGCAGGGCGGGGCCAGCCTGGGGTGGGATTTGGAGGTTCTTCAAACTAGCCATAATGTTAGCTTCAGGTTCTCCCGAACCCGAAAGAACCCATAGCAGCCCAGCCCTGGCTGCTACGTGTAGTCATGCTCGCCACATGACCATGGAAGTATCTTTGGACAATGCTGGCTCCCTTGGCTAAGAAACAGAGATGAGCACCACCATTGGAGTCAGACATGATTGGACAGGAAAAACCTTCCTCTTTCCCTTTATACCATGACTATTGGTAATTAGAACACTTATGAGCTTGTAATGCTTTTGAAGTTAATACATTTTATTAACTGAATTAATTACAGTTAATAGTAATTATCTGCTTATTACTGGACAATTAGGGTAGAAACAAGAAGTGCAAGTTACAAAAGGACCCTTCTGTATCTCCCCACTGTTATTCCCACATGGAACTCAGGGAATTCTGCATGTCTTCTATTCTAAAGCTGAAGTTGCAAGCGTTAGAACATTCCAGCAGTTGCCATGCTTCGAATTCACGCTGTGTCACCATCTATTTTCTGTTTTTTTTTTCTTTTTCATTTACCAGGTTTCATCCCTCGTATTTTTCAATTTAAAAGATCAAGAAGAAGATGATCAAAATGATTCCTGGGTGAAGTTTTGAAGAACTGCTACCTGACTGAACAGATAATGCTTACTGAAAGGGACAGCTAGTCTCAACCACTTAGCAAGATTGCATTATTGTGTTGCAAATCACTCTCACGTGTGAGCCTTTTATCTTCCAGGCAGGAAATAGAAGTCAAAGGACCACAATAATTTGGAATTTTGAATACTCTTGTAAAGTAAGGGACATCCTTTTTTTTTTTTTGTTCAGTGTCTAGATCAAAATTCTTGGCTTTATTGTTGACCAAAAAAATGTCATTATTAGTATATGTTTCTGGTAGTAGCTGACATACCAGCAAATGGAACAGGCCCTGTGTCAATGCAGCCTATAAAACTTCACAATGTACTGAGTGGATTATCATGAACTGAGGGCAAATAAGAATAGCTTTCAAAATATCCAGCTGAACTTTTTAAAACAGAACAATTGGCTACTCCATTAAGCGGCTCCGATTTTGGCGAAAAGGAAGGATGGCAGCAGCTGGGAAAAGCCCTACGTGCTATTTTGCCACTCCAAATTGTCCTCAAACCTGATGTTCTTTAAATTGACCTTTTAAAATCAATTTTCAAAAACCAGTACCAGATTTTTTTTCAGGTCTCAAGAGGTACAGCTGAAAATTGTGATATTCTGGCCTGGAGGCACTTAGTTTACGTACAGGAATAGGAGAGGTTGATGTAATTTGCATTAGTGTAAGCCTCTTCTTCCTGCTGTACTATATAGATGAATCTCTCTGTGTTTTTTTTAAAAAAGAGACAAATAGGAACTGGCTTTCCTAGACTATCTAATATCCCATTTTGCCACCAACTATCATGTGAGACTCTAGACCAGCGGTTCCCAACGTGGGGCCCATGCCCCACAGGAGGGCAATTAGATTTTTAATTTGAACCTTGTTTAAATTAAGTTAATGGCCTTTTAGGCTTCCTCTGCATGAGGAGAGTTCACTTTTTGAGTAAAATAAGAATTATATGTCACGGGGGGATGGGGACGGGGGGGGGGGGCATCAGGATTTTACAGATGCTTAGGTGAGGCATGGCCAAAAAAAGGTTGGGAACTGCTCTAGACATATCAACATATATATTTCTATACACATTACTTTTTGTCTTAATTCTATTTGTAAATTAAATATAAGCATACAAAAAGAGGTTATCATCTTGACTAATGGCATACAAATAGTTTAAAAAACAGAATTTAAAATTCTAGATCACAGGTGTCAAACTCACCGCATCATGTTGCTGTCATGTGACATTTCACATTTTTTCCCCTTCACAGAGCTGTGGGGGGCATGGCCTGTGCGTGATGCATCTGGCCCACAGGCCTCCAGTTTGACACCCCTGTTCTAGATGGTTTATATCCAGCACTTTGAACTAGATCTAGAATACAATTGGTGTGAGATGTGAATTCCAAACCCAATCAGCAGAGGGACTGACAGAATTAGTTTGAAACCAGCAAAACTACAAGGTACAGGTTAAATCAGACTTATAAAATCTGAAAAATGCTGCCTGTACTTTCACAGCCAGGTATTTACAGCCCCATTTAATTTCATCTGCTAAATTAAAATACTTTCCCCTGTCAATTGTGTTGTGCAAGGAACAAAGCCTTGACTGCGAGGCCACTTCCAAATCCTGCCCAATCAATCCTCCAAGAAAAAGTGTTGGAAATATAGAGTGACTGGAAGAAACAGACAAAACATAATTATGGAACTAGCTGCCAAACCTTGGTGGCAGAGATTATATTCCTCAAACAATGATTGGCAACAGTGCTTAAGATATGCCTGCTACTGTCTATTTGGCCAATAGGGACAGGATCAGTGTTATACTGAAACCTTGCCAGTACATTCCTGGCACAAAGTTTGATAGGATACCAGAGAGGACTGAAGGCAGGGATTCCATATTATTCCAAATGCCAACTCTTGACTCTGTTAATGTGCTGGTATGTTGTAGAATTGCTGGAAATGTGAAATATGCCTATGTTGTAGCTGATTGGATTAAGTATGTCTGGGTAGGAAGAATCCAGAGCAATTGAGAAAGACTTTTTCCAGAGAAGAAGCTGCACTTGACATCAGCTTCTAAGCTACAAAGAAATATAACTTTAATAAAGACAACCTAGAACCCATTGGGTTTTCCTTTGTCAATGTTTATTTACCCAAATGATAAAAAGGATGGTCATGGGTAGGCAAAACAGCAATGAGAGTGGAAGTGACTTCTGATTTCCGCTGGCTTCCCCATTGACTTTGCTTGTGGGAAACCGGCAGGGTGTCAGGGTTCCAAGTAACATACCCATAGCAAATAAACTCTGAGGCAGGTAGATTCCACAAAGAATAAGTTTATTGGATGTGTCATATTGGCTGGTGAAAACCGACTCTGACTATTCCAGCGATTTTCACCTAATTAAAAGTAAAAGTTTTTCACTTTCTCAAAACAATCAGCCACATAGTCCAGTCAGGATACTGTCCAGTTGCTAGGTGATTCCAGTCCCCTCCTTCCGAGCACCACCACCACCACCAATTGTTAAATATTATATTGCCTTTTTTATTTTGTTTTATCATGCTTCTTATTTATAACACTGGTCTGTAATCGTAATAAAATTACTATAATTTAAGATTTGGTCCCAGACAAAAGTATCACACATTGTGCTATGGTTCTGCCTCTCTGCATAGCTCTGCTCCTGCAGGAATGTCCTTGGTTCCCAAGAGAAAGTATTTTGTTTACAACACCCCAACTATCTCTATTCCCCTCTCCCTAACCCTCTTTTCCAATGTCAGTGCTGAAGTCTCAGAAAAGCCTCAGTCAGGCCAGTTTAGGGTTGACACAGGGAGCGTTAGAAATCACTATCACATGACCTCCCACTGACCACAGCAGCACTGAAATGGCACAAGTTTGTGAATACAATTGGTATGAAGATCCTTAAAATGTCCAGTTGCAAAAGAGTAATGGGTCCTGGATTTTCTAGGCATTCTTTAAGTTAGAGGATTTGAAGTACCTTGAAGAGCCTGGTGACGCAGTGGTTAGAATGCAGTATTGCAGGTTAATTTTGCTGACTACCGACTGCCAGCAGTTTGAGTCTCACCAACTCAAGGTTGACTCAGCCTTCCATCCTTGCAAAGTTAATAAAACAAGGACCCAGATTGTTGGGGGCAATATGTTAATTCTGTAAACTGCTTAGAGAGGACTGCAAAGCATTGCAAAGCAGTATATAAGTCTAAAGTGCTAAGTGCTATCTATTCAAAAACGGTTGTCCTATGATGCAACATTTTGTCTAATTGAAGGTTACAAGCAGACAGGAGAGTTTTAATAGTATACACAGATAAGAAAGTGTATACAAACTTTTTATGAAAACATTTTTAAATACTTTAGTGGAGCCCTGGCTAATTTACTCTACATCCATTAATACTCTAGATCCATTATTATTTAGCAAATCAAGGTGAATCTTTACACTGCACTGAAAATGAATATTGAACCTTAATTCAGTTATCAGTCTATAACGAATGAGCCATCAACTCTTCCAGGTTTATTGATTCATATGAATTTGAATTTAATTACAAGGGAATCCATTTTTTAAAGAATACTTTTTTTCGTGGACTAAAAATACATATTTATTCTGATTTTGCAGTGCACAAGTATGTGTCTTTCTGATGGTTATCTACACGAATGCATAAATCCAGTTATTCAGTGCTCAAGGTGCTGTCGTTTCTGTTTGGCTTTCCACTTAATGGTTTGTTTACAATGGAGTTTTTCATGAGTCTTTTCCATAGCTACGTGGGTGTGTTTACAGCGTTATTGCTATCCAGCCCTTGAATCGCCCTGTAAATAATGGGCACTGAAATGTTTTAATCAAGAATGCTAAAGATGTCAGCAGAGCCAATTCACCTTGCCTGATACAATCACTAATACATGTTGGTATCGTAGATTGCTTACAGTGATAGATTTGTGATTCTGTGCAACGTCTTGTGAAGTGTAGCTTTCCCAAAGTTGTATTTGGCACTTACCCTACCAATACTCCCAAACCCAGGTAGTTATATTTTTTTAAAATGAATATTCAAATGTAAATGGCAAGTCAAAACCTACTCTTTGTAACAGCCAAGATGATTTGTAGATAAGATTTGTGCGCTACAAAGAAACGCTCTGAACTGAAGTGCAGGAATTCTATGAGAAATACTGCACAGGGGAAGAAGAACAAGGAAGTAAAGAGGACCTAGAAAGGGGAAGTCGAGGCCAAGAGGAAGAAACACCAGAAGACAAAGAAAGAAACAGGAAAGAAGAACAGAGGCAAGAAAGAGAGAGAGAGCAGAAAAGGAGGGCGCGAGAGGGAAAAGTCAGATACAAACTAGAAGCAACAAAAAAAAAAACACCATCTAAAGATGGACCAGGAAATAACAATTACCTCAACAAACTTGAATGGACTGAACGCACCCAAAAAAAGAGCGCAGATGTTTAACAAACTTAAGAAACTGAAGGTAGATATAATCTGCATACAGGAAGTGCATATTAAAAGGGAGCATAAGAACTTATTGGAAAACAAAAAACTAGGGAAATTATACACAGCACTAGCAGAAAAAAAAGAGGGATAGCAACCTATATAAAGGAAAAAATAAATTCCAAAGAAGTCTACTCTAATTGGATTTCTTATATTTCACATATTTTGTAGCTGACAATCACCACCGTCAGCTGAAAGACACTACAACTCTCTTGTTTGATGTGATCTACTGAGATAAAATCTAGTACAGTATGCCTTTTTTGCTTTACTCTCAATAGATTTTTTTACTAGATATAATGGCAGGCTCATTGTAATTGATACACAGTACAGAAACGTTGCAATGCAGCAAGCTAGACAGCAGTTTGGCCTAGTGGCTAAGGCACCAGGCTAGAAACCAAGAGATGGTGAGTTCAAATCCCGCCATAGCCATGGAAACCAGTGAGGTTGACTTGGGCCAGTCACTCTTTCTCAACCCAACCCACCTCACACAGTTGTTGTTGCGCCACCTTGAGTTACTCATAAAAAAATAATAAAGATGGGATATAAATAAATATATTGTATAGAACATCATCTGATTACTAAGCTGCCTTAGCTTGTCACTGAATTAGTTTAGAAACAACTGCAACATTTGCTTTTAATTCAGGCTATTCAAAACAGCCTCAAACCTTTTGTCATTTGTGACTTATGATTCGCAGCCAACTCACCAGGGGCAATTTGCCAGGGTCAACTCACCATGGGACAAGAGTTACACTAATATGGAAGGAATGGTGGATTAGAATCATTAAAGAGAGGATGCAAAAGGAGGGACAGAATGAAATGTGAATGTCAAAAAATTAAAATATATTTTTAATTATTTTAAATAATGAAATTGAATTGTTGATTTGTCCTGTGAGGACTTGTTCTGCAGCAAGTTGTGCCATTCCGACTGTTCACCTTAAAGGACAGAGCGGATTGTTGTTGTACCCACCAATACCCATCTCTGTATAAGTCAGAGAAAAGGCAGGTTATAACAGGGATAGCATTTTTGAACGAGATGAAAGAGAAGAAAGAGGAAGAGGGTAGTTCAATATTTCTGGATACTAGACTAAGGAAAATTATAGAAACAAATCCCGTAACTGGCTATTTTAAAAAAATTGCAAGAGGCAAGTTACCAGTCTGTGGGAGGAGAAAATTGCTTACAGTAGAGATATTTGGTTTTCTTCTCCTTCTCTTGACACAAAGCCTCTCAATCACAGATCTGTCTCTGTCAGATTTCTGGAATGAGGAACAACACTTCAGCTTATCTTGTCATGGCACACAGAAGCCCTATATAGAGCTTTAAATAACTGGATATACAAATAAATAGGCACACTGATTGTCTTTGGAGATATTTTTTTCTCGCAGCTGTAGTAGAAACACTTTGAACCAAGTGTGATTTGAATTTTAGCCAAATACGTGAAGAATAAGTCTATTTATGAGTATCACAAACATAAATATCTGGGTCTGCCTGGAGTCAGCTAAGCTTAAACCAACTGCAGATAAACAAAAATATAAAAGGCTGATATCAGTATTAACGGACCACATTAATCAATGCTCTTTCCCCCAAATTAGTAGGATCAGCTGCAATTACACAGATGAAACTTCAGCAAACAACACAATTCAGCCATTTCGTCAAAAAAAAAGGGGGGATAAGAACGAAAGACAACATTCTCATCTTGTGCTTCTAATCACAAAATCAGCCCTTATGCTAAATACAGGTAGTCCTCAACAGTTCATTTAGTGACTGTTCAAAGTTACGACGACACTGAAAAAAGTGACATGATCGTTTTTCATACGTGGCAACATCCCATGGTCACGTGCTCAAAATCCAGATGCTTGGCAACTGCTTCATATTTATGACAGTTGCAGTGTCCCGGGGTCATGTGATCATCTTTTGTGACCTTGTCAATGGGGAATCCAGATTCATTTTAATAAGTGTGTTACTAACTTAACAACTGCAGTGATTCACTTAACAGCCATGGCAAAAAAAGTCGTAAAATGGGGACAAAGCTGACATAACAAATTTCTCACTTAGCAACATAAATTCTGGCCTCTTGTGACCTGCTGACAAGCAAAGAAATGGGGAAACTGGATTCACTTAACAAGCGTGGTAAAGTAGAATAAAATATGGATTAAAATATAAGAATGAAGACGTGGCATAAAAGGGACAGTTAAAATCTTGCTTAAAGGGACAGGGAAATGTCATCAGCCTCTAACCACAAGATGTTCTAGCCAATGTCCCTATGTCAAAAGTCCAAACCACAAGGTTCAAATAAAGTTCGTTAATGACACGTAATCCATACCTGTAACAAAAGGAGAAGACCCCCATCTACTTATTCCCCTAAAATAACCAACCAGAAATGAGTTAAGTATTTCCGTGTTGCGCTGCTTTTGAGAATGTATAAGAACGTGTGCTTCAATAATGAAGGTTGTTCAGAATTTGCAATGTTAGCCATGTGCTAGCTTTCTGAACCTGACAGCCAAATAAACTTTTCCTGCGTCCTGAGAAGTCTAAAGCCTGTCATTTTCTGCAGCAGTGGCATGAAAGACTATAAAATGGGGCCATTTCACTTAACTGTCTTGCTTAGCAGCAGAAACTTTAAGCTCAATTATGGTTATAGATCAAGGATTACCTGTATTCTGATTTGTGTGCATCCTCAAGTTCCGCATACAACTGAGCGATGTACAAACAGTGTCATCTACACACACATGACCCCTTACTGATTCCTAAACTGCTTTCCATCCAATACTAAGCCATAATTATATTTAGCCATGGTTTATTGAATTAATACAATATAACAGGTAAGGTTAATGCAATGCAATGAGAGACAGGCATATTTATAAACCACATGGCTAGTTCACATGATGTGTTAAGTTACTGAAAACATAGGAACCACAAAACCAGAGATTATCTTTACTCAGTATGAGATTCTCCAGTTGCATTGGGATTAAGCTATGTAACCATCTCAAGCAACTAGGGAACTGAGACTTCAACTCTGCACAACATTAAATATAGGAAAACTATCCTCCCCTCATCTTAAGTTTACTTAAGAATTATTTGAGGTTTATTTAGGATTTATCTGAACTTTCCCTCCTACACAAAATAAATACTGAGATTAATCCAATACCATTTCTCTGGTTTTATTCGCAGCTGCCAAATTTAAGCATCATTTCTAATGCCTAAAGCATTGTTTCTACAAGAAAAGGGAATGTTATTGATTCAGATGACTTTTTCTTCCTATTTAATGTATTTTCTTTGATCCTTGCCTCAAACCATTAAGATTGGGGCAGGATATTAATTTTAGGCTGCTGCCAAGTTTCTACAGGAGCTTTGCTTTGGGGCAAAGGTTTTTGTGAGGTATCCAGTGCATTGTGTTACAAAGCAGTACAGCCCATTCCACTTCTAAGAGTGAAAGGATACAAAGTAGGTCACACACTACTTTTGTTTCACGTCATTCCTGAGGCCTTCTGTGGCAGTCCCATTAGTGCGAAGGAGCTGTGGTGGCGCAGTGGTTAGAATGCAGTGTTGCAGGCTAAGTCTGCCCACTGCCAGCAGTTCAATCCTGACTGGCTCAAGTCTTGACTCAGTCTTCCATCTTTCCAAGGTCAGTAAAACGAGGACCCAGATTGTTGGGGGCAATATGCTGAAGTTGTAAACAGTCCAGAGAATGCTGTAAAAGCGCTATAAAGCAATATATAAATCTAAAGACTATTGCTATTGCTTCTGCTACAGCACAGAATTTCTTCTGCCTAATGGAAGTGCTGGATGAATGTTTGACAGGATCCAGCTAAAGGGTACAGCAACATATGGAACCTGGAGAAAGAGAAGTGATAATGGTGGGACTAAACAGAGCAGCAAGCTTAAGTGTCCTATGGATGAGCAACGGTGGAAAAGTGAAGTGGTTTCACAGGTGAAGCTACAGATAGTCCTCGACTTACAATTGTTCATTTAGCAACTGTTTGAAGTTACAACGGCCTTGAAATAAGTGACTTACAACCAGTTCTTACACTTACTATCATCACATTGTCTCCACAGACAAGCGATCAAAATGTAGAAAGCATTTTGTTGTCTTAGGGTCTCTTACATCCCATTCCTTGATACAAGCTTGCACAGAAGTTCATTTTCAGACAATGCAAACAGCCTATTTGGATAGAACATATACAAGATTATGAATTGCCCACTGTTTAGGCTTTTGTGAGAATTCACGGGTGGAAGAATTTTTTACATTGCAAATTATATTAGGAACCCAAACAAGATTTATTATGCCTTTGTTAACCCAACTAATTCAGTTCAACACAGGAAAAAACATATTTGACTGATGTAGCCTAACATGTAACAAAACAAGTTGCATTGTTTGTAATGACTGGAGGAAGATATGAATGCAATATTGATAGACACCGCGGTTAAATTTAGGGGGTTTGAATTTAATTGACGTGGACTGTAATTTTATACGCAAAGAAACATACACAAAGAAATGCACTAAAATTATATACACACACACACACATATAGGAGAGATATCGTTTTATGTATGTACTTATAAGATTATACACATAATTTACATAAAAATTATATATACAAAATTAAAGTATCAATTTGCACATGTACATAGAAACCAGTATAACAACCAGCTTTAAAATAATAAACAATTCTTACAGGTTTATGATTTCTAATACCTTCTAGGACAGAGGTGTCAAACTCCTGGCTCACGGGCCTGATGCATCACCTGCTGGCCACACCCATGCCTGGTTTAGCAAAGGGGGGAAAATTGCAATACGTCACGTGACACCGCTGTCACGCCACAAGTTTGACATCCCTGTTCTAGGATGACCTTTATAAGCAGTGCTACCACAGCACAATGGTTATTACACTTGCCTTATAAAAATAGAAAATTTCTGGCTCAAAACTCAACCAATCTTTTTTTTTAAAAAATCACTATTTTTTCTCCCTTGAGCTCTCTGGGTCTTTATTTTATTTGCAATAGCTCCAACTCCAGCAGTATACCATTCTATTGGTTTTCGGGTTTTTATTTTATTTGCAATAGCTCCAACTCCAGCAGTATACCATTCTATTGGTTTTCCGATCATTTAACGTAAAAAGGCTTTTATCTCCAAAGAGAAAGGATAAAACCCTTTTATCTCAAATGATTGGGGAAAAAAAGATGAAAGTGAACAGAGGTGTCTGCAGAATTTATTCCATTTTTATCACATTGTTTTATTTCACTTGCCTTTAAGATTCACAGGCTATGGGGCCCTATCTCTGTCACATATCGTGGTTAGGTGAAGCTTACTTGTTAGCAACTTAATCTAAAAGATTGGCAGTAGTACCAACAAAACCACTACTACAAGGCAGAACATGGAGCTAGGTTGCATTGACCTAAAAGGCTTCTGAGAGTAAAGACATTTCTTGTAACCAATAAACTTGCACTAAATATAGGCAGGTAACTTTTCTTAACACAATGCAGTAATACTGGCCTATGGAACCCCCAGCATAGATGGACCCCATATACTGTACTTCAAAGTTTCCCAGATATTCCATCTGGAAATTATTTACATAAAATTTGTTTAAGACTGCTGAGAGCTTTGCATGGAAAGTTTGGTAGGGTGAACATGTCCATTCTGGAAGAAACGGAAAGGTGACAGGATACATCTTATGAAAACAAATGTAAAATGTACAATTTTAGTTATTATAATGTAACCCTAATTTCTGTATGATTTTGCTTGATATAGAGATATGAGAAATTTAACTCCACTGAAATGTAGTAATAGTAGTAGTAGTAGTAGTAGTAGTAGTAGTAGTAGTAGTAGTTTATTGATAGATTAGCCTTGTGACTTTATCAATAAACTAAAATACAGTATAGAACACAGTCTAAATTCTGAATGAGATAGGAGGAAATAAAGTAATAAAATACCAATGTGTTAATACAAAGAGACAGCAATCGGATAAATGAATTTCCCTTATAGGGTACCCCAATTTGTTCAATGTATCAGGTTTATGGGACCCATTGCCTTAGTTGTAAACTTAACAGTTCTACATACCATATATACACTTGAGCCCAGGAAGAAATATGACTATCTATGGATTCCAGCCAGCAGGTAGCAATGGAAACGTTTATGCAGTTCTTTTTGGCCTCTGCAGCTCAAAGCCAATGGGGAACTGGTAATTCACATACAAATTGCTTCCTATTGTAGTAGCAGTTTCAAACATAAAATAAATATACAATTTACTTACGATTTCAGCCAAAATTACTACATAGAATTTCTATGGCAGGAGTTTACAAGGATCAAGTGATCATTCAGGCCCTGGTTTTTTTTTTTCTAAACACCTACAATCTTGCAAAAGCATGAAAACCTATGAGATGTTAGCAACCTCACCAAATTTAGAAATATATATTAACTTGGGTCTCATGGAGGCCAACTGGGGATGCCACTGTTACCAACAGAGACAAAATCCTTGTATGTCTAATCACACTTGGCCAATAACGAATTATATTCTATCTATTCTATTCTAACACCCATTCCTACTCTATTGCAAGCTTATGCAGAAAAATATTAATTTATTTATTAATCAAATTTATATAGCTACCCATCTCATGAGAGGTGACTCTGGGTGGCATACAATAGTTAATTAAAAAGAACACACACACACACACACACACACACAAACAGATATTAAAAACAGAAAATTCAGCATTAAAAAGGAAGAGGATTAAAACTAAACATAAAACAAACTCCAAACAGAGAGAAAATTAGTACATCCACCTCAATAATAGAGCCATCTAAACAAGTTTCCAGTTCTCTGGGACCCCAGGCCTAACAGCATAACCAAGTTTTGAGGGATGTCTAGAACATTAGGCAGGTACCACAGCAGTGAAGGCCTGCTGCCTGGGATTTGTCAAATATGGGTTTCTACGCATGTACACCCCCTACATCCATAGCCACTCCCACACACATAGGTCTTGTTGTTGTTGTCGTCATCATCATGTCTAAACTTCATTCCTTAAGGGTAAATTTAGTTTGCAATTACTGCATTTCTGCTTTGTTTTTGTTACTTGTGTTTAAAGCAATTCTTCTGTCTCCCCATTGCCTCATAGCCCACTCTTTCTTACTCTCAAACATCTTTAATCTACTGTTGGAAGAAATGTCCTTCTGGGTTCAGTTCCAAGTGGGGGAAAAGACGCTGGATTCATGGAAGCTGCTTGGAAAGAAGGTTTTAATGGTGGACAGGATCACATGCCTTAAAGATGTTGGACGAAGAAATAAAAAAGGGAAGAGATGCTGAGAGTGCCAGAGTTTTATACCCTCTCTGGGCTTTGAATTTGAGCTTGTATTCTGATTGGTTGTCAGACTCTGATGGGGCCATGCTCTGTAGGATGTCCTGAGTCCCAGGCTTGACTGAGCCTTGCTGGATGATGTAATCTTCCCAGGTGCCATGTAGTGAGATGGGTAGAGAGCTAATCCTATCATGTCCTGAGGGCCATGTCTTAATCCCAGCACCCTGGAGCTGAAGTGGGGTCAGGGAGCTGCAGGGACCCAGGCTTTGTCTTTAAAACATGTTTGTCATTTTCTCATCCAGGGAAACATAATATTCATAATATTTCATTTTTCTAGGAGAGGGGTAGGTGCTAACTTCCTACACTACCCTATTTAGTATCAATTGTCCTATGTACATGACAGCTGTGAGCAAATATTACCACAGCTACTTAAATTCTAAAGTCTTCTGCCATCTAGACAAGCTTAGAAGCAATCTGATCCAAAGAGATCCCAGAAACCAGTGCTTGTACCAGACAGCCTTAGATCCTACATTTGGATCAAAGACTTCCTGACGGATCGTCCACAAACAGTAAGGGTTGGGTCCTTTACATCTTCCACGCTAAAGCTCAGCACAGGCTCCCCTCAGGGCTGTGTGCTCAGTCCCTACCTGTACTCATGCTGTATACATATGACTGCATATCCTCTGATCCATCCAACATCATAATAAAGTTTGGGTCAGTGCTGGGTCTCATAACTGGAGGGGACGAATCAGCATACAGGGAAGAAATCCAGAAGGTATCTGCATGGTGCTCAAGAAACAACTTACATCTAAATACTAATAAGACAAAGGAGATGGTGCTAGATTTCCGGAAGCACAGAGAGGAACCTGCCCCACTGTATATCGAGGAGGGCTGTGTGGAGAGAGTTTCCTCTTTTAAATTCTTGGGAGTGCTTATTAGTCAAGATCTCACCTGGAAAAACAACACTTCTCTGGTGATTGGAAAGGCCCAACAAAGACGCCATTTCCTTAGAGTCCTGCAAAAAAATCAGGTGGAACAACGGCTAATGACCTCTTTCTATCGGTCCACCATAGAAAGTGTCCTCACATATTGCATTATAGTATGGTATACTGGTTTAACAGCTGTGGACAGGAAGGCACTACAGAGAGTGATCAATTCGGCACAAGAAACCATTGGTTGCCCTCTGACCCCACTGGATGACATCGCCAGATCTCGCTGCTTTAGCAGAATAAGGAAGATACTCAGAGATGATTCACACCCTGGTCATTGTCTCTTTGCACTTCTACCATCGGGCAGAAGTCATTAAAGTATAGCAGCCGAACAAATAGGTTTAAAGTTAGTTTCTATCCTTGGGCTGTCAGACCTTTAAATACAACCACAATCACTCCATGCACACACTAGTTTTTTTTTCCTTTTTCTTTCTTTTGTCGTTTCTGCTATAATTTTGCACCAGTGAGGTTAAAACCAATTTCGTATTTAAGTACAATGACAATAAAGATTACACTTATACTTAAGATGTGATCACAGATTGAACAGCTGTCTGTGCCAAGTAAGCTACAACTCTTTTTTAGTTCTTCATTCTACCCATTATTTGGTCATCTCATCTCCATTTCAATGCAGGACTTCATCTGCATTTCCAGTATTTGAATAAGATGAAAGCTTTCATATTTACTTACTGTAAACAATATGCTTATTTTGGAATTCAAGAAAAATTGATGTTAATGCACATTCCAGATTTCAAATTTACATTTTCATGAGGTCAGAACAGCAATTCAGCATCCAGACTTTTACTTGATTATGGCTCTAATAAGCACCTGTTTGTTCCTTAAAGTTTTTAAGGCACATCTAAAGCAAATTTAGCATGTCTTCCAATATGCAAATAGACTTCTTCATAACAATGAGTTTTCAGTTTTCTTACATTACTGCTTCCACCATTTGGTGACATAGGTTGTTCACTGTACAGCTTGCCACTCGTGTAAGCTGTTTCTTTGCTCCTTTATGACTTTTTAGAGTTTGTATTTTCCATTTGCATCAATGACCAAAGAATATGTACTGTACAAGGTAGTTCACTATGTCAATTGAAATCGGGAGGTAGGAATAGAATCAGTTTCTGTAAGAAACTCAGACATAAGTGACCCGTTTCAGTCTTTTCCTGATGTGAAAATATATTTCTGTAAATGTATTACGGATAATCCTTGACGTACGACCACAACTGAGCCCAGGATTTCTGCTGCTAAATGAAAAATGTTTCTTGTGAACTTTGCCCTATTTTACAACTCCCCCCCCCAAAAAAAATTGCTAAGTGAATCACTGCAATTGTTAAGTTAGTAACACGGTTGTTAAGTGAATCTGGCTTTCCCCGTTGAATTTGCTTGTCAAAAGGTCGCAAAAGAGGATCACATGACCCCGGGACACTGCAACCATCGTAAATATGAGTCAGTTGCCAAGCGTCTGAAATGTGATCATGTGATCACATGGATGCTGAAGCGGTCGTAAATGTGAAAAATGGTCATAAGTCACTTTTTTCCAGTGTCATTGTAACTTTGAGCGGTCACTAAGTGAACTGTTGTAAATTGAGGACTACTTGTGTTTGTACCAGAAATAGCAAAGCCTAAAAACACATAAAGGTACTAGTAATTTTAGGCAAATATTAGAGGCTCTCCCAAAGTACTTACAAAGTCTAATCCAACCTGCTCCGATCCTAGTGCCTTCTACATATATTAGGATCGAAACTCCTGGAATCCTAGCTTGCCATTTAGCTGTGGGAATTCTAGGCACTATGGTTGAGAGGCAATCAATGTTATTCTATAAGCTGCTTTCATCTGGGTTGAGTGGGTGTGTCTTCCGCTTTTGAGAATACCTTCAATGGAAAACATTCAAAGGCCATTTCAAAAGGGTTGCTTCTGTTTCTTTCCTTTCATTTTCAAGTTCTTCCTGTAATATTATCAGTGCAGCAAGTGGTAATTAATTTCTCAGAGCTCCACCTAGGTAAGCATTGATGGCTTGACACAGTTGTGAGAAGAGTGACTATTGCGAGCATTTCAAAAGCTACCCATCTCACATTTCTAAATAGAAAAGATCTACAGTTGAAGAGTTCCTAAGAATCAAATGTCTTCTTCAATTAATTCTGTAGCAACATAAGCAAATGAATTCTGAACTTTGATTATTGATACCTCGTGTTACCTACACACGATGGGTCAGTAAAATGAGATTGCATGCCTTGTAGGAAGTTTTAAAGATGATATAACATTATTTTCCTTTTCAAGCGTGAAAATCAAGAGGTTTTTCTTTTTAAAAAAACCTCTATATATTTTTTGAGCCAGATTTTCTGTCACTAGGATAAGCTCCCAAAAAGGGATCTGTGCTTCTCCACAGAGAATGATAATAAGAGAAATGAATACTGCTATCTCTCCCAAACTTCCTTGTTAAAATCGCTAAAAAAACTATAAATAATGAATTTCAAATTATGGTAACATGGGGCCCATAACCTGAATTCATACGATTCATTTAATCTGGTTATTGACTTGTGCCATTTTATCCCTTTAATGAATGCACTGAATCATAAGCCATACTCCTCACCCATTTAGTTTATGATACGCTACCCTGTTTCCCTGAAAATAAGACCTCCCTGGATAATAAGCCCAATCGGACTTTTTAGCGCATGCGCTAAAATAAGCCCTTCCCCCAAAATAAGCCTTCCCTGAAAATATTGCAACATAGCAGCAGCCATGATGGCCATGCTCTCTGCCTCCTGCACCTCAAAAATAATGACCTCCCTGAAAATAAGGCCAAGTATTTATTTCACGGGTCAAATGAAAATAAGACCCTATCTTATTTTCGGGGAAACACTGTATAGTAACTTGAGAACTGAGAAAGTGGCTTAATTTCACACACACACAAACACCAAAAAAATCACCTTTAAAATGGAAAGAAAGACTGCCATCGAGTATAAGGTAATGGAGCCAAGCAAATGCTATCTGTTTCATATCCTACTGCATCTGTGGGAGGATTTTGTTCTGAGGATGTTATAGGTGATATTTAGTGCAAGTTTCATTGTTTGTCCTTTCCGGTTTCTGCAACAACATGGGATACAGTCGAGTGCATGGAGCCACCAAGAGAGGGAGCCTATTGCCATTTCACCACTATGAAGCCTCTTTCAATGTAGGTCAGGGGTGTCCAAACTTGGGAACTTTAAGACTTGTGGACTTCAACTCCCAGAATTCCCCAGCCAGCCATGCTGGCTGGGGAATTCTGGGAGTTGAAGTCCACAAGTCTTAAGTTCCCAAGTTTGGACACCCCTGATGTAGGTCAAAAGGCAGAAGAGGTGAGGGCAGGGAAGAACGCCTGCATCTGGAATGCTAACACAGTCACTAATCCTGGCTTGGATATTTGCAACAGCAGTAATAAGCACTGTGCCTAATTACTGTTCTTTTAGACAGAGGCAGGTGAGGAACTATAATTTGAATTACACTGACTTATTGGGGACAGGCTGCAGAGCAAGTTGCTATCAGATCAGAGTAGAACCAAATCAGGATGCACCAGAGGACTCACAGTCAGAGCAAGCAATGACTGCTACCTAAATGTTGGTAAACTACTGGAGCAGGAGATCAGCGCCACGAGAAAGAAAAGAATTGCTAGGGCGTCATGTGCACATGTCAACCATATGCAGAATACATCATGCGGAAAGCTGCACCAGAAGATAAAAAAACATTGGAATTAAAATGGCTGGGAAATTAACAAGCATCTCCAATGCGCTGACAGTGTTGGAAGTCAGAAACACTGGTATCAGTCTAAAACAGGGGTGTCCAAACTTGGGAACTTTAAGACTTGTGGACTTCAACTCCCAGAATTCTCCAGCCAGCTATGCTGGCTGAGGAATTCTGGGAGTTGAAGTCCACAAGTCTTAAAGTTCCCAAGTTTGGACACCCCTGGTCTAAAACGTTGCTGAAAGTGAAAATAATAAGTGGGAATGCTCAGTATGTAAAGCTAACGCTGTGTCAACAGTCAGTGCAAATTGAAGTTGAAGTAGGAACAGAGTTTATCTTCCTAATTTCAAAATGTAATAGATGTGGTGACTGCAGGAAGCCACAAAGCAAAATGATATCTGCTGTTTGGGAGAAAGACTGGTATAAAAAAGAGATATTAAAGTACAGCAATATATCAAGGTTCATATTATCAAAGCCATTGTTTTTCCCCCTTGAAACACATGGCTGTGAAAGCCAGACCGTTGGAAAAGCTGAATGAAGAAAAAACTATTGCCTTGGTATTGTGCTACAGGAGAAAAATATTTAAAAAACCTATCTGGAACTGCATGCCATTCAGTAGTAGTTGAAGTGAAACCAGACTGTTCACTGGATGCTTAAGAATGAAAATAAAGCTTAAATACTTTGGAAATATAGCATGAAGGAAAGAGTAATTGAAGAAGACCCCAAAGCTTGGAAAAAATTGAGAGCTATAAAAAATAAGTCTGACAGAAGACAATGTGGCTAGATTCTATCACTGATGACAGAAGCATTAGCTTACAAGAACTTGAAGTGATTACTGACTGACTCCCTTTTTACAAGCCTGCAATCCTTTAATTTGGAGTAGAGTCAGGATGGAGCTCAGTGTTTACTGGCCAGAAGCCCTTCCTGATTCTTACGCAGAGTTTGCAGCAGATATTTTTTTTCTTTGCACCCTAGCAGAGAACCATCTGCCTCTACTTAGCATTGAACTCTCAATCTTCCTAATGGGAGGCAAGCATCTTCCCCACTAGGACACCACACCGCTAAAATAAAATCATCAGGTCAAAAAGTGACTGAAATGAACTGCAATGTGTACCTAATAGAGATTTTATTATGAAAAAAACTATTGTCTTTCACCCTGAAATTGAGTGAGGAAATAATATATATACAAATAGGTATTATGCATATGGCAATATAGAGATTCAAAGCTATACTAAGTTATTACAGTGGCATTCTGGCATGGATTGAACAACACTTGAACAAGTAATGTGTTAATATAATGTAAGCAGCTATTCTTAAGAAGTGTAAGGGACTTTGGAAGGTCTTTAAGAGTTGGAAGGGACTTTGAAGGTCTTCTAGTCCAGCCCCCTGCTCAAGCAGGACACCCTATACTAGTGATGGTGAACCTTTTTGGTGCCGAGTCCCCAAAGTGCATGCTCACGCATCCAAAATGCAGTGCAAGCTTTCCCCGTGCACACACACACTGCACATGCATACATGTCCCCCATCCATGTGCCTCATCCCCTGCCCAGGTTGGTGCAGGAGACCTTCCGGGGGGGGGCACGCACGCATGTTAAACCCCAAAATGCAATGCAAGTTCCCCCGCACATGCACCCTGCCTTCCCATGCTTGTGCACATGTGTCCCCTGCATAGGACCCACCCCTGGGCATATGCGGCAGAGACCCGGAGACCAGTTGGTTGGTGGGAGGCACTTGCACATGTGTGGTGAAGCTGGGCTGGGGCAACGGCTGGCATGCCCGCAGAGAAGGCTCTGAGTGCCACCTGTGGCACACGCACCATAGGTTTGCCATCATGGCCCCATACTATTTTAGACAAATAGCTGTCCACGCCCTTTAAAAGCCTCCAATGATGGAGCAACCACAACTTCCGAAAGGAAACTGTTCCACTGGTTTATTGTTCTTATTTTGATACTTTGGCCAATAATTCCCATTATTTCCAACTACTAACTATATTAGCTACAACTGACTAAATATCATACCGACATGTTTTTTTAAATCATATAGTGGGGCTGGGTGGGTTAGTGGAATGTTATCTGCCATCATGTCAATCTGCAATATCTGTTTTTGTTTCCTCTTGAAGGACTCCATTAAACCACACAACGAGATATCCAGAGGCTTCCGATAGAATTTGATGAAACTGTAACATCTATTCCTCTCTCTCTTTCTCTCTCTGGCTTAATCAAGTTACGGTGTAGGTCATGGTATTAAATAAGTATCCCTTAAGCAGCAGGACAAGAATGAGGGCCATAAACCCAAAATTCATGTTGGACAAGATGGAAATTTTATGAATAAGGTATATTTGAATTAATTACAATGACCAAATTAATTACTGTCAACTACTGTAGGTGGGGCCTTTCCTGAAGGTATTTACAATTTGGAGATCTTTCTCGACCCATCATTGTCACTGATGTTATAGATGCACGCCTAAAGATGATGACACCATATAGACCTTCCTCAACAATAGGCCACTTCAGAAAACTCTGTATCCTAAAGGACTTTAGTTTTTTGGGTTTTTTTAAATTAAATTGCCTGTTTGCTATTCCAAGAGAGAGAAGCAGTTTTATCAGTTTCAGCTGAAAAGACCTTTAAGCGCTCTCTCTTATGGCATTGTTTCCTGACTTGCAACTTCGCAATTTCTGGTTTCAGCTTGGTTTATTAATGGCAAGGGATGGCAAGAATACAGATACATTTTCCCTGTACACTTTCAAATGTCAGAAAAGGCCACACTGGAAAAGTAAATGCCTACGTGCTGGAAACAAGGAGAGGGACCCATTTACTCTAAAACTCTGGGAGGCAAATCCTTCTTTCTGATACCCTGCTAGCCTCAAACTGGTAGAACATTAAACTCCCAGGAAGCTCTGATATCAGAGCTCTCCAAAAGGTGGTGTACAATAAAGATAAAGGTTCCCCTTGCACATATGTGCTAGTCGCTCCCGATTCTAAGTGGCGGTGCTCATCTCTGTTTCAAAGCCGAACAGCCAGCACTGTCCAAAGACATCTCCATGGTCATGTGGCCAGCATGACTAAAGGCTGAAGGTGCACGGAACGCTGTTACATTCCCACCAAAATGGTCCCTATTTTTCTACTTGCATTTTTAAATGCTTTCGAACTGTTAGGTTGGCAGAAAGTGAGACAAGTAACGGGAGCTCACTCCATTACGCGGTGCTAAGGATTCAAACCACCGAATTGTTGACCTCTCTGATTGACAAACCCAGTATCTTAGCCATTGAGCCATCACTTAGCGTACAATATAGAAGCATTATTTGCATATTGCCCCAAACAATCTGGCTCCGCATTTTACCAACTTTGGAAGGATGGAAGGCTGAGTCAACCTTGAGCCTGGTCAAGATCGAACTCCAGGCTGTAGGCAGAGTTTGTCTGAATTTTAACCACTGTGCCACCAGGGCTCCAGCTATGATTACTATGACTCTGTTTTATTATTCAGTTTTTTTAGTTGAATAGGAAATAATGTGTTAGGAACTGGTGTGATTAAGCACTAGCAATGAACCCCAGGTCGAGGTTATAACAGAGCAACCCTGTAAAGTATACGCAGCGTGCGATAGATAAAGCAACCACACTGAATAATGGATAGTAAAGTAACAAAATAAACTTTACTTTTTGAAGAATATAGCAAAATCCATAAACACAGCCAAAAAGTCATACACAGAAAAAACAGTCCAATACTACCAAGATAACTTGGATACAAGTAGCAAATAACTTACACACAGTAAGTAGTAGCAACAGTAGTAACAGTTAGACAGCAGTTATCATACATCAATCAATCAAGAGAGAGAGAGAGAGCAACAACATCAGCTGCAATTTAAATGCTGTAATCTACTAATTAGCAGAGCTCCTCTCTTAAAGATACATAACATGCCTTGTGCAATATATTGTCTACCCAACTTGTTGGTTACACCCTAACATTCTCCCCTTTGGGTAGATCAATATATCCACTCACAATGTAAGATGATAACCTTCACATGATGAGGTATGTTTCACTGAACTTTGTGCCTTAGTGAAGTTGTCTGCTAAATTGTCTTCAGTTGAACAATATTCCAACTTTATCAGGCCATCCTTAATGCTTTGTCGAACATTAAGATACCTCAAATCAGTATACTTCGATCTCGTCTTAATAGCTAAACTAGTCGCTATTTTTATTGCTGCCTGATTATCTTCATAAACAGTAAAAGGTTCATTGATACTTAATCCCATATCTATAAGCAACTGCTTATAATATATCAGCTCAGTACATGTCAACGACAAACATGAAAACTCAGCTTCCATTGTGGATAAGCTTATGTGTTTCTGTCGTATCGACTTCCATCCAATCAGTACACCACCTAGCATAAAGGCTATGCCGGAAGTTGACTTCCTATTATCTATAGCAGCTGCAAAATTCGCATCAGCATAAACAGTCAAAACTAAATCCCTATTCGGTTCTAAATATAATGCATAGTGGATAGTTTTCTTCAAATAACGCAGCACATGCTTTGCTGCTTGCCAATGCCTCTCTGAAGGACTATCATTGAATCTAGCCAGTTGGTTCACACTAAATGATATATCTGGTCTAGACCAATTACTTAGGTACATTAGGCTACCTATCAAAGATTGATAGATTCCCTTATCAAAACCAGTACCCTCAGTAACCTCAGGTTTAAACTCCAATGCCATTGGTGTCTTTGCAGTCTTACATAGCTCCATGCTATATTTCTTAAGCAAATGATTAATTTTACCAGCCTGTGACAGCTTAAAACCTTTACTGGTTCTAACCACGTCTAAGCCCAGATAATGCTTAATTTCACCCAAATTCCGGATTTTAAATTTACTCTCTAATTGTGAAACAATGTCAATAGCTTCCTGCTCAGACCTAGTAATAATAGCTATATCGTCCGTGAACAAAAGCAACAACGAGATCAAACCATTTTTCACCCGTCTAAATATACAAGGATCAGCCAAACCTGGAATAAATCCCATAGCTTTTAGTTCATTTACTATGCATCTGTTCCACTCAAAACCGGACTGTTTTAAACCATAAAGGCTCTTTTTAAGTCTCCAACAACCAGTCTGGCCATTAGAATCCACACCTGGTGGCATCTTCATATAAATGGTATGCTGCAATGGAGCATGCAGATACGCTGTTTCAACATCAATATGGGTAACATTACACCGATACTTAGCAGCCCACACCAATGCTGCCCTCAACGTAGAGGCTTTCAAGCTCGGAGCAAAAACCTCATCGTAATCCCTCTCAGTTTGGGAAAACCCTTGAGCAACTAAACGAGCCTTATAAATGGCATTACCAGCAGCATCGTTTTTAATTTTAAACACCCATCTACAGCCAATTGCACTCTCCCCTGAAGGGAGCCTAGCTTCTTCATAAACCTTCAATTCCTGTAAGGATTTCAACTCCTTCTCCATAGCTGTCTTCCACAATTTCTTTTCCTTTTCAGGATACAGCCTTAACTCTGCAAAACTAGAAGGTTCTATGCTAACTTGCAATACTACACTGGCTTGGTATCTGTCGGGTGGATGCCTGTCCCTAGTAGACCTCCTAGGCAATACAGGACTTGCAGAATCATCCTGTTCCACCTCACGAGTAGATTCTACATCTACATCTTCCTCCCTTTTCAGAGTAATAGATGGACCATCCTGATTCTCTAACTGCTCATTTGGTGTATCATGATTAACCAAACGATCAACATCTATATCATCACAAACCTTGTGAAACTCTTGTTCTAGCTTCTCCCAACCAACATGTTCTGAAAATTTAGCACTAGCACTGTGCATAATTCTCCGAGTTCCAGGTTCCCAGAACCTAAACGATCTATGATTGGAATTGTACCCAACAAAAACCATCTTCCTAGCTCTGCTTTGATCCTTCCGTCTAGTCTGTGAGGGAATATGCACCCAAGCAGGGACACCAAATGTGTGTAAATAACTCAAATCAGGCTTCCTACCATGCCAAAGAGTATAAGGAATCTTACCAGTAGTTGAGTTAACTACTATGTTCAGAATATGGTTTGCACACATTATAGCCTCACCCCAAAGCTTTTCTGACAAACCAGAATCAACCAGCATAGTTCTGGTCATTGCCTGCAATGATTGACCACGTCTTTCAATAAATGAATTATGTTCTGGCCTGTAGGGGGCAGAACGCCTATGTTCTATACCAGCATTCTCCAACATTGATGTAAACCTATGATTAGTGAATTCAGACCCATTATCAGTGACTAGGCAAAGTACTTTTTTATCCATCTTACGTTCAACAAACTTTAACCATTTAGTAAAATGTTGGAAAGTTTCTGCCTTTGATTTCATTACATAACAGAAACCATACCTAGAATAATGGTCCATAATGCTGAGTATATAGCAGGCACCTCCTAAGCTAGGTTTCTTAGGGCCAATTAGGTCTGCAAACACTACATCCAGTGGTTTAGATGTCTTGAATCCTTGAAACCGGTTTGCAGGAGTAACCTTACTTTTAGCCTGGTTACAGGCATTACAGTTAAGATATTTTGAACAAGGTTTCAAATTGATTCCATTAGATAGAATAACAGTTTGACGTACCATTTTATAATTTACATGGCCTAAACGTCTATGAAGTAGATGTATACAGTTATCATGGGGCTGTTTATTCTTATAATCAGGTTCAGAACTCGCAATATTTAAAGAGTTCTCATGTAGAATAAATAAATTATTCTCCAAATTGGCAATAACACTATTACCTTCCTTTTCAATAATGCATCTATCATTCTTAAATGTTACTGTAAACCCACATTTCACAAGGTCTTTTACAGATAATAGGTTAAATTTCATTTTAGGTACATATAACATTTCCAATTTTTCATTAATACATGGACAATAAGCTGTACCTTCACCTGAAGCCTTAATTTTCCAACCATTTGCTAAGGAAATGTGCTGTTTGCTAGCCTTCATAGTAACAAACCTTTCTTTAACCTTAGTTATAGAATGGGATGCGCCACTGTCAACCACCCAGAAACTATGGTTTACAGCCTTATCTACCTTAGCTACAGTTACAGTAACATTGTTGCTTTTTCTTTTACTATTAGCAACACTCCTTTTCTTGCTATTTTTACAGTTCTTAGCAATATGCCCCTTACCACCACAAGAATAACATTTCTTAACAAAATTTACAGTTGAAAACTGTGTTTCTTCTTGTGATTGATTGTCTCTGAACTGAACTCTATCCTCTCTTCGTCTGGACTCTTCAAGCAATCTCCCGGTAACCTCAGATAATGTCAGTTCATCTCGTGAAAGAACTTCCAATGAGGAAACAAAAGAGTCGTAGCTTTCATCAAGCGATGATAGAATAATATACACCTGTTGAAGCTCAGAAAAAATTAACTCTTTTTCTTGCAAATCCTGCAAAGTTTTCTTCATGAAGTCTAAATGAGCCAACATATCACCACCTTTTTGCAAACGGGCTCTAAACAGTTTCCGTGTGAGATGAATATGAGCACCCACACTGTCCCAAACATAAATTCTCCGCAATGTGTTCCAACACCTAGCAGCAGACTCTTCGCCACGAATATGGACCAGTTGCTGGTCATTCAGTGTTAGTCCAATAATGCAGAGAGCTCTCTCATTGTCCCTGTTAAACTGCGCAATCTTCTTCGCATCCTCATTATCAGCAGGATCCCAATCTGTAACATCTGGTGGGTTCTGAACCACAAACCACAGTCCTTCTCTACGCAGAAGTAGGGAACACTTCAAGGACCAGGAAACATAGTTGGTTCCATCAAACCGGGTAATCATGGAGAGTGCAGCAGACTGTTCTTGTGCCATATTCACTAAAATAAACTATCCAAAAAGTGGTGCTTAAAAAAAAAAATTATGGTTAAGGCAGGGCGTCTGGGCCCATAACCAATGTTAGGAACTGGTGCGATTAAGCACTAGCAATGAACCCCAGGTCGAGGTTATAACAGAGCAACCCTGTAAAGTATACGCAGCGTGCGATAGATAAAGCAACCACACTGAATAATGGATAGTAAAGTAACAAAATAAACTTTACTTTTTGAAGAATATAGCAAAATCCATAAACACAGCCAAAAAGTCATACACAGAAAAAACAGTCCAATACTACCAAGATAACTTGGATACAAGTAGCAAATAACTTACACACAGTAAGTAGTAGCAACAGTAGTAACAGTTAGACAGCAGTTATCATACATCAATCAAGAGAGAGAGAGAGAGAGAGCAACAACATCAGCTGCAATTTAAATGCTGTAATCTACTAATTAGCAGAGCTCCTCTCTTAAAGATACATAACATACCTTGTGCAATATATTGTCTACCCAACTTGTTGGTTACACCCTAACATAATGTACGAAATTGTGTACTAAATCATCACAGCACAACTAGTAAAAAGTAGCATAAATAACCAAGTTATTGCCAAAACGGTATCATTGATTGACTTTGCTACCAATCTTCCAAGCCAATTTCTTTTTTTTTAAATGTTCATTTTTTTTAGAACAACATAGCTATAATTAAACTGAGGCCGAGACATTAATCAAGAAACCATATGCAAAATGAACCATTCTTAATACAAAAATATATTTATAGCATCTTCAAATCAATTATTCACTCAGAGCTGATTATTACAAACAAATAAAACAGACCTCCTACTTCACTGTTACTGTGATTAAAATGACACATTTAGACTGGCTTGGCTCTTAATATCGGCAAGCTGCATAATATTCCCTTCCTCCTATGTATGAACAAATTACCATAGTCCCCCCACCTTTTTAAAGAAGCAATCAATTTTAATTGAAATCTCTATCTGTATAGAATATGCTTAGGCAGCATGGAAATTCTTGCTAATTTGCATGTTCTTGATGATGATTTGAACATAACATTAGTAAATTCAGTGAACAGAATCCTCAAAGTAAAACATATTGACAACAGTGCTACTTACTGGTTCCTTTTAAGACTACTCAGTTGATTCAATACAATACAATACAATAGCAGAGTTGGAAGGGACCTTGGAGGTCTTCTAGTCCAACCTCCTGCCCAAGCAGGAAACCCTATACAATCCAACATCTTCTTCTTTTTTTAAAAAGAATTTTATTCATTTTTAAACATTTATGGGAAAGGGTAAGTGGATATACAAAAATTTTGGCAGCTCCATCATGCTAGAGGTAGAAATCTCTCCAAATCTCACAACTTTTACAGAAAAGAAAAAACAAAAGATAAAAGATAAGCAGAAACAGCGTCTTGTTATACATTGTATCAACCATGTGTTCAATCATCTCTTTTGCCACTTTCTAATATATCAACAATTACAATGATATTTCAAATACATTTATTTTTGTGACCTGAGTCTTTCCATTATTGTTCCCTCCCCCCTGTCCTCAGGTGGAGCCGCAGCCCCTCCCTCCTTCATATCTTGTGTATTGTCACCTTTTTCACTACCTCTTATATTTTCGTCTTCTAGGAGGGCACTATGTTTTTTAATGAAGGCCTCTGCCTCCACAACTGTGTTGATTCTAATTCTTTTTCCCTCCCAGAAGATCAACATTCCTTCTGGCAATAACCATCTAAACCAAACTCCCTTATTATATAATTTCTTTGATAAGGAGGAATACTTCCTCCTCTTATCTTTTATTTTATTTTATTTTATTTTATTTTTTTCGGAATTTGCTTAAGAATGGTAATTTCTTTGTCTTTATATTTTAGTGGTCCCCCCCTTTGGGCCCCTAGCACCTCATCCCTCATGGTCTTCCTAAGAAATTTAACATGTACTTCCCTTGGAACCTTATGTGTTCTGGCATATGCTGAGTTGATCCTGTAAATCAGATCCATATCCCACCACAATTGTTTTTTATCTCTCTTAATATATTCTGCTAAGATTGTACTCATAATATCCTTAAGATCTTCATCTTCTGTCTCCGGTAGGTTCTGAAATCTGAGAAAAAAGGACATTCTTTCAAGTTCTATCTTTACCATAAAATTTTCCAATTCTCTATTCCCCTTCTGGACTGCCTTAACCTCCTCCCCCAGCCCGACTGCACCCTCCTCCAGAACACCGATTCTTTGTTTATTTTCTGTTGTTTGCTGCTGTACACCTCTGAGCTGTTCTTTAAAATCTGCCACCTCTTTTTTCAACTCATTTTGTCCCTTCATAAGAGCCTGGAACATTTGGATAACAGATAAATCTTTTGAGCTCTCTCCAGTCCCTTCTTGTTGTAAAAATGATGGAATTTTTGTCTGTTGAGTCGTTGGGCTGGATGTAGAGGAGGTAGGTGCCGAGGCTGCCTTGCCTGAAGGTGGTTTTCTGGGCCCCATTTGTCTGAGTTCAGAGATGAGTGTAAATCTTTTGCAAAAGAAATGGCATCTGTGCAGTGTGCAGCTGGGTGAGTCCGAGAAGACAGGCAAGTCCAAAATCACAGTTCCCCCCCAAAAAAAAGAAAAGAAAAGAAAATCAAATAATCCAAATCCAGAAAGACCACATAACAGGAGGAGCTCCAGGAGTCCTTCAGGGGGGAGTAGCAATATAAAGCCAGGAATTTCTTCAAATATAGTTTCAAAAGGCAAATTTCATTTATAAGTGAATGACCACCCATTTTTACATGCTTTTTTCGCCCTCCCCAGGCTCCAGAGGCTTTATATGAGCCTGGGGAGGGCGAAAACAGCCTCCCCCGCCCCCCGGATGCCCTCCGGAGGTGTCAGGGAAGCCTCCAGACAGTCCCTGAAGCCTTTGGAGTACTCAAAACGACCCTTCGAGCAAACCGTAAGTCATTTCCGGTTTGCTCAGATGATCATTTTGAGCGCTCTGATGGTTCAGGGACTGTCCGGAGGCTTCCCTAAAGCCTTCGGAGCGCTCAAAACGACCCTCCGAGCAAACCGGAAGTGACTTCTGGTTTGCTCTGAGGGTCGTTTTAAGCGTTCCAAAGGCTTCAGGGAAGCCTCCGGACAGTCCCTGAAGCCTTCAGAATGCTCAAAACGATCCTCTGAGCAAACAGGAGTTTGCTCAGAGGATCGTTTTGAGCGCTCCGAAGGCGTCAGGGAAGCTCATGAAGCCTCTGGGGGGCCTCCGGGGGGCGGGGGGCTCTTTTCACCCTCCCCAGGCTCCTATAAAGCCTCTGGAGCTTGGGGAGGGTGAAAATGGCTTTTAAAATGGTGAACATGACAAATGGCTCCATGTGCCACCTGTGGCATGCGTACCATAGGTTCACCATCACTGTGCTAGACTGAGCTTTTGTAATCTTATTTTTCAAAATTTCCAACAAAGTTTCAGACCTACAAAGTGCCCTTTGGACTCACACAACAAGAAAACAACACAAAAATAATTTTAGCAAAAGTTGTTCATAAGAGCTAGATGCTACTATTAGATTATCTGAACTGTTTCAGCCTCTAATATTACAATTCTTTTTAGTGCTTGAAGGTGAAGCAAATTTCTTCAGGACCTCTTAGTGATCAAATCAGTTGTTGCTAGAGAGGTCTTGACTATATGGAACATTTCTGCAACATTTTACACACACACACACACACACACACACACACACACACACTAAAATGCAGAAACCTAGAATTATTTATTCATAAAATGATAAGGTTTCATGTCGACAGTGAAAAATATGTAATGGATGCAAAAAAAAAGAGGTATTTTGCAAGATAAAGAATAAATTGAAGGGTAGGTAGAGGGGGGCAATTTAATTGGGGAGCTCTCCTTTGTAAACCCCTGAATAGCATATACAAAACAGGAAAAGTACTTGACAGTAACTCTTGCTGTGCCCTCACAAGGTTCTAGTTGTCTTTTGTTTGATTTCTGATTATTTGCTTTTGTAATGAGATGTCTATTTGCAAAGATGAATTCATGCGCAAACCTCATTTAATATCTATTTGCAACTGCACGGTGCTCCTTTGCAAGCTAATGAATAGGATGAAAATAAGAGAAAAGCCCTTTGGAGCTTGGGTGTCATTGAGGTTGTATACATCAGCTTGTAAATGACACCCACAAAGACAATACCAGAGAAAGTCTTGCAGTCAACAAAACCAAGTAATCTTCTCACTCCCAAGTGCAGTAAACCTTTTGTTAAACTGGAAACTATGTCCAAGAGCAATCATTTGCAAGAGTCTGTAAATGTTTTCATCCTGGAAAAACAGGACTATGCTACCCGCAGAATCTTATTCTTCTTGTTTTTTTTAAAAAAATCAGTAGTAAATCTGCTACTACAACTGTAGCCAGAAAAGTGTAGCAAATCAGAATTGGACATTTCAAAGAGCCATTTGGGGAAGTGAAGAGAAGGGAACAACTTTAACTAATAGACAAACACATTATATTTCAATCCATCTCCATTTCAAGAGCCATCTTTTATCTGTTTTTAACTACACTTAAGAAGTAAGGTACATACTTCTCTTTTGTAAAAACGAAAGCAAAAACCTGTTATCAAGTCTCAGAGGTGAATTGCAACTGCTGGAGAGAAGGGCCATCCTGTTAAGGATTTTTTAAAAAAACCATTATGACTAAGCATTGAGCTTGCATATTCCTTACTACAAAGCAGCTGATCTTCTGTGTCAAGAGACCGCTGAGGGAGCTGTATTTCCTCTCTCTGGATGTTATTATTGTTTAAAAATTATTGGTACCAGGAGTGGGTTGCTGCCGGTTTTACTACCGGTTTGCAATCCCCAAACCGGTAGTATTCGCATCTATTTGTAAATAGATTCAAACATAACAGAATGCCATACTTAGTCCCCTAGAGACTTCTTGCTCAAAGACAACAGAATCTGGGTAAATACTGTCAATTTCAGGGGTGGGATGCTGCCGGTTTTACTACCAGCTCACAATGTACACGCAACACACATGTGCTGTTCAATGTAAATTGTTCTTCGCGCATGCGCAGAACAATTTACAGTGAACTGCACACTTGCAGTCACTAAATTCAAAATGGTGGCAGCCCAGCGGCGGCGAGGGAACCGGTTTGGGGGCATGGCAGGCCTGGTTCGATGCTGGTTCTGCGTCCCAGGCCTGACTTCCACTACTGGTTCGGCTGAACCGGGCCGAACCGGCAGCAACCCACCTCTGATTGGTCCCTGTTCCTCAACTCTTGCTTTTGCTGATCAAAATTTAGTCCAAGTTCTTCTCTGAGTAAAGTCAATCTGACAATTAATCTGCAATTGGAGCAGCAATGATTGCAAAAGTTACTAAGTTTCACTCAGATGTAAAGCTCTAAACTAAACAGGAAGTCTAAACTTTTAAGTACTGGAAATGAAAGGCCGGTCATTTAAATTAGAAAGAACAAAGGCTAGAATAGTAAGATTATGCTTTCTTTCAGTGGACCAGAATGAGGGGGCGGGGGGGGGGAATGCTAGAGAATTTTACTGAGTCTGCTTTGGTGACTTGTATTTCCTGTGAATTCATTACTCTCTCTCTCCCAGGCATTAGTTACTGCCAAGAGGCATACGATGACACATGTGTGATGATGTCACCATCCATGCATTAAATATGAAACATAATGATGCATGAATGTGGTGTTTGTGTGATGACATAATCAATCAGCTGTTCTTGTTTTGAAATCATTTTTATGCAATTGCTCCTAGCCCATGATATTGATGATAATCTCATCAGATGTAGCAGCGGAAGCATCCCCCTGAGATTCAGATGGACCTGTTAGCCTTCCCAAAGATGGCTTTACTCCCAGGCTCTGTGGCCAGGATATTAATGGAATTAGATATGTATTGTGGTAAGATTTGAGATGGTTTATTAGGAGTCTGAATTGGTGGTCTAGAGATGAAGATGCTCATCTCCCACCCAGAAGGTTGAGAGAGCTCAATCCTAGATAGCAGCAGATGTTTATCAGGGTGCAAAGAGAAAATATCTGCTAGGAACTCCATGGACGTAGGCCAGGGGTGTCCAAACTTGGCAACTTTAAGACTTGCGGACTTCAACTCCCAGAATTCCCCAGCCAGCTGCTGGCTGGGGAATTCTGGGAGTTGAAGTCCACAAGTCTTAAAGTTGCCAAGTTTGGACACCCCTGACGTAGGCATTAGGAAGGGCATCCGGTCAGTAAACGCTCAGTTCCATTCAGTTGCCCCAACTGTACTCTGAATAAAGGGATTAAAGGGTTGTAAAAAAAAAATAGGAATCTCAGTTGCACTGCATTATTGTTCGTTGGTGTTGTTATGCTTTTTGTATTGTTTTCCACTTGTCACCCATATAAATTATTTAATTAAATAAATAAATGAAGCTCAATTCCTTCAGTCTCTGCTTGTTAAACTGCAGATAGCTGTTCTGTCCTTCTTTTCTGTCTCTCGAAGTTTCTCTTCCTCTTACACTGAATTCTGGAATTAGAAAGAGGTTTCTATGTCTGAATCCTGTACATTTTATACTTTTCATCGTTTTCAATGATATATGTTTAGGATGTGTGTGTGTGTGTGTGTGTGTTGTATTTGTATACCAGGGGTTGTAACACAAATACATACATACATACATACATACATACATACATACCAGTGGTGGGTTTCAAATTTTTTTGGAACCTACTCTGTGGGTGTGGCCTCCTTTGTGGGAGTGGCTTGCTGACCATGTGACCTGGTGGGAGTGGCTTGCTGACCATGTGACCTGGTGGGAGTGGCTTGTCGACCATGTGACCTGGTGGGAGTGGCTTGCCGACCATGTGACCTGGTGGGAGTGGCTTGCCGACCATGTGACCTGGTGGGAGTGGCTTGCCGACCATGTGACCTGGTGGGAGTGGTCAAGATGATGTCACTGAATTCTTTGCCACAATGGGTGAACTACAATAAGACTAAAATAAGTACAAAAACAATAAAAGAGCTACTTACAGAAGGAGGATGACTGTTCTTGCCAGTGTTCAGTATCACGGACTCCAGTGAATGGGCTGCACAAAGAAAACACACAGAAATGAACTCTTTCATTGCCAGTTTGGGATGAAACAAGCACACAAAAGAATAGAACAGGAAAATTACTGTCCTTTTTTGCGTCTTCTGCACCACCTTGCTCCAACAACCTGCATAAAGACAGACACAGAAAGCAAGACCTTAATTGCATGCACTGCATTAGGATGAAACAAGTATACAAAAGAATAGAAAAGGAAAATTACTGTCCTTTTTTGCGTCTTCTGCACCACCTTGCTCCAACAACCTGCATAAAGACAGACAGAGAAAGCAAGACCTTAATTGCATGCACTGCATTAGGATGAAACAAGCACACAAAAGAATAGAACAGGAAAATTACTGTCCTTTTTTGCGTCTCCTGCACCACCTTGCTCCAACAACCTGCATAAAGACAGACAGAGAAAGCAAGACCTTAATTGCATGCACTGCATTAGGATGAAACAAGCACACAAAAGAATAGAACAGGAAAATTACTGTCCTTTTTTGCGTCTCCTGCACCACCTTGCTCCAACAACCTGCATAAAGACAGACAGAGAAAGCAAGACCTTAATTGCATGCACTGCATTAGGATGAAACAAGCACACAAAATAATAGAAAAGGAAAATTACTGTCCTTTTTTGCGTCTTCTGCACCACCTTGCTCCAACAACCTGCATAAAGACAGACACAGGAAGCATGAAGGGCTTGCACTTCACCATCTCAAGCATGAACACAGCACAGACCACACCACTCAGCCAGCATTAAACTCAGCTACTTACAGAGGAGAGATGACCAGCTTGCCCGTCTTCTGCACACCACCTTTTCAACGGAAGCGTATTGAAATACCTGCATAAAGAAAGACACAGGAAGCAAGACCTTAATTGCTTGCACTTCACCATCTCAAGCATGAACACAGCACAGACCACATCACTCAGCCAGCAATAAACTCAGCTACTTACAGAGGAGAGATGACCAGCTTGCCCGTCTTCTGCACACCACCTTTTCAACGGAAGCGTATTGAAATACCTGCATAAAGAAAGACACAGGAAGCAAGACCTTAATTGCTTGCACTTCACCATCTCAAGCATGAACACAGCACAGACCACATCACTCAGCCAGCATTAAACTCAGCTACTTACAGAGGAGAGATGACCAGCTTGCCCGTCTTCTGCACACCACCTTTTCAACGGAAGCGTATTGAAATACCTGCATAAAGAAAGACACAGGAAGCAAGACCTTAATTGCTTGCACTTCACCATCTCAAGCATGAACACAGCACAGACCACATCACTCAGCCAGCATTAAACTCAGCTACTTACAGAGGAGAGATGACCAGCTTGCCCGTCTTCTGCACACCACCTTTTCAACGGAAGCGTATTGAAATACCTGCATAAAGAAAGACACAGGAAGCAAGACCTTAATTGCTTGCACTTCACCATCTCAAGCATGAACACAGCACAGACCACATCACTCAGCCAGCATTAAACTCAGCTACTTACAGAGGAGAGATGACCAGCTTGCCCGTCTTCTGCACACCACCTTTTCAACGGAAGCGTATTGAAATACCTGCATAAAGAAAGACACAGGAAGCAAGACCTTAATTGCTTGCACTTCACCATCTCAAGCATGAACACAGCACAGACCACATCACTCAGCCAGCATTAAACTCAGCTACTTACAGAGGAGAGATGACCAGCTTGCCCGTCTTCTGCACACCACCTTTTCAACGGAAGCGTATTGAAATACCTGCATAAAGAAAGACACAGGAAGCAAGACCTTAATTGCTTGCACTTCACCATCTCAAGCATGAACACAGCACAGACCACATCACTCAGCCAGCATTAAACTCAGCTACTTACAGAGGAGAGATGACCAGCTTGCCCGTCTTCTGCACACCACCTTTTCAACGGAAGCGTATTGAAATACCTGCATAAAGAAAGACACAGGAAGCAAGACCTTAATTGCTTGCACTTCACCATCTCAAGCATGAACACAGCACAGACCACATCACTCAGCCAGCATTAAACTCAGCTACTTACAGAGGAGAGATGACCAGCTTGCCCGTCTTCTGCACACCACCTTTTCAACGGAAGCGTATTGAAATACCTGCATAAAGAAAGACACAGGAAGCAAGACCTTAATTGCTTGCACTTCACCATCTCAAGCATGAACACAGCACAGACCACATCACTCAGCCAGCATTAAACTCAGCTACTTACAGAGGAGAGATGACCAGCTTGCCCGTCTTCTGCACACCACCTTTTCAACGGAAGCGTATTGAAATACCTGCATAAAGAAAGACACAGGAAGCAAGACCTTAATTGCTTGCACTTCACCATCTCAAGCATGAACACAGCACAGACCACATCACTCAGCCAGCATTAAACTCAGCTACTTACAGAGGAGAGATGACCAGCTTGCCCGTCTTCTGCACACCACCTTTTCAACGGAAGCGTATTGAAATACCTGCATAAAGAAAGACACAGGAAGCAAGACCTTAATTGCTTGCACTTGCACCTTACATAAGAATAGCACAATGAAAGAGATACACTCAAGTACTTACTTGTTTTATTGCTTTTCTGGTTGTTGATATCTCCATAGTGTCCTTAGGCTTCCAGATTCTTCTGTTGCAGCTTTCTTCGTCTTCACCCGTGGATCATCAGCTGTGTGGTGGTGCGCTCTGAGCCAAGCTTTCACTGTAGGAATTGGGTCCCATCTCTCAACAGGTATGCCAACAACACTTATCACCATCAGATTACTTATGTTTTGTACAGTTAGGCGTGTTCTTTGTTCCGAACATATGAGGTTCATTTTTGAGAACCCCCTTTCCGCCTCTGCTGAACTAACAGCAATTGTTCTGACAATATCTCTAGCTTTCCGGATATTGCCAGGAATTTTGTACTTCTGTGGATTTTTCTTTACATTTTCCAAAAAATCTCTGTAGTCGTTAATGTTAATGTTGTGATTAAAAACATTGCCAAATGCATCCAATGCTTGCTCTGCCTCAGCCCATGGAACGACTACATCTTCAATGTGCCAGTAATCTGGCTCCAGATAAGTGATAAAGTGCAATTTGTTTGGTGTTGGCAATAGGCTACCTGTTCTTAGATGGTCGCAATCCATCAGCCTTTTCTTTAAATTGGTGATGATGCTTTCCACAAGTATTCCACGAGGAAGGGCAACAAATCGGTGATTTGGAGCTAACTTGATGTTTTGGAAGGCTTCTGTTTTTAGCAATTCCACAAGTTCGTTTTCACATTTGCCCTTACCCCGTCTAAGGATTTCCAAAGAATCGATTGACCGCAATACTAACTTTTGGGCCATGACGATATTTGTCTCTCTCCCCTGTAGAGCATTTGACAGCCAAGAAATCTCATTTAGGATGTCGATCATCAGGGCCAAATCCTGCAAAAAGTTTAAATTTTCAAAACGGGAAGCCATGCCCGGGAACCTTTCATTTCCCTGAAAAAACTGATGTAGCGCTGGATAAGCACGCCACACAGCCATGGTTGCCCTTAAACTACAGGCAGCCCATCTTGGTCCCAAAACTCTGCCAATCTTCACAATTTCTATGCCCAATTGTTCAGAGATTTGGAAGAGCTCATTCTGGCTCTTGCAGGATTTGTGGAAGGTGGTGTGTACTTTGTCCAGGAAGATCTTGAAATGGTTGATCTGCTTCACTTCTCTTATTGCATCATCCAGCACAAGTTGCAGGCGGTGGTTCAGGCAGTGCCAGATGATGATGTTTGGGAACTCTTGAGCTATTCTGGCGCTGACTCCAGATTTTCTTCCAAGCATAACGTTGGCACCATCGGAGCAGAAAGCGATTAAATTCTTGCGTAGATATCCGGTGGTAAATCCAACTCTATGCAAGCTTTCCATTGCTGCAGAAAATATGGTCTCTGCATCTTGTCTCTGTAATTCCAGAAGCTCAACGAAGATGGTTGCTGGGCACTCTGGATCCTCAACTTTAACGAAAACTATCAGCACTGCTCTCATTGAAAGTGTTGAGGCTTCATCAATAATTAGACACATCTACAGAAGAGATGGGAAGAAGATCGCAGGGTCGGTTTTATGGATAAAGAAGTGGAACTGATTAAGCAGATAAAAGAGACTGGCCCAAAACAAGTTAAAAGAATATATAATGTACTGTTAGAAAGAGACTCAGAAAGTGAATTGGTTAAGGATTGTATGATTAAATGGGCTCAGAATTTTGGTGAAGTGGTTATGTTGGAAACGTGGGAAAAAATATGGGTTCAGAATGTTAAATTTACACAGTCACAGAATTTAAGGGAGAATTTTTATAAAATGTTTTACAGATGGTATTTAGATCCTAAAAAATTATCATGCATGTACCCAAATGTTCAACCAAAATGTTGGAGATGCGGGTGTCTAGATGCTACCTTTTTAGGGTGGAGGGTGGGGCAATATATATGTATGAATAAATTATAAGATGGGATTAATGAAACATTGTTATGCTAGGAGAAATTTATATTAAGAGTTATAGATGTTAAATTACATCACAATTACATTACAAAACTCTTTTAATAAAAAAATAATAATTAGACACACCTTTCGATTATTTGCAATAATCCTTGAAAACACGGTGGTCTTGATTTGGTTTGCAATGAATTCAACGATTTTCACTGCAGATCTCCGTGAATGCAAGCCAACTCCCACATCCACTCCAACTGTATTGAGCAAATTTACTTGCGCTTCGATGTCTGAGAAGGGATTACATCTTTGCGCCAGATCGTAAACGGTGGTAAATATTGTGCAAGTAGTGGATAAATGTTTCTCAGTTGACTTATCCACGGATTTGGTCAAAGCCTCCTGCTCCCGTTGCTTACTGGTCTCCACGCAAATAAGGTGGGCTTTTGATTGAAAATGTTCCTTTAATTTTTTTCGGAGTGATGCTTGTTGAACATCCTTGCTTTTCCCTGCTGGTGCCACCTGGAAATGTTTCCACTCTTTGGAAACATGAATACCTTGCTCTAACGAGAACATGGGTTTTGCACAGTACTCACAACCCAGCTTCTTGTCGGATACTGCCAGTCCATCATACTTGTCCTTGAAGTTACTGTATTGCTGCAAATTCCAGCAATCAGGAAGTTGTAGAACTACAGTGGAGTCGATGGACTTGCTGCTTTCGCCGACCTCAACTGGTGGTAGTGGTCGTGCTGGTGCTGCTGGCGCTGGTGCTGGTGCTGGTGCTGCTGCTGGCGCTGGTGCTGCTGGTGGCGCTGGCGCTGCTGGTGGTGCTGGCGCTGGCGCTGGCGCTGCTGGCGCTGCTGGTGGCGCTGGTGCTGGTGGCGCTGGTGCTGCTGGTGGCGCTGGCGCTGCTGGTGGTGCTGGCGCTGCTGGTGGTGCCTGTTTTGGATCAGCTGATTCCTCAACTCTTGGTTTTTTGGAGAAGAAAGCAGTCAAACTCTGTTGCCTCTTCATTATGATAAGTAATACTAACTGCCTGCCAAAGAAATAAAACAATATTGGACTGAGGGTTGTAAGCTGAGGACTACAGGTAACAGAAGGGACCTCTGCATTCAACCAACAATGTATAGTCTTTTCAGGAAGGATGAGAAACAGGAAAGATATAGTCTTCAGTTCAAGAATGAATGTCATAGGTAGATTTAGTTCTCAGTTCCAAAAAACAAGAATATATGCAAGTAGCTATTCAGAAGTTAGTGGTTAGAAGCAATGGTAAAGCAAGATATGGAATTAAAACCAGAAATATTTTGTTGGCTATTTGAAAGGGAGTACAATATATATTTAATTTTACACATGTTAGCAGTTGCTGGAATTGTGTTTGCACAACAGTGGAAAAACAGAGTTATGAAAATGAATAAATATTACAATGTGCAGGAATAAATAAATTGACAATTAAAATCAAGAAGGCTTTGAATACTTTGTCACATGGGATTTGTTTTAGCAATTGCTAATTAACGGAAACAGAAAAAAGTATGAAAGAAAACAATAATTAAGCCTACTCTCGCAGCATTACACACCCACACCCATACAAACTATGACAGTGCCAGGAAAATCCAAAAAATAATATCCCCCCCCCAAAAAAAGACTGCAAATGAAACCAGCTATTTTTTCCCTAACCCTAAGGACAGGAAAGACAAAGCCACTGGAATAAATATTATCAAGACATTGTGGGAAATTATAAAGGACAGTGCCATGAAGCTCACAGAGCCATCAACCACCTCAGAATTACCTAACAAGGAGGGTGAAACACACTAAATCTGCCTTGCACCTGGCCTGCCCATAGAAAAGCAGCCACTTTGAGGCACATAAACCTGGTCTGAACACTTTTAAGCAACATAGTGCATCACAAAGAAAACATTTGGAAAAACTCCAACATAGTGCATCACAAAGAAAACATTTGGAAAAACTCCAAACAAATAAATAAATTATTACAGTAATTTCAACTTATAAACAATAAAAAATAAAAATTCCCAAAAAATAATTAGAAAAAAAAATCTATAAATAAAAAAAATCTTTTGTTAAGTATTCCACCAGCAAAAATTTATACTGCAAGATAGTGTATCAGCCAAGGTATACTGTTACCATAATTCCACCAGCAATAACTTATACTGTAACTATTTTAAGTTATACTGTTACTGTTATTTCACGAGCAATGTTTTAGATTTTAACCATTTCAAACTATTCCACATACAATTAAAAGGGAACCATTTAAAAAATATTCCATACACCAAAAATTGCAATAAAACTATTTTTAAAAAATCTATGCACAATACATTTTAAAGCATTGAGTATATAATATTTTTAAATTGTTTACTTTAATTTATTGGGGAAAGATTCTTTTTTTAAATAGTCTAAGACAATTTAAAAAAAGGATCTGCCACATACAATTAAAAGGGAACCATTTAAAAAATATTCCATACACCAAAAATTGCAATAAAACTATTTTTAAAAAATCTATGCACAATACATTTTAAAGCATTGAGTATATAATATTTTTAAATTGTTTACTTTAATTTATTGGGGAAAGATTCTTTTTTTAAATAGTCTAAGACAATTTAAAAAAAGGATCTGCCACATACAATTAAAAGGGAACCATTTAAAAAATATTCCATACACCAAAAATTGCCAATAAAACTATTTTTAAAAAATCTATGCACAATACATTTTAAAGCATTGAGTATATAATATTTTTAAATTGTTTACTTTAATTTATTGGGGAAAGATTCTTTTTTTAAATAGTCTAAGACAATTTAAAAAAAGGATCTGCCACATACAATTAAAAGGGAACCATTTAAAAAATATTCCATACACCAAAAATTGCCAATAAAACTATTTTTAAAAAATCTATGCACAATACATTTTAAAGCATTGAGTATATAATATTTTTAAATTGTTTACTTTAATTTATTGGGGAAAGATTCTTTTTTTAAATAGTCTAAGACAATTTAAAAAAAGGATCTGCCACATACAATTAAAAGGGAACCATTTAAAAAATATTCCATACACCAAAAATTGCCAATAAAACTATTTTTAAAAAATCTATGCACAATACATTTTAAAGCATTGAGTATATAATATTTTTAAATTGTTTACTTTAATTTATTGGGGAAAGATTCTTTTTTTAAATAGTCTAAGACAATTTAAAAAAAGGATCTGCCACATAAAATTAAAAGGGAACCATTTAAAAAATATTCCATACACCAAAAATTGCAATAAAACTATTTTTAAAAAATCTATGCACAATACATTTTAAAGCATTGAGTATATAATATTTTTAAATTGTTTACTTTAATTTATTGGGGAAAGATTCTTTTTTTAAATAGTCTAAGACAATTTAAAAAAAGGATCTGCCACATAAAATTAAAAGGGAACCATTTTAAAAATATTCCATACACCAAAAATTGCAATAAAACTATTTTTAAAAAATCTATGCACAATACATTTTAAAGCATTGAGTATATAATATTTTTAAATTGTTTACTTTAATTTATTGGGGAAAGATTCTTTTTTTAAATAGTCTAAGACAATTTAAAAAAAGATCCAGACACAATAAATTGAAGTAGACCATTTTAAAATATTCTATGCTAAATACTTTTAAGTAAAACTATTTTAAAACAATTCTTAAATAAAATATATTTTAAAATACATTTAAAAAAAAAGAAAAAAAACCAGGTCACTTACCAGCAGGCAGAATCAGCAGCACTCCGATGCGATGGATCAGACTCCGGATGGATGGCGAGACTGGCTGGCAGCAGGAAAGGTAAGACACCTGGAGAAGAAATAGAGTAAAGTTTAGTAAAGACATAGCCTGGCAGGCTTAGCTAGCTAGCCAGGCGAGGCTGGAGAACGGGGGGGGGGGCTTTTGGCCGCGGGGCGTATGCGAGGCCGCTGCCGCCGCCGCCGCTCGCCCGCCTTCGGCCAGATCGGCCACGCGAGGCCGCGGCTTTCCTGAGGAAAGGCCGCGGCCGCCGCTACCGCCGCCGCTCGCCCGGCTTCGGCCAGATCGGCCACGCGAGGCCGCGGCTTTCCTGAGGAAAGGCCGCGGCCGCCGCCACCGCTGCCGCCCGCCCGCCTTCGGCCAGATCGGCCACGCGAGGCCGCGGCTTTCCTGAGGAAAGGCCGCCGCCGCCGCCGCCGCTGCTCGCCCGCCTTCGGCCAGATCGGCCACGCGAGGCCGCGGCTTTCCTGAGGAAAGGCCGCGGCCGCCGCTACCGCCGCCGCTCGCCCGCCTTCGGCCAGATCGGCCACGCGAGGTCCCGGCTTTTGCGAGGGAAGGCCAAAGGCCTTCCTGCGCAAAACTAGGCCGCCGCCGCCCGCCTTCGGCCAGATTGCCTACGCGAGCCCATGGCTCGCGCAAGTTAGGCCACCCCGCCCGCCTGCGGCCGCGTGGCCTACGCAAGGCCGCGGCTTTCGTGAAGAAAGGCCGCGGCCGCCGCCACCGCCGCTCGCCCGCCTTCGGCCAGATCGGCCACGTGAGGTCCCGGCTTTTGCGAGGGAAGGCCAAAGGCCTTCCCGCACAAAACTAGGCCACCGCCGCCCGCCTTCGGCCAGATTGCCTACGCGAGCCCATGGCTCGCGCAAGTTAGGCCGCCCCGCCCGCCTGCGGCCGCGTGGCCTACGCGAGGCCGCGGCTTTCATGAAGAAAGGCCGCTGCCACCGCCACTCACCTGCCTTCGGCCAGATCGGCCACGCGAGGTCCCGGCTTTTGCGAGGGAAGGCCAAAGGCCTTCCCGCGCAAAACTAGGCCGCCGCCTTCGGCCAGATTGCCTACGCGAGCCCATGGCTCGCGCAAGTTAGGCCGCCCCGCCCCCCTGCGGCCGCGTGGCCTATGCGAGGCCGCGGCTTTCGTGAGGAAAGGCCGCGGCCGCCGCCGCCCGCCCGCCTTCGGCCAGATCGGCCACGCGAGGTCCCAGCTTTTGCGAGGGAAGGCCAAAGGCCTTCCCGTGCACAACTAGGCCGCCGCCGCCGCCGCCCGCCTTCCGCCGTGTGCCCCCCCGCCACTCGCCCCCCCCGCCGCCCGCCTGCCTCCCGAGCAAAACTAGGTTGCCACGCCGCCGCTCGCCCCCCCCGCCGCCCGCCTGCCTCCCGAGTGCAGCTGCCCCCCTCCCGCCGCCTCGTGCGCCTGCACGAGGCCGCGGCTTCTATCGGGCCTGAAAAAGGCCTTTCATTGCAAAACTCGCCCGCCGCCGCCCGCCCGCCTCCCGCCGCCCCGCCTTAGTTGCTTACCTGAGGGAAGCAGCTCCTGGAAGGCGAAGGGAAGAAGAAACGAAACTCCAGATAACCGTTTGCTCTATCGCAACTTGCAAAGACTCTTTTGAAAAGAGAAGTCTCCAAAAGAGAAAGACTCTTTTCAAAAGAGGACTTTTGGCCGTTGGCGCCACGTTTTTAAACAGGTCGCCTCGAGCGCTGATTGGCTGGACTCCAGGCTGGAGTCTCCAGCCAATCAGTGATCGGTGGGCTGGGCTAGACTAGTGCGGACGGGCGGGGGAGCGAGCGAGTTGCGACGGGCGGGGGAGCGAGCGAGCTGCGATGGGCGGGGGAGCGAGCTAGCCTTAACGGCGAGCGACGGGGCCGGTGCCGGTTACTTCCGGGTTTGGTTACTTCCGGGTTCGGTCTGGAACCGGTTCGCGCGATCCGGTGCGAACCGGTTGGAACCCACCACTGATACATACATACATACATACATACATGCTGGTTTTGTTGTATTCGGGTCTTTTCCCGTGTAAGATTGAGATTGTCTTGGCAATGTTTCGGCAAGATCTCACTTGCCATCTTCAGGCTGCTGTTGGCTAGGCTTAAAATGCGAACGGAGCTGCCGTCTTTCTATAAATCTTGGTGGGAGGGGATGGGGTGCTGGCTTTGTTTCAGTAAGTGGAATGATTGGTTGTGTGGTTGTATCATGATTGGTAGATTGGTGCTGATTGGTGCTGGCTGTGTGTGCATTGTTGTTTTGTATTGCTCTGTTCGCATTTTAAGCCTAGCCGACAGCAGCCTGAAGATGGCAAGTGAGATCTTGCCGAAACGTTGCCAAGACAATCTCAATCTTACACGGGAAAAGACCCGAATACAACAAAACCAGCATACCTACACCCGTGAAAATCTACGAAAACAAATATATATGGCTAAAATGCTCAGCTGATTGATCAGAAAGGTTGGCAGTTTATCAGTTCAAATCCCTAGCACCGCATAACGGAGTGAGCTCCCATTACTTGTCCCAGTTTCTACCAACCTAACAGTTCGAAAGCATGTAAAAATGCAAGTAAAAAAATAAGAACCACCTTTGGTGGGAAGATAACAGCATTCCGTGTGCCACATGACTATGGAGACGTCTTTGGACAGCACTGGCTCTTCGGCTTTGAAACGGAGATGAGCATTGCCCCCTAGAGTCGGGAAAGACTAGCACATATGTGCAAGAGGAACCTTTGCCTTTACTTATCACTCCCCGGTTTTATTTTTAGGACATCTCAGAACTGGAGGAGAGAAAGTATTGGCTGCTGAACTGTTTGTTGTCATTTGTGCTTCATTTACATGATTTGGACATATTTCTCTCATTACCCTGACAACTGAGAAGTGGTGATCCAAGGCATCAAAATATTCTTAGAGCTGAATCAAGATGATTCACTAATTAAGGCACAGCTTTTGAGCTGTCAGGCTGGCTGTTCATCTTTCTGAAGCGAGTGATCCTAGGAACAATTCCTAAGATTGGGAATTGCCAATCTATCAAGGTTCACTGTTTCTCATATCTACTCCCAAAAGATAGAAGACCTGTATGATTTATGTTTTCAGAATGGGAGTTGAGGTTTGAGAGAGCATAACTTGCCCAAGAACCGCCACTGACTTGACTGTTGAAGATGAATTTTAAACTTAGGTAATCATCAACTTTCTTGTTAAAGTGTGGGTAAAGGAATGCAGAACTGACTTTTGGGAAGGAGTGAGCAAGCTGTCGATGGAGGACTTGCTGAAAATATTACTTAAGAAAAAAGGATGCCTGAGAAAGACATTCAAAATAATCCCACACTGAGGTAAACTTGGACAGTTTTCAAGATTGTGTAATTCTATCTTACTCATAAAGAGCATTCCTGGGATCCTTGTTTTCAGGGCCTGAAAGACTGATACTGTCAGTGTAAGCAAAAAGACTCAATGTGAACATTTCTCAAAATGGTTGGATTTCAACATAGCATAGAAATGAAAGGGTGCAAAGAAAGTGAGTCTTCCACAAGAGAGGGAAGGTGTCTTTCCTATAAATTAGTATGCAGATCTTAATGCTTTGGTCTTCCAGATGAAGCTTCACACCTGATAATCAGATGTACTGAGTGTTCTTCTGAAGACATGCCATTATACAGAGGGCCAGCAGCTATGAATAGTTCTACTATACCCATACCCCAGTATACTTGGGAATGAGGAAACGCTATTTCAAATGCTGTTTCAAATCAGCAAATACTACTTCAGAAATGGGCACATCTCATAGGTTTTAAGCATCATCTTATTGTGAGAGGCATTTTATGATTGTTTGTTTATAAAATTTATTGGCCACCACCCAGTGGTGAAGTTCAATTTTTTTTATTACCGGTTGATGTGGGCATGGCTTGGTGGACTTGGCAGGGGAAGGATACTGCAAAATTTCCATTCCCTCCCCACTCTGGGGCCAGCCAGAGGTGGTATTGGCTGGTTCTCCAAACTACTCAAAATTTCCGCTACCGGTTTTCCAGAACGTGTCGGAATCTGCTGAATTTCACCCCTGCTGCCACCTTACTGTAGGGTAACTCTGGACGTTTTTCAGTTACATATACAGTTTAATCATAAAAAAGTTAAAATCAGTCATTAAAACCAAGGACAGATGAGGAAGGCAGGTGCAGAAGGGGGGCGGAGGGATATGTTATTACTCACAGCCCTTTCCATTGTGCTGTTCCCCTGCTGGGGCCCAAAGCCAACTGGCAGAGCCATTTGGGAGGGTTGGGGCCAGGGGTCAATTTCAGCCAGACTGGTACGGCCATACCGGATGGTAAAATTTAGTGTGCCTTCCCGTATCCATTGTTCTGGAGGCTCCATACCAGAACGCTCCCTGCCCTGCCCTGCCCCACCCCACCCCGCCCCCACCCACCCACCCGGTCACCACTCGATCTCGATCTCTCTCACCCCTCCTGTCCACACCATGCTTGCAAAGTATGGCACGAGGGGCAGAAGCCCCCGAACCCAGCGTAGAGCCTAAGCAAAGGCAGAGTTCTGGCTTCTGCTCCTTGTGCCATGCTTTGCAGCCACTGGAGCCCTATGTGGACCTCTTCAGGGTGCTGGGCAACCTGGTTCTGGGGATTCCCCCCCAAAAAAGACCAACCGACTGTCTCTCCAGATCTTGCTGCTATTTCAGGGTTTCCTTTTGAAAAAACACCTCTCTAGGTGATCTTAAAAACCTGTGAGGTTGCTTTGGGAGGGGGCAGATGGGCAGCATTCCCCCCCCATCCCTGGGCACCTGCAGCCTTAAAGCAAGCCTTTGTATAGCAAAGAAAATCTTCTTGTGAGTGTGATAAGTTCTTAATTGCCTTTACTGTGCAAGTTGCTGCAGGCTCTGAGGCTGCAGGCACCCAGGGGGGAAATGCTGCCTAGGTGCCCCCTCCCAAAGCAAACTCACAGGTTTTCAAGATTGTCTGGAGAGGCATTTTTTCAAAGAAAACCCCGAAAAAGCCGCAAGATCTGGAGAGACGGACGGACGGTCTTTTTTTGAGGTGTGTGAATGTACTGTGCTGCCGAGTATGGGCACTGGACGAGATGCCGGTGGCACTGGGAGCCGGGCTGTGCATGGAGGAGCTAGCGGCCGGGGCGCCCTGAAGCAGCACCAGCCAGTATGTCCCGCGAGAAGAGCCTCAAGGGCAAGCGCGCCCTCCTCCACTCTGCCCACTGCCCAGCAATGTGCCGCCTCCTCCTCTTCAGTGGGTGGGCCGGGCAGGGGTGCGGGCATGGTCCAGAAGGGGGCATCCAATGGGGGGTGCTGCCCAGCCACCCCTCCCTCAGCAGCAGTGGCGAGTTCCATGATGTTGCCTTCAAGGTGAGCAGCAGGCACAGGTGCCACTTGGCCAGGGCAGCAAGGCTCACCCGGCACCCACCCAGCCACCGCTCAATGGGAGGGCGGGCAAGCAGAGGGTTGCCCTGGCCTGACCACTGGCTGGCGCAACCAAGGCAACACGTCTTCAGGAGGCTTGATGGGCGTGAAGGGCACCTGTCTTCGCCGGCCAGGCTGGAGCATGGGACGGCCTTGCAACAGGAGCTTCTGCCGCTTGCAGAGCAAAGATGCGCCACTTGGAAGTGGTGGGGGGCTTGTTTTCCAGCTGGTTCCCGGCCCTGTGAAGGTCCCAAAAGTGCCTGGGCTCTGCGGCATCTCGCACTGCGCCCGCCGCCTCCGCTCCCAAATGGAACTGTCAGAAGTCAAATTGACTTCAGAAAGGCTGGGAGATGGAAAGGCTGGGAATGTCACTTACAATAAGCAATGCAATACAAATACAGTTTGTAACTTAAATTTTACACCAAATACTGTATAGCAAAAATTTATATGTTTCTGTTTGGAAATCTCACTGAGGTCTCTGCATCTCTTTTTTCCTTGGAAACATTTGAAGATTTGTGGCTTTTTAATGAATTAAACATTTGTTATTCAACCATACTTCTTCCCCCTCATGCTCTTTATAATCCTCTGAAACCATATTTTAATTGTATGCACACTTTTTGGCCAATATCATAAACAATTGTTGACAAGCAACATCTGTTTTCTTGGCTATTGAGTTTCCTTCAACATCTGACAACTAGATAAAAGTACTTCTTAAGATAGTCAAGAATGTAAGTAAGGACCGTGATGTTGATAATATTATACATCTTGGCACAAATGATCTGTCCCAAAAAGATGTACTTTCTGTGAAGAATGATTTCCAGAGCTTGGGGTATGAACTTAATAGTATAGGTTGTAGGCTTATCTTTTCAGAGGTTTTACCCGTATATAAGGAACAAAAAGGGAAGGGCCAGTGTATAGCAGAGTTTAATGTGTGGCTAAAGGAGTGGTGTAAAAGGGAAGGCTTTGGTTTTATTAGTCATGATGTCTGCAGCTGGTCCAATGAAAAACTGTACAAAAGAGATGGTTTGCACCCATCCAAGAAAGGGACTGAGTTACTTGGCATTAAATTCACAGATTTTCTAGATAAACATTTAAACTGAACAGAGGGGACAGAGAATTAATTGATACAGAACATTTCTGTCCCCAGCAATCTAAAATTCATAGGGTTATCAGTGCATATAACACAGATGTTTGTGCAGGTAAGATTATCACTCTCGCTGTCAAGCAAAACCAAGCATTTAGTAGTGAGTGCCATACCATGTGCATAAATCATACAAGTGGCAAGAAAATAGGGGCAGTCAGGCATAACACAGATTATGTAGACAGTAAACACAGGGTCAATCAAAATGGACTCAAATACACCAATGCACAGAGTATGAGGAATAAACAGGGCGAATTAGAAATTCAAGTAAAAGAGGGCAGATACAATATTGTTGCCATTACAGAAACTTGGTGGGATGAAACAGACAAATGGAACATACAGCTAGAATGATTAAAATTATTTAGAAGAAACAGACCAAATAAAAGAGGAGGTGGAGTTGCACTATATATAAGAAATAATTACCTCTCTACAGAAATAGAGCACACCAATGATGAGAACTATCTTGAATGCATTTGGGTCAATATTAAAGGTTGGGGGGGGGGAAATGACATTGCCATAGGTCTATACTACAGGCCACCCAACCAAGCAGAGAAAGTAGATGAACTTTTTGCTAGTCAGCTAACTAAGGTTTGTAGGAAGCACACCACGATAGTAATGGGGATTTTAACTACCCCGACATCAACTGGGAAACAAACTCTGCACCAAGTGGAAGTTCCAACAGGTTCCTAATGAACCTAGCAGACAACTTTGTTTCCCAAAAAGTAGAGAAGGGAACAAGGGGATCAGCCATATTGGACTTAATTCTCACTAACAGAGAGGAAATGATAGAAGGTGTTGAAGTCACAAGAACCCGGGGGAGGGGGGGCAAGTGACCATGCAATATTGGAATTCAACATTATGCAAACACAAGTAGTAGAACAAAGTGAAACTAGAGTCTTGGACTTTAAGAGAGCTAATTTCAATAAACTTAGAGAGAGCTTGGGAAAAATCCCATGGATGAGAATCCTCAAGGGGAAAACAACTCAAGAAGCTTGGGAAATTTTGAAAAATGAGATTACAAAAGCCCAGTCTAGCACAATACCAATGAAGAAGAAAAATAACAGCTCCCAAAGAAACCAGCATGGCTGCATAAAGATTTCTCTGACAAATTGAAAGACAAAAAAGATAAGTATAAAAAGTGGAAAGGGGAGGACATAACTAAGGCAGAATATCAGCAAATAGCCTGAGCATGTAAAGATGAAATGGGGAAAGCTAAGGCTCACAATGAAAAACACAAAAGTAAAAAATAACAAAAAAGCTTCTTCCAACAAGTTAAAAACAAGAGAAAAGTTAAGGAAACAATTGGTCCACTGCTGGGAGAAAGTGGAAAGAAGGTGACAAGCAACAGGGAGAAAGCAGAACGATTTAACTCATTTTTTGCATCTGTCTTTACACAAAGGGATAAAACAGTCCAACCTATCAAAAACAGCACCACAAAAATCAGATTAGGGACACAAGTTGAAATAGGGAAGAAAATGGTAAGTGAGCACCTGTCTACCCTAGATGAGTTCAAATCACCAGGACCGGATGGATTACACCTCAGGGTTCTGAAGGAGCTGGCAGATGAGATCTCAGAACCACTGAACTATATCTTTCAGAGATCCTGGACCACCGGGGAACTACCAGAGGACTGGAAAAGAGCTGATGTGGTTCCCATCTTCAAAAAAGGGAAAAAACAGATCCAAGAAACTACAGACCTATCAGCCTGACCTCAATACCAGGAAAGATTCTGGAAAAGATAAAGTAACGATTAGCAAACACCTAGAAGCAAACAAAGTAATAGCCAGAAGCCAACATGGGTTTGTCAAAAACAGATCATGCCAGACTAATCTTATTGCATTCTTTGACAAAGTGACAAAATTAGTGGACCAGAGGAATGCTGTCGATATAGTTTACTTGGACTTCAGTAAGGCAATTGATAAGGTAGACCATAACCTACTACTAGATAAAGTAGAAGAATGTGGGTTAGACAGCATCACCACCTGATGGATTCGTAACTGGCTAACCAACTGCATTCAACGTGTAGTCCTCAATGGAACTGCATCTTCATGGAGGGAAGTATGCAGTGGAGTACCCCAGGGCTCTGTTTTAGGCCCAGTACTCTTCAACATCTTCATCAATGATTTGGATGAGGGAATAAATGGGGAACTCATCAAATTTGCAGATGACACCAAGCTGGCAGGAATAGCCAACACTCCAGAAGACAGGCTTAAGATACAGAAGGATCTTGACAAACTTGAACAATGGGCACTATCTAATAAAATGAAATTCAATGATGAAAAGAGTAAGGTTCTACATTTAGGCAACAAAAACGAAATGCACAGGTACAGTATAGGTGGTACCTTACTCAATAGTAGTAACTGTGAGAGGGTTCTTGGAGTCCTAGTGGACAACCATTTAAATATGAGCCAGCAGTGTGCAGCAGCTGCCAAAAAAGCCAACACAGTTCTAGGCTGCATAAATAGAGGGATAGAATCAAGTTCACGTGAAGTGTTAATACCACTTTATAATGCCTTGGTAAGGCCACATTTGGAATACTGCATTCAGTTTTGGTCGCCACGATGTAGAAAAGATGTGGAGACTCTAGAAAGAATGCAGAGAAGAGCAACAAAGATGATTAGGCGACTGGAGACTAAAACTTATGAAGAACGGTTGCAGGAACTGGGTATGTCTAGTTTAATAGAAAGAAGGACTAGGGAAAACATAAGGGTAGAACAAGAAGCAATGGGTGGAAATTAATCAAGGAGATAAGCAACTTAGAACTGAGGAGAAATTTCCTAACAGTTAGAACAATTAATCAGTGGAACAGCTTGCCTCCAGAAGTTGTGAATGCCCCAACACTGGAAGTCTTTAAGAAGATGTTGGATAGCCATTTGTCTGAAACGGTATAGGGTTTCCTGCCTAGGCAGGGGGTTGGACTAGAAGGCCTCCAAGGTCCCTTCCAACTCTGCTATTGTATTGTATTTAACCTTATCTGTATCTTTATATCATTCCATTTGAGCAGGATTGGCAGTTGACACCACTAAGACAGTGTGCACTCCTTCTGTGCCATAGATCTGTAAGTGGGAAAGGAAATGGATTACGTTCTCAGAGGCTGGAAGAGATGACAGGCATGCATTTACAAAGATAGTAGATTGATTTGCTTCTTCAGCCATGCTGTTGAGGAATGAAAACCAAAATGACAGCCCTGTCAAAACTGGCAGCTGAGGAGCAACTTGCAGTAGAAGAATTACAGTATTTATATTGCTAGGGACCAGGGCTAGACTTCAAAAATTTCAGCAATGGGTTGTCTGCCTGTGTTAGATTCGGGCAACGAGAGGACAGACTCCAGACGATTGTGACAACAGCTCTTTATTAGTTAGGTAGTAGTGATCCAGCTGAATACGGGGTCGTGCAGCTCCCCTTTTATGGGGAGCTGGCAGACCTCCCGTCCAATCAGAACAACCCCTTGTTCCCGCCCTGGTGGCGGACCTGAGTGGAGACTACAGCAGTTTATGCAAATATCTAACACCCCTCCCCTCTTAGATGGAGTGTTCCTGTTTGTTACAAAGTCCTGTAGGTAAGCGGGTTTCTGCCTTGCTCTGGTGGAGCTGCGTAATTTGGGTTGCGCCTGAACTGGTGCTTGATCGGAGTGTTCTTTTTGTTCCTCCGATCTGGTTGGGGATTGTTGATTCCGCTCACTCGGGACATGCTCCGTTCTTACGCCGGCCTCTGGTTCCACCGTTGGCTCCGCCGTGCTGTAGTCATCTGTGATGGGTGTGCAGGGTTGTTGTGTTGGCAATCCTTCCGATCGTATGAGCTCTTCGTTAGGTGACCTCAGACTGGAATGAGTTAGGAGACCTCGGACTTGGTCGATGTGTCTTTTCCAGTTCCTACCGTCCTCCAATTCTAACAAGTAAGAACGAGGCCCGGTGATGCCTATTACCTTTGCCGGAATCCACAGCATCCCCCCTGCATAGTTGTGGGCGTATACTGAATCCCCTATGCTAAAATTCTGAATTTTGCTCATGGAGTCTGGGGGCGATGTGGCAGAGTAATTTGGGTGTAGCCGGTCTAGGTGAGACCTTAGTTGGTGACCCATGAGGAGTTCAGCAGGGCTCCTTCCCGTCGTGGCGCTAGGGGTAATGTGTTGAATTAGGAGATAATGGTCAACCCGTGTTTGCCAATCACCCGGGCCCATCCTAGCGAGGGCCTCTTTTGCAGCTCGCACCATTCTCTCCGCCTGACCATTTGATGCCAGATGGACTGGCGCGACGAGGGCATGCCAAATTCCCTGACTCGCTAAGTAGGATTCAAATTGCATGGCCGTGAACTGGGGCCTGTTGTCGGAGACTAGAACATCGGGCAGGCCGTGCGTGGAGAAAAGTCTCCATAGTATCTTGATGACCGCCTCTGCCGTGATCGAGGTCATCAGGACTACCTCTAACCATTTGGAGTATTCATCCACAACTATTAAAAACGTCTGGCCCTGAACTGGTCCTGCGAAGTCTAGACAGCCGTGGCAAGGGGGGCGTTCCACCAGGTTCGCCTGGTGCGCCAATTGCGTCCCCTATTGGACCGGGACGCCCTTCACACAGTCACCCATGCGCTAGTGACGTCCCGACTGGACTGTTGCAATGCTCTCTACATGGGGCTTCCCTTGAGATGCACCCGAAGGCTGCAGTTGGTCCAGAATGCGGCCACACGGGCAATCATGGGAGGTACTAGGTACTCCCATGTAACACCTCTCCTGCGCGGGCTGCACTGGCTACCTGTGGCTTTTCGGGTGCGTTTCAAGGTGTTGACTATCATCTTTAAAGCGCTCCATGGCACAGGACCTAGGTATTTGCGGGATCGCATCCTACCCCATACATCCCTGCGGCCGATTCGCTCTGACAGAGAGGGACTCCTCCGGGTGCCATCCACTAGGCAGTGCCAGCGGGCTACGCCCAGGAGTAGGGCCTTCTCTGTGATGGGCCCGACCCTCTGGAATGACCTCCCCCCCCGACATCAGAATAACCATCGATCTCCGCTCCTTCCGCAAGAAACCACCTGTTCAACTTAGCTGGACTGGCCTAACCGTAGCTTTAATATTTAATCTTTCTAGCATGTATTTAAAATTTTTAGGGGTAGGCTTTTTAGGTTGCTTTTTAATTTTTATTATTGTACAGCCTAACATTTAATCTGTTTTTAGGGGTATTTAAGATTATTTATTTTGTACATGGTTTTTAGCTGCTGTCTGTACACCGCCCTGAGTCCCTTCAGGGAGAGGGGGCGGTCTATAAATTCAATAAATTCAAATTCAAATTATATGTATTCGCGACCAGGGTGCCTGCGGTTTGTCCCACTCCATAACGGCGCTTCAGGGGGAGCTGGTCTGGATTCTTGGCACGGATTGCAAGTGGCCACCCATTCCTCTATCTCCTTGTCCATGTTAGGCTAATGCTTTCATCCTTACGATCCCTGGATGCCCCACATGCAAAGCTTCTAATACATTCTTCCGCAGTTTGTGCGGTACAACAACTCGATCTCCCCACAATAAACAACCTTTCAAGACCAACAGTTCATCCCGCTTAGACCAAAACAGTTTGAATTCGGGTCCCACAATCCCTTTGGGCCACCCCCTCCATACCCAAGTTTGCACTTGTCTGATTACGTTGTCCTTAGCAGAAAACCTAGCAACGTCCACAGAAGATACCGGTCCTGTGTCCAAACAGTCAATCAAAAGGACCGGTATTTCCGGAGTGGGGTCGGCCAACAGTTCCGGTAACGGGCAGCGGCTGAGCGCGTCTGCGTGTCCCAACGTAGAACCCGGTCGGTGTACCAGTTTGTAGGAGTACGCAGCCAGGAAAACAGTCCACCTGGTCATGCGCGGGGAGAGGTCATGCGTGTGGGTCAGTTTCCCGCCAGTAGACCCAGCAATGGTTTGTGGTCCGTCACAAGTTCGAAATCGCGGCCGTAGAGATATTCGTGAAAACGCTTGACTCCCGCCACAGCGGCCAACGCCTCCCTGTCCAGTTGGCTGTAGTTGTGTTCCGCCGATGACAATGTCCTTGAGTAGAACGCGATGGGGGCTTCGTTTCCTTTTGGCATTCTGTGGCTGAGTACTGCGCCGACGCCGAAAGGTGAGGCATCGCAAGTTAACACCAGAGGTAAGATTTGGCTGTACTGGATTAGCAGAGAGTCAGCCGTCAGCAAGCGCTTGATTCCGGCGAAAGCGGTCGCCTCGGGACGTCCCCAGGTCCATTTTGCGTTCTTCGCTAGAAGTCGGTGCAACGGTTCAGCAACGGTAGCTTTCTGTCTGAGAAAGATGCTGTAGAAGTTAAGAAGTCCGAGGAAGGCCTGCAACTCGGTCTGATTTCGTGGTGTGGGGGCATCCTGAATGGCCTTAATTTTTTTCGATGTCGGGTGTATTCCCAGTCCATCGATCCTGTAGCCCAGGAATTCTACGCTGGGCACATTAATTTGGCATTTTTCCTTTTTCAGGCGGAGACCCTTTTCTCGAATTCTGGCCAAAACAGTCCTAACACGTTTTAATAGTTGCTCCTCATTTGCAGCCGATACTAAGATGTTGTCGAAATAAGGGACGACTCCTGGTATGCCCTGCAACAGCCATTCCATGACGCTTTGGAACAATCCCGGAGCAATGCTTACGCCGAATTGTAAACGGTTGCATTTAAAAGCACCCCTGTGCGTCACTATAGTTTGGGCCTCCGCCGTGGCGCTATCCACTGGCAGCTGCTGATAAGCTTGTGCCATGTCTAATTTTGCAAAGATTTTTCCTGGCCCCAACGAGTGCAATAGGTGCTGTACTACGGGCACAGGATATGCGCTCTGTTGGAGAGCGACATTAATTGTGCATTTATAGTCCGCGCAGATGCGGACTGACCCATCTGGCTTAACCGGGGTCACAATTGGGGTTTCCCAGCGAGCGTGGTCCACTGGTTCGAGGATTCCTTGCTCGACCAGCTTATCAATTTCCTTATCAATTTTGGGTCGGAGCGCAAAAGGCACTCGCCTGGGTTTGAGTCTGATAGGCGCCACATTTGGATCCAAATTGAATGAGATTGGTGTCCCCACATACTTACCAAGGCCGGGGCTGAACACATCCTCGAACTCCTTAAAAATTCCTTCGGCGCTGCTGTTACCCACGGCGTTGATGCCTGTGACTTCCAGCCCCAGGGCTTCGAACCAGTCCAATCCCAGGAGGCTTTGCAGTGACGCGCTGGCTACGGCCACAGGCAGTTGGGCCGTGATGTCTTTGAACTGGACGTGGAACGTGCCTTGACCCACGATGGGGACCCTGTTCCCCTGGTAATCGCGAAGCAGGATGTCTGGTTTCCGCAGTTGGTGCTTCTTCAGGTTGGGGATTGCCTTCTTCATCGCTGACCACGAGATGATCGTCAACGATGATCCCGTGTCGACTTCGAGCTCGCATGGGGAGTCCTCAAGGAGGACTGTGAGTTTCAGCTTTTTAGGTCGCTTTGTGCGGACCTGTCCTATCGTTGTGAGATAGGTTCTTAGTGGTTCTCTCTGGGAATACTCTCTCTCGGCTGACTCCCTTGGTTCTCTCTCTGGGCGCCCTTTGTTTTTTCGTCAAGCCCCTGGGGTGGGCTTCTGTTGGCGGTAAGATGGCGGTTGCCATGTTGTGGCAGGGACTTCGCTCCGACACACTTTTGCAATGTGTCCAACTTTGTCGCAGCGTTGGCAAACAACGTCTCTAAACCGGCAGGTAGATCGGGGATGTTTCCCTCCGCAGCTTGCGCAGGGCGGCAAGCGGGATTTGAATTTTTGCGCCGGTTTTGTGTGGCTACTGCGCATGCGATGGCTGTCTTCGCACTCGCTGTCCTCGGTCTCCTGGTCGGTGGCCTTGTGATGCACCCGGGTCTGTCTGGTTCCGGATTGGGGTGCGCTGTACTGGTGTTGCAGCGTCTCTGTTGATCTGTCCGCCGATTCCGATGCTCTTGCCTCATCAAGTGCGATTTGCAGAGTTAAGTTGGGTTTGGCCAACAACCGTTTCTGCAAAGAAATGTCCCGCACTCCGCATATGAGGCATTCTAGGATGTGCTCATCCAGATTCCTGAATTCGCAATACGTTGCTGCCTTTCGAAGCGCTGCAACGTATTGGTTGATGGATTCGTCCGCTTTCTGGTTCCGCATGTGGAATTCGTGGTGGCGAACGTGGCGGGAAGGTTTTGGCGCGTAGTGCGTCTGTAGCATCTGTTGTAGCGCCGTCCATGTTACCGCCTGGATGGGAGTTGGCTCCGATAGATCCCTGGCCGTCTCGAAGACCTCTCGACCACAGTAGCCCAGGAACATATTCTTTTTCCGGGAGTCCGGTACTCCCATGAGATCGTTTGCCTCGAGGAAGCATTCGAATCTCAACATGTAGGATTCCCAATGTTCGGCTACTGGGTCGTCGTACGGGGTTGGTGGAGCGTGCATCGCCATCTTGTCCTGCGTTTGAATTTGCCGCACTGAGATGGCTGCCGGGATTTCTGCCGAATCCCGGGGCTAGATCGATTCCGTAGATTCTTGCTAGTAGATCTTCGTCTTATCTGCCTCTCGATCCCACCTTCGTCGCCAGTGTTAGATTCGGGCAACGAGAGGACAGACTCCAGACGATTGTGACAACAGCTCTTTATTAGTTAGGTAGTAGTGATCCAGCTGAATACTGGGTCGTGCAGCTCCCCTTTTATGGGGAGCTGGCAGACCTCCCGTCCAATCAGAACAACCCCTTGTTCCCACCCTGGTGGCGGACCTGAGTGGAGACTACAGCAGTTTATGCAAATATCTAACAGCCTGGTTGCTGGATGGGTGTGGCCATGATGGGCATGGCCTAGTCAGCCTTTTGCACCACGGTTTGTGTGTGTGTGTGTGTGTGTGTGTGTGTGTGTGTGTGTGTGTCACCTTTCCCAAGCTTCAGAGGCTTTCCTTGAGTCCTTGGGAGGGCAAAAACTGCCTCCTCTGGGCTCCGGAGGCCCTCCTTCTGGAACTTCCAGGAGACCCATTTTCCCCCCTCTCTGAGTCTCTGCACTTACCTAGCATCCAAAACGGGCCTCATGGAGACTCCTGGGAGGGGAGGGGGCAGGGTGGGAGGGAGGGGAGGGTGGGAGAAGCCAGCCAGGGCTGGGATTTGGAGGTTCTCCAAACTGGCCATAACCTTAGCTATGGCTTTTCCCGAACCTGGGTAAACCCTTAGCAGCTCACTCCTGCTAGGGACCAACCAACAGAGAAATGGAGAAAGAAAAACAAAGGCATAGAAGTGTTTCTGTAGGTAAGTATAATGAGAATGTGGGAATGACTTTGGGAGATCCGAGGAAGAACCACAGCATGGACAAGAGCCTCATAAATGAAATATTAGTCCAAAGAAGGAAGTGGTGAAAGACTCTCAGAAGGAACCCTCCCTAGTTTTCAATTCCTAGTAAAAGATGGTATAGTAGTTAGAATGAAGTATTGCGGGCAAATTCTGCCCACAGCCTGGAGTATGATCCTGATCAGCTCAAGGTTGACTTAGCCTTCCATCATTCCAAAGACACAGATTGTTGGAAGAAATATGCTGACTATATAAACTGCTTAGAGAGTACCATTAAACACTATGAAGCGGTATATAAGTCTAAGTGCTATTACTATGAGAATAATACTTTCAGACTTGCAACATGTCAGCCTTGTGAGGGAGTACAAACTAGAAGAACAACTACGAGTACCAGCTCTATATTTATTTCAAGGTTACATTAGAAGAGAGAATGAGTTTAGCATAGTGGTTAAGACATCAAGCTAGAAATGGGGAGACTATGGGTTCTGTTTTAGGCAGAAAGCCAGCTGTGATCTTGAGCCAGTCACTTTCTTTCAACCCTAGGAAGGAGGCAATGGCAAACTACTTCTGGAAAACCTCACCAAGAAAACTGCAAGGACTTGTCCAGACAGGCTCCAAGAATTGTTGTAAGTAAGTAAGTAAGTAAGTAAGTAAGTAAGTAAGTAAGTAAGTACGTACGTAAGTAAGTAAGTAAGTAAGTAAGAAAGTAAGTAAGTAAATCCTTAGTAAGACCACACTTAGATTACTACATCCAGTTTTGGTCACCATACTATAAAAAGATGTTCAGACTCTAGAAAGAGTACGGAGAAGAGCAACCAAGATGATTAGGGACTGGAGACTAAAACATAAGAACGGTTACATGAACTAGGCATGGCTAGTCTAGTGAAGAGAAGGACCAGGGGAGACATGATAGCATTGTTCTAATATTTGAGAGGCTGCCACAGAGAAGAAGGGGTCAAGCCATTTTGTAAGGCACCTGAAGGCCAGTCAAGGAATAATGGATGGAAACTGATCAAGAAAAGATTCAACTTAGAAATGATTGAAAAGAAGGGGGGAATTAAAAGAATATTGTAGTTTGAAAGTACCCCTGCCATTCCTTGCTTTTATACTCCTAAAGACTAGGGAGGGTTCCTTCTAAGACTTTTGCCACCCCTCTTCCTCCTAATTCAAATTTCATTTATCAGACCCTTATTTATGAAGCTATATATTTTTGGATGCTAGATGTTGGATTCTTGGATGCTGTGTTGTTGGCAGATGGGAATATTATAATCATAGCTGATTTAGGCAAATCAGCCAGTTCTGGAAGCAGCCAGCAATTAGAGAGCAAGACAAAAGGAATTGTGGTTAAATTGCTGTGGTTTAAACTTAGCCACTCTTTGCAGAACAGTTGCTGCTAGCTATTTGAGCAGGACAGAGATCAATCTGGGCATGTCCTAGGAGTTCAGATAGAGCTGAAAAAGAATGTTAATTTGCAAAAAAAAAAAGAGGAGAAATTCCCACCTACCCCCATTTGTTCCTAATTTAATGTATATTTTGTTTGTCAAGATGCAGAACCTGTGGTCATTAATCTCTGTCATGATGGTGGACCTTTTAGATTGGTCAATTCATGTGCTGTATCTAATGGATGTACTGACTTTCCAGAAGGCATTTGGGGAATGTTCAGACAATTTGGCAAGCAATTCTGCCTCATTTTGTGTAACATATCTGGCTGACCACTGAAATATGGAAACAACCAGAATTTCAGATGAGACTGATTCCAAATATCTCCTTTGTTTATTTGCAAAATGTATATTGCCACCTACTTGCTCATGGTGACTCAAGGCAGCTTACAGTAAATAAAAACACAATAGAAAAGAAATAAACAATAAAATAATAAGCCCTGCCCCCTCAATAACATACCAGCCATTTAATGGGCTTCATCCTGCTCTGGTTTCCTCAGGCCCACTGGCAGAACCACGTCTTCAGGGCCTTCCAAAACAGTGTCAGATTAGGGGCAAGTCTAATTTCCTGAGGGATGTTTTTCTGAGGGAGGGAGCCACCATGGAGAAGGCCCTTCTTCTGGCTCCTGACAGATGTACTACCTTAAGAGATGGGACATTCCTTGCTTCCCTGCCAGAGGTGGTATTCAGCCAGTTCTGACTGGTTCTGGCAAACCAGTAGCGGAAATTTTGAATATTTCGGAGAACCAGAAAATACAAACTCCAGCTGGCTCCGTCCCATCTATTCACAGCCTACCGAGTCCCAGCTGATTGGCTGGGTCTAAAGGAGCTGGAAAGCAGGTTAGTGAGGTGGGGAGGAAATGGAGATTTTACAATATTCTTGCCCTGGAGTGGGGTGGAAACGAAGATTTTACAATATCCTTGCCCTGCCACACCCACCAAGCCACACCATGCCCACAGAACCAGTAATAAAAAAAATTTGAAACCCACCGCTGCTCCCCGCTCTAGTGGGTCAGGTGCATTAGACTGGCAAGAGATGTCCCTCAGAAAACCTGGTCCAAAGCCATGAAGGGCTTTAAAGGTAACAATGAATTGCACCACGAATTGCATCCGGAAGCAAATCATCAATCTATGCAGTTCCCACAGAAGAGGTAACACATGTGCACACTGAGGTCTGCACAAAACCATGTGGACCACTGAATTCTGGACCAACTGGAGCTTCTGGATGCCTCTCAAGGCAGCCCATATAGAGCACATTGCAATAGTCAAGGTGGGAGGTGAGTAGGGCATGAGTGACCATAAGTAGGGATTGTTGGTCTGGGAAAGGACATAACTGGTGCACAACCCGCTTAATAAGCAGCTGGGGATAATGAGCAATTAAAGACACAAATGGAGGGATAGTGGTGGAGTAGAGAATGGCAAAAAGCTGCCTGCCTTAAAGGAGGTGGTGGCATTTCCTTCCTGAAGAATGCCTCCTTGGATCAAGCTTTTGACAACTTTTACTCTATTTCCAATGTTACCTTTGTGTGGGGATTTATGGAGCTGATAAAGGCAAATTGTTTACAGAGCTAGAAATGTAGAAATGTAGTGCTAGGATTATCTTTAATACAGTATTGTATGGGAATGCTAAGGGACGCGGTGGCTCAGTGGCTAAGACACTGAGCTTGTCGATCAGAAAGGTCAGCAGTTCAGCAGTTCGAATCCCTAGCGCCGCGTAACGGAGTGAGCTCCCGATACTTGTCCCAGCTTCTGCCAGCCTAACAGTTTGAAAGCATGTAAAAATGCAAGTAGAAAAATAGGGACCACTTTGGTGGGAAGTTAACAGCGTTCCATGCGCCTTAAGCATTTGGTCATGCCAGCCACATGACCACAGACACGTATTTAGAGAGCGCTGGCTCTTCAGCTTTGTAACAGAGATGAGCACTGTCCCCTAGAGTGGGGAACAACTAGCACATATGTGCGAGGGGAACATTTATTCTTACCTTTATGGGAATGTTTGACTTACATTTTCTAGAAGTTTTGGTAGCCTGACCAATAAGCGTAAAACTCTGGCTGCAACAGTTCCACCACATATAAAAAATTAGAGGAGGTTGCAGTAATGTATGATAAGGCGTATTTGATTTCAAATAACATTAGATGGTCAGGTAATTTTATAATAAAGTTCACCAATGTCAGAAACCAGAATACAAATAAGGGCTTACACCTCTATATCACATATTTCATTCTCAGTCAGTGCTCCTAATAAGGTGAAACAACTGTTTTATATCACAATAGCAGGACAAACTTAATATTTTCTGTAAATCTGTGCATTGATTAAATAAAGGATAAGAAAAATAATTTTCCTCTGTCCTACCCATAATCTCAAATGTTATGCAAATTTCTCAAAAATCCTTACAAGAAGGACCCTGCAACTTTGAACCGACAAATATACTCAGAATTAGGAGTAAGGCTGAATTTCTTTCAATTGATTGACACCAAAAGTCAATCAATCAATCAACCAACCAACCAACCAATCAGAATAGAGCTGGAAGGGACCTTGGAAAGTAAAAGTAAGTAAAGTAAAAACATTGAACTATGTCAATGGAAATATTTTCCTAAATTTGTACAATAAATTATTAAACAAATAATTGGATGGACTATTTCCTTTCCAAGCTCTCCTCAAGCTCAGGCAGGAGTTGCCACACTCAGTTCTTTCCAAAATTCACTGATACATACTTCTCACTGCAGCCATGATCCCCTCTAGCCACAGAGAAATCAGCTATTTAGTAGAAACGCTACATTAATGAAGTTGGTCTTCTATTTCTTTCTTTCAAGGTGATTTATATTGTCCAACATAATCATATCCATGAGGGATCCAAATATAAATATTATATTTCAGCCCGTAATTGGGGTAATAAATCCATGCACAAGTCTCAACAGGGATAATCTGGACTTCCAATCACATGGAAAAGTTACAAATACACCAAGCTGCCTAAAAAAAATATGACTGTGATTAAATAATTCTCAAAGGTCAATAATTTTTGCAAACAGAAATTTGTGACCCGTGTAATATTTTGGCAAAGTGACCATAATTTTAAAAACTTGAAGAATAGTTGTATGTAATTCCCACCCAAGCGTGTCGGGCACATTTTGAATGACTGTAATGCATTTGGGTATTCTTTGCCGCCCATTTAACTTGTTTATGCTAGTTATACAAGACAATCTCAAGACCAGGGCTGTCAAACTTGCGGCCCGCGGGCCAGATGTGTTACGTGCTGGCCCCGCCCCTGCCTGGTTTAGCAAAGGGGGGAAAAGTCCCGATGCATCACATGAACACTGCCGTGACGCCGCAAGTTTGACACTTCTGCTCTAGATGGTTAAAGGACTTGACTAACTCATTGTTATTACTTGTTATTAGGTAATCCTTTGCCACCCATATCTAGGAAGGTCTCTTCTCAGTCTCTTTAGAGTTAGATAGCACAGAACAGAGGTGGGTTGCTACTGGTTTGCACTGGTTCATAGCGGTATTTTGGCCTGGGTCGCAGAACCAGCAGTGACTCAGGCTGACCATGCCCCCAAACTGGTTCCCTGGTCACCTCGCATTGCTGGCATGTTTTTTACTAATTTTTTCAAGTTCTGCATATGTGTAGAACAATTTATAGTCAACTGCGCACATGCAACGCCAGCAGCAACCCACCCCTGGCACACAGGTGTCATCCACACAAGGGAGAGCAACTGAGGGCCTGTCTTACAACTTCAGGGAATGAAACACCTCTTGATAAGGCTTTGCATCATTACATAAACATTAATAATAGTATGGGAGCACGTTAAATGTCTCTTTTTGAATGAGGGATTTGAGTAGAGATATGCTCATGGTTGTTGTATCATAGTGCTGTCATGCGGCCTTTTAACTGGAAACAATTGGCACTGGTCAACTATAGGGTGGGATGCTAACTCCATTTCTAACCACTACCTCTTGTCCTGTGGGATTTATTTTGAATCAGCTTTAAAAATATAACATAAAGTAATCTAGAAGGTGCAAGCCATCTTTGGGGAAATAATTCAGTCAAAGCTCTAATATAACCAGGAATATATACAGAACCCAGAAATAATTTAATGAAAAGCTACAGGCTGAGAAGGTACGTTAATTGGTGCTCTGTTCTGAATACTTAACAAAAAAGCAAATAAAAATACTATAAAACATTAATGAAAAAGAAGAGGAGATACTCGGCGGAATCTAATGTTATCTTCTAAAAATAAAAAAATGAATTGCTGGCATGTTATAATTTAGAGCAGGGGTGTCAAACGCGAATTCACTGAGAGCCACATCAGGGGTGGGCGTGGGCAAGGTGGCATGGCCAACTTGACGTCACTCGTGTCGGGAGTGCCTGTGGTGGCCAAAGTACTCTGCCAGCGAAAACAGGCTCCAGAGCTCTATTTTCAGCTGCAACAGCCTCCTGCCGCCCTCTGCAGGGGAAAATAGAGCTCGGGGGTGGCCCTCCAAGCTCCATTTTCATTGGCAGAGGGTGGCAGGAGGTCGTCACAGCTAAAAATGGAGCCCGGGAGGGCTGCTTGTGGCCCTCCAGATTTCTATTTTCGCAGGCAGAAGCACCAAGGGCTGATCCTTTGCTGTTTCTAGAGTGATCCCACAGGCCAGATCCAAGTACCCTGTGGGCCGGATACAGCCCGCAGGCCTTGAGTTTGACATCCCTGATTTAGAGCAATGTTTTTCAATTTTGACAACTCCATGACATGTGGACCTTGGTTCCCAGAACCGCCCAGCCAGAATGGGGAATTTCAAGAAAGCCACTGATCTTAAAGTTGCCAAGGTTGAGAAACATTGACTCAAAGCTACCAAGCAAGCACAGGGGGTTTGTTCAGATGACTATCCTACAGAAAAAGCCAACTTGAACATGGGATCTTCCTATTTTCTCAGAAAGAATAAGAATTCGTTTCTTGTTTCTCATTGATTTCTTTATTGTAGTAACCTGGATCTCCCACAAGGCCAATTCTGACAGGACATGAACATCATAGGCTCTTAAATAAGCTTAAGCATTCCAGGGGTCCAGAAATTGAAATGTGATAACCAAACAATACCATTTATTAAAGAATATTTGAGACTAGTGGCATCAACATTCATTTAAGAGCCCCAAAGCTAAAACAGATGCCTTGACTGATTAGCAAGGGAAATTCAGCGAATGAGCAGTTAACAGATAACACAGAAATATTAAATATTAAAGTTTAACAGAGAAACGTTAAGCTGAAACGACTGGCTGCAGAAAAGGAGAGAATCAAGTAAATAATGTTAGCATAAGAAAAAGAAAAGGGAGGAGATTTTGCAGAAGTTGAATTGGTGGAGAAAAGTGAAGCAAAGGTTCCTCAGAGAAAAATTACTTTATTTCTAGATCAATTTGTTTAGGAAAAACAACCAGGAGTTATTTATTCTTGCTTGCTAGCTTTGGACAGAGGTAGAAATAGATAGAGATAGAAGCTGGTTTAACTTCTTTTTGATAAAAAAGAGGGGGGGGAGAAGTGAGGAGAAATGAAAATTGCTCATTTGAGCAGGAGTTCTACTCTGCTTTAGATGAAAAGAAAAAGAGGGGAGAGGGGGCAAGATTATAGGAATACATTTTCTTTTCCTGAATGAAAACAAATGAGAGAAAGAAGGGGGAGGAAGTAGAAAGGATGTTTGTTCGTCTTTGCGGGGAAACAAGGAGAAGAGGATTTGTTCAGGTGAATCTGCACCTCTCCTTCTCTTGCTGAATGACTGAAGAACATTTTTTATATCTCCTCAGGGAGATACAGTAAAAAGAAGAAAGAAAATAAAGAAAAAGAAAACAACGCCAAGTCTTGACTTCATGCTTTCAGGAACAACTTTTCCTGTCAGGAATGAGGAAGAATAAGGCTACTCTTTAACCAAATGGAAACCAATAAACTGGATCTATCAATTATTATCCTCACTGAAAAGCTTCTGTAGGAAGTTAGCACCCACCGCCTCTCCTAGAAAAATGAAATATTTTAGGAAATATTAAAAGGACAGAATATTTCCCTTAAAAGGGAATCAGAAAGTCAGCACACACACACACACACACACACACACACACACTTTGTCAATGGGTCATTAAGGCCTGGGTCAGTTTATTCTACATAACAAAGATCTACCTCCTTCAGGCAGAGCCATAATAGGAATCCCAAAGCCCTTTCATTACATCATCACCCAGCAAGGCTCAATCAGAATACAAACTCAAATTCAAATCCCAACAGAGGGTATCTCTCTCTCTCTCTCCCTCCCTCCCTCCCTCCCTCCCTCCCTCTCTCTCTCTCAAGCCATGTGGTCCTGTTCACTATTAAACCATCTTTCAAATCAGCCACCATGTTTCTAGTGTCTTTTTCCCCACTTGGAACTGAACCCAGAAGGACATTTCTTCCAACACTTCCTTTTGGCAGGACCTGATCAACTTGGAATATTGATGCCCTCTACATGGGGCTTCCCTTGGGACGCATCCGGAGACTGCAGCTAGTTCAGAACGCAGCCGCGCGGGTTATTATGGGAAGTACACGTTACTCCCACGTAACACCTCTCCTGCGCGAGCTGCACTGGCTACCTGTGGCCTTTCGGGTGCGTTTCAAGGTATTGATCACCATCTTTAAAGCGCTCCATGGCAGAGGACCTAGTTATCTGCAGGATCGCATCCTTCCACATACGTCCCTGCGACCTATCCGCTCACACAGGGAGGGGCTCCTCCTGGTGCCGTCTGCTAGGCAATGCCAGCGGGCGACACCTAGGAGTAGATCCTTCTCTGTGATGGGCCCAACCCTCTGGAATGACCTCCCCCCAGACATTCGAACTACCACCGACCTCCGTTCCTTCCGGCAAAAGTTAAAGACTCACCTGTTTCAATCAGCTGGCCTGGCACTTTCTTAGTTTTACCTCCCAGGGATTTATCTATTTTAGGGTTTGGGGTTTTAATTGTGATGTTTTTAGGATTAGAATTATTTATTTCTTAGTACAGCCTATCTCCCCTCCAAATGTATCTTAAATGTAGCTTAAATGTATTTAATTTTATGACTGGTTTTATTGTATTGACTGTACACCGCCCCGAGTCCCTTTTTGGGAGAGGGGCGGTCTAAAAATCTAAGAAATAAATAAATAAATAAATAAATAAATGATATTACAGATTATTCTTGTCTCTAAAATTAACCCTTTCATATTCTGGATTAAAAAAATAAAGTAAGCGTAGAAGTTATGTCTTTGTGTACGTTATTATGACTAATCCTTCCTTTCTGGCTCATATATAGATTCCAATTAGGACAGATCTTATGTTGAACATATTATGATTCCTTCCTTTAAGCTATGTCTTTAGTTTTACAAATGCTAACAGCAGTTTGAAAGTATTAACAATGTTCATCTCCAGCAGATCAATATGTTGTCTAGGACTTACCATGCCTGGGTTTTAATACAAAAGGGCTCCTCCTATGCCTTTACCAAGTTGGAGATTTTCTTTCCATAGGCAACACATAATTGCATCCAACACCACCTCCTAATTCCCTTGCCCTCCCAATATTACAACAAAAAGGGCCAAATATAATATAAAAAGCTAAGCTGTGAAGCTCCAGCCAACAAGTATTTTTTCATAAAAAGGACTGGGTAAGAATTTCTATTTCCCTAAAATATTATTAATTAGTAATCTGATCACACTGGTTCAATTAATGGTGTTTCAACTCCTAATTCTTAACGCATAAGTCTCTGTTGTGTAAAAAAAGAAATGGTTTTAAAAACAGAAAAAGAGGAAAGGTTAGGGAAAGATTACTATAACACTGAAACAATGAAGATTATTAACAATAAAAGGTCAGTGTCTGGTTTGTATAATGGCTTTTCTGTTGGAATAAAGACTAGCAAATAAATGGATAGAGTTTAATAGAATTGTCAAAACTCCTTTCTGTCATTCCCTAAAAATGATTTCGCAAAAAGACCACTGGGTTTGAAAAGGGTAGAGTTAGGTTCCTTTCAATATCAATACAATAGTAGAGTTGGAAGGGACCTTGGAGGCCTTCTAGTCCAACCCCCTGCCTACGCAGGAAACCCTATACCATTTCAGACAGATGGCTATCCAACATCTTCTTAAAGACTTCCAGTGTTGGGGCATTCACAACTTCTGGAGGCAAGCTGTTCCACTGATTAATTGTTCTAACTGTCAAGAAATTGCTCCTCAATTCTAAGTTGCTTCTCTCCTTGATTAGTTTCCACCCATTGCTTCTTGTTCTACCCTCAGGTGCTTTGGAGAATAGTGTGACTCCCTCTTCTTTGTGGCAACCCCTGAGATATTGGAACACTGCTATCATGTCTCCCCTAAGTCCTTCTTTTCATTAAACTAGACATACCCAGTTCCTGCAACCGTTCTTCATATGTTTTAGTCTTCAGTCCCCTAATCATCTTTGTTGCTCTTCTCTGCACTCTTTCTAGAGTCTCCACATCTTTTTTACATCGTGGTGACCAGAACTGGTCGACCAGAATATCATTTTTGTCCTTCCATAAGTTTACTGAGCAAAAAGAGGTCACTGAAAACTGTCCAGACCAGCTTACAGGCTGGCTTTCACTATCAGAATCAACTCAAACAATGCATTACATTAACCAAAATACTGGGGCTGCCCAAATATGGAGGCATTAAAAGCATCAGGTCTGCGCAAACACTGAGCCAGTGAATTGTAAAAGAGATTATCCCTCCTCAGTGAGAAAATGGGGAGGGGAGAGGTTGGCACCCCCCTTTCTATTCAGTACGTGTTGTGGGAGGAGATGTGAATCATGGGTGGGGGCAGATGCTGGAAGGCTTCAGGGAGTACTCCAGGAAGTGCCAAGGGGGGAAGAACAGGTAGGAATTAAAGTAGGGCGTAAAGTGAAATTTGGAAATTAAGAGTGAACATACGGGGTCAGGCTGGATAGCCTCTCGGGACCCCTTTCATCTTGTTATTATAAAGTAAAAGATGGAGTTTGAAGCTTGCGGAAGAACAGGAAGTGTGAATGCCAAAACCGTAGAGTTCAGCTAAAGTTCTTACAAAGCCACGTAGCCATTATGACCTGTGGCCCAGGCAAAAGGGGAAGCAAGACAGTATCTGCTTATAAGGCTTCTTTCCTCAAGGTAACCAATCAGAAATGGGTTAAGTATTTCCGTATTGTGCTGCTTTTGACAAAGTATAAGAATGCATGTTTCCTTCAGAACACTGTTCAGATTTTCAAATGCCTATCTTGGCTAAATTATTCTGAACCTTTGGCTGCCAAATAAAACTACTTCTCCTTGATCCTGAAACGTCCAAGTCCCGTTATTTTCTGCAACATTTGTGGCATCCCAGGTGGACTTGGAGCGATATTTCGTTGAGGATGGTACGGAGCGACCGGTGCCCAATCGAGGCAGTCTCGCCTAACCTTCAGGCGCCAACAGAGAGTTTCTCTGGGAGGAGGCAGACAGCCCCTATCGGGTATCCGGTGGACACCACCGATCCAAGAACCAGACTGGGATCAGAACAAGTCAATAAATTACGCCGGCTGAGAAGAAGAAGACGCCTGCAGGCAAGTATTGTGGGAATTGTAGACCCACTCGGTTGAGAGTGGAAGAGGGGGCCTGATCACCCCCCTGAGCCCTTCCTAACGGAACCGGCATATCCTAATGAGGCTCTAGAATTGTGTGGGTGGTTAAGCCACTGCAGTTCCTGTCAGTGACCGTGAGTCTCCGGGATCGCAGGTCAGTGGCAAGTGTCTTAGAAATAGAACATGGGTGGTGAAGGAAGTGTTCCTCGAACGCCTCTTCAATACATGTTACTCTATACACCTTGATCTTTAAAAATAGGGTTAGAGTTTTACATGTTCATGGGGCTATTTGGAAAGAAAATATTCACTGATTTGGTCACTCGATACATGCTGGCAAAAGGCACATATGCCATTGTTAATCAGGTTGCTCCAGCCTGTTTCTGCTATGCACAAAACAGGCATTTGAGATTTTAAAGTAAGTATTGTCGCAAGCTCATGTTAAGGGACTTCCCAACCTTGACACAAGAAAAGGGAAGTTGGCAGCAGCCCGTGGCTTATCTCTCCCAACAGCTGGATGGTGTGGCAAAGGGCTGCCCACATTGCCTTAAAATCCTGGCAGCAACTGCTCTTTTGATGGAGGAAGCTAATAAATTAACCTTCGAGCAGCGAACCACCATATACACCAGCCACGCAATTCAAGGAGTCTCAGAGACAAAGGGCCGTTTATGGTTAACAAATCCCAGAATTTACAAATATCAGGCTCTCCTCACTCAGAATCCACAAGTGACCTTGAAACAAACAAATCCAGTGGCCCTAAATCCAGCCACTTTCCACTTATGTGGCATTGGAGATGCCAAAGGGACTGAGTTCCAGATATTCCAAAGCAGAGGAACTCCAGGCAACTGCAGATTTGAAGGGACATCAACAAGGAGAGTTGTATGTACTCCCAGACAGAAGAATTTTTGTACCAGCCAACTTAGCCTGGCCAGTAGTAAAAGACTCTCATTCAACAATACATATGGGTAAGACTGCTTTAGCCGAAGCACTTCAGCACATATCTTACATCGACCGCCTCCACTCACTATGTGCCCACGCAAGTGAGAGATGTAACACATGTGCTCAAGTTAACTCAAGGCAAGGACCTAGACGCCCTCCAGGAATCAGCCCAAAGGATATTATTCTATGGATTCACTAGTTGTTGATTTCACAGACATGCCCAAGTGTGGACTCTATAAGGCAATGCTAGTCATAGTGTGTAATTATACTGGATGGCCTGAATGTTTTCCCACCAAGACAAAGCAGGCATGTGAAGTATCTAGAATCCTACTTAAAGACATTGTGCCCCGATATGGAGTTCCCTCATTCATATCATCAGACAATGGGCCTGAGTTTGTGCACCAAGTAATTCAAAGGCTAGCAAAATCCTTAGGGACCCACTGGAGACTTCATTGTTCCCTGCACCCCCAAAGTGGGGGTCATGCTGAACGTGCAAACCGGTTATAAGCACTAACTTGAAAAATCACATAGGGGACCTAGGATAGCTGGGGACCTCATGGGTGAATCAAATGGTGGGAGAATTAAATAAGCAAATACAAGAAATCCAAAAATACTGTGTGTCCCTCAGTCCATCATTTGTGAACATCTCTAGTCATAATATTCAGGTGGGGGAGTATGGGTAAAATACTGGAAAGGAAAGAACTTGAAACCCAGGTGGAAGAGCCCATATACTGTGGTCATGTGTTCTCCACCTGCAGTAAGAGTGTTGGAATCCAAGTTTTGGATTCACTGAACTCGAGTTAAGCCAGCTACTGATGAGTATTGGGAGGCAGACCAGGATGAAGCCCGTCCTTTAGTGGTACGCTTGAAGAAGCGCCCCCTATAACTGTCTTAATGGCAATGGGTAATCTACATATGGGGCAGAAGAGGCCTTACTGGGAGTCACCCCTGGAAGCTGACTCCTCTACGTATGGCTGAAGATTTGAAGGAGGAAGACATTTGTTAGGTGTAAAGCTGGGCACCTCTCAGGGGATGGAAAGTCGAGCATACATAGCCATAACTGCACTTTGTGTTGCCTTAGTGAGGTTGCTCACCCTCATTGTGATTTGCTGTATTGGATATTTATTCTTCTGGAATCACCCCCATCCCAGGAAGACAGGTGCTGTGCCTAAAAACATTGACTGAGACAATGGTCAGTGTGAATCTTCTGGGGACACTTATGTTTGAGGAAACCTGGGAGTAGGCTCTCTGTAGCGCAGTACTCATCCTGGGACTGTGGACATTGTATTTAACAAATAAGGGTTGGTTCTGTGGGACACCTAAGACTGATATTGCCCTTCCTCAAATCATATATAACCCCCGCCTTCTCCCTGACGTGGTGATTCTGTAGGTTAAAAGAATTGTGTTTGGAAAGGTTCTGTGTAAGGTACAATTATGAGCTTTTTGTGGCTTTGGCTGTTATTGGCAAAGGGCCTACTGAGTGATAACATCCTGAACAGTAGTTCCCAATGTTGTGAGAATGCCTGAGTGACCCCTCCCCTTGCCCTTGAGGGAGGATCCGGGGACGTTGAGAACGCCAAAAAACAGGGCAGAATCAGGTCACAGAGTGTGGACACTTTGGAACAGGTCCGCTCCCGCCAATGGCACATTATCTGTGCATGGGGACAGAATCGTAGGCCAACCCCAAGACCTAAGGTCAACCATCTGATAATCCTGGTAAGAAGTGGGGTAGAACAAAGGGAGAACAGGCCCCTGCAACAATTGAGAAAATGGAACTATACGTTAAGAATACTGGAGTTGGGTCAAAGCCTAATTAATCAGTCTGACCCTGCCCTAGGTCAAAAATTCTGGTTGTGTTTATATGCTGGCCCTTCATCATTAAACGTTATCAGGAACCTGGCATTCCAGAGGGGTCACTGTCAGAAGAACAATGTCCATCCGAAATGTACCTTGCCCCTAGAAAGACACTTGTGGATGTAAAATTAACCCGCAGTATGTCTCCATCTACCCACAACCTCTTCCAACAGAAGGTCACCTTCTCGCTTCCACCCTCATTTTTAACCACTGGGAGAGGAACTTGACTACTGGAAGATGCCCAAGGCTATTTCAGCCACCCCAATTCCCAATTTGGCTCTCGATTCAATCCACCACAGGATTTTGTGTTCATTTTCCCCCTGGAAACAACAGTTCCCGCTATCTTTTTGAAGGTCCAATCCTCAGGGATAAGCAAGAGGACCCTAACCAAGAAGCTCCATTACAACCACTAACTGGTATGTTCCTGGCAGGAACCTTACAGGCCTGGACTAATGAAAAGAACCGCCGAGCACATGTCTTCTCCATGAACATAGGTGTGTGTGTGTGTGTGTGTGTGTGAGAGAGAGAGAGAGAGAGAGAGAACATGGAGTCTTCTTCTTATGTGGGAAAGATGTGTATCTATGCTTGCCTAGCAATTGGACTGGAATATGCACCTTGGTACACCTTTTTCCCAAAATGGGTGTGGTCAGTGGGGAACACACTATCCATGTCCCCCTCATGAGACATGTTCAGAAAAGGCTGCCGCTCTTAATCCCACTGTTAGTAATCCTGGGAATAGGGACAGCAGTTGGAACAGGTGTGGGTGGAATAACACACTCCATCATACAGTTTAGGCAGCTGTCTGAGGAATTCCAAGAAAGCCTAAACCAAATTGCTGGTGCCTTCGTTGAGTCCAAGATCAAATAGACTCCTTGGCAGCAGTGGTTTTACAAAACCAGCATGCCATATATCTCTTAACTGCTGAGAAAGGTGGGCTGTGTGTATTCCTGGGAGAAGACTGCTGTTTCTATATAAATAAATCAGGTGTGGTCTGAGAAATAGCCAAAGATTTGTGGGACCAGACATCCAAGATTGAACAGATGCTGCAAGGGGCAGACGCATGGTTCTCTTGGTTACCTGGGACTGGTGGGATTAAACAAATGCTATTTCTACTGTTATGCAGGATTGCAAGCCTAGCCTTTCTTTCTTGCATAATACCCCTACTCAGACAACTAGTTATGGCAGTGGGTCTCAACCTTCTTAATGCCACAACCCTTTAATACAGTTCCTCATGTTGTGGTGACCCCCAACCATAAAATTATTATATGCTTTTTGAAAATATGTGTTTTCCTGTGGTCTTAGGCGACCCCTGTGAAAGGGGTCCCGACCCACAGGTTGAGAACCACTGAGTTATGGGGTCAGTAAAGGAAATATGGGTTGAAAAGGAATTAGTTTGATGGAAACCCTTATTGACCGTAAGATTGCCCCACATCCCTATGATAAGGATGAGATTTCAGACCCAGGCACATATGTACAACTTGCGCCCTGGGGACTAGAGAGAGTGCCTTTAGAGGATAAGCCCTGAGAGTTATTTCATATGTATTACTTGTCTTTTTCCTTTCTCGCTGCTATATATAATTATTTTGCATTAAGTATGTTATGCCAAAGATTATATGCTTGCATTGTTGATTTAAAGCTCTGTAATAGGCTAGACTCAATTGTAGCTGAAAATAGAGTCTAGAAGGGGGGGAATAAAGTAGTACGTAAAGTGAAATTTGGAAATTAAGAGTGAACATATGGGGTCAGGCTGGATAGCCTCTCGGGGCCCCTTTCATCTTGTTATTATAAAGTAAAAGATGGAGTTTGAAGCTTGCGGAAGAACAGGAAGTGTGAATGCCAAAACCGTAGAGTTCAGCTAAAGTTCTTACAAAGCCACGTAGCCATTATGACCTGTGGCCCAGGCAAAAGGGGAAGCAAGACAGTATCTGCTTATAAGGCTTCTTTCCTCAAGATAACCAATCAGAAATGGGTTAAGTATTTCCGTATTGTGCTGCTTTTGACAAAGTATAAGAATGCGTGTTTCCTTCAGAACACTGTTCAGATTTTCAAATGGTTATCTTGGCTAAATTATTCTGAACCTTTGGCTACCAAATAAAACTACTTCTCCTTAATCCTGAAACGTCCAAGTCCCGTTATTTTCTGCAACAGAATAAGAGCTGTGTTGTTCATTTGAATCATGTTGGAATTGGTGTGGGGTTTCTAGCCTGGTGTCTTAACCATTTTCTAATGAGTTATAATCTGAGTTTTAATTCCCCCCAAAAATCTAAAATGAATCATTATTATTTATTTATTATTTATTTCTTTAGATTTCTAAACCGCCCCCTCTCCCAAAAAGGGACTCGGGGGGGTGTACAGTCAGATAAAATGCAGATAAAATACAAGAATAACAATATAAATAATATAAAACAATTGAATGCTAAACATTTAGGTGGAGGAGATGAGACTGTACAAGAAATAAATATGCTATGGAAACCCTAAAAAACATCCCCAATTAAAATACCCAAACCCAGTTAAAATATATCCCCGGGAGGCAAAACTAAGAGAGTGCCAGGCCAGCTAATTGAAACAGGTGAGTCTTTAATTTTTGACGGAAGGAGCGGAGGTCGGTGGTGGTTCTGATGTCAGGGGGGAGGTCATTCCAGAGGGTTGGACCCATCACAGAGAAGGACCTACTCCTAGGTGTCGCCCTCTGGCATTGCCTAGCGGACGGCACCAGGAGGAGTCCCTCCCTGTGTGAGCGGATTGGTCGTAGGGACGTGTGTGGTAGGATGCGATCATTACTTGAGATTCAGTTTAGTATAGTGATTAAAGGCACCAAGGCACCAAGCTAGAAACTGAAACACTTTGAATCTTAGACCTGTTTTAGGCCAAGAAAACGGAATAAGATGATTGGTCCGTGCACTTGCCAGGAATCAAGACTGATTTGAAGGCACAAAAACATGCACAACCATTGCTTCTTTTTCCTCAAATGCTAGGAGTGATCTGGTAACAGTGAATTTCTGCTTTCAGCCTCAGAGACATAGACAAAGGAGATAGGAACGGCGATAGATGCAGCGAGGCCAAGTGACAGTTACGTCAGGAAGAAGGAGTAAGTAAAGGCCAAAGTGGTCCCAGTAGTGGTAGAGCATTCAGGGCTGTGACTCATAAGCTGGGCGACGGGCTTCAGCAGATCCCAGGAATGACATCACAGTTCTGGGTCCAGAGAAATGCAGGACAATGAACAGTTTAGATCCTGGGCAGAATCCTCAAACTACCAATTTCAGGCTTCCAAATAGCATCCAAAAGTAAACCAGAGTCCAAGGCAAAGTATTGCTCAAGGTTCCAATTTATTAAGAGAGCCATGTTGGCACATTTTGGAAAATCTGAATCCAAAAGCTTCCCAGTTTTCCCCACCTAGTTGAAAACACCCACAAGTCAATCACATGGTTCAATTTTCCACTGCCATGCTGGCAGTTCCACCCATCCAATTCCGGTCAGGTGCAAGGTGAAAAGACAAAGGATGACCTTGGCTTTCTAGAAAGAATTTTGTTATGGCTACATAGCGTCTAACTCTGTACAATCCCCCCTCCCATTTTCCCACAATAGAAAATGCATAGTAGAATAATAGAAAGTGTGGCAGGCCAAAGATTCAGTAGAAAAGATGGCTGCAGGCCTGATATCCAAACTGGTAGAAGACCTGAGATTGAGGAAGACACAAATCAAGGGAGACTCAGACTATCCAATGGAGGTGAGAAGGACATATTTGTACTTTTATACTGTTATTACTATATAATATAAATTACAGACATGTCTAATGGCAAAATAATGGAAACATCTTAGGACACTTGAGTTCCTTTATTTTCTAATGCTTTTCTGATATAAAGAGAAAATGAAAGTAGAGACTGTTGAAATGATTTTGCATCCTATGATACCAAGAAAGTCAGCTACTTACTTAAGAAGGTACAGTATGTGCCCTGTGATACTCCTCCTCCGGGCCCCTTTTAAGAATATGACAAGTTTGCAGATAGGCTAAGTGGTGGTATTAGATTTTGCTACAGCAAGTGTAGCCTGGTACTCAAGACCCTAAATTATTCCAGGACATTTTTCACCTTTCTAATCTAATATCTACAGTATATACTACTAAAGTCTCATCCTCAGGATATTTAACTGGACAAAATGGTCCATCATAGAGCAGTAATTTTTGAACCAAAGTACCTTAATATATTATCTTACAGAATATGTCCAAAATCTAAGACCCATGACCTCTAGTACGGGTCTAGGATCCAGAGGGAATGAATTTGGGGGGGGGGGGGGGTGTTGTGGCTGCTTCAGGCTCTGGGCTGCTGCTGTGCTACTGCTGAGGTCATATGATCTTAATTTTCAATATTCTGTAACAGTTTCCCAGCCAGTCTCTCAATCCCTTGCTCCCTCCCTCCCTCACACAGCCAAAGCCATTTACTTGCCTACTGGTCTTGAACTTGCAATTTCCTGCTGGCTTCACCATTGACTTTCACCTCAAGCTTCCTACAAGCAAAGTAAATGGGGAAGCTGGCAGCAGTTCAGGAAGAGTGGGAGAGAAGAAAGGAGGGAGGGAGGATTTCTGATTCTTCCTGCCAGTTTTCTACAAGGAAACTCAATGTGGAAACCAACAGGAAGTCACACATCGCTCCTGTTCCTACTACTTTTTTGCCCATCATCATAATTCTGATTCCCTGTTTAGGTAAGGAACTATATCTAAAATGATGACCCAACAAGTCACAGATTATGTAGCATTTTCTGATTTTTAAACATGTGAATTGTCTTGTAGAATATATACTGGAAAAAATTACATGACATTATGTTTTAAACACACAACACATTTTCTGTTCATTTTATTTTAAATAGCTCACCAGTAAGAAGACATCGATGGTACTATAATAAAATGTTTTCTGGGAGAGATATATGGTTATTAAGAGTTCATTCAGTTGCCTTTTTAAAATCCTGACAGCAAGTTTGCGTTAGATTCAAAGCCATGGAAGCTATTTTTTCCCCCAGTGCACAAATGCTTGAATTAAAAACTGCCTCCCTTCACCAAGTACCTATTTTTTCCTAGGTCTGCCCCTCCCCCTATGTTAAGGTGTCAATGGAAATTAATCCTACAGCTGTCAAAACACTTTCTGCTCATCTCTACAGTTGATGACAAACCTTTGTTCTTACATGGTAGAAATCTTCTCTGCTTTGTGGTTTGGAGAGAAAAAGGAATGCTGGATGTGGAACCATTTATTAATCTTAGCTCTGTGTCAGAATAAAATCGTACACTAGGATCAGTCAGATTTCAGTTCTGTGATCAGTTTACGAAAAGCTACTGATCTACACTAGCTACAGAGGCTAGTACTCCGCATAATATCGAAGAGGGATGAGCAGAGGGATGTTGTGTGAGGGAGGAAGAGAGTAAATTGAATCTCTTGAAACATCTCTGGTTAATTTGCAGCAGACAAGCAAGGTTTTCTGATTACCAGATTGTTACTAGTAATAAGCAACAACAAAATAATTTCCCCTCCACACTCCACTGTTAAAAGAAAATCAGCAGTAAATTTGGGAGGTGGGAGTGTGGGATCAAACAATGGGTTATCCCCGAGAATCCTCAGCTATTCATTGTTGGAAAGGCAGTGTAACTCCGGATACACAATCCTGGAAGATCAACTGCGTGTGCATTTTTTATTTTTATAAGCTCATTTCCTATCAGTGAAATGGAAAGGCAGGTCAATATTATTCAGTGCAATCAGTGTTTCATGAAGCGTTTCCAAATTAGGCAGAATTATATTCTTTGGATGTAACAGAATACTTTTCTTTTTTCTCTTGTTTCCTCCCCCCACTCCCTGTTAAGAGGGTAGTTCTTTTTTCTGCCTTTTTCTGTTTTTTTTTACTTTTCTTTTTTGTTTACAGCAAAGTTTATTTTAAAAAAATAAAAAAAACATTTATTTTAATATTTTGAAATTGCCACCGTTGGACTGCTTGAGCTCAGACATTAAAATGTTGCTTATGAATTAGTCTTCCAACTGCTTTTTTATTATTAGCAGAAGGACAAGGGTCCTGCCAATAATATTATATTCTATCAATTATTTAAGCTATAGAACATCAATTTGAAATGAGCTTTTATATAGTTGTACATCTGTTTTACAAATGTTTAAATGCAATTATGGCAAAAAAGTGGGAGGATCATGTTTGGAAAAGGAAGTGTAGTAGCCAATTGCCTGTACAGAATGGCCCACAGCTTCCTAGGGAAAGTTGGGCAGAATAGTGATAGCATTAGTAATAGCAATTACATTTATATACTGCCCCATAGTGCTTTACAGTACTCACTGGGCAGTTTACAATGTCAGCATATTTCCCCTAACAATCTGAGTCCTCATTTTACTGGCCTTGGAAGGATGGAGCCGGCCAAGATTGAACTCCAGGCTGTGGGCAGAGTTAGCATGCAATACTGCATTCTAACCACCAGAGCTTGATGGTAATACCATGAATGTTACCCTTGGCGGCTGCTCATATTCACTCTGGTTTGGATTCAATTTGTGAGTAGCTGGCTACACAAGGTAGTCAATATTTATTTGAAGGAAGGCTTAATGACACTCACTTAAAAGACACAGTAGTGCATCAACTTCTGAAGAGGTCTTCCTGGATCAAGTTGTTTTTGATGACTTTCCTTGCAAAAATGATTAATACCATCAAGACACAGCACTTTGTCATTGGTAGGCAACAGGCATTTGGTGACATCTGCTCTGATAGTTATTCTGGGTAAGGTTGTGCTCCACAAAAGGTTTATAACTTTCATGTTCACTTGAATTTGTGGCTCCTGCTTAAGCATTTGGTGGAAGCCAAGGCCAGAGGAACTTTTGTCCAGGTTTCACTGATATTAACAATTCCAATGCCATTTGGACAAAGATGCCTTGAACATCTGAACTACTGCAATAAATTTATGTGGGGCAGCCTTAGGCAACTTAGAAATTACAGGCAGTATGAAATACAATAGCTGGACTTCTGATGGACCATCCCTAGCAGATGATCATCACAGTTATTTTGAAGTTGTTTCTTAATTGCTAAAAGGCTTCTGGTTCAATATGCTGGCTATTCTTTTTAAAACAATGCATTAAATCTGCTTGTACATTAGAAAGGTACACGAGTCATTTAAAAGACACTTATTAGTCCATCCTTCTCCCAAGATTCATGGAGCACGGATTGTCAGAGTATGAATATTCAAAAAGTGGAATGGGCAATAGATCAGCCAAGGGGACTATTTGGAAACTGAAACAGTATTTGCTATGTGAGCAACAAGGAGACAGCAAGGAGCTTGGGCGTGGCTTAGTTCTGCATCTGTGCTGAGCGCTAAATTGGTCTACTGCTCTGAACTAAAACTGAAACTGTTCTCTCCTCTGCCTGTGTTTGCTTGCATTTACTACCACATTGAAAAACCTGCTTTTGGTATTGTATACTTACTTCATGTGTTGTATTATATATAAAGAGAAGTTAATGAATCCTGGTGAATCAGTTACCTGTGTGTGCTTTCTGGATGTGATTGCTACTGCAAACTTTATATAACACAGGGTTGTCAAACTCACGGCCCATGGGCCAGGTGTGTCACGTGCTGGCCACACCTACCCCCAGTTTGGAAAAGGATGGGAAAGTCACAATACATCATGTGATGACATGACATCACAAGTTTGACACCCGTGATATCACTGACCACATATAATGGAACACTGTTCTCCTAGTGGTGTGGACTGCTTTAAATTAGTTTAACTTGGGATCCCTGTGGTGTTCTATCTTTTTATTGGTGATTTTCATTAATTGTATTCCATTTTTAATGTTCTATTTCTATTTTAACTCTGGGTGTGATACAACACTTAGTTTGGATAGAGAGAAATAGTGATAATTGTTTTTCAGAATGAAAGACAATGTTTTATTGATTTCTTTTATGGAATCACTTTTTTTTTTTGCTTTGGAAAAAAAATTCCTGCAAAATCAAGTATAAAATGCTTGTAATCATCACAAGGCCAAGATCAAATGTTGAGCTGCTCAGATTCTTCCCCCCTAACCAAATTAACAAATTTTAAAATATGTTATCAACCTTGTGTTGCAATGTCTACATTGCAGAATACTGACCCATTGCCTTGCAAATAGTAGTAATGTATACATGCCAAAATTTGAATTAACAACAGTCATTTTGTTCCATTTAAATTAGCCGAAGTGAAAAATGTAGACAAGAAAGATTTGACACACCCCTGATCTAGGAGGGAATGGTAGCCCAAAGATGTTGTGTGTTACATGGCTTTTTAATAAAGACATTCATCAAAGCAAATGTAGTTTTTAGCCCTTTTTCCTACAAATTGCATCCATCAAGGCTTTATAAGTAAGCTATTATCTTAAAATAAGAACCTGCTAATGGCTTTCAATCCTTGATTCATGTTTATGATCAGGAGGTTAATTAGAAGCTGAAATGGATAGAAACCCAGGAAGAAATATTCTAGGAATCCGGCAAGGCCTTGTTTGTCTTTCTTTCATGTCAAGATAAATGACTGCATAAACATTTAGCATTAAAGCTCAGACTTTTTAGTCAGATATCCCCAAGTTGCTCTCACAGGCTACTGTTACTTTCCATGTGTGAGAATGACAACTTTATGTTAATGCAATAGATCCATATCCAGAGTATAATTGAAAAATGAGTTATCTCAATAAGGCTTCCATGTTGCACTGGAATATCAAAAACTTAAGATCACATAGAATTTATTTCTAAATCTTGGCTACTTGAAGATGTGTGGACTTTCCCTACCAGCATGCTGGCTATGGAATTCTAGTAGTTAAGATCAAGGGTGGGCTGCTACGGGTTTGCCCAGGTTTGGGAGAATCTATAGCTAACGTTATGGCCGGTTCAGAGAAGCTCCAAATCCCAGCCCTGGTTGCCCCTGCCTGGCCTGCCCCTCCCCACCTACCCCTCCCTCCCCTCCAAAGAGTCTTCATGCAGCCCATTTTGGATGTGAGGTAAGTGCAGGGCCCTCACAGAGGAGGAAAAATGGGCCTTCTGGAAGTTCCGGAATGCCAGAAACAAGGCCATTTCTGGCCTCCGGAGGGCCCGTGGAGCCTGGGGGAAGCAGTTTTCGCCCTCCCAGAGGCGAAAACCTGGGGAAGGTAAGAACCTCCCCCATCCTACCCCTGGTTAAGATCCATGCATTTTCAAGCTGTCCAGGTTGAGACACATTGCCTTAAGTCATTGTTGTTTCCCATAACAGCCTCAACTTAATACAATACAATAGCAGAGTTGGAAGGGACCTTGGAGGTCTTCTAGTCCAACCCCCTGCCTAGGCAGGAAACCCTATACCGTTCCAGACAAATGGCTATCCAACATCTTCTTAAAGACTTCCAGTGTTGGGGCATTCACAACTTCTGGTGGCAAGCTGTTCCACTGATTAATTGTTCTAACTGTCAGGAAATTTCTCCTCAGTTCTAAGTTGTTTTTCTCTTTGATTAGTTTCCACCCATTGCTTCTTGTTCTACCCTCAGGTGCCTTGGAGAATAGTTTGAGTCCCTCTTCTTTGTGGCAACTCCTGAGATATTGGAACACTGCTATCATGTCTCCCCTAGTCCTTCTTTCTCTTAAGCTAAACATACCCAGTTCCTGCAACCGTTCTTCATATGTTTTAGTCTCCAGTCCCCTAATCATCTTTGTTGCTCTTCTCTGCACTCTCTCCAGTCTCCACATCTTTTCTACATCGTGGTGACCAAAACTTCCCAGGGAATATGATGCCTTGATGAGAGAAAGAATCCATATGTTCGAAGTGACCCAAATGTTGGGTGTTTTGCACAGTACTGATGTTTCATGGAAAACTAGTGACAAAATATTGTATGTATTGTTATTGGTGGTGGTATGTATCTGTGAGAGTGACAATTATAAATAGAATAATTATAGAGCCAGGGTGGAGCAGTGGTTAGAGTGTGTTGGAAGAAATGTCCATCTGGGTTCAGTTCCAAGTGGAGAGAAAGACACTGGAAACATGGAGGCTGTTTGGAAAGATGGTTTAATGGTGGACAGGATCACATGATTTGAGGTCCTGGGCAATTGAACACATAGGTGCGGGAGGGAGGGAGAGAGAGAGGGAGGGGGAGAGAGAGAGAGAGGGAGATTTATACCCTCTCTTGGACCCCGCCTTGGAGCTTCCTGTTCTTGTGTAAGAAATGTAGTCTGATTGGTTGTCAGACTCCCATGGGGCCATGCATGGGTAACTTTGAAGGTTGTCTTGAGTCCCAGGCTTGGTTGAATCTTGCTGGGTGATGTAATGAAAGGGCTTTGGGCAATTCCTATTATGGCTTAATGGCTTTGTCCTGGTTTGGATCTTGAGTGAGAGCTAATCCTATCACCCTGGAGCTGAAGGTCTTTTGTAGGTAAGATAGCCCAGTCTTTTGTTTTGTAGAGACGTTGGCACCAGTCTTTCTAGAGCTATTGGGAGCTGCTTTCCAAGGCATGTTTCTCCTTTCTCATCCAGGGAGGTATAATATTTTGCCTTTTTAATATTTCCTAGAATATATCATTTTTCTAATGAGGGGTTGGTGCTAACTTCCTACAAGTGCAATACTGCAGGCTACTTCTGCTGCCTGCCAGCTATCTGCAATTTGACAGTTCAAATCTCACCGGCTCAAAGTTGACTCAGCCTTCCATCCTTCCAGATTGTTGGAGGCAATATGCTGACTGTGAAAAGTGCTTAGAGAAGACTGTGAATCACTGTAAATTGGTATATAAGTCTAAGTGCTATTGCTATTGCTACAAAGGATTTATTATTACTATTTTATTTTCTCACTGGGCTTTTATCCTAACATATTTTAGCACACTATCTTCATCCTTATTGGAAGGAAGAGGCCTATATTTATTTCATTTCACAGAGAGGCTTTGTTGAAACTGTGGATCTAATGTCAGCCCACTACCAATTTTATAACGAAATTCTTCACCTACAGTATTCCAACTCCATTTCTAAGTAAGTTCCCGGTTGGAGAGATAAATCCTACATTTGCAGTTTATTTCTTCTCTCAGACAATCATTATGTGATCTTTAAACTGCTAGATTTTATTTCACAGATGTTTTCACATTCACAGATAATGAAACAGACTGGCTAGAAACAAATGATGTAATTATAGCCAAATTTTGATATTATTTTATACTAAAGTTATTTTATATTTTTCTACTGAGTATGTTTTCCTCTTATATCTTGGCAATGTAATTTTATAGCCTAATGATTCAATCTTAGGCATTTCATGTTGCAGCAATCTAGCACTTGTACTTTATTACTGCTTTATTTTTCCCAATTTAATAATTTCTTTTTGCATTGCCATCTGAGTTCTATAAACCATATTACAAAACTGTATGCTATTCTGATCAATGACTAGAAGACAGATGCTCTGATCGGTTGGAGTAATCATGTAAATAATAAAACACTAATAATAAAACACTAACATAATAAAATAATAAAAATAAAATGAATAGTAAAATAATAATACACATGAATGTATTTAATATTTTCATTTCATTGTTGGTTGTTAATTAAAACTGTACTTTCATAAATATTAAGATAATTATTAAATTAAATATTTAATTATTTCAAAGTAAATTATTAATTTAAGGATTATTAATTAATTATTACATTTTGTTAATATATAAACAAGATATTTTTATCTGCAACAGGGTCTGGGCAGAATTAATCCCTTTTTTGATCTTGTTCCAATCATTATGAATTAAACAGATTGGAATTCTACACTTGTGTAAACCTAATTATTGAAGAGTTTTGAAACCATTTTACGACCTCTCATTGACTTTAATTCTGCACATGAACAACTGTCTCCCACTTCAAAATAAAGTCAATATGTGTCTTATAAAGTTATTTTCTGTTGATTTGTTAAATAAATGTGTTAGATCGGGTGACTGGATGAGACAGACTCAAGCTTCAGTGACAAATAACAGCTCTTCATTAGTCAACTTTTTACAAATCCAGCACAGCCTGTCTGACAGCTAATCCTTTTATAAGGAGCTGTCAGACCACTCGGCCAATCGTCTTGGAGTACTACCATTTGGCTGTCGGTATGTAACAAAATGTAGGAATGGCACATGTATCTTTGTTTACTGAAGTAACACAGCCCTTTTCTAGAAAGGTTCAAAATTGGAAATTAAGTACATCTGAACACTTGGTATAAAAATCAGTCTAAGCTAGTGAGAATAATTCTCTGACTCACTTAATTTAATTTCTAACTTCACATATCAGAAAATGTAACAAGAACGAAATACTCAATTATGCGTAACTATTTAGTGATTAACTAATTAGTAATTATATTCATATTATATTACTGTTTGTTAAATCATTTTATTAAAAATGATGACAGCAGCAGTTACTGGAAAGTTAGAGTTAAAATGAATAAGGTAAATTTATAATCAGAATAGGCCAGAAAAAAGAAACATTTTAGCTCAATGAGAACAAAACAATAAATGTTTACTCATACCTGATAAGTAGTAAGTCTGTTTCATTCCACAGAACTGATTCAAAATATTTGTCTAACTGGAAATAGCAAAATGTGAAGATCTGACAAAAATACAGAGAGGGGGAATACAAGGACAAATAAAAGGCCTAAAATCCCCCTAACCATTATTATGTATTCCATACAGTACAGGAAAAGAATCAAAAATATATTATCATTTTCAACCAGGAGCAATCCGAAGACTGTCCATGCAAGGGAAATTTACCTGCTATCTGATTTAGGAATAAACCCCTGGATAATTTTGTCTTCACAAATTCTACTCTTGTAATCTCTATAAAGAGAAGTTATAAGAATTAGATAAGGTGGCGGTTATGACATCTGACTACACTTGAGGGCACCTTAATTTCAAATCCAGATGCACGGAGATCAATAATCTCATTTGATCACATAGCAAGTTTAATATGAGGTCATTTCAGAGATTTAAATGAGGCAACTTCCGTCTTTGATTTCAAACCTATACACTTCAAATTCCTGCAATATGTTTCCAATGTAAGATAATTAAGGTTGTTGAGCATTGAAGGATTCAATAAATATTCCTTATATTCCTGTTGCTATATCAGCCATACTGTCCTATTTCTGTCCTACCTGAAACATTCTCAACTCTTTGAGAGGTTTTGTCAACCTGTTAATTGATGCTCTCAATATCTTTCATGTTTAACCCCAAATGCTGGTTAATGTTTTATTCCCTCTTGTGGCAAGCAGCTCTTTTTGAATGATTAGAGTGCTTTTAAACAAATTTTTGCGTTTGGGCAAAGAAACCTGATTCTAATAAAAATAATTCCTTAGTATTTCTGATATTAAGATACCAAATGACTTCCGGTTTGCTCGGAGGGTCGTTTTAAGCATTCCGAAGGCTTCAGGGAAGCCTCTGGACGATCCCTGAAGCCTCCGGAGGGCCTCCGGGGGGACAGGGGAGGCTCTTTTCGCGCTCCCCAGGCTCCAATAAAACCTCTGGAGCCAGGGGAGGGCGAAAAAAGCATGTAAAAAAAGGGGGTCGCGCCTGTTGTGCGTGCATGCGCACTGGGGGATCGCGCATTGCATTATGGGTGCGGCATGCCCGCACACGACCCCCCTGCTCTCTCCCCACTTGTGGCACGCGAGCCAAAAAAGGTTCGCCATCGCTGCTATAGGGGAAAGACATAGTGCAGCTTCTCCAATTTTCTCTTTAAAAATGTTTTTGCAATACTTTTCAGGAGAGTGAAAAAGATGAAAAATCTTTCTTCTCAGTTCAGTACAGCCCTAGTTAAAATAAGCACGAGAATGCTTTGTTCACCCCAAATCACATCAGCAGACATTGGGAGAACAGTTGCAAAGGTAGTAGTTGCCTCCAGAATCAGCTGTCTTTGCAACATCAAGACAGCCTAAAACATGCCTGGGTGCAATTTCTGTACAGTATATAGACATTGCGTCACCATCTCCCTGGGTGTAAAACAAATGTATCCTGTGCCAAACCACACCCGCACATTTGGGAAAAGGAGGTGTAAAGATAACAGCTGCTGCTAGCTTACTCTTTGAAGGATTATAACTGTAAAAGATGTTACCCAATGAAGCCTTTGTTGCTTCATTGGAAAATGCAAAATGATGCACAGATTGCATCATTTTCCTTCTGGGATTAAAAGAAATGGTCTGGGATGAGAAGTTAATGCTAGTTGGGTGACTCCATGGGGCTGTGTGTATACTTTTGAGGGGCACTTGAGATGTGTCACCTTGTTTATATTTATGTATGAGAATTGAGGGTGTATTTCTATCAAACCTTTTATTGTTTATTTAATGGATGTCAATAATATGAAAACAGTAAACAGTAACTGAGTTGGAAGGGACCTTGGAAGTCATCTAGTCCTATATTTCTAAACCTCCAGAGTCATTGGATTGAGTGGTCTAGAAATTTGAAATATATCTTGTGATCATGATTTTACTTGGTTTTATTGTCATTTTATTAGGTCATTTTATTTATTTTTGATAATGTTGATGTTTTTATGCTATAAGCCACCCAAAGCCGCTTTGAAACAAGCTGGGTGGCAAATAAAATAAAATAAAATAAAAATAAAATAAATTGTAATTTTAACTTTTTCTTGGTTGAAATTGTCTTGTTTTTTTTTAATTGCTGTAGGCTATCCGGATAAATTACAGTGCCTTGTCCATGTGACATGAAAGCATGCACATGCACCTTGATAATTTAAAAAATAAACAAATAGATTTGTATACTTATACAACACAGTTCCAAACCTATGGTTTAGGAATCTTTTTTGCATTTCTTTTAACATCTGAAAATACTGACATATCAACATTGGGAAGAATGCCCACTTAGTGGTTTCAGTTAAAAACTGCTGAAAAAATGGGGAAATTATAAATTGACCATTAATCGTTTCCATTTACTCTTTATATTTCCTAATGCATAAAAATAATCCAAAACAACACAATTAATTAAGTTGATTTCTAGAAAATTCAAGTATATTATGTAAGATGAGCAGTATTTTTAAGTTTGGGAAATTGTTCTAGCTAGAAAATTAACAAAGAATTCTCAAAAGGTTAACCACCATTTGTTAAGTATGTTAATAATTTATGCCCTAATATATTGTCTTATCTGTACAAATATTATTTTGGGCATATTGAATATAGATATTTGCAGTAATTAAATCTCCTCAAGATTGTGTATACACATTTTCCAATTCGGTTTTTTTTAATGTGTTGGCTTGTTATTTTCTATTCCTTTATTTTAATGAAAACAGAGGAAACAAACTATTACATAACCTCAATTTTTGTAAACTGTACTTCACTTTATCTGATACATAAATTAGTGTTAAGCATAAGACTTTGGCTAGAGAGTTGCATACTTCAGCGGGTAAAATAGCAATGCCCATAAATCAGGCATTTTGCCTTGATGTGCTATGCAAACCATCTGTGTTACATCATTCATGCATCCAAGCTTGTACAGTCAGCCCAGCCTTATCTGCCACTTCAAGAATGTATGCTATGCTTTATGAATGCAAATAACTGTGTGGCCCTTAAGACTTGGCTACTGTGGAAACTGTGCTTTCCAGCATTCCCCAGGGTGTCTGCAGGGAGTGTAGAAAAAGCCAAGATGATGGTCAGAATGTTTAATCAGAAGTAAATAACAGATTTGGATGGGACCTTGGAGGTCTTCTAGTCCAACCCCACCCCTCAAGAAGGAAACCCTAAATCCGTGATGGCGAACCTATGGCACACATGCCACAGATGGCACACAGAGCTATTTGTTGGGGCATGCAAGGGGCGTTGCCCTGTCAGCTCCGGCATGCGCCAGCTGACTTCAGCCTTCATTTTTGGCCATTTTTTTGCCCTCCGGAGCCTTCCCTAAAGCCTCCGGAAGGTGAAAAACAATCCAAAGCAGAAACTGGAAGTTTGGGAACGTACTTCCGGTTTGTGCATTGCACCGTTAGTGCGTTGGACCTCCTGAAGGCTCCAGAGGCAAAAAACACCTCTACTGGCAACCCGAAAGTCCATTCCCTAACTTCTGGGTTGCCATTTTTCACCATCTGACAGTGAGAATAAGTGGAATAGCTTGCCTCCAGAAGTTGTGAATGCCCAACACTGGAAGTCTTTAAGAAGATGTTGGATAGCCATTTGTCTGAAATGGTATAGGGTTTCCTGCCTAGGCAGGGGGTTGGACTAGAAGACCTCCAAGGTCCCTTCCAACTCTGCTATTGTATTGTATTGTAAAATCACAGAACACAGGAGAAAGAAAAGTAAGAAATCCTCTTCCGTGTGAATGTACTTCACCTCATCAAGCACAAGGCTTGTTTTCTTGCTACTGTATATCTGGAAACAACCCTGGAATGCTATTTTCAAATCCACATAGCTATTGCTGATACCCTGTCCAGTTGTTTCAGACTCTGCAGGATGGTACTCATTTCTGCTTCTTAGCTGAGGGAGCCAGCATTGTCCAAGGACATTTCCATGGTCAAATGGCCAGCATAACTATATGCCAAGGTACATGGAACACGGTTTTCTTCCCACAGAAGTGGTACCTATTTATCTACTTACATTTGTATGCTTTCGAACTGCTAGGTGGATAGGAGCTGGGGCAAGTAACAGGAGCTCACTGCATCGTGCGGTACTTGGGTCTCAAACCTAGGGTGTCAGCTGACAAGCTCAGTGTCTTTAACCACTGAGCCATTGCATCCCTCACTTATTGAATTAAAAATAAATAAATGCAGAACTACCAGCACCAGAGCTTTAGAAGACCAGAAAGCTAGGTAAATTTGCCATTTCAAAACCACACAACAAAATGCCCGCAGTGGATGACTTTATTATTCACTTATAAGTGCATTTTAAGGCACAGATCCACATAGAGACAATAAGTGACAGCAAGGTGTAGACTTGAGATGTTCCTCAGGGGAGACACAGATAACTCCCCCCTCAATCATAAAAGTTCCCATAGTGAATTCAGGCCAATCACTCTCAGCCCTGTTTATCAGATAAATAATCGGAGGGGCTCAATGAACAAAAGGCAAGATTCAAATCTAACAACAAATAGATAGGATAAATCACTCAGTTGCCGGAAGACAAGTGGACACGGATTGGTTGATCAATCTCAGCAATTGTTCAAGACACTGCTGATTGGCTGGCAATTCTTCTGTGTGACCTCAAGACTTGCAAAGTGATAAACACGTCCAGGCATATAGCATCCTCCTGTCTGAATAGATATGAAAACAGTCAAAACTGTCTACATCAATTACAGCTGCGCTTTCAAGAGAATTCAAACATGTTGAATGGAAAAGCTGGTCAACAGAAAATGCTCCCAGACTGGAGAACAAAGGCATTTTGCTACTGAAACTTCTGAATTTTTTATTTGCTGTATTTATAGAACACTACCAACTCTGTACTTAAGGCAAAATACAGAACTCAAATTAAAAACAGCTGTTGAACTAGAATAAAGCCAATACATTTTAACAATACATGAGAACAAGAGCAAGGACATTTATTACTGTGTGGAATGCTTAAGGGCACTTCCTAAAAAGCTTTTACAATGCAGTTTTCTTGCCTCCAATCAATCATAGAAATTTATGAGGGCTGAAAGGATCCTGATATCTTTATCTTTTTGTTTGGAACCTACCTGTGTTTTCCCACTGCTTTTACTGTCTTTTTAGCTTCTCTTCAAATATTTAGTTTAGGAAGTCAAGCAGAATAGCTCACAATTGCTTCTGAATGATAGGGGGGCTCTCTGAAGGCACCTATTGCCTGACTTCACACAACATACTGGGCCAGACTTTAATTCGCTTGGTTAATATGATATATAAACCAGCCACTGGGGCATATAAAGCATGTTTAAGATTTAGCGTATTAGCAAGCCCAACTGCAGACACGATTGATTTATTGCTTAATGTGCTAATGTGAAATTAGTGATCTTTTTTTCTTGCCTATGTAAAGCATAATAAAGCTTTAGTTTTTCTCTGTTCCATAAGTTCCACAATTGTACTGTTCCAGTGGTGGATTTCCAATTTTGTTGCTACCGGTTCGTGTGCGCTCCCGTGCGCGTGTGACTTTTCTGCACATGTGCAGAAGCGTCTGGGTGGATGGGCAGAGCCTCCCGCCGCTGCTACTACCAGTTTGGCCGATCCGGGCCGAATCGGCAGCAACCCACCTCTGTACTGTTCCATACTTCTATACAGCACTTAGACTTTTATACCATTTCACAGTGTTTTACAGCCCTCTCTAAGCAGTTTACAGTGTCAGCATCTTGCCCCCAACAATCTGGATCCTCATTTTACCCACCTCGGAAGGATGGAAGGTTGAGTCAACCTTGAGCCGTTGAGACTCGAACTGCCAAACTTCTGGCAGCTGGCAGTCAGCAGAAGTAGCCTGCACTATTACATTCTAACCACTGCGCCACCACATCTCTTCTTTTAGACCACACTTCTTTTTTATGGCAAATTATGAAAGTTCTTACAGAATCATCCAGAGATGATTCGACCCTAATAGGACTGAATCACAAACACTCTGAGAAATGTGTCATTAAGCAAAGCAAACATTACCTTCTGTATCCATCTGATGAAACAAAAGAGGAGGTCCTCCTTCTTCTCAGTTGGTCTTGACTTACAGCTTATGCAAGAAGGACCCATACAGTTACTTACATGTGTTTGGCCTGCTAGGGGTGTTGGGTTTTTTAAATTATACTTCCAGTTTTGAAGAGCAACACTTAAAAAGGATGCTGAAAGGACCTGAACTCAGGACTTCAGATCTTTCTTTACAGTTTCTAGAAGCAAGGAAGGCCTTTCAGTAGGGGAAATTGTGGCCCTCCAAATGCTAAACTTCCTCGCATCTTTGACAGTTATGCTGTCTGGTCTACTGCGAGAAATCCTAATAAGAAAAAAATCAAGAGACATCCAAGTATGCTCTCCAAATAGAAATGGAACCATATTTCTCCAATTTTTTCCATTCATTTATCCAGAGGAAACTATTGTTGATGGGTTCTGAAAGCCCACTGATAGGCCCAAAAGAACCAACAGGATAGCACTCTCGCGCTCTTCTCAAAGACAGTTTCATTTCAGAATGTGATCAAGGCAGTTTCTTTTCCAAAGCTAGGCCTGAAATTGGATTGAATGGCTATACTTTCATCTAAATGTACCCGAAGCTATTAAGGAACCATTTAGGCTTCTTACTCAGAAAGAAAATGTTAGTAATTACCCCATAGCTATTTTCATCTTCTGGTTCCAGTGTTATGTTTTCACAAAAGGTTGATCCCAGCAGCTGTAAGAAGTTGCCAACTCCCATTCTTTCAAACAGGATTTGGCAACCTCTGCTCAACATCCCCTTTCTATTACATGCAACAAACGGATGGAACAAGAATCATGAATGCAAATGATAAGGCTTAAGAAGCCAGCACAAGAGAAATTTTCCTGCTACAAAATGACTCCATGAAGCTATGACCCTCTGAAGTTTTAAACCATAATCCCCCCCCCCCAAGTAGTAGGAGATACCTCAACTGAATCTAAGAAAGAGGAACTACCAGTAATGGATATGAGAAAACCTTTCAGTTTCAGTATTCATTTCAGTAAGCGCTCTCCAGAGGTGGTATTCTACCGGTTCGGACCAGATCACCCGAACCGGTAGCAGAAATCGTGGATGGCTCTGCGAACCCACCCCCGGCTCTATGGCATCCCATTTAGGCCCTTTTTTTGCCAAAAGTGCATGCATGGAAGGATCTAAGCATGCACGAAAGGATCTGTGCATGAGCGGAGGTGGCGTGTGCGCTCACATTTACGAACCGGTAGGAAAGGTAAGTGTACACCCTGCAGTGACGTGCGGTGAGGTTTATGGCTGGTGAGGCAGCAATTTTTGTAGACTTGTGGACTTCAACTCCCAGAATTCCACAGCCAGGCATGCTCAGTTCCGACCTGCCGCCCTCCGCCCCGGGATTCGGCTATGGCACTGCCCGCCAAAGCTGTGCGGCATCCGGGGCGTGCTTGTCAGGCAAGGGCAGTGCAGGTGGGGCGCGGACGGAGCGGAGGAAGCCTCTCCCCTCCCTGCTTCCCCCGCCCAAAAGAACAAAGGGAACCTCTGCCGCCGCCTGGGCAACCTGGCCGGCCTCTCTTGCGGCGGCTCTCTGGCACCGAGCCTGGGAGTCCCTGGAGGAGCTGGTGGGGGCTGCAAGCGCCGCAGGCTGGACTGGAGCCTTGAGTCTAGGGCAGCGAGTCATTCGATGGGAAACTTACCTCTTGGAAGGAATGACTCGGCTTGGCTCCTGCTTCGTCTCTCCTGCCTCTTTGCTTCTCCGCTCAGTTGTTGGGTGGCAGATCAAAAGCGGGAGCCAAGCCAGGTCATTCCTTCCAAGAGGCAAGTTTCCCATCGAATGACTTGCTGCCCTGATGATGAGAAGTGAGGCTGTGCCTCACTTGCCTCACCTGACTGCACGTCACTGATACCCTAGTGCTCTCACTGAAGTGTTCATGAACAAACCAAGAATTCAACATAGCCTGCCCTCTTTGATCACAACTCTTCTTCTAAATGTTTACACAGGTAGTCCTCATGACCACAATTGAGCCCAAAATGTATATTGCTAAGTGAAACATTTGCTAAATGAGTTTTGCTCCATTTTACTATCTTTGTTGCCACAGTTGTTAAGTGAATCACTGCAATTGTTAAGTTAGTAACACGGTTGATAAGTGAATCAGGCTTCCCCATTGACTTTACTTATCAGAAGGTTGAAAAGGGGATCACATGATCCCAGGACCCTGCAACTGTCATAAATATGAACCAGCATCTGAATGTAAATCACATGCCCATGATGTGGGGGGGGGGGGGAGGAATGCTGAAAAGGTCATAAGTGTCAAAAATGGTCATAAGTATTTTATTTTCAGTGCCGTTGTAACTTTGGCCACTAAATGAACTGTTGTAAGTTGAGGACCACCTGTAGCAGATTATTGTTAGTGAGGCATGTTAAACTGTTTTAAATTGTATTTCCTTTTTTTACAAAATAAATGTATATGAAATGATGACACTCCTGACTAAATAAACTCAGTTTTACCACAAGCTCAATACTTTCAATCCAAATTGGCCATAGAGGGAGAAATGTGTGGCCTCACACAGCCTTTCATTTCTGTGAAATTGGGAGATTTGAAGCAGGATTCCACATGCATTCATCTAAGTAGAATATTCTCTATGACCAGGAGTTCTGATTTATCAGGATCCTGGCTGAATGGGGGGGGGGGGGGGGGGACTGAACTCATGCTTGAGCAAACACAATTAAAATGTCTAGTTCAGGACTTACTACTTAGTACAGCAAAAGTAAAGGGGTGAAAAAGATAAGTGTGAAAAGATTTTTCTTTGTTTGTTTACTTACCTGGCTGAAAAGTTATCAGTGTCACCTTGGATATGCTTTATGTTTCAGATTCTTTTTTTAACATAACCCAACCTGCTTCTCTCTCTCCCCCCCCCCTCTTTTTCTTTTTCTTCTCAGTTAGCAATAATGGCAATTCTGCAATTCCTGTAAAGGAATATATGACCTTCCTCTTGTCCTTCCATTTCATTTTATCCAGAATGTCTACCTGTATATCTAAGAATTGTATTATTAATCACTAAATATTTCCACACTAGGAATTTATAGAGCATTTTTTCTGGGGATACATCATTAATAGAGACAGGTTTTATATTGCCACAGCAATGTCTGGGTGACATTATAAATTACAAGTGGGGATATATTCATTGTTTGTTTAGTTTTTAAATATTACACAAATATTTCACCTGCGTTTGTTTTTCAAAAACAGTTATTTGGTATGTTCTGTATTGACTTCCCTTCTGGAGGTCTTAAATCTTCTGTGGCACGTGGTAGTGTTATCATCTCTCCTGCTAACTGCAGTCTTAAAGAGACCTGTTAACTACAACCACAACAAAGCACCATTCGGATATTACGTGAGCTCCTCAAATATACTGGACATCTGCTAGATTTGTTATTAAACACGTGTTTAATAGTCTTTCAAAAGGCCTGTAAAAGTGACTGACAGCTAAACAAAAAAGGAATGGGCCAGTCAATTTAAAAAATGTATTGGTAGTTTTGTCTCAAATTAGTGTGTTAAAAGTTTTCTGCTGATTTTTCCAACAAGTGGATTTGTATGGCCATGCTTTCTATCTATGTACTACAAAAACTCTCATTATCATGATCTTTATCTGGGCAAAACTGTGAATTACAGAGCAAAAATTTTGAACCAAGTTACCTCCGAAAGCTAACTGGCAGAATCTGGGATCCATGATTCCGAAGAGAATGAAATTTGGAGACGTTGTGGCTGCTTTGGGGTGCTGCTGTGGTCAGATAGGTCACATGATGTTCATTTTTAACATATCATGACAGTTTCCCAGATGCTCTCACAATCCCTCCCTCCCTCCCTCATCAAGCAGCAGCCACTCAGTTGCCAAAAGGGGGAAAAAAGGGTGGGAAAGAAGGAAATGAGGAAGATAGGAAGATTTCTGAAGCTTCATGCTAGTTTTCCACAAGAAAACTCAATGGGGAAGCTGGCAGGAAATCAGAAACTGCTCCTGCTCCTACGGGTTTTTGGCCTACTTGCGGCCATTCTGTTTCTTTGTTTACATAAGGAAATATTTTTAAATAATGACCCAATGGTACATGGGTTGTCTGGTTGTATTTATTACCTTGGGAAGCAAAAAATTCAATTTTGCCTACTCTAGTACCAATTAGATACATTTCATGGGCTACTTCTGACTACTATTCACTATATGGCCACTCACAGCCAGCTACACCATTCACCACATTTATAGAGTATAGTGGGGAACTGCCAATTTCCTCTTTTTGCCAAGTGAAAGAAGTCAGTTCTCTTAAATTGTTCAGGAATGAAACTATAAAAATAAGACCCCTCACAGGCATTGTTACTAAAGCAGATTAGATTCAGCTGTCAGGGCAGCACAAAATATGTCTATTTTTTTTTTTTGTAACTTAAAGACTAGAGAAATGTACATTAAAATGGCCATAAAGAAGATCCCCCAGACACTCGTTTAATGAGCTTAACAATGCCAATTGCATACATATGTGTAGTACCAACTTCATGCCGAGGCTTATTGTTAGTGACTTTCTCAACATCATCACATCAACGAATTTTGTAAAAGCTGCCACAGATTAATGCCAAGATTAACTAAATTTATTTGGACATAGACATTTCACCACAAAGTGGAAAAGATATAATTCAGTAGCGCTGCCAAGAACTCTTGTTACAACTGCAATATCTGTCAAAAGTAGCTCTTGGTAGCCTTTCCAGGAAAACTATCACTGGTGGATTAAGCGAGTTACTTCAATGAGCAATATAATTACAATATTGTTGAATTCTATCTCCTTGTCTCAAATGAAACATTGGAACTAATATGATATTCCGTTATGCTCACTTAACATATTAACTTATTTTTATCTTTGGTTGCTCTGTGCAATTTTGTCTCCTTTAATCCCTTAATAGAAATGAGTTGAAATTTAGTGCTAACTAAGTCATACCTCTGAGTGAATGTCTCCAGATGTCAAACTGGGTAGCCATGTTTTTGTCAAGCATCTGGGTTAAAACCAGAACTCTCCCAAGAATATGTAACAACAGTTATATTGGTCTCAGCTTGGATGGATTGTGTGTGTGTGTGTGTGTGTGTGTGAAATTCCAAAATCACCTGAGATTGTTGCTTCTCTCATTACTTTATCAAAGCTCTTTCAATTTACATTAGACCCTCCTCCCGATTTTGCTAAATTGAGCTAATTGCAGCTTGTTGGCATCTGATCAGGGCAATATTTCCCGGCTGCATTTTTTTTTTCACCCACAGTATTCCACTTTTGTCTTTTCATATTTTATGTAAGCATAACATTACACTTTGATTTCACACTCTTGCAAGTCCAGTGTTTGTGTCACCTAATTATGCCTTCTGTTTAAATATGAATTTAGGTAATACAGCTAAAGAAACCTGGAAAAAATGTTATGAATTATAAAAGAGGAAGAATTAAGCAAAAAGTCTGTTTAGAGCAAGAAAACAGAAATAATAACTGCAAAAATGAAATATTTCAGCCCAGACGTATTGGTTGAATGGACTTTAATGCATGATTTCTTATAGCATCCGTATTATTAGAGATTGCCTAACATTTAAAAAAATGAACACCTTTGTCTATATATTGTAGTTGTTCTGTTTTTCATTGTAAAGTAGTCCCATGCTCTACAACAAGGGTCTCCAACCTTGGCAACTTTAAGACTTGTGGACTTCAATTCCACAAAGCTGGCAAAATCCAAAAGCCTTAAAATTTCCAAGGTTAGAGACTCCTGCTCTACAAGGCTTGCTGAAATCTTTCCTCTTTATATTAGTAACTGAAGAATATATTGTTAAAATTAAAAAGGATGCTAACCTTCCTGCAATATTATCAACAATCTTCATTTTTAAATAACGCACGGTAGTCCTCATTTTACAACAGTTCTTTTGGGGACCGTTCAAAGTTACAACAGCACTAGAAAAAGTGACTTATGATCATTTTTCACACTTATGACCATTGCAGCACCCCAATGGTCACATGATTTACATTCAGAGGCTTGACAACTGACTCATATTTATGACCATTGCAGTATCCCAGAGTCATGTGATCTCCTTTTGTGACTTTCTGACAAACACAGTCAATGGGGATACCAGATTCCCTTAACAACTGTCCTTCTCTCCTTGATAAGTTTCCACCCATTGCTTCTTGTTCTACCCTCAGGTGCCTTGGAGAATAGTTTGACTCCCTCTTCTTTGTGGCAACCCCTGAGATATTGGAACACTGCTATCATGTCTCCCCTAGTCCTTCTTTCTCTTAAGCTAAATTTAGCTAAATTTATTTAGCTAAATTTACTTATTTAACAACCGCAGTGATTCATTTAACAAATGTGGCAAGCAAAGTCGTAAAATGGGCCAAAACCCACTTAACAAATTTCTCACTTAGCAACATAAATTTTGGGCTCAACTGTGTTCGTGAGGACTAGCTGTGTAAACATTTAGAAGAAGAGTTGTGATCAAAGAGGGCAGGCTAGATTGAATTCTTGGTTTGTTCTTGAACACTTCGATTTGAGGTAGTTGAGGACCCCCTATAAAGTATACTGGCTATCAGTTTCTCTAAATGCCAAAGCGGAAGTTAGGGCAGGGTGAAAGTCAACAAAGATGGCCAAATCGAGAAATGACTTCTTCGGGACAGGATAAATAATGTTTTTCGGAGACATTGGCGACACTCGGGAGACATTCTCCCTCAAATAAGCATTGAGCATGTCCTAAATATAGCTGCTGATGATCTGTCCAGTTGCCAGAAGGAGCTATGAGGGACATGGATCAACCTTACAGATGGCACATACTAGAGAGAAGCTATCTCCTTGCTGAAAGGAATCCCAAGTCATTATGCAATCATAATCTCACTGCTCACCTCACTTTATACTGGCAAAGTAGCATCCAAACAAAAGTAAATATCATTGACTTGGTACACCTGTTTTTTTCCTTTTAAGGATTTAACTCACTCTGAGTGGAGCACATGGTCACAAACCAGGAAAAGTGTTCTGACTCAGGCTTCCTTAGAAAGCAAGAAGCAAAGTCTTGGTCCCTGCAAAACCTTTTCTATTTACACGACTGTCAATTCCCTTCATTCACAGTCAGCAAGGCTTTGTAAACAGTATTTCAGAGAAATGTTTATCCCCACAGACCTTATCTCGTTTGGAGCCCTGCCAGATAACTAGTTTCCAAGCGCAGTGCAAGGCAACTTGGCATAGAGTCTCTTAAAGTCACATGCAGAATTTTCCACTCTTGAACCAACCCAATGAACAAATTGTTTCCTGCAAAAGCACATTCCCTGTTTGTTCCTCTTCTGTTTCCTATGGGAGGGGCCAATCACCTCCAAGGTGTGGCTTTACTCCTAAGTCGACCCTGCTTTCTTACTTGTTCTTGTCTTCTGGTAGCTCTGTGCATGTGTACACTGGGAACAGGCTCCAGCTGTTCTTCTGCTTCACTGCTGTCTAACTTCCTCTCTGCCTCAGACACAGAGCCCTCATCTGAGCTTTCCTCAACCCCCAGGTTGGCTGCTGGTGGGCCACAACAAAAAGTATTGATGCTTCACTACCCTAGTTGCCACTGACTAAGTTTGGACATGAGTTTATACCAGTGCTTGATAGTATGCATTATTCTCTTTCTCCCTCCCTCCATCTCTCTCCCCTTCATATCACTTTATTTCTTTTCCTGTTCTTCCACAGAGCACTCCTTACATGTAACTGTCCCTCTGCTGGCTCTTTTCTACTTGACACCTGTATCATTGCCTTTCTCAATAACCATTTTGGAGATAATACATTCACAGTCTTAGATCTGGATGTGGGCACTTCAACCAACTCAATGTCTAATGTATGTTAGTCTTTGGACAATAGCAACCAGCACAACTTCTGTCCTCTTGTGGCCAACTAGCTCAGTACATCTCTGTGCATCTCACTGCCTTTCATCAGTCTTATTGCAGTTTGAAGAGTCTAAGGCAGTGATGGCGAACCTATGGCACGCGTGCCACAAGTGGCACGCAGAGCCATTTGTCAGGGCACGCGAAGCGCTGCCCTGTCAACTGGCCAGCACGCATGCGCGCGGTGGCCAGCTGAGTTCACCTTTTTAAAAGCTATTTTTCACCTTCCCCAGGCTCCAGAGGCTTTATAGGAGCCTGGGGAGGGCGAAAAGAGCCTCCCCCCCCCCCGGAGGCTTCAGGGACCGTCCGGAGGCTTCCCTAAAGCCTTCGGAACGCTTAAAACCACCCTCCGAGCAAACCGGAAGTCACTTCCGGGTTGCTCGGAGGGTCGTTTTAAGTGTTCCGAAGGCTTCAGGGACCATCCGGAGGCTTCCCTGATGCCTTCGGAGTGCTTAAAACGACCCTCTGAGCAACCCAGAAGTCACTTCCGGTTTGCTCGGAGGGTGATTTTAAGCATTCCGAAGGCTTCAGGGAAGCCTCCGGAGGTCCCTGAAGCCTCCGGAGGGCCTCCGGGGGGGGCGGGGGAGGCTCTTTTTGCCCTCCCCAGGCTCCTATAAAGCCTCTGGAGCCTGGGGAGGGCGAAAAAAGCATGTAAAAATGGGGGCGGGGCCGCGCATTGTGCGCACATGCGCACTGGGGGGTCGCACATTGCATTATGGGGGCGGCACACCCACACACGACCCCTCTGCGCTCCCCCCATTTGTGGCACGCGAGCCAAAAAAGGTTCGCCATCGCTGGTCTAAGGATTACTCAGTGCCTTACTCAGGCCAGAGACTGAAACTGCAATACCTCTTTTCTGGTCTGTAATTCTTTCATGTACTCCATTCTTAACAAATATAACAATCCCTTCGTCATCATCAATCAAAAGGCACCCACCACTTTGACTTACAATAATCTTCTTAATGGTCTTTGATTTACTTCTCGCATGTCCAGATATGATTCTGTTATCCTGCTAAGAAAAATCCCTCAAACAATTATACTAGCTAAAAATTCTGTAGTCAACTGAGTACTGTCATCTCTCTATCTAACAATCAATCACCTCTTGGTCATAGCTCTATATAAATAAGTAGATCCCAGACCAAGGTAAGTAGTTGATTCTTCTTTATAGAAAGAGGCACCTGGCAAGGATATCCCAAGATCACTGGCCCCAATATCCTCTATTGTCACTTATTCTTAAAAGTAAACCAAATGAGAAAAAACAATGTGGCAAGTGGTACTACAGAACATTGGTGGGCTTAGCAATCTAAACCATTTCCCGCCCTGGCACACATAAGAAATATTTGCATAGCAAGAATTATTTAGCCAGCAGAGATAATACATCTTTAATTTTAACCCTTCTACAGTACTTACATATAGAGCCAGGGAGATAGCCTTGAAATAAATATTCAGAAATAATTATGTAAACAAAGAGGGCAGAAGCATTTTTTACATTTCTTTTCTTTGAAAAGGGAAGTAACATTAATAAGAGACTCAGGATGACTCATCCCAGACTGGCTTGGTCTCAGATTTGCAGAAGTCTGCTACTATAGCCTATTTCAATAAAGTATGCGGTATTTCTTCTGATCTGGTCTGCTTTAAAAGCGTGACATCATGCATGCTTAGAAAAAGTTACTTAGCAAGCTTTACAGATGACATCATTGTATTGTAACTCACTCTTACCTGTGAGCCTTTTATGTAAATTCATAGTTGGAATAATTAAAATAAAACCAGCGTGTAATCTGATTTGCATGCTATGGGGCACTGCACAACAGAACAACTAGACACAAGGACAGTTTTTTCCCAAATGCCATCACTCTGCTTAATATCTAATTCCCACAACACTGTCAATAATTTACCAAGAATGTATTACAATTATTCTTCTCTTCTTTTGTAGTATCTATCTCTCCCCACTTATGACTATGACCATGTTGCTTGTATCTTTCAATTTATATTGTTTTTATTGTGTCCTAGTACTATTTGATAGCTTATTAGTAACCTTGACTATCACTAAGTGTTGTATCTTTTTATTCTTGATGAATGTATTTTTATTCTCCTTATGTACATGGAGAACACCAAAGACAAGTTCCTTGTGTGTCCAATCACACTTAGCCAATAAATAATTCTATTCTATTTCTTGGGGGGAGCTAGGTACAAGAGCAATGGCCACACACTAAAAAACAATGATTCCCATAAAATATTTTTAGCAAAGGGTCACTTTTCTGGGTTCCCAGATTATTGATTGGAGATACCAAACTATCCCTAGGTTTCGTCTGCTAGAAATGATGCCTTATTTTTGGCAGAAAGTCAATTATTTGTGCTTCCAAGTTATTGACCAGAGATATCACATTGGTTTCTAGGGATATCATTTTGCTTAAAAATATCTCTTAAAAAGTCTACTGTCTGAAGTTATGACCAAGTCTCTGGTAAGATGTGATATCAAGCCATCTTCACATATTATTGTCTATAATCCTATAGTCCTATCTCTTAGGAATGGAGGCAAAAGCCCCCAGGTAGCTTGAACCTCCAAATAGACCTAAAATCCTGGAAGAAAAGGAATTGCATAACTGTTGGCCAGTTCCAGGAACCTGTCTGGTAGCACATTGGGGATTACTGATAAACTGAAAAGACAGGAATGGGATACATGTTTCTTTGTAACTCTCAATGAAATCCTTTTGGACATTTTATTCTGGTCTTAGTTTGTTGTCCAAGACGCCTAAAGAATCCACTATCTCCTAACCGGCTTCCATTAACACAATATATAAGCAAGAAAAAACATATATTTTGGAGGGCAGGGCCAAAGTCGCGACGGCACGATGTGCAATCTCAATGCTCTGAGATCGCAGTCGACACTTTTGCCACTGGGGGGGGGGGGGGGGTCCAAATGGATCTAAACTGTCCTGAAGAGACAGTGAACAGGAAGAATATGTCTTGCTGATCTCAGGGATATCGCAAAATCCCCGAAAGAAGCAAGATAAATTTCTTCAAGCTGGTGACAAAAAATCCAGCCAAGGCTGATGAAGTCGGGGCGACTCCAAAACGGAAGGAATGGAAAGTGAATGTGTTTCCAGCTGGTGAGGAATCTTTATTGTTTTAAAAGAGAGACTGCCTATAAAAACTTAAAAATTGATTTAAATTGAAGAATAGAAGAATCAAGTGGCGAAATTAAACCTGTAACGGTTCTGGACAGTGGTTATCCCATTTCTTTATATGCTATCTTCATGGATGGAATCTTTACAAGCTTTTTAAAATGGATGGATCAAGTCTTCTTGTTCTACTTTTTTTTCTCTGTGACTCTCTGTGATTTATAGACTAAAGCTTTCCTCTTTCATCGCTGTTAGTATTTTTTTAAATTCATTTAAAGACTGGACTACAAATATATATTTGTGTTGTAATTGTACTGATAAATAAATAAAGGGAGACTAGGATAGATCTATTTCGAGCTAATTAGCTCTCATCAGCTAGCCATACCCTTACTGGGATTAGTCATACCAGGGGTTGTAACATAAATACATATATATATGTATGTATGTATGTATGTATGTATGTATGTATGTATGTATGTATGTATATATATATATATATATATATATATATATATATATATATATATATATATATATATATATATATATATATATATTAAAAGCACTACGGGCTGGGAGGTTTTGTTGATTGGAGCTTTGTGTATTCAAGCGGAACTTTTCCCTTTCTTCATGGTTTGTTTTGACAGCTCATTACAGAGCGATAGGGATAAGCCAAATGTCCCTTTGAAGCGTGTTTTCAACCAGAGAAGAGGGGGAAAAACGGCTTTTGTGAATCCACGTTTTAACTTTAAAAAATCTTCCAAGCAAGAGCACTTTTGTTTAAGATGGCAGAATGTCAAGAAAATATAGAGATTGTAAGCTTGCAGACAATATTTTCAGAATTACTAAAATGAACAAATATAAATGAGAGAATTGAGCAAAAACTGGAATATTTGGAACAGCTAACAGAAAAATGTGGTGAAAAATTTGATGATGTTCACCAAATGTAAAATGAGGGGATTAAAATCCAAAGAATTGAAGTGGAAAATGAATATAAAGCAATTAAACTTGCTGATATTTATGGCAATTTGTTTTTAAAAATGCAAAGAATGGAATATTGAAAGAGGAAATAAATGGAGATGAAATCTATTTCAAAGGGCAAGCTATAGAAAGTGAAAAAAGTAAAGAATTTATAGACTATGAAACTTTATCAGCAAAAATATGGACAACACTGCTGACAATTAAAGATAAGCAGAATAAAGAAACAGAAAGAGGGCATCAGGATTATATGAGAGATTTTACAAGCAAGGAGTTGCTAGGAGTAGTCCATACAAAGCTGATCAAGAAGAAGTTCAGAAGATTGATACCACAAATGGCAGAGGACATAAGATTGTTTTGTTATTGGAAAGATACAGGTTGATAGATGGAAGAGTATAATTTAAAATTACAAGCTAAACCTAGTGAAATTTAGTGATAATAGGTATAGTTAAATAAAAAATTGATAATGACAATACTGTATACAATGTGTAGTGTTATAATAAGCAATAATTGGATATGAATATTGAATGATACCTGTGAAGGGAAGACTAGAAATCCTTTTGGATTATATATAAAGATCAATAATAATAATAACAATAAAAAATAAGAACTAAAATAGACACAGTTAAGTTTTGATCATTAGGGGGGAAATGTTATGATATAGGATATAGCCAAATAAAGAAAGGATAATGATAATAATCTATATATATGTGTGGGTATAATATAAGGGAACTGGATGTAAATTGTAAACAGTGATTTGGAAAGGAGGATTAGAAAACTTTGTTATTAAGTATTATGGATGTTTAGCTAGAATAGGATATAAGGATTTAATGTTAATGGAGGATTTTATAAATAAGTAAATGAAATGCCAGTATGTGGTTATGTACTAAATTTTGCTATATTTTATGATGAAGGATGTTTAAACAATTATAGTCAAATAAAAGTGGAGGTATGATGATGGTAATATGTATAAACATTTGAGTTAAGATACTAGTGTTAATACGAATTATACTTGATGACGGTAGAAGAGATGCACAAAAATCTTTTGTAACCAACTGATACACTTTCTACAGTATGTAAAGAAGGAGGGTTTTTATGTTTGTTTTGAAAATTAAAAAAAAGAAAATTATATTTTAACAAAAGCAGGGCAGCTGCATAAGAGTTCCTTCAAGTTTAGCCAATATAATAAGTATTTAGGGATGCTTGGAATTTTAATTCAACATCATCTAGATGGGCACAGATTGACTATGTTTTATGTAAATGGGCTGCTATTATACATTTTTGGATCTTTGACAGGAATCCAACCCCTGACTATTCAAAAGTATGTACTACTACACTTAATAGGCCAGCTCTTAAGAGTCCACTGAGTTGGGCAGCCAGTAAATTCGAACAAATAAAGATTGTTAACGTGTGTGTGTGTGTGTGTGTGTGTGTTTATCTGGATCTTATTATTGCAGTTACTTTTGAGTAGACACATCTACTCTATCAAAATCCACTATCTCATTTTGTCACAATGATAACTATGATATATGAAGCCTTGTTCTTTCCAGACAGTTTCTAGAAACAGAAATCTACCATTTCAAAAGACAATTATTTTTAAAAAATCACAGAAAAGTTTAGACAACAGATGTGATTATTATCATTAGAAGACAAATTGATCAAACCTGTAAGGCTAAGAAACAAGGAAATCTTGAGAAAATTTCCTGAATTAGATTAAATTTAACTATGTTAGCATAAATACATACAGAATAAAACCACAATTTATTATTATAGAGCTTATTGTGGCACAAACTGAGTATATTTTCATCAAACGGAAGCTTTAGATTAAGCTGCTTCTGAATAAAATTGGTATGAAATATTATTTAAAACATTTTCTGTTAAAAATGTATTTTGGCTGTAATTTAAATTTTAAAGTCTCCAGTCTGTACTAAGACAAATTCTATTTTTGTACAGCAGATTTTAAGGTGTTTTCCCCCTATATTTCCTGAACATTTTGCTAGAACAGCACTGGCCAGTGAATTCTATATTAAAGACATCTAAATATTTGAACTCTGTTCCTAGCAGCATGTCTCTCTTTCATCATCTTGATTATTCTTTTTCACGGCTGCCAGATTGAATTTTCTGAAGTTCATGTAATACTTCCCCAGCTTGTGGCTTGGAAAGATCACATTCATGATTCAGATACTCATGAGTTCAGCTATATTTACAAGCTCTGACAAGAGCACAAAAAATATAATATCAGATATACAGCCTAATCTGTATCTGTTCTGCAGGCAATGTAGGAGGGTAAACACCGTAAGAACATTGCTGTGAAAGGATATACAGGAGATACTGGAAATTCACAAGAGCACAAAAATAACCACAATTACACCCAACTTCTTGTTATTTGGGGAAAAACAGATATATTTAAAAACATCAGAGTTCCTGTCAATTATTTTACCATGGCAATGCATATTAGGATGGCATCAAAGATAATATTCAGCCGGTTCTCTCCAGTTGAGGCAAATCGGTAGTTGCAGGAGGCTCCACCCACCCACCAACATACTGTGTGAGCATTGCATATGCACAGGAGGTGGTGCGCATGCGCAGACGTTACTTGTGGGCTCACATTTTCGAACCTGTAGGGAAGGTAAGTGAATCCAACCACTGGATGGCATCCTTTGTGTTGCATAAGCTGTACCTGGAAGACCACTGGCATCCAGTGCAGCTCATGAAATGTTACATGTGTGTACTGTAGCATATCCCTAATTATACACGGTGTTTCATTCTGGACCAGATGTCACTTTAGAGTGGCTCTCTGGGACCTACCATGTGGAGTGCATTGCAACAATCCAGACAAGAGGGTGGTATGGGATGAATGACCATCAGTTGGGCTTTCTCACCTGGTGAAGTTGGCAGACATGATGGATGTGTGCAACAGCCTTCTGAGTCACGGCTTATGCATGTTTTTCAAGGAAGAACTGTGAATTTCAAATAATACACAAATTGTACACGGGGGAGCATTTTTTCCAATCCTAACTAGAGATGCCAGAGCATAATCTTGCTCTGCCTCTCCCCTCTTTGACCAGCTGCTTGGATGGAAGCAACTTTATGCCATCTCTTTTTGCTTATCTACCTAACTCACCTAATCCCTGCCTACCTACCCAGGACCGAAATGTTCACATACCATCCCTTTCTCTTGGTTAAAATTATGCTGTTTCTTCAATTAAAAAAAACTTGATTTTGGAATATAGCTACATAATAAAATTGTGGGGTTTTGCAAAGCATTGTATATATGTTTGTCTTATGTGTATTTTTATCTGCTTGATTGTACGCCGCCCCGAGTCCTTCGGGAGAGGGGTGCGGCTAATCAAATAAAATTATTATTATTATTATTATTATTATTATTATTATTATTATTATTATTATTATTATTATTAAAGGGCTGCTTTGCAACGTGCAGTGGCATCAAAGCACTGAGGAGGCACATTCTCAAAAGAGACTGATGAAATTCCTTTCAAGGCGCTCATAGCTACTGCATGTTGCTTTGCTGATAGTTCCACCTAATGTTTTTTGTCTGCCTGTCTGTCCGTCCTTCCCTCCCCCACCTCTCTGTCTTTGTGTCTGTCTGTCTGTCTCTGTATATAGTTGGGAAAGCCTGTGAAATTATTCTTCCAAAAGATGTAACTCTCTCAACCCCCCCAAGAAGGAGTATTCATGCAAATATGCATTGCAAACCATGTTGAGCCTATTTTATCAGGATCTACTGACTAATAAAGCTGTGAGTCTTTTAGAAACAATTGAGAAGAGGAGCTCCCAAAAGCGGTGGTGGTGGTGGTGGTGGTGGTGTGTGTGTGTGTGTGTGTGCATGTGTGTGTGTGTTTTCGCAGACTTCCTGATGAGCTTCAAAAAAAATGCATCTGCTTTTGTGATTAAGGATCACATTAAAGATGTATCTGCTTTTAGAAATGGAGCCATTAAATAAAACGAAGCGGTACACAAGCCTACAAAAAAGGTTACATCTTCTTTAAAAAGTTGCTACGCTTGCTCTTCTGCATCTTCCAAAGCAGCTCTTCTTAGTCATTTTAGAAACCGGTATAGCCCTACTTACTAATGAATCCAGCGCAGTAGTGGGTTCCGGATTCCGTTCCAACCAATACGGTTGGAATGGCCCCGTCGTCACCTACATGGACATCATACTTGCCTGCGACGCTTCAGCAAGCCTCCGCGACACTCCAGCTGCTAGGCAGAGCGTCACACAGGCACCATATGCGCCATGCGTGTGCACAGAAGCGCCAAAAGCTTAAAGCACAGGTAAGGAGCGAGGGCAGGTTGGGGGGGTCCTCCGTTGCACCGTACTGGAACGGTATTCAGTGCTCCGGGCAGGCTTCGGTACACCCGTACCGGGGCGTACCACCTGCAACACACCACTGATCCAGCGGCATTCTGTTCCTTAGTAGCCAGCAAGGTCCTGACAAGATTGCTATTACAACTGCCCTCCCATTCATTTATACAGAGAAGTGGGCTGTTTGTGAGTCTGAAGGTTACTGTTAGGATGATTAGAAGCCTCTAACAGTTCCATCCAGTATTGATTTGTCTAATCTCTTTTAAAGTGATGAAAAATCAGTGACCTTCCTAACAAGCGTGGCAGTATATTTCATAGTTTAATTATACCCTGTGTGGATCATTGACAGTTTAGCTTCATTTGATGATGGCTCTCCAAGAGAAGAATAAAAATTCTCCCTCTCTGCTTTCTTGCTGCAATTTTGTACTCCAGTATCGTCTCCTCCGTAACTCACCAAGATTGTCACTGTTTCTTAGGCATGCCAGAGTACTGATAAAAATCTGGGCAAAGTAGATACCCAAGTAAAACATAACTCTGCTAGATTTCCAAAAATAAGGCTGACATGAAAATGTGCACGTTATTTTTTCCATAACTGTCACTTTCATGGACTTTTAAACCCATAGGATGCATTGTGGAACTGATGGAATTCATTCGTTGCTGCTGTTTTGTTTCCCTAAAATAAGGATTAATAAATTGGTATCACATATACAGTGAGTCTTTCTCTTCTTGAAACTTTATTATTATATACAACTTAATTACCTTCTCACTTAACAATGGTGGTTGGGACCCAATTTCTGTCACTAAATGATGTAGTTGCAAAACATGTCATATGACCATGCGGCAATTAGAAATGGCAATTATGGCACTTCCAGTGTGTTTAGGACAATTCTCCACGGCCAACTCTCCATGGCAACCCGCTGTAGGACAAAGCACTGCAAGACAAGAGTTATACTAATACCAATGAAATAGTGAATAGAATCATTAAAGAAAAGATGCAAAAGGACAGAATGAAATGTGAATGGCAAAAAGTAAAATAATTTTTACTTATTTATTTATTTTTTGAAAAAGGTTTTTTATTTTCAAACAAAGACTAACAAAACATGAAACATAAAACCCTCATCAATTACATATATAGCATGCCATTAGGTTACAAGCATTTGTGCATCACCACTTTCAATTGTATATAAGGTCACAGATTTTCTATCAAGCATACATAGATACATTATTATCACTGTACATCATATTGTTCAATTATAATTGATATTCCTTCGTTTTAAGCAAATATTCCAGAAACTAGATTCACATACATACCAATATTCCATTGCATCCTTATTTGTCTATTTAATAATAATATGTCTTTATAAAATCACCTATCTCACTAGATTACTTTTGCAATATGAAAGAATTCTCCAACATTTTATATTTATGCATCACTACTTTCAGTTGTATATAGAATCACAGATTGTCCATCGAGTATACATAGGTTCATTGTTATCATTGTACATCATATGTTCAACTATAATTGTTATTCCTTCCTTTTAAACAAAATGTTCGAGATATTCGATTCATGTATATACCAATATTCCATTACATCATTGTTAGTCTATTTAATAATATGTCTTTATAGTATCACCTATCTTATTCTATTATTCTTACAATATGAAAATGTCTCCAACATTTTTCATTTCCATGTTTTTTTATCTAGCCATTGATAAAACAAGTTCCATACCTTATAAAATTGTACATCTTCTTATTCTCTAATTTCAAATGTCAATTTACTCATTTCAGCACATTCCATTATTTTTCAAATAATTTCCTCCTGCGTTGGTATTTTCTCATTTTTCCAATTTTGTGCAAATACAATTCTAGCTGCTGTTAAAACATTTACAATCACATATTTCAAATCTTTGTTATATAATAATAATAATAATAATAAATTTGAATTTATTAGCCGCTCCCTTTCCAGGCAGGACTCGGGGCGGCGTACACTAAGACATATATAAACATACATATATACAAAGACATACATGCACGGAGGAGGTAATAGATTACAACATTTAGACAATTAAAACCATTAACATACCCCGTTTAATAAAAACCCAATATACAATAAAAATTTAAAATTTAAAATTTAAAAAAGACAGTCAGGAGGAATATGAAAAAATTACAGTTGAGCCAGGCCAGATAATTGAAAGAGGTGGGTCTTCAACTGTACACGGAAGGAGCGGAGATCGGAAATAATCCTGATGTCACGGGGGAGGTCATTCCACAGGGCTGGGCCCATCACAGAGAAGGCTCTGCTCCTGGGTGTCGCCCCCCGACACTGTTTGGCGGACGGCACCCGGAGAAGTCCCTCTCTGTGTGAGCGAATTGGTCGTAGGGATGTGTGGGGCAGGATGCGATCCTGCATGTAACTAGGTCCTATGCCATGAAGCGCTTTAAAGATCATAATCAAAACCTTGAAACGCACTCGGTAGACCACAGGAAGCCAGTGCAGCTCGCGCAGGAGAGGTGTTACAGGGGAGTATCTAGTCCTCCCCATAATCACCCGCGCGGCCGCGTTCTGGACCAACTGTAGTCTCCGAGTGCATCTCAAGGGAAGCCCCATGTAGAGAGCATTGCAGTAGTCCAGGCGAGACGTCACTAGCGCATGGGTGACTGTGCGTAGGGCATCCCGGTCCAATAAGGGGCGCAATTGGCGCATCAGGCGGACCTGATGGAACGCCCCCCCTTGCCACGGCTGTTACATGGTCATCCATGGACAGCCGGGCATCTAGGAGGACGCCCAAATTGCGCACCTGTTCCATGGGGGCTAGTTGCACGCCCCCAATGGCCAGAGATGGAAGCACCTGGTTGAACCGGGGGGCCGGAAGCCACAGCCACTCCGTCTTGGAAGGGTTGAGTTTTAGTCGGTTGCCATCCATCCAGACCCGTACAACCCCTATCTCTGGCCCTCCATGTTATGTATTATAGTTTTCCCTCTGGGCCGTTCCACTAGAGGGTGCTGTGCTCGTTGCTGATTGGTTACCTGTTTGACAGCCGGAATATATAAAGGCTGTCAAAGCAGGGCTCAGCTGTTGCCTGTTAGCTGAAGCGCGCGAAGTGTGAATTGCCGCGTTTGGCAACCTGTTACTATTAAAGCTGTTAGCTGCTAGAAGTCCTGGCTCGCCTCCTATCTGTCCACCCGAGTTCTCCCTAGCTAGAACACAACCCATGGTATCTGAGTACCTATTATTTATCTTTAATATCTTTCAAATATTATGAAATCTTATGCCTTCAAGTCATTTGCCTAATATGGACAGATAGAAACTGAGGTCAAGGCGCATACATACATATGCATACAATTCTCATGTTCTCCATATTTCATTCATGAACATTATACTAGTTTTATTACTGCTCTTGATTACTCTTCTGTCACTCATATTTTAGTCCCTGATAGATTCAATATTTAGGTTTCCTTTTATAAAAACTTTTCACGGAGGAATTAGTTTGAATCTCTCTTGAGCAGATTGTAAAATTCCTGACCAACATGTTCTCAGTTATTATAAATTGCATCTGTCTTCTGCGGTCTTTCATACTGTCAAACGAAGAAAATATCACTTTTTACTGCTACTAAATGGTTTTATTTTTCACTAAGCAAGTAAAATGGTAATAAATAAATAATGCACCTGAAGCAAGCTCCCATGGATTTGTGGTTTTTTTTTATTACACTACTTTTTAGAAGTTTGGGTAAAGCTCAAATATATACCCTAGCGATCAGTTGGGGAATGTTGTGCAAATACCATTAACTGTTATGGTGTAATCTTGTGCACATTCACTAATGCAGTGGTTCTCAACCTTCCCAATGCGGCGACCCTTTAATACAGTTCCTCATGTTGTGGTGACCCCCAACCATCAAATTGGTGTCTCGGTTCCTAAGACCATCGAAAATATATGTTTTCCGATGGTCTTAGGCGACCCCTGTGAAAGGGTCATTCGACCCCCAAAGGGGTCCCAACCCACAGGTTGAGAACCACTGCACTGATACATAAACCCCACTGAATCAATGTTTATTTCTTGGTATCAGCACTGTAGGAAGTTAGCACTTACCTACCCCTCTCCTAGAAGAATGAAATATTCTAGGAAATAGTAAAAAAAAAAAAAAGAATATTAAATTTCCCTGGATGAGAAATGGAGAAACATGTTTTTTTAAGGCAGGAAGCACTCTTAATAGCCCCACCCTCCTCAATAGCCCACAGCAGATGTCATCACTTAAGAGATAAAGAGATTGCAAATACCCTCATCCAAGATCCAACAAAGGTAGGATTAGTCCTCAGCTATAATAGGAATTGCCCAAAACATCATCATCCAGCAAGATTCAACCAAGCCTGGGATTCAAGACAACCTACAACCTAAAGTTATCCCTGCATGGTCCCAAGGGAGTCTGACAACCAATCAGGATACCTGCCCTTACACAGGAACAGGAAGTTCTAAGGCGGGCCCCATCAGAGGGTATATCTATCTATCCAGCCAGCCAGCCATCTATCTTTTATGTGCTCATTTTTGCCCAGGACCCCAAAAACCCATGGGGTCCTGTCCACCATTAAACCATCTTTCCAAGTGGTCTCCATTTTTCAGTGTCTTTCTCCCCACATGGAACTGAACCCAGATGGACTTTTCTTCCAACAGCACTTACCACTTGCAGCCTTAAACCTCTTAATGCCTCTTAGAGGCATTTCTCCTCTAATTCAGTCCTAGTTAAAGCACTAAACTAATTTGGGAAGGAGGAACAACATCGCGCTGATACAATGTGCGGTCTCGACACTCTGAGACCGCCGTTGGCACTTTTGCCGCTGGACGGTCCATTTGGACCTAAACCATCCCATAGAGATGGTGATCAGGAAGATAAAGCCTTGCTGGTCTCAGGGACACCACAAAGTCCCTGATTGACCCAAGGGAAGCTCTTCAAGCCGGCGGTAAACAGGCAGCCCCAGGCTGATGAAGTCGGGACAGCTCCGGAAGGAAGGAAGTGAAAAGAGAAAGTGAGTCCATCTTGTGAGGTATTTTTTTTCTATTTTGAGAAAGATTGCCCGTTTTTTTTTTAAAGCCAAATTATATCCTTAAGCAAAAGAATTAAGGGGCAAAATTAACTTATGTTGGATTGCTTTGGAAAGATTTTTTTTTCTTTGTAACTACACTTTGTGGATTGAAGTGCTCGCAATGTTTTTCGTTTCTCCTCTTAAAGTGAACCAATTTTTCTTCTTCTGCTTTTTGTTCCTTTATTTTTTGACTTCTGGACTAAAACCTTCCTTTTTATTTTAACAATTCTTCCTATTACTTGTTATTAAATTTCATTAAAGAACTTTGTTTCCTATAAGCCAGAGATAAATATTAGAAAGTGAAATGTAGCAACACTGCCACTTGGAGGTCAGAGGCTGGAGTTTTTGAAACAATGTATCTCTTCTTTTTTCCTCTTTGATCTTACTGACTTTGTAGTTGAAGGGTTTGCAATTTGTTTACAGAAACTGATAAAGAGCCAAGGGCATGAATTGTTTTTGCAGGTGCTTTTGAGAACTATTTTGGCAGCGGAGAGAAAGGGAAACAAAACAGAACCCTTCTCTTTTGAAGAGCACAAAAGAACTTGTGCTTAAGATAGACCATAACCTACTACTAGATAAAGTAGAAGAATGCGGGTTAGACAGCATCACCACCAGATGGATTTGTAACTGGCTGACCAACCACACTCAATGTGTAGTCCTCAATGGAACTGCATCTACATGGAGGGAGGTATACAGTGGAGTACCCCAAGGCTCTGTTTTGGGCCCAGAACTCTTCAACATCTTCATCAATGATTTGGATGAGGGAATAAATGGAGAACTCATCAAATTTGCAGATGACAACAAGCTGGCAGGAATAGCCAACACTCCAGAAAATAGGCTAAAGATACAGAAGAATCTTGACAAGCTTGAACATTGGGCACTATCTAATAAAATGAAATTCAATGGTGAAAAGAGTAAGGTTCGACATTTAGGCAACAAAAACGAAATGCACAGGTACAGAATAGGTGGTGCTGTGCTCAACAGTAGTAACTGTGAGAGGGATCTTGGAGTCCTAGTGGACAACCATTTAAATATGAGCCAGCAGTGTGCAGCAGCTGCCAAAAAAGCCAACACAGTTCTAGGCTGCATAAACAGAGGGATAGAATCAAGATCACATGAGGTGTTAATACCACTTTATAATGCCTTGATAAGGCCACACTTGGAATACTGCATTCAGTTTTGGTCACCACGATGTAGAAAAGATGTGGAGATTCTAGAAAGAATGCAGAGAAGAGCAATAAAGATGATTAGGGGACTGGAGACTAAAACATATGAAGAACGGTTGCAGGAACTGGGTATGTCCAGTTTAATAGAAAGAAGGACTAGGGGAGACATGATAGCAGTGTTCCAATATCTCAGGGGTTGCCACAAAGAAGAGGGAGTCAAACTATTTTCCAAGGCACCTGAGTGTAGAACAAGAAACAATGGGTGGAAACTAATCAAGGAGAGAAGCAATTTAGATCTGAGAAGAAACTTCCTGACAGTTAGAACAATTAATCAGTGGAACAGCTTGCCTCCAGAAGTTGTGAATGCCCCAACACTGGAAGTCTTTAAGAAGATGTTGGATAGCCATTTGTCTGAAACGGTATAGGGTTTCCTGCCTAGGCAGGGGGTTGGACTAGAAGACCTCCAAGGTCCCTTCCAACTCTGCTATTGTATTGTATTGTATTGTATTAAGTCAACCTAAAATTAAAAAATAAAAGAGGCCTGGAAGGCTAGAGTGGCAGTGGCTACTAGTTTTTTTTTTCTTTTCCTTCTTCTTTTTTGGAAACATGGATCAATATTCAGATGAGGAAACATTAAATTCCAAAATATCTTGGCTGGAATTCAAAATGTATTGGAAGGATATGGGAGAATTGAGAAGAAGTTGGAAAAACGACGAACTGGAGCTCTACCCCAGATTCCAAGATACAGAAGAAGAAAAAAGGGTAATAATGATGGATTTAAGAAGAGACATTTTTTCAGAAACATGATTGACAACCAAAGACAAGCTAATTTTAATAACAACTGGAGAGCAACGAGATTACCTGAGAGATCCTTCAAGCAACAAAGTGCGGAGAGAAGTCTACAAAAACCTTATAAAGGAGATAAAAAGAAGACTGACAACACAATTGGCAAGAGAGATAAGACTGTTTTGTTACTGGAAAGATACAGGTTGACAATGAAAGTTGATAATAAAAAATTAGTTAATTTTGGTTGATCAATAAGTAGGAATTTAGTAATTCTTAAATTGTTTTAGATTAGATTGTTATTAAATGTTTATTCGTCAACAAATAATTAACTATAATAACAATAATGAAATGATAATGGATACAGCTTAATGATATATATATGTACTGGCAAACTAGTAAAAGAAATTTGGATATAAATTGCAAATTGCAATCTGGGAAAAAGACCTATAAATTTTATTAACAAACTTTTATTTCGGTCTTGTCATAAAGGTGTAATGTTTTTTGGGTTTGACAAGAGGAGGTGGGATAGAAATAGTAAATGATTTTTAACCAATTATAATAACAACAAGGAAATGTCAATGGATATATACATGCTCTGGTATTGGTAAAAGCAACTTGGATACAAACTCTAAACAGCGAGTTGGGGGGGAAGGGGGGGAAGGTTTAGAAATTTTATTAATTGACTTTTACTTAGAATATGTCATAAAAGTGTAATGTTATTGGAGGATTTTTCAAATAGCGAATGAATGCCATTATGTGGTTGTGTCTTTAAGTATGAATAATTTGAGGTAAAAGCATGTTCAAATAATTGTAGTCAAATGAGAATTGTGGTACATTGATAGTAAGATATACAGAGATTTTTGATTTAAAGTGTATAATCTAATATGAACTACAAGTAATGACTGTGGAAGAAATGCACGAAAGTTATCTGTAACCAATCGACACGCTTTCTACAAGATGTAATGAAGGGTGATTCTTTTTTTGTGTTTTTGTTTAATTAAAATAAAAATAAATTCAAAAAAAAAAGCACTAAACTATTTTGACAGAAAACAGCCCAAAACAAATTCATCCATACTATAGTTCAGGTGAACATGTCGAATAAAGTATTTCTCTTTTGGAATCTTTAGAAAGCAGGCCATATCAAAGTCATCCCTGACCATTAAACACCGTCTCTAGGCAACCTTAGAGAGATGCAACGCGTTTGTTAAAGGAGCAGCTGCCACAAGAGAACTTCCTCCTCCTGATCATGAAATGGTGGTGTGCGTAGGCGGGAGAGAGTGTAATTATGAAAGGTAGTCATCAGCCCAACTTGGACAGCTGTAAGAGGAAGAAAGTTGTGAATGACACTATATAACCATTGTAACTACGGTAGTAGCAATTATCACCAGCTTCACAGGCAATAAACCTCTCAACAATTGTTGCAGGGGAAATAGGATGTTATAGGATTCCAATTAGAATTTTGAGTTGTAGCAATAAAGTATTTCAAGAATTAGCAAGAATCCTGGCTTCTAAAAACAGCATAAGGAACTGAGTTTTAAGCATGTTTAAAATTAAGCCTTTAGTTGTTCTTGTTAAAGAATAAATTAACTCTAGCTTACTCTTTTGGTTTTATACAAATACATTTTACAGTTTTCACTATATTGACTAATTAAACTTGTAATAAAAAAAACAAAACTTTGCTCTCAATTGAATACTGAATGTATAAAACAAGACTACCGACAAATAAAAACAATATGCAGAATGTCATCCTGTGAAGAATTTTGTTGAAATGCTGTGGAAAGTTGTCAGTTTGTGCACAGAGCACCAAATTCTTGCACAGTTTCCATTTATTTTAATAATGTTTTCTCTGAAATACTTTCCAGCAAAATATATAGCGGGTATTGCTTTTTTGTTATTACTGACTAAAATATGTATATATTACATAGGGTTTTGTTTTTTAAAAAATAGATTTTTCTATTTTATTTCCAAGCAGTCTTTTCTGTTCTCCAAATAGTGTGGAAAAAGAAATCCTGCATACAATCAGTTTACCACAGTGTGACCATTTTGAAGAATAATAATATTGGATGAGTAGATAAAAGGCATTAAAGTTTCTCCCTGAAAAAAAAAATCAAAATTATGAACTCAATCTCCCTCCTTCCAAAAATATTCCACTGCCTCTATGTAATGTTTCATTTGTATAAAATGTTGAGCATTTGTTTTTACTACATAGACTGTTTTAGGAATATTTTATTATATGATTGTAACAGAAAAAACTGCCAAGCAGTTCTCAGAACAGAGTTGTATCTTATCCAACTAAGGGTCTTCCAGAGGTTTTACATAGACATTTTGAACAGTTTTTAACTAGGTGTGTGTGAGAGAGAGAGAGACAGAGAGAGAGTGGGGGGAGAGAGAATCAGTTTTAGAATCTTCGTTAGGTCTAATACAGTAAATGTCTATGGAGATTCTCAGTCATTCAGGTCATGGTTGTCCTGGATGCGCCTTTGGGACAACTAATACAATACTGTTCCAGCTAAATTTAATTCTTGTATTTGGAAAACTTTAAATGTTGGAATTTAATTTGTTGGATGCATGCTAATTTTCAGATCTTTTATAGCAAGAGTATACTATTTATTCGATTTCACACATTAGACTTTTCAAATCTTCCTATACAGTGTGGGTTTGTTTTGTACCAATTCCTGCTGTCTTACAATAGAACCGTGATGGCGAACCTATGGCACGCGTGCCACAGGCGGCACGCGGAGCCATTTCTGAGGGCACGCGAGGCATTGCCCTGTCAGCTCCAGTGCGCATGCACCCGCTGGCCAGCTGATTTTCGATAGTTTTTTTAATCTCCGGAGGATTCCCTGAAGCCTCCAAAGGGCGAAAAACAGCCCAATGGAAAGAGAGCTGCCGGAACGGGGAAAGACAAGCGGCAAGGAAAGAGGCTTCTTTCACTCCTGCTGGCTGTTCTGTTTCCCCCTCCCCCCTGCTACTAAAAAGGATCCTGCCCGATCGCTGAGAGAGCTGCCAGCACAGGGGAGACAAACGGCAAGGAAAGAGGCTTCTTTCCCCCGTGCTGCCTGCTGTGTTCCCCCCTCCCCCTGCTACTAAAAAGGATCCTGCCCGATCGCTTGAATCCACAGGGAGAGAGCTGCCAGCACGAGTGAAAGAAGCCTCTTTTCTTGCCGCTTGTCTTTCCCCCGTGCTGCCTGCTGTGTTCCCCCCTCCCCCCTGCTACTAAAAAGGATCCTGCCCGATCGCTGAGAGAGCTGCCAGCACGGGGGAGACAAGCGGCAAGGAAAGAGGCTTCTTTCCCCCGTGCTGCCTGCTGTGTTCCCCCCTCCCCCCTGCTACTAAAAAGGATCCTGCCCGATAGCTTGAATCCACAGGGAGAGAGCTGCCAGCACGAGTGAAAGAAGCCTCTTTTCTTGCCGCTTGTCTTTCCCCCGTGCTGCCTGCTGTGTTCCCCCTCCCCCCTGCTACTAAAAAGGATCCTGCCCGATCGCTGAGAGAGCTGCCAGCACGGGGGAGACAAGCGGCAAGGAGAGGCTTCTTTCCCCCGTGCTGCCTGCTGTGTTCCCCCCTCCCCCCTGCTAGTAAGGAAAGAAGAAAAGAGGCTTCTTTCATTCAATGTGGCTGCTGTTGCCCTTTTCTCCATTTCAGTGCTAGGGCATCGAGGTTGCCCCACCCACCATCGCCCAGGTCCTCGCTTCTCCCAAACATTTCTTTGCCTACCTGATTTCCAGCTCCATCGCGTTTCTTGCCATCGTGTGCAGAGAAACAAAGTTTGTGGGACTAAAAAAAACTTCAATCAATTACAACTTGGGGAGGGGGAAGAGATCTTGCAAAGTTGGAATTGATTGATTGAAAGGAGTTTTTTTTAGTCCCACAAACTTTGTTTTCCTGTCCAAAACGGCAAGAAACACGATGGAAAAATGCTACGGAGGGGAAATTAAATAGGCAAAGAAATGCTTGGGAGAAGCGAGGACCTGGGCAATGGGGGGTGGGGCAGGCTCCATGGAGTGGTGCTGAAATGGAGAAAAGGGCAACAGAGGAGCCACCTTGAGGGGGAAAAAGCTGCTTTTCCTTATTTCCTTGCTACTTGTCTTTCCCTCATGCAGATTGGTCTCTTCCTCATTTCCCTTTGGATTGCAGGGACCAGGCAGGATCCTCTGTGCTAGCACGGGGGAGCGGGGGGAACAGATCAGCCACCTTGAGGGGAAAAAGCTGCTTTTTCTTCTTTTCTTGCTGCTTTTCTTTTCCCTGTGCCAGCAGCTCCCTTCCTCATTTGTCTATTGACTGTAGTGCCCAGGATCCTCTTTAATAGAAGGGGAGAATTTAGCAACTGGACTCACACCTGCCTTTGTAAAAAGGGCCCAATCTTTACACAGGAGAATGATAAGGGAAGGTTTTTTGACACAGGAGCACACTTGAGCATCCCCCCACCCCCACCCCAATCTCTGCCCGTTAGTGGCAGAGCAACTTCTCCCCTCACTGGGTGTTAGCCAAGGGGAAGCAGCCAGAGCAGGGAGTGGCAAGGAAGCCTTGTGCAAAAATGCACGGTCCACACAGGTGAGCGGGGACATTACGTTATGTGGGTCGGCACTCGAGTTCGTGTGATAGCGCGCACGTATGTGCTTTTGGCACCCGAGGCAAAAAAGGTTCGCCATCACTGCAATAGAACAATAAAAATATTGCATTAAAAATCAAAGTTATAATAGCTCAATTTGTACTTACCTTCCATCCTCAAAATATTCTTCAAAAAAAAGCTATTTCTGCTAGCAGCTTCTTAAGGGCCACTTTGGAGAATAAACTGTTTTAAAGAGATGAGCTTGATTCTGAATAGTGTGTCAAACATTTGGAATTTATCTTGATGCGAAGAAGTATAGATTTATTGAACAAAGAGCAATTACTTTTTTACAATAAAAGAAACTTAGATTGATCTCTCAGCTTATGAACTGACTCTCTACTGAATGAATGAAAAGACTGATCAATAATACTCTACATCAGAGGTCTTCAAACATGGACTTCAACTCCCAGAATTCTCCAGCTGGAGAGCTATTTTTATATGCCTGGTTTAGGATCATGCTCTTTTTTCTTCATTTTCCCTTGTGTCTTGGTACGTTTTTATATCTGAAGCAAATTTATTTATTTCTAAAGCAAATAAATAGCATCATATGTTATTTATAACATGTTATGTATTTCTCTTCCAAGCATAATTATGAGGTAGTCTTACAGTGACGATTAAGACCTTTCTTTAAAATGACATAGCTTAATAGACAAACGTTGTCTTTTCTAAATATAACCAGTGGTGGGTTGCAGGAGGTATGCCCCAGTACGGGTGTACTGGATGCTGCCCGGAGCACCAGGTACCATTACAGCAGTGACATGCGGTGAGGTTTATGACTGGTGAGGCACTGACACAGTGCTGGCTTTCAAATATTTTTAGACTTGTGGACTTCAGCTCCCAGAATTCCACAGCCAGGCATGCTCAGTTCTAATTTAAAGCGACAGCATTTGTTTTTCTCCTTTGCTCCTTCTTTCTTTTTCTTCTCCTTCCCCTCCTTCCTCCCTCTCTCCCTTCCTCCCCCTCTCTCAAACACACACACACACTCTCTCTCACACACACACACAGAAGTTGGATTGGACTATCTCTCCTACCCCTTCCCTCTCTCACTCACTCTCAAACAAACCCCCCCCACACACAAAAGTTGGATTGGATATCTTTTCCAGTGGCTTGAAAGCAGCTCCTCTGCCATCCCCCCCATTCCCCTGCTGCCTTTCCCAAACACCTCCACCATTGCAAATGCAGCCTGCTGTCTGGGTGGGAAATGCCTGGAACACAATAAAGCCCACCCACCACCTCCTGCTGGCAGGCTGGGGTGAGAGGAGAGGCAGAGAAGCCGGAGGGGAGCCGATCTGAGCCTTCCAAAAGAAAGAGGCTGTGGGGAAGTGTGTGTACTACAGCATGGCTCTTTGCCTGGCTTCCTGCCTCCTCCTGTGGTCTCCTCAGTGCTCGCTTGTGCTCTCCCTCCCCAAGTGTAGTTTGATTGCAGGCGGAGCCACGTTGCCTTTTCAAACTTGTAATCAGTGAAGCTGGGCTAGATTTTTATATAGTTTTATCCAGCTGTGTGTGTGAGAGAGAGAAATGAATGGGGGCCTGGGGAGGAAGTCACTACACTTGGGGAGGGAGAGCACCAGTGAGGAGACCACAGGAGGAGGCAGGAAGCCAGGCAAAGAGCCATGCTGTAGCACACACACTGGCCCCACAACGTGGCTCTGCCTGCAATCAAACTACTCTTGGGGAAGGAGAGCACAAGCGAGCCAGGGTCCTTCCCTCCAGCCTTTGCCCAAAGCCCTGCACAGCACCAGGAGGATGAAGTTTGAATTCCTCCCCCTCCCTCCAACCCACACATACCTTTTCCAGCTTTTTTTAACAGTTAAGCAGAGTCATCCACGGTGAGGCAGTAACTAGCTCAGCTTTTTCCTTTTACTTTTTTTTTCATGATGAGAGTGGTGAGGCTGTGCCTCACTTGCCTCACCTGACTGCACGTCACTGCATTCCAGTACGGTGCTCTGAATGGGCCCGCCTACCCGCCAGCGCTCCTTACCTGTGCTTTAAGCTTTTGGCGCTACCGCGCACGTGCATGGTGCATACAGCGCCTATGTGACACTCCGCTGAGCAGCTGGAACATCGCGGAGGCTTGCGGGAGCGTCATTTGATGCTAAAACACATGTGCGCACCTTGTGCATGCATGTAGATGACGCCGGGGCGTTCCAACCATACCGGTTGGAACGGAATCCAGAACCCACCACTGAATATAACCCACAGTACACAGCATCTGATGCTATGCATGTCACACCTAAAATTTATAATTTCCTTATTAGCTTTTTTATTTAGTAACTTTTTTTATATAGTCTATAAACTTTCTGTTTATGGAGATAATGTTTGAGTATTTGACAGTCTATAACTGCACAGACTAGTACTGATGATTATGGAGCAGAAAAATTCACTTTTTAAAATTTATTTATAGGTAGTCCTCAGTTAATGACTGTAATTGGGGCCAGCAACCTTGCTGCTAAGTAAAGTGGTTGTAAAGAAAACAAAACCAAAATCACATGACTGCATCAACTTACAAGAGCAGGTCTGGCAGTTCCCATTTGCAGTTTTTCAGCAATGTGTGGTTGTTGAATGTAACTCCACATAAACGTGACATATGACTTCTTGCCAGCTTCCCCATTGATTTTCCTTGTCAGAAGCCAGCTGTGAATGTCACAGGGTGATCATGTGACTGTGGGACATTACAATTGTCATAAGTATGCACTGACTGCCAATTACACAAAACACAATTATGTAACTGGAGGATTGCAAGTGCCACAACTTTGAGGACTGGTTGTAAGCCTCATTCAGAGCTCTCGTAACTTTCGAATGGATGCTGAGCGGGTGGTCACTAAGCAACCACTATCTGCAACATTAGAATGCTGCAATGGGAGAAAGGTAGGTTCATGTCTTGTTCCAGGAATATGTGCCTTTGAAAAAAATAATAACTTTGGAGTAGCAAGTTAATTTCTAGAGTGTTACTGCCAAATAAATATTTTGCAGCTGTTCCAGCATAGGAAAATTAATGACAACATTAACCTTCTTCAATTAGCATAAGTCACAGAAAAGAATGCTATGTTACAAAGTATATGACAAGCACTTTGTCAGCTGTCATTGTCAGTCTTTATGGATAATGATTCAAGAAAAATATTCTCTTACAATTGCTAATTGTACCTTTAAAACCAATGACTAATGTTGCATATTATAACTATAATTGTTGTACTGTGTACTATAACTGTCATATATTAGGGTTTTTAAAAAAATTATTTATGAATTTTATATTGTTTAACATGCTGAGACTGTGAGTTAATTTTATCATGGATGTTTTATTATGTTGTAAGTGCTAAGGAGGAAGAGGAAGAAGAAATAATAATTTTAAAAATCTGACTGGTCTACACTCATTTGTTACCAAGCAGTTTAACAACAAACTGCAAGGAGGTTAAATTGAAGAGTGGCTAACATCTGATAATGAAAGATCCAGCAAAAGGGGCAGCACCAGCAATTACAGGCCAATTACTTACTAACCAAAAACTTTCAAATTGGTAACAGGTATAGTAGCTGATGCAATCCAACAGCATTTAGTTGAAAACAAGCTCTTTCCACCAGAAGGGAAACTGCCTAAACAGCAGAAGAGCAAAAGATCAATTCCTAACTGGCAAGATGATTCTGGAAAACTGCAAGAAAAGGAAGATCAACTTGAATGTAGCATAAACTAATTACAAGCAGGCCACATCCAGTTTGAACATCTGGCTGACTGTGCAACAACAACAACAACAACAACAACAACAACAACAACAACAGGCAGTTCAAGAACAAGCCTTAGCCACAAACTGCATGAAGGCAAAAATTCAACATGTTACCACCAACAGCAAATGTCACCTCTGTAATGAGAAAGACGAGACAGTCGACCACTTGATCAGCGGGTGCAGCAAAATTTCACAAACTGACTACCTACAATGCCATGACCCCGTTGCTAAGATTATTCACTGGAAATTGTGCCAAAAGTTTGGATTTGAGTACAGCAAAAACCACTGGGACCATCAGGTTGAGAAGGTTTTAGAGAATGAGAAAGGCAATATCTTGTGGGACTTCAGAATCCAGACTGACAGGCATTTGGCCTACAACACACCTGACATAACAATAATTGAAAAGAAAAAAGTATGGTTCATTGACATTGCAATACCTGGTGATGCATGAATTGAAGATAAACAGCAAGAAAAAACCACAGAATACCGGGACTTGCAAATTGAGGTTGAGCAACTGTGGAAAAAGAAATCATGTGTTGTCCCAATTGTAATTGGAGCCCTTGGAGCAATACCTAAAGGGCAATACCTAAAGGGCTACCTCGCTATTTGAAAATTCTAAATTTACCTGACTTGAACATTCTGACTCTACAAAAAACTACCCTACTTGGAACAACTTATATCCTCCGATGTTACCTTAACACAGTGCTTCTCAAATAGTGGGGCGCGCCCCCCAGGGGGGGCGCGAAGCTCCGTAAAGGGGGGCGTGAAGGCTCCCTTTCCATCTGGGTGCAAACGAGGAGCCAGGAGTAACAGGCGGGGTCCCGCCACCACGTTCAACAGTTTGCTTTCAAGTGGGCTCAGCCCGTGTGTAAATCTCCTCTTGCAACCCTCGCTTGCTCTGGGGAGGAAGAGTAGCGGGCGGCTGCAAGGGGGTGCTCAACCCTCGCACGCCCTGAGCCGTCGGAGCTGCTTTCGGGCTTACCTGCCGCGATCAGAGGAAGAAGCCTGGACGCTGCCAGCAGGATTAAGAAGGCGGTGCTGGCTGCGCCCATGCTGGCGCCGGCCAAGAACGAGGGACAAGGGGGCCACGGCCGCCAGTGCACAAAGAGGTCTTTGTGGCCTCGCTCGCGTCTCCTCTGGGCTAACTGGCGGCGAAGGCGGCAACGGCGGCGGCGAAGGCGGCGGACTGGAGTTTCCTGACGAGGTTGCCTGTCCGACCAGCCCCCGCTGGCTCCTGGCTGAGGGAGGAGCTGCCGCTCCGCCTTCTCCGAGCGGGATCCGCGCCCTGCAACTGGCCGCGGCGGGCGAGGGGAAGCGGGAGCTGAGGCCGCCTGGTGGGCGCAGACGTCCCTTCACGCTGACCAGCCTCTTGCTCGGACTACCCTGCAGCCCGCCGGCCGACCAAATGACTGACCTGCAATCCCAAAGCGAAAGGAAAGCGGTCGGGCGGAGGGGGCGCTCCCTTCTTTTGGCAGCCCCCATCCAGCGAAGGAAAGGATGGCAGAAAGGCCGGCCTGGCCCCGGGTGCTGTGCGGGACTTCAGAAACCAAACATGAAAGAAAGATTGGATGCCACCGGGGCAGCCCGCGTTGCTTTGCAGCTTCACTGGAAGGCCCAAATTGGAAGCAAAGCCAATCAATTTTAGTGGGTCTTAACTCTCTGGTAGATAAGACACAACAGTGTCACCCAGCATCTGACTTCTCGTCGGAAGCGTTGCATTATTCAATACAGTGTTATGCAGAGGTGTACTTATAACAATTTTATAGACAAATGATACTATTTACAGTCGCGTGGGGGGACGCGAAGTGTTTTCTTCTTCCTAGGGGGGGCATGACAGAAAACAATTGAGAAGCACTGCCTTAACAGTTCCAAGGTCCTTGGTTAGGACTCGAGCTGTTAGGCTACCAACCAGCCCCAAAGGCTGTAAATCTCACCAAAGATTAACCACATAATAATAATAATAATAATAATAATAATAATAATAATAATAATAATAATAATGATGATGATGATGATGATGATGAGGGGAGTGGCTTGCTGGTCATGTGACCGGGTGGGAGTGGCCAACTTGTAAAATGTGGTGAAACTCACTTAACAACACTCTTACTTAGTAACCAAAATGTTGGCTCAGAAACTCTGGCATTTGAAGCACGCAAGTCTTAAAGCTGTCAAGTTACAAGACCCTTGCACCCCTAACCCTTTAGAAAAAAAAACCCAGGGGTGTTCAAACTTGACAGCTTTAAGACTTGTGGACTTCAACTCCCAGAATTCCTCCTCCAGTCATGTTGGCTCAGGAACTCTGGCATTGAAGTGTGCAAGTCTTAAAGCTGTCAGTTTACAAGATCCTTGCACCCCTAACTCTTTAGGATACAAAAACCCTAGGGGTGTTCAAACTTGACAGCTTTAAGACTTGTGGGCTTCAACTCCCAGAATTCCTCCTCTCGCTCTTCATCTTGATGATGTGCGGACGGGCGGGGGGAGGGAGCTGGAACCGGTTCTAAAGGGCACTGTAGATTTGTGGAACCTCTTCTATAGAAGAGGTTAGAACTGGCAGGAACCCATCCCTGTAGTATACATGCCTAGTCAGAAAAAGTAGCCATTTGCTCTGCTGTAAGTAATGTAGTGGATGTATAATTCATTTTCTACACCATTAGATACTGTCTTGATATAGTGCGTGTGTCTGTATGTGTGTGTGTGTGTCTGTGTGTGCTTTAAAATGTTCATTACCTTGAACAGGGAAAAACTTAAGTCTGTACATAACCCTAATTATTTAATTATACCAAATGCTTATTAATTTCATTGTGATTGTCATGATAGCTTTTAAAATGTCAAATCAATAAAGTTGTTAAACATTTCAGCCTGGAAGCATTTAATTAGACTATCAAAATATGTTGCTAAAAAGCAGTGACCAGAAACAGGATTAACAGCATTTTTTTTAATTGGCACTGTAATGTTAAGGTTTACATGCTTTATTTTAAACCTTAATTCTATGATTTTAGATATTATTTTAAAGTGGAAAAACATTTCATAAGGAGCGTCTGTATGCCATAAATAAGACATATAGGTCTGATGATTTCCAATAACCAATCATACATTGCCTCTTGGTGGCCAGTATAAATGAAAACACCACACAGGATATATATACTCTATAAAAAATATCTACAGGCTATCGTCCAGCAGTCTTGTTTGAAGTAACTAATGTTCTGTTAGGGAAAAATCCATACCAAGATTTCTTGCCGAGCCACTCTGCTCAATTTGCACAGCATTTTGCAAAAATCACTCGGATTCAGCAGAATCTTGATTCCTTGTGGGCAGGAAACTTAGTGATTACTGGGTTCTCTTGTTACATTCCTGACACTCCTTCTGGCTTTGAACTCTGAGGAAGCAGACAGGATGCTCTCTAGATTATCATCTGCCAATTAGCAGACTTGATCCATGCCTATCCTGGCTCAGACTGGTAATGTGGATCTGGGACAATCTCAACATCTCTTTGGGTGAGGGAATTTTTCCCCCTATAATATATCGGCTCCTCATGTATACCCATCCCTCAAAACACAAGTTGCATATAATTACCACCTGATCTCCAACCTTTCCTTTTTAGGAAAAGTTATTGAGATGGCAGTCACAGATTATCTGTAGAGCACCGTAAATAAAGTAGATCAGGGGTGTCAAACTGGATTTCTTCAACTGGAGTCTTCCACACGCCACCCCCACCCCAGGCCCAATTCGGCCAGAATAGTGCTACAGGAAACTGTCCAGGCCAAAAATGGGGTGTTAGGGGGCCCCGTGCACAGAACAGAGGTGGGTTGCCAATTTCTTTACAACCAATTTGGTCACACTCCTGTGAGCACTTGTGCTCGTGCAGAAGTGTCTGGGTGGCTGGGCAGAGCTTCTTGCCGTCACTACTACCAGTTCAGCCCAGATCAACAGCAACCCACCTCTGGCGCAGAGGCACCGTGTGCCAGATTTAAGCACCCCACGGGCTGGATCCGGCCCACCAGCCTTGAGTTTGACACCCCTGAAGTAGATTGTCTGAAGCCTTTTCAGTCAGGGTTCATGCCTTGATAGGAGATGGAGATGACATTGATCGCTCTCAGTGATGACTTCTAACAAGATCTGGAGAAGGAGAATGCGCTTTTCTTGATCTTCTTTGTTATTTTAATAGAAAGTGAAAGATTAGTATGATCTGGAGAGAAACTAAAATGTGCATTGTGCCCTTTAAGAAATGCATTCAATGTTAAAATTCGACTCAAAGAGTGAAGCATTCACTTGCATTAAGGTCTACATAAGCTCAAATAAGAAGTATAAAGTTGCTCAAACGACTTTATGTGTCTCTGTATTTTAGACTAAACAAATTAACCGAATTCTCAGTGAGCACTTGAAAGGAAATTTATAAATTTCCTGAATATTGGTTTTCATAACAGGAGGAGAGGAGGAAGAAGAGATTGTGATTCAATACAAGCACCAGGAAAAGTCTGAAGCAGATGAAAATTGATATCTTGGTCCATGAATAAAGCAGTAGGGCTGTAGATGTCACTGATTTATTCACGTTAGGTAATTATTATGACTGCCTGGTCATTTTAGAAGATGAGCTAGTACTGAAGTGGGAGGGAGAGAACACAGAAAGTGAAAATGATTCAACACCTCCTGTCGTATTAAAACGTTGTATTAAAAATCAGGATAAGAAAGTTCCTTCTCTGTCAACTGCCTGATTATGGGCTAGACAATGTACGGTAACAGCAAAAACTGTCTATTTAATTTATAAGGAATTGAATGTAATTAATGATAAACTGGACTCTAGGTGTACTACAGCCATGCAAAAGTAACCGCACAATGACTAACAAGCATCAAACTTCCTCTTACAAAGAATTCAAGCGACCTTGAATACTTTCTCCTCCATCCCAAATGACTTCATCGTTTGTAATAATAGACCTGAGATGGCGAACCTTTTCCGCATTGAGTGCGCAAAGCGTGTGCGCGCACATGTGAATGTGCATGCCCGAACCTCCAAAATGCAATGCGCACATGTCCCCCTGCACATTCATGGGCCCCGCATGTGTCTCGCCCCCGCACATGCACGCCAGAGACCTAAAGACCAGCTGGCCAGTGGGAGGCATGCGCACATGTGCAGTGGAACTGAACTAGGGCAACGGCTCATGCGCCATCAGAGAGGGCGCTGCCTGCCACCTCCGGCACGTGCCATAGGCTCGCCATTACAGTAATAGACTGAATACTGATAAATGGTATACTGACAGAAAAATAATCCTTTCCCACAGCTTATTGTTGTATATTTCTCTCTCAGGTGAACTTGAAAACAATGGCTTGAGTCCAGTCTTACTTACATGCTATTTATTTATAGTCGGTCTTTATTGTTTTTACAAATAACCCAAGGCAACAAACGTATCTAACACAACTTCCTCCTGCTGTTTTCCCCACAACAACCATTCTGTTGGGCTGAGAGAGAGTAACTGGCCCAAGGTCAGCCAGCTGGCTTTCCTTTAACACATGCACAATTCTATCTATGCTACTTAAAGTGAGAAATTATTTTATCTTTATTTCAATTTTTCCCAATTAAGTTCTCAGACATAATAATAATAATACCTCAGCTGAGTCTTTCCAAGTCCGGGCATGTTGCCAGCTGTAATCTTGTAAAACAAAACTTGGATAAGAGTTGGCCTTTCTGCCTGGAGATGATGCCCTTGGACAGCTGAGAGCAGACTGCTTTTGTGAATGACTTAACCCTTCACTTTCTTCAGTTTTAATGAAAGAAACTGATATCGTGGATTCTTCTGCCTTTCTGTCTGAGAATGAACAAGTCACTGTTCTTTAGAGATTGGAGGAGCTAAAAGATCTTGCTACTTTACTCAGCAAAGGGCTCCCCTTGTGGGGGAAGGGGGAGTGGTGGTTAGTTATGCTTATGTTAACCCCCTACATTATTCTCTTTACAGGATATGCTTTCCTTCTGAGGAGAGCCCTCCTGCCAGGCCTGCAGCCATCTTTTCTTTTGGATCTTTGGCCTGCCACACCGTCTATTATTCTACTATGCATTTTCTAGTGTGGGAAAATGGGAGTGGGGATTGTACGGAGTTAGATGATATGTAGCCATAACAAAATTCTTTCTAGAAAGCCAAGGTCATCCTTTGTCTTTGCACCTCTGCACCTGACCGGAACTGGATGGGTGGAACTGTCAGCATGGCAGTGGGAGATTGGACCATGCGATGGACTTGTGGGTGTGGGGGCAAGATCTTGAACTTTCAACTGGCTGCGGAAAACCGGGAAGCTTTCAGATTCAGGTTTTCCCAGATGTGACAACATGGCTCTCTTAATAAATTGGAACTTTGAGGAATGCTTTGCCTTGGACTCTGATTTAATTTTGGATGCTATTTGGAACCCTGACATTCTGCTGTTTCTGCTGAGATCCCTAATAAACGCAAAGCACGTCCTGATCTAGCTGCATTAAGTCCTCGACTTATGACCACAATTGGGCCCAAAGTTTCTGTTAAGTAAAACATTTGTTAAGTGAGTTTTGTCTTGTTTTACGACCTTTCCTGTTACAGTTGTTCAGTGAATTACTCCAGTTGTTAAATTACTGACAAAGCTGTTAAGTGAATCTGGCCTCCCTATTGGGCTTGCTTGTCAGAAGGTCACAAAAGGTGATCACATGACCGTGGGATATTGCAACCATCATAAATATGAACCAGTTGCCAAGCATCTGAATTTCAATCATGTGACCACAGGGATTACTGCAACTGTTGTGAGTGTGAAAAATGGCCATAAGTCACTTTTTTCAATGCCAACGTAACTTTGAACGGTCACTAAATGAAGTGAAGTAAATCGAGGACTACCTGTCATATGAATTCTTGTTCACATTGATCAATCTCATTCTATTACGTCAAGGTGCCACAATGGTGCCGCACTCAAATGGGGTTCTCCACTCTTGAATAGTACTCTTTTAAGCTCCTCAATGAAGATTATAATGCAGAGCCAAGTGTATAAGTCAAGAACAACACCCCGCTTGTACCTCTCTCTCTCCCAGGTAGATGATTCATATATCCAATACAGGGTACGGGCCCCAAAGCTGCAGAGAACTTTTTGGTCGACTCTAATTTACAGGGCCACTGTAGTACATATGCCCAATCTCTGGCCAGTGCCTCTATGCTGGACATTAAGAATGATTTTCCATCTTCTAACATCTTCAAACTCTCCCACATGCATAATCTCCTGAAACATTGCTGGATAGCATGTCAAGTACTCTAGCTTGGGTTTGAAGAATTTATAAATCAAATTTCAACAATATTTCTGCAGCAATCATGGGACACTGAATCTTTACAACTCAAAGGTTTCTCATATCATTCATTATCATTCCATACAAGTCTGAAGAGAGGCCAATCACGATCTGGTTCATTTAAGTAGCGTCTATCTGTATATGTGATCATCTAGGCCTAGGGACAACAGTGTCTATACTAATTAATTTAGTTACTTTTCTTTTGACAAATGTTTTTTTAAACCCTGGATGCCTCAAACTACTAATTGTTGGGGCTGTTTTGAAATTTGGCTTAGTGACCCAATAGTGCACCATCCCAATTTTACTTTGCTATGATTTGTGATTTTAATGCCAGAATGGGACCAAATGATGAGGCCTTATTACGACAATTTGATGCTCCATATTCTTCATATTATGGGGAGAGCTCACAGAGGTATAAAAAAATAAAACAAAACTGGCATTATTACTGTAGGTTGGAGACTATATTTATTGACATTAACATTTGATTTAAATATATTAAGTAGCTCTATTTCTGGTGAGTCTGTAGAAAAGTCCACTTTCTAGGGATCCTGAGGTGTTTTACCCTGGATTATATGTGAATATACATATACATAAAACCAGCATATTTTTGTGAGAAGATTAAAGAATGGTATTTTACCAAGACAGTCACCATCTCCAAATACTGAGCCTTGTTACTCTGCCTGGTATCAAGCAACAAGGTCTCCAGTAATTCATATGGACATTCAAAAACTTATTATGCCACAAAAACTTCTGAGGATATTGTTAGTTATTTTTGGTTACATTGTCTTGTTTTCACATTTATTTTGTTTCTACCATGAAAATTCAGATATTTATAACCATTTTTTTTCTGCCAAGAGTAGTTTGCTTGCCGCAAGGTATAAATGTAACAATCTGTACGTCTTGAACAATTAAAAAAACAGCAATCAAAATTTACCCAAACTTTCAGCATCCGGTCTTAATCATAAAATAAGGCAGATTATTTGAAGTTTTAGAAAGGTGGGAGAAATTGGTAGTAAATGCAAAAAGGTATCACCAGGTGGCTCATAGAAAGTTGCAAAGGAACACAGCAATTCCATACCTCTATCATGTTCAATGGGTCTTACTTATTCTAAATTGTATTTAAGAGTATAGCCTTAATAAGCTAATATTCTACTTCCTAAGCATAAGAAATGTTACTGTGTTTTGTAAGCCATCTGGTACAGACAGAAAAGTAGGGTATGAATGAAATAAATATTAAAAAAAGGTTTGCAAAATGTTATGAAATACTCAATGTTGATAAATTATAAAAAATATACATAGTTTTAACCTGTTTAAAGTAATACTTTTTATGTAGTTTTATAGGTAGGTTTTTCTTCTCTCTCTATTTAATAAGGTCATTCCTGATTATAAATGAACAACAATTCACTGTTTCAACATTTCCAGTGATGGATGAAACCAGTGATTATCACACATTTCTGCAGTACAAAAACACATGCATTAACTCATATTTTTGTCATTATGCTAGACTCTACAGAGTTTAACTAAATTGTGAATAAAGCTGTGGTTCTTTTTGAAGTGTGTTAACTCTACGGGAAGAAACAAGGTAATGCTAAGAACTAATTAGGTCTTTGTGGATTGTTTGATGAGATAAAACACTGTCACAAGCCCATGCCTCTCTTTCCTTTTGTGGGGTTCTTGGTGCTCTATGACCTTGGCTGTTTCATCAGTGCTCTGATGATGTTACCTAGTTTGATAATAAAATGTCTGCAATCAAAACAACCAAGTTCAGAGAGCACCAAGGTCCCTACATTTCAATCCTGAGCTACAAATATTCTCTTCTAAGTTTTCTCTTGCTGGATTTCTCCAACCTGCCATTGGAGGGGAATTCTAGACAACTCACCATCCAAATATAGCTGACACTGAGATGTAAATATTTCTCAACATATGAGTTTGGGATGGGGGGGGGGCAAGGGATTAATTCTATCCATTTCATATTTTCATGAAGATGTAATTTATCATTCTGATGAAGCTGATAGTTGCTGCTAACTCCCATGTCTAACTCATAGGTAAACACACTGTTTCACTTAAGCAATCTATACCTGGATGAGTCTGGATTTCCCTGTTCCCACCACAGGCTTAATCTATTTAATTACAGTTGTATTAAGTATATATTGCATAGTCTTGCAACAGATAATCATATTGATGGTCAAAACCCACCATTTTGGCAATACAGACTGACACCTCTCCTAATTTTCCTCTGCAAAATGCTTAGAACTTCATGAGCTCCTGCCAGGTATATTGACAAAGTTTCCTGATATTGGTTGCCTGTTCCCACAAGTTGAACAAAATGAGATTTAGCTACTACAGCCAATTATGTTGGAAGCTGTATCCAGTGCGATCAAATCTTAGAAATAAGTTCTATAATTGAATTGCTTTTCTTTTCATTTCAGCTGGTGTTTCTTTCTAGCTCCTTCATCTGAAAGCAACATTTTATGAAAACTCAGTCTAGGGTAGGCAATCCCATATCACAGCATGCTATGTGGAATCAGTTCAATCAAAAGCTTTGGCGTTACATTTAACCTGCCGAAGGTTGCTTGATTGGGTCAATTGAGCCCTATTTGGTGTTCCCACAACACATAAACCCATTGACCTACTTAGAAGTATAGCGAAAAGAAAACAATTCAAAATGCTGGTTCTGCCCTTCAGAGTTTGGATAGCCTTAGAGTTTGAGAGATGGATAGCCAAAGAAGCACAGAATTTCCCTCGGCTAAGGCTAGTCTTGTTATGATTAAAATTGAAATCCATTTGAAAAAGCTATAACATTAAAAACAGCACTTGACTTTTTCTAAAAGAATGGACACAAAGACACGATGGTCAGGGGTGGGCTTAAAAAATTTCAGCAACGGCAGGGCGAATCAGGGGTGGGATTTGGAGCTTCTCTGAACCCAGCCATAACATTAATTATAGGTTCTCGCAAACCTGGGCAAACCTGTAGTACCCCTCCCCTGATTATGGTGCTCTGTAGCTAAATTCAGTTCCAGCCTAACTTTTTAGTTTTCTTGAGTTAACACAACGTGTTGCTCCATAAAGAAGCCAAAATCTCTTTATATTACTATATTGAGCCAAATCTATCAATGTCTTAGTTTTTCAATGTTATACCAACCTAATAGTTGCCTTATTTAGTAAACCATGGTAGAATTAATCATGAATAAACTTGTATGCAGACATTATCAGTACAATCCATTTAAAAGTATCTCATAATATGCAAAAATACTTTAAATGGTGATTTTCTTCCATCATTCCACATTATAGAGCCTACGAGTTACTAATACCAAAAGGAAGAGATGCTAGTTCATTTTTTAAATAAAATGCCTAAAAATCAAAATGTGAGCATCCAGAGGACTACAGGAAAGGCAGCAGGGTAAATATTGATGCCACCAAACACCTTATATATCTATAGCCCAAACAGGTTTCATTAGTTTGCTGCAGGGCCAAAACTCAATTATTAACTATTTTAATTAATTAATATGTATGTCTCCAAGTCAGTCTTAACTCTTAGTATGTGCCTGGCCAAGTTTTGGAAGTTTTCTTGGTATGTTTTTTTCAGAAATTGCTTGCCACTGCCTTCTTCCAAGGGCTAAGAGAGTGGTCCAAGGTCACTCAGCTGGCTTTGCACCTAAGGCAGGACCAGAACTCACAGACTCCCAGCTTCAATGGGTTGGAAACTAATCAAGAAGAGAGGCAACTTAGAACTAAGGAGAAATTTCTTGACAGTTAGAACGATTACAGTGGAACAACTTGCCTCCAGAAGTTGTAAATGCTCCAACACTGGAAGTTTTAAAGAAGAAATTAGATAACCATTTGCCTGAAGTGGTGTAGGGTTTCCTGCCTAAGCAGGGGGTTGGACTAGAAGACCTCTGGACCCTTCCAACTCTGTTATCCTATACTAAGCAAACTGTTGTAAGTCAAGGATATTAACAGATTAGCAGAGTTGGAAGGAACCTTAGGTCATCTAGCAGGAGACCCTACACCATTTCTGACAAATGGCAGTCCAATCTCTTCTTGAAAGCCTCAAGTGATGAAGCCCCCACAATTTCTGAAGGCAAGCTGTTCCATTGGTTGATTATTCTCACTGTCAGAAAGTTCCTCCTTATTTCTAGGTTGAATCTCTCCTTGGTCAGTTTCCATCCATTATTTCTTGTCTGGCCTTCAGGTGCTTTGGAAAATAGCTTTACCCCCCTCCTCTCTGTGGCAGCCCCTCAAATATTGAAACACTGCTATCATGTCCCTCCTGGTCCTTCTCTTCACTAGACTAGCCATGCCCAGTTCCTGTAACCATTCTTCATGTTTTAGTCTCCAGCCCCTAATCATCCTGGTTGCTCTTCTCTGTACTTTTTCTAGAGTCTCAACATCTTTTTTATAGTGTGGTGACCAAAACTGGATGCCGTACTCTAGGTATGATCTTACTAGAGCTTTATAGAGTGGTATTAGTACCTCACTTGGTCTTGATTGAATCCCTCTATTAATGCAATTTAGGATTGCACTGGCTTTTTTGACTGCCGCTGCACACTGCTGGCTCATATTTAGCTGGTTGTCCACTATGGCTCCAAGATCCCTCTCTTAGTCACTGCAATTAAGCCTGGATTCTCCCAATCTCTATTTATACTTTTGGTTTTTCTTACTTAAGTGTAGGACTACCTGTAGTGTTTGGGTATGCAATTCCTCAAGACTTCTTCTAAGGAATCCATGGAAGAGAATACGTGTAACTCAGAGTCCTTGGTGCTCTCTTGCGCCTGGCTGTTTATTTACAGACGTTTCATTTGCCCAGATAGTATTGAACGTGTTTACCTAGTTGGGTAATGAAACACGTGCTCCACATTTCAAGAGCGCTTCTCCCAAGCGGGCAGATGAATGTCATGCATGAGCAGGACCAGTAGATGACGTCAGGGCATCCGAAATGACAGAATAAACGCAGAACCTTTAAGAAGACGCGAACCACGTCACTTGTCCACATTAACATAGAGCTACGCGCTCATTTCCCTGCCTCATCCACCCTAGATCCGCTGCCGTTTCCCGCCCACTGTTCCGCGCCGTTCTCCCTCTAGAGGGCGCTCGCGCAATTGTCCCGCGTTAACCCGGGAGAACCACCATGGACTCCCCGGAAGAAGCCCCGCCTTTCTCTTTTCCAGCTCCACTCCCCCTTCGCGTACACGCCTCCCGAGCAGTGGGAGGAGCGACGACGATGCCCCCTGGCGGCCTTGGCCGCTTCTCTTAAAACACGCGAGCGTCGGCTTGGCTTTCTCGCCCGGGCGGCCGGAGGCGGAGTCTCTTTGGCTGACTTTCTCGGGATATGTTGTCCTCTGCCGTCCTGAAGTTCCTGAGGCCGAACCCCCTGTGTTTTTGCAGACCGCTTTGGGGGATCAGGTGAGAGCGGCTGTCTGGGGGAGCAGAAGAGCTGCCTAAAGGGGAAAGCTGGAGGAGAGAAAAAAGAGTCTCATGCGGAGAAGCTGGGCCCGCCAGAAGAAGCCCTGCCCGAGTATTTCTGTTTTCTTCCCTGTAAGAGAGAAACTAGAGAAAGAGCTTTTTCCGCACCTGCCGGCTAAAACGCCGTTGCTTCTTTCCCTGTTAACGATTCTGCTGCCTTGTATGCCAGCTGATTTCCCCGAATCGGTGCTTTCTAAATATATCGGATTACAATGCCCATCGCCCCTAGCTGTCTTGATTTTCATCAGATACAGATTAACAGAGTTGGAGGGGACCTTGTAGGTCATCTAGTCCAACCTCCCCCTACAAGCAGGAGACACTACACCATTTCTGACAGATAGCAGTAGTCCATCTATTTTAAAATGTTGGATTTCATCGCTGCCTGAAAATAAGGGTTTCCCTTTGCAAAGAGGCCAGGAGTTACAGCAGGCGCTCATTTTCTTTTTTTTTTCTCACCATAACGTGGAGTAAAGGGAAAAGTAGTATTTGCTGGGTGCTAGAAGGGTGTGTTTAAGAGCTGGCTTAAAAGTAACTAACAGGATCGAGTAAGGGGGTTTATTACGTTTGTATTGGGAAATAAAATAAGCAGAAACAGTGCTGACATTTGCACAATGTCTGCATATTCCAAAGATGCAGTGTGAAATTCTTTTTTTACTGTTTTAAAACGTGTTTGCCTGCTGGAAAAAGTTTCCTACCTACTAAATAAGTGTTTTAGAGTCAGGAACTGTAGCATCAAGATCCTTTTGGACTCTACTCAACTGTTAGTATTTCATCACACTAAAACTTTGAATGATATTGAAATTGTTATTTATGATGGGTTTCAAAACTATGTTCAAAGGTATGGTTTATATATTTGTGTATGTGTTTGTGTATCTCTCTCCCCCTGTGTATAGTGAAAGAGTTGGATATAGATATAAGAAAGGTCCCTTTAATAATCCAGATTTTGGGGGGAATCCTGGTTTTAAAACAGCTTATTTTTATGCAGTAAATAAATACATTCCTTAGGCCAGTTTAGGTCTGTCAAAGCAATAGAGGTAATAATTAGGAAGATGAGATGCGGGAATATGTTCGTTCTTTACTTTAAAGGATCCTATTTTTCTCTTATCAGTTTTTGGCTGCTGTGTTGTGATGAATCTACAAATACATCCAGGGATCAAACATCTCTATTACTTATTTGGAAGTACATATTTGAAAATTTGATCTCAGCAATGATCCTAAGTATTTTAGTCACACAGAGCCTGATTCTCAGCCCATTGTGCTATAGCTATATTTGTCCACTTTAGGATGAGGTGCCCTATTGTCTCTGCATGGTACACCAAGCAAACAGATATCGCTACAAACAGCACACAGTAATTTCCCTTCTTAGACAGTATGCAGCCAGATAAATAAACTTTATCTTGCTGTGAAACAGTAAGAAACGAAATGTACTTCAATAATAATAACACAACGCACTTTAGATGGCCATTCTGTTAGAATTCCGTTGATGGTGGGAGTGCTGTACTAAATGTGAAGCATAAAGTGACTGTCTTTGTTCCATCCATGCATAGTGTATATTCCAGGGACAATGTTACAATTTTTACACTATTATTGGACTATGCACAGGCAATGCGATGTATAATTGTAAGTGCTTGAAGTCTCATAAACTTGGAGTATACTGACCTAGGCTTATGTAGGGTTGTTGATTCAATCATTTAAACGTATCAAAGATGCATAGCTGCAAAGAGTCTGTATTGATATGCAGATTGCAGTTAGCATAGATTTTATAGTCACAGAATATGTATCTGAACTGGTTTCTGAACCAGTTCCTATGCAGCCATGTAATACTGTACTTAGGTTCTTGTGCAAGTTATGCACCAAATGTAAACTGGTTCTTGTGCAATGAAGTATATTGTATGATGTATTTTTTTTCATACTGTTCACCGTGAACAGTCAGGCAAGACAGTTGTAACCAGAATTTCCTGATGGATATGAATCTGAGGGCTACAAACTGGATATCTGTTTCGCCTATGAAAAAAAAATTGCATCCTGAAAGTTCAGTTGAATTAGCTGCAGCTTGACAAAACAAAAAACATTTGCCCTTTCATTGTTTTGTTGAAACAAAACCTAACAATTTCTGATGTAACAATAAGGGGAGCTCAGAATGAGCCTCTTGGGCTGCAAAATTGGCTGCCTTCTTAAAGTTGTTCAGATTTTTTTTGCAATTCAGAATTGCTACTCTTGGCTTTCACTGAACAACATTTTTCTCAGCCTGAACTCTTCCCCCTGCCATAGTTTTGGCACAGTGTAAAAGATGTGCCGCTTTTGCAAAAATTTTGTGGATGTGGCACAAGCTAGCAAAAACAGGTAAATAAAAGTAATTTAATATAGGAGAAACTTATCACATTCAACAGTGTGGCAGGGAACTCAGGTGAATCTTTGGCAAAACTAGGATGGAAGAGTCATTGTCCTGATCTTCAGTTATGTTGACCATGATAACCTTCCGTATACAAAGATTTGGAGTAGGAGTCACCACGCATCACTGGTTTACCCCCCTTCCTAAGCAACTGATAACAGTCTGAGATGGTGGGTGAAGAGAAAACAAGTCCATTTTGCTATTTTATGACTACAATAGGGTCCAATCTTCTACTTTTCAATATCTATATGGAGCTACTAAATAAATACCGTATCAATGTGCAGATAAAACGTCTTCACCTCTGGTTGGAGAGATCTTGCAATTGAGATGCCTGACTTGGTGCCCAGAGGCTGTTGGGGTTTGGATACGTTGGAACAGGAAATCCTAGCAAGACAGAATGGCTGTGGATAGATACCTTTTGACCAGAGATATATGGTACCTTCTTTAGTTCTGAATGGGGCCATGTTCCCTTGGGCTGAATAGGCTCATAATTTGGCAGTTCTTTGGAACTCATAACTCCTGCTTGAACAGCAAGTAGAGATCATAGCCTGGATGTCCTTTGCATAATTAACGTGTATATACCAATTGCAACCTTTCCCGGGCCAGGAGGTGTTATGGATAGTCAGGCTTTTTACAATTCTCAACTGTTCTACTGCAAAACATTGCATGGGGCTGCTCTTGAAGACCACCAGGTTTAACATGCAGCCAACATCCAAATGTAATTTAAGGTATTGGCTGTCACTTTTAAAGCATTACATGGTGCAAGTTGGCTATCTCCAAAACAATTTTTTTCCAGATGAGTGCAAGCTCATCCTGCAAGTTCTGAGAGGAAATCCTGTTGAGGATCCCATCTCCAAAGGATTTTACGGGGACTCTGGAGCAGGGTTTTCTCAAATATGGTAGTTCTCCTGTGACATAGCTTGCCCACACATAGCTTGCCCACACCAGAGCTCCTCTTTACTAAGTTACAAAAATAGATGGCACTTTAATTGTGGACAACAGCATATGGGGGATGTTACATTTTTATTTATGACCAACCTCTGCTGATTATATAATGCAGTTGTACACTGATCAAACTTATTTTAGGACAGAGTGGCATAGAAATATCAGAAATAGAAATAGAAGACTCTTTTCTTTGCCTCAGTTTATACATGTACATTGTGAGGCAAAGAGAAAATGGAGTCTTGGTGATCGTAATAATGGCTTATATGTGATCACAGAGGTGATGTCTTCATGCAGTAATGGTGAGGCCCACCTGCAGTGGCAACTCAACCATTATATAAATTGGCAGTTTCATAAGAAATTGAAAACTGAAATATCCTTCTTTTCACAAGCATCCATGTGGTTTGGGAATGTAGTTCACTTTCCATCACGACTTCTTGGACATATGTAGTAGTTGAGAAAGTCAGCTTCTCTGGTGCTATGACTAAATATGTAACTATAACTATAACCATAACCATAAGTAATTATAATTATATATATCTGATATAAAAAGGGTGAAATCTCTAATAAGAATAGTGCATTTTCAAGAACATTAAGTTTGTATGCATTTTTGTAATCCTGTGACAATTGTACTAGCCCTCTGATTTAGCATTGTCTTCTAAAAACAAAGTAATACTCTAATCTTTTGACTAATTTCAAGATTATTTTAAGCAAACAGTTCAGAGCATAATTATGGCAAAAAGACTACAGATACTTAAGAAAAGTAATTGTAGGATATGTATTCCAAATCACAGTGAAAAAAACAGGATTTAACATATAATTTACTTTTTAATGTTTAACACAAAGAAAAAGGGGGAAAATACAGTCTTTAGTTCAATCTCACTTTCCTGCCAAAGAAAAAGGGGATTGTTTCTAAACAAAAGCCTTCAAACATAGTTTATTTCAAAGATTCTTTAAGTAAAACACTATCCTACATGAATTCTGTTGGTTTGTCTCTTTGTATTCTGAAACAATCAGTTGCAAATTGAAATAATCCCTTCCTTAAGTACCTTTTCCACGTAATGGGAAAACCAGATTACCACTGCATGGATTTACAGGTAATATATAATTTGGCTCTAAATTCTAAAATTGATCCAAGACTATTCAGTTTAAATGTGCTCTCGCAGAAATTTCCTTTTACAAGTAACTATTTCACTCATCTGGTTATAACAATGTTTAAAAGGTATTTTATAATCCCCTATAAAATATCTAGAATCTAAGCATCAAGAGGCATGAAACCATTGATCTCATCCTGAATATATACTTTCACTGACAGAGCTAACTGGAGGTTTTTCCTGTAGGGGCAATAGTTATTTCATAATATTGAAATCCTTAGAGAATAAACAAACAAATGGGAGGTTGAAGTACTGTAATGACTTCCATATACATTTGGAGTGTGGTACTTGCAATCCATCTGAAAGGAACATCATTTTAAGAAGCACAATTTGTTAAGAAGTTAAATATAAGAATGAAACATTAGAGGCAACGACAGCTAGAATGAAAACTGGAGGTTTAAATACCAATTTAAGATGTAGATTAGACAACTTTGTTAGCTGAAAGTAAAGAATACAGAAAATTCACTACGAAAATAAAAATGGAAAGTGAAATCAAAGCTAATATGAATTAACATTTTAATAAACTCAGTCAATAAGATTTTAGAATAGATACTTTTATTTTCAGAGCAAAGGATTAATTGATTATATCAATAGTATACTGATTAATCCTAGGGAAGAAGACTATGACAGACCAAATCATGAAGAATAACATTTTAGTGCAAACAAAGCTTAGTTAAAGTAGTTATATTTACAATAATAAGACGTAAGTAAAAAAGCTGCACTTTTGAATTATAAATTTTGAAGATCGTTCCTAAAAGGGTTGTTTCTTTGTGGAGTGATGAACAAGGAGAAACTTGCATGCTTTGGCTACAAGCAATTTAAGAGATTGGAAACACCATTTGCTAAGGATTGTAGCTTGCTTGGTTGCAGCTAATTCCTGAATTGCTTTATATGTGTGGTTGTTAATTTATATGCAATTTATACTTTACATGCAATGCAGTTGTTAAGGGAATAATCATCTCATTTTTAAAAAATGCATTTTCAGCCATTTTTCAGCAATAGCAATTTTTATCTGCTTGGCACCTTTAAAAGCGCTCTTGCCTTCTTTTGTTTTAACTCCTTTTGCTTTTGACAATCTCATGTAAATGAAAACAGTTGTAACATGCTTCTTACTATCACAGCATACATTTCAAATTGGATGTTGAAACAGAGTAGCAACTTGCATGGAACTTCAGTATTGCGTAAGTCCAAACAATTTTAGCCAATTTCTTCAGTAGTGCTGTTCTTCACTCTGTACAGTCTTACAATACAACTTGGATCAAAGTTAAACATGTGGTGTCCACTCACTGCAAGATTTTGGATCCCCTTCACTCACGTCAAATGTAAACGTGGAGTTGAGGAGGGTTAATTAGAATTGGTAATGCCAGAATTTCTTTCTATCCTAGGTGCTATTGACAGGTTAACAATAGGAGTGGAGGTAGAAGTAGTGGCGATAGAAATAATAGTACTTGCAATGAAGGTGGTTCCAATATTAAAACTCCCTGCGGCATAGGATCAAGCAACCAACAGAGGCTGAAGAAATGTGAGGAACCGCCTGGATTCCAGATGCCAGTGACTGTGGTAGAGGCCCAGGTGCCCCTACTTCTGGTGCACCCCTTGGTACCAATGTTTCTAGTAAAGTTTCTGATAAGCTGTGGCTAACAGTGAACATGGGCCTCGCAGTCTGGGTTACTTCCTTGGCATCCCAAAAGATGAGCCTCAAGGTTTGGGAGGGTGGTGGAGCTATCAGCATCTCTTTATCTGACTCTAGTTTTTCTAACAAGGCAAAACTGGAAGCCAATTTCAGTGTCTTCTTCCTACACCCTCTTTGCCAGCTCCCCCCAAAGATACCAGACTTACATTTTAAAAGAATCCTCCTTTAAAAACCGGCAGGGTTGGTGCAGAACCCTGGGGTCAAATTGCGGCCTTCTGTCATTAGCAGTATATAATGACTCAACAAGCCAAATACTTAATAGTCCTCCAGCCTAGTATGTCATTAGAGGGATATTTAGAAAGTAGGCATGCATTTCCTCAGTTCCACTCATGCACTCTTGCAGCCAGTTAGTCATTCATGCTATTATTGAAACAAAAGCTGCCTGAACTATCATTGCTTGAATCTCTGTAGATTATATATTCATTATTAGTTTGTAAAACTTAACATTCTCTGAGAAGCAAGTATCAAGGAGAAGAACATTTTAATATGTACTGTAAAAACAGTCTAAGGCATAACTCTTGAAAAGCATGTTTTGCTGAAGATCCCAATCAGGAAACTGTCCCCCTCCCGTCTTTAAATTCCTGCCTTCTGTGTTTCCAACCTGGTGGAAGATTTAGAATTGCTTAGAAATTTCATGCATATTGTTAATGATGTGGTGACTTTGATCTGCATAAATTGAAAGTATTCCCAAAGGTCACAATAGGATTTGCACCCACCTACCCCCAAATTATGCCATTCTCATCCATAGGAGGAAGACTCGTGTAGATGGAAACCTGCCATTTTGTTTAATATTAGAATTCTCTTTTACACTTCTTCCAGTTCTGATAGCATATATTGGGAACCATTCACTTGTGAAACGATGGTTTACTAATAAATTGCTTATGCCAGTCCCTGTCCACTTAAGTAGGAAAATTGATTTATTCCCTTCCATCTCACAACATGTGACCCTTTGCAGCATACAATTCACAGCAGTCAAAAACTCCAAAACAATCCAAAATAAAATAAACATCTAAAGCAGTTTCCATAAATCTGAACTAATCCAGGCTTTATTTTTTAAAAAAGGATAAATACAGTTGTTGAATAACTAAATATTGGTATTCTGGTTAATGAGAAACACTGCTACATAAGCAGCCAAAATCAATGTTTCCCAGCTGTTTCCAAGCTGTTGTTTTGCACAACTGTTTCTTTGTTGTTTATTAAATTATCAAACATAGTTGTTTAATGACAAACTATGATACTCCTACATTATTTTTGACTATACAGACTTTTCTGCCAATGTATGGAAAGGATTAAGTATTGCAGCCTTCTGTGTAACTAGTGATTATGCAATATTCATGACTATTTAAGTTTGAGGTTCCTGGGCTAACTGTTTGCCCAGGGATGGGGTGTGGGATCTGGGAATATTGTAATGGCACAGAGAGATGCCATTGCCAGCACCTTAGTATATTACCCTGCTGCTCTGCAGCCATGTTTCTAGAGGCCTCATACACCAAAAATTAAAAACGGTTCTTCATTTTCTGTAGCACAGGCCCCTTTCTAATAAGCCTTTTCCAATTTGGTTCAGGTAATACACAGTATTTATATGTGAGCATACATATATATATAGAGAGAGGTGTGTGTATGCATATATGCATGTGAATAACTAGCGATAAGTAGTTACGTGTTGATATAGGCATATTTATATAACATCAAGTAGAGAAGAAATTGTCTTGCCTTTTGCTTTCTAAAGCCAGCCAAGTTGTGTTCTGTTTGTGGTTGATTGTTAAACCTTTACATCTGGATTCCTTTTTGGTAGCATCGGAATGAAGTTCACAGCATAATGTTTAACAGAAGAATGAAGAAGAACCATCTTATTCAAAGGTTAATTATGCTAAAAGGAGCACTAGCTCTTCTTATTAGTAAATTGATCTTTGGTGATTGTGAACGATATTGAGCGTATGACAAGTTCATCTGAGTTTTTTATTTTATTTTATTTGGTCTTATTTTTCTCCTTTTTCTGTTCACAGTAAAGTGCCTGGTGTTCATTTTCCTGTGGTGCAATTACACACAACTAATTCTACCATGCAGTTCAGTCAGGAAGATTTTGAGAAGGCCAAACAGCAAGTAAGCCTTTTGCACGATGAGCCAAGCAATGAGATCAAGTTGAAGCTTTATGCATTGTTTAAGCAGGTATTCCAACAATTTACCTCCTTAAATATGTAATTTTTTGAAAAATATCTTTTTTTTTCTCTGCCTATCTGTCTGTCTCTCTCTCTCACTCACTCACATACAGTATGCTCCGTCTCACCAGAAAAACACTTTACACACACACACACACACACACACACACACACACAGGGGGAGAGACCTGTTTTTATACTCTTCATAATTGCTCCTGAAATATAGCAGAAAGTTTCCTATAAGTTTTGGAATAGACATAATTTGAATTAAATAAAATATTAATGTATACGTATAACTTATAAGTATAATTATAATAAATTATAGTATAATTTATACTTTGCAGTCTAGTGGTTGTTTTAGTTTGTTTAATCATTATCTAATTACTTTCAACGATTTGATTTAACACAGGCTACTGTGGGCTCATGTAATATTCCAAAACCAAGTATGTTGGATTTTGTCAACAAAGCCAAATGGGATGCTTGGAACTCACTTGGCAGTATGACACAGGTAAGCATACTCTCAAAAACCTTGATTTAACATTTTGGGTGGGAAGATTCCTTTAAAACAAAATATCCATTATATCCATGTTAATATAATAATGTAATTTACATAATTTGAGATAATATGTAATCTGCATAATTGCAAAAAGTATAAATATATTCAGGTGATATAGCTACATCAGTTACTTAATTATGCAAATGATGAATTGATATGTATGTAGCTTCAGGATTTTAGTCTTAAATTTTGTTTAATAATCTTTAAAAATATTACAAAATAATGAGTACCATTTACATTATTTCACATTTTATATGAAGATGCCCATGGAACACACATTTTGATTCTTATCAAAATATGCAAAAATGGAACAAAAGGAAAATGTTAATTTCTATAGCGACTTTAATAAAGATGTCACCACTGGAGGGTGGAAAAAAGGACCTTCTTGTTTTACTCAAGGCTGCATTGTAAAACCTTTCATAAGTAATGGAGATTCATACCTGATCTAAAGTGAATGAATTCTGTTAAATTAGAAACAAAATTAATTTAGAGCGCTTCTTGATGAAGGATTCTGTATTGCACATCAAAAGACAGTGTTCAGTTTTTTGGTAATTTCCAAGTGGCCTTCAAGGGGAAATCAGTGTGGAGCACATTAGAGGAGTCCACTCATGAGATGCAAGTGCTTTCCACTTCAGGAACATTTGTTGATTGTTTTTTCTACTATAGATGATATTTGATGGCGGAGACAACAAAATAAGAGAAATCCACCAATTTAACTTTTCCTATATTAAAAATATAAGGATAGCAGCACTTGAGTAGTCATTGATGTGATAAAATAGAGTTAAGATGCTGGCCTAGAAAACAGGAGACCATGAGTTCTAGTCCCACCTTTGACATGAGAGCTGGTTGGGTGACCTTGAGCAAGTCACTCTCTCTCAATCTGACTTACCTCATAGGGTTGTTGCAGGGAAACAGGAGGAAGAAGGAATATTGGATATTTTCACTGCTTTGAATTACTTATGAAGTAATATGGTCAGGTTAAATGTCAAGTAAATAAATAATGACAAGGCAACAAATTTTATGCCAGGCATTGCCAGCATATTTTTCTGCTGTCTAGAGTACTAGCACATGGTCTTTGATGTATTTTAAGACTGTGTTATAATTATGCTGTAAAGAGGCAGTGAGCGACTTCATGTCTTCATATGCTATCAGAATAGTCCCCCCCGCTTTTTCACTGCAACATCTATGGGTAATATGCCCTTTCTTCAGGAATATATACTACTGTGCAGAACTAATAGTAAAAATTACTCATTTCAAGGTCAAATTAAAAAGGTAATAAATAATAAATAAAAGGTCAATCCCCTGGCCCATACTGAGAGTAAATAATTCCATTTAGTAGCTTCACAATTACTGGGAATTTATAATATTATTGAGAAGAAATAATGTTGAAATGTGCCACTAAAATTGATATGATGTTAAAATGTTTCATTTTGCTATACCATATCGAATGCCTGTTTTGATTGTTTCATTATGATCTGCAGTGCAAATTGTATTTTTAATAAGAAAATTGCATATATTTTAAAATAATTTAAACTATCGTATTTTTTGGAGTATAAGATGCACCTTTTTCCCCTCAAAAAAGAGGCTGAAAATCTGGGTGCATCTTATACACTGAATACAGCATTTTTTTGCTTCCTGAAACCCCACCCCTTCACCAAAATGGCTGTGCATAGCTTGTAGGAGGCTTTCAGAGAGCTCCTGGGGGCTGGGGAGGGCAGAAATGAGCAAGAAATTGGGCTTTTTTGCTCAAATCCCCCCCCCCCAGCCCCCAGGAGCACTCTATAAGCTTCCTAATGCCCTTTTTTTGACAAAAAATTGGGGCATTTTTGCAAAAAAAAAAAAGGCCTTTTTTGCTCATTTTTGCCCCCCCCCCTCCTCCACCACCCCAGGAACACTCTACAAGCCTCCTAAGGGCCATTCATACCCTTTTTTTTGAAGAAGAAAAAAATGGGCCCGTTTTTGCGAGGTTTGCAGAGTGCAAAAACTTTTTTTTTAATTTGCCTCTTCAAAACCTTAGTGCGTCTTATACTCCAAAAAAATACGATATTTGTATTCTAATTCTGAAAAATCCATAGAAATAATATCATTCAACATATACCATCAAAGGATTTTCTAAAGATACAAATTAATAAAAAAAATTAAAACATAGCAAGTAGATTTGCTCTATTGTCCTTTAAAATGTTGAAAATAAAATACAGTATTTCTAATTTTGAATCCTTCACTTTGTTTATATTTATTCATTTATTTATTCAACTTCTATAGCCACCCCACTCAAGCAAGTGACTCTGATGGCTTACAATTCAAAAATTATCAGTTTAAACCATTTAAAGAACATGAAACAAATAAAAACATCTTCAAAATAAATAAGTGTAAACGACCATCGTGATGATTAATCAACTGATAGCAAAGCCAAACTATCTTGATATCATTTATATATTCTATATATATTCTATTTTAATACTGACTTCTCATTGCAGGACAATGCCAGACAGAGCTACATTGAACTAGTATCGAGTTTGGTTCCTGCAGAAACTTCTCCAGATAATGAAATCCCCCCTGGCAGCAAATCCATTTATGAGACACTTGAGGTTACTACTAAAGACAATATCACAAAGATCATGTTCAACCGGCCAAAGAAGAAAAATGCTATCACTGTCAAGGTAAAGCTTGTAGATTTTGTAGCTTGGGAGCAAATGAAAGCAGAGAAGGACAGCAATTTTTCAAAGACCAACCCCAGACACCTGAGGAAAAGTTGCCCCAGCGCTTTCTTAGGATTCTTTCCCTGTCTTCTCTTTTCCTCATCTGTTTCAGGTTTTTTTTTCCCCTCGCCATTTTTCAAACACAGGTGAATCAGGTACACATGGACTTTGCTTTGTATTCACCTGGCATCCACAAAATTTCACCATGAATGCTACACATATTCATTATGATAACTACTAATTCCCCCCCTTTTTTTTACGTTTAAAGAATTATTTTAATTTTAAAAATGGAAAATTGCCAACCACAGAGAGGTCTGGAGATCCAAATAAGTCCATAAGCTTTTTTTTAAGAAAACAAAACACAATGAACAGGCCCAGCCCAGTGCTTTGTTTGGAAGCGTATCTATCTGTCAGTAACAAGAAAAAAGATTTGTACTTGCACTAGGCAATGTTTTTCAGGTTGAAGAAGCAAATTGGAGTAGCAAGCAATATTCTGGTGGGTCGGTTATTTGAAATCGTTGATTGATATAATCAGTCACCTATATTATTGTCAAGTGTTCTCTCAGCAGCCATTTAGAACAGCCATTCAAATGTTCTTAGAACTCTGAATGTTCAAAATAATTGGGAGTTTGTTTTTCTTTTGCTTATGTTGCTCATTCCTGTAAGCTCCTCTTCTTCTTCTTATGCCATATCCGTCATTGGACGTTGGCGATCATGTTGGGAATCCTATTTTTGTCAACAGCCGCATGAAAAAGTGCTGCTGAGTTTTGTCCAAACCAGTCCCTTAAGTTTTGAAGCCATGATGTTCTCCTGCCTGGACCTCATTTGCCTTCAATCTTTCCCTGGAGGAATAAGTGAAGTATGGCGTATGTTTCTGGTGTCATATCACATGTCCAAAATATCCTAATGTTCGCTTTTTAATGGCTTTGATTATTTCCCTTTGCTTTCCCAGGCAGCTTATCACCTCCTCATTTACGATTTTGTCAAGCTCTAGGCAGCTAATAATATTTGCATACTACCAAACCGGTTGTATCTGTACTCTTCAACTGGGTGAAACCGTGCATCATAGGGTAATTTTTTTTCCAACCAAGGTACCACAAATGGGATAACACAAAAGTGCAGTGATCTATCAGTCTCAAGGGAATAAAATTTAGGGACATTAGGGGAAGTTGTGAGTGCTTCACTTCTGTGGTCATCTACATACCAGAAGCTTGCATCATGTTATGCATGGCTAAAGACTGCATTTGTTCATTACAAAGATCATAACCATTTTTGTCATATATGAAAAAAGTTACTTACATATTCTGAAACACACAGAAACCACAATTTGATATTCTGTATGTTTCATTAGAAGGGGAAGCAGTAGCTCAGTGGCTAAGATGCTGAGCTTGTCGATCAGAAGGTCGGCAGTTCAGTGGTTCGAATCCCTAGTGCCGCATAACGGAGTGAGCTCCCATTACTTGTCCCAGCTTCTGCCAACCTAACATTTTGAAAGCATGTAAAAATGCAGGTGGAAAAATAGGAATCACCTTTAGTGGGAAAGTAACAGCGTTCCGTGCGCCTTCAGCATTTAGTCATGCTAGCTACATGATCACGGAGATGTCTTCGGACAGCACTGGTTCTTCGGCTTTGAGACTGAGATGAGCACTGCCCCTAGAGTTGGGAACGACTAGCACATATGTGCAAGGGAACCCTTAATCTTTATCTTATGTTTCATTATTCTCAATTTTATTTGTTGGAAACATTCTGTGTCTACAGTAGTTCTTTAAAAAAATGTCATTCTTTGGATGATATTGACAATCTAAGGATTCAGTAATTCTACTAATGCTTTTCCTCTAACTTTCTGAATTATAGAATGGGAATTTATTTTCATTTGTAATTCTCTTGTGCAGATGTACAATGAAATTATGAAAGCACTTGAGGAAGCTGCAAAAGATGATTCTGCTATAACAGTTCTTACAGGTATTAGCTTTTACCATGAAAGTAAAAATCTGTGCTGATGTTAAATATTAACAAAATAGCAATACACTAAATTGTGTCAACCTAAATGCATAGTAAATGTACAGTTGACAATAAAGAAGTGAAGGTGTTGGATAGTTGGTTAAAAACTAATTTTAGATGGGCAGCGTGCTGGGAAATCAAGGAGAATACTAGGTAAAGGGGCTAAAAGAAACAGGCAAAATCAGGAGTAGAGATATTTCAGTGATAACAAATATCAGAAGAGTGAAAGCAATTCAGCAGAAAGAGCTAAGGTGGTTTGAGAATATAAAAAACTGTACCATTAAAACAAGCATTAGGAATCAGAAACTCATATATATTTGAGCATGTGATGCAAATGGATGATGGACAACAAATGTGACTGCTTGACAAGGCTGAAAAAAGCAAAAATGATAGATGGGTCCATGGATGGCAGCAATATTACTGGTATGTCTTCGAAGAAGCTAAAAGCAACTCAACAGGCTATCTTGTTCAATCAATTTTGAGTTAGCGCAGGGAAGAATATGATTTCTAGATGTAGTACTTGCATTCACATGCAGTCACAGCATCTAGGGTTCTTCAGAATGCTTGTTTTTCATACTGCTGCCAAAATTATTGCTCCCATTTCGCTACTGATTTCTGGAAAGAACTAAGCATGAAAGTCAGCTGGGTGACTTTGGGCCAGTCACTGCCTCAGTCAACACACCTTCACCGGGTTATTGTTAAGGAAATAGGACAAGGAAAGGGCATCATGTATGTTTGTCACATTGAGTTATTTATAAAGTAATAAGGGGATTAGCAATAGCACTTAGATTTATATACCGCTTCATAGTGCTGTTACAGCCCTCTCTTAAGTGTTTTACAAAGTCAGCATATTGCCCCAACAATCTGGGTCCTCATTTAACCCACCTTGGAAGGATGGAAGGCTGAGTCAACCTTGAGCCGGTGAGATTTGAACTGCCAAACTGCAGCTAGCAGTTAGCTGAAGTGGCCGGCAGTACTGCACTCCAACCACTGCGTCACCCTGGCTCTCATTAAAAATAAATACGACTAATAATCCATTGAAATCAATGTGGGGTAATAATCTTCAACTAATGTTGAAATAAATTGATTAGTTCTGCCCAGAATGCTCTTTTTTATTGTAATACTAATACATAGCCCTCTGTTAGTAACCTCTTTGTTCAGCAACTGTTTGAATTTACAAAGGCACTGAAAAAGCAGACTTAAGAGCAAGCCTAGAATTTGTAGCTATTGCAGTTATTGCAACAGATATTTTGGGCTCAATTTTGGTTATAAGTTGAGAATTATCTGTATGTCTCAAGTTGTGGTCATATGACTTTATGTTTAACAGTCATGGGTTATTTGCTTAATGACCACAGAGGAACTGAGGTTGAGTTGGCTGTGGTCCCAATGGAGTGGCTGATTCAAATTGTAGTCATTAAGTGAGGACTACTTGTATTTATTTCATTCTTCTTAAAAATTTGCTTCTGTATAGGTAATGGGGACTATTACTGTAGTGGAAATGACCTGAACAACTTTACCCAGATTTCACCTGGTGGAATGGAAGAGACTGCCAAGAATAGTGCAGAATTGCTCAAGTATGACTTGCTTTCATTTTTGTTAAAATGTAGAATGAATATGCACAATGGATGATAAGCAGAAAAAGGTACTATGCCAGGGGTGCCCAAACTTGGGAACTTTAAGACTTGTGGACTTCAACTCCCAGAATTCCCCAGCCAGCATGGCTGGCTGGGGAATTCTGGGAGTTGAAGTCCACAAGTCTTAAAGTTCCCAAGTTTGGACACCCCTGTACTATGCAGTTCCATTACAGAAGCACGTAAAGTTAATTTAGGAAAATCACTGCCCAGAGTGCAGCATGGGAATCAGAACTGGAAAGAATTTCCTCTTCTGTTCAGTTTTCAAAAGCCTCTGCTTCAATGATACCTGTATTGTATTCCCCCCCCCCCCCCACTTTTTCCCTATTGTCAGTTACATCCTGCTCCCTTCCTCACCATCTTTTAGTTATTATTTTTATTTTATTAAGGTGTGTATGTATGTTTATTGCTTTTGATGTTGTAAGCTGCTTTATGGCGAGATGGGTGGCAAACAAATTTAATAAATAATACTTAAGAAATATTTCTACCCAAGAATATTCTTAAGATTTGGAAGAAAAATGTTATCTCAAATTATTTTTTAAATACGTATCAAAATGAGATACAAACAATGAATTGAATAATAATTTTAAAGAGGCCAGTTTCCACTATTCAAAATGTACATCTTAGTTCCTTTTTATGTGCCTAGTGCAGAAAGATGTCAAATACTTTGTGCATCTCTATCTAGAAATAAATTATTACAGAAAAATTGTTTTAAACAAAATCTTCTGATGTACTTTTCACCAATTCAGTACTAGAATGGTATAGTGGGAAAACTAAAGGCACTTTATGCCTCACAGAATGATTTCAAGGTAAATATTGTATATTTAAAACTCCAGAAAGATGTACATTCCCAGGGAAATTCAGCTGTAGGAATATCTAATAATAAATTGTTAAGGTTCCCCCCCACAACAGAAAAATTGTTCACATGTTGTGACATTCCAAAAGATTATGTTTGTAAATCAATTCCTGTTCCTTTCTATTCGCAGAAACTTCGTTCAACATTTTATTGACTTTCCAAAGCCATTAATTGCTGTGGTAAATGGGCCAGCTGTTGGGATCTCTGTAACTGTGCTTGGGCTGTTTGACATCGTATACGCTACGGACCAGGTAAGTTTTCTCTCTTTAATTCCTGTCACTATCATTAGATCATTGTGGATATACCGTATTTTTCGGAGTATAAGACGCACCAGAGTATAAGATGCACCAAGATTTTGAAGAGGCAAATTTTTAAAAAAAAGTTTTTGCACTCTGCAAACCTCCCAAAAATGGCCCGTTCTTCGCGAAAACGGCCCCGTTTTTTTCCTCAAAAAAGGGTATGAATATCCCTTAGGAGGCTTCCTGGAAGAGGGGGGCAAAAACGAACAAGAAACGGCCCATTTTTCACAAAAACGGGCCCATTTTTTGCCCCCAAAAAGGGTATTAGGAAGCTTATAGAGTGCTCCTGGGGGTTGGGGGAGCAAAATTGAGCAAAAAATGGCTCATGGTTTGCTCATTTCTGCCCTCCCCAGCTCCCAGGAGCTCTCTGAAAGCCTCCTACAAGCTATGCACAGCCATTTTGGTGAAGGGGCGGGGTTTCAGGAGGCAAAAAAATGCTGTATTCAATGTATATGACGCACCCAGATTTTCAGCCTCTTTTTTGAGGAAAAAGGTGCGTCTTATACCCTGAAAAATACGGTAGGCTTTTGTTGTAATAATGTTTATTTGTTCAAGATCCTTGAACAAGATCCTTGAGTTCCTTTTTCCTACTTTGAGAATCAAAGTATGGCAAAGTGAGATGCTATGTATGAGAACTGGAATTTTCTTCATAAAATTGAATTACATTTTTACTGAAAGTGCTTGTATTGGAATTCAGAGATGTAGGCATGGAATTAAGAAAGAAAAACCTCTCTTGAAGCACATATAAGCTGGCACTCATTTATAACTCCAAAAATACAAAGAAATTGTATATTTAAGTGGAAAAATAAAGTCCTAAAAAAAACCTTAATAGTTCTTCACTTGTAAAATACAAGATAACTTCTTCCCCTCCCCCCACTACTTATTTAAATGTTTGCCTTAGGATACTAATCACTTTCCTTCACTAGACTGGTAACTGAAGTTCCCCAAAAAACATGAGTGTAAGGGGGATAAGAGTGTTTCCCTTTTCCTCAAACTCTTAACTCCTGCATCAGAACCACCTGGGTCTTGCACTGCATTATTCAAGGGTGCCTTTTCAGTACTGTTTTAGTTCTTCTTCGTCTGTTGCAGAGGTCCCCGGGTCCTTCCTGCTGATTAGCTGTGGATTGTCTAAGCTTCGTGCTCATCCAGTTGCCTCTCTCATGGGCAGCATCTCTGTCAGAACCCGAAAGACCTTCCCTCCTCCCATCCCCAGGCAACACTGTTTTTGATGTTCTTCCTCCTTGTCTTATGTACCCCATCTCTTACATTGCCAGCTTGCAGAGGGGTTAGGGATTTTTTTTTCTCCTGCCTGCCTACATGTCAATTTCCTTGCCTCCAGCATCAGCCCTCTCAGAAATAAGATTCTTTAATATGGAAGACTACACTCATACAAAGAAAATTCCAGTTTCCATATACGCAGCTCGCCCTGTAACACAAGGGAGTGTCACCATCAAATAATAACAAGTAATGACCATCACATTATTCCTTTTTCATTTAAGCAGTCTCATAAAACCTCAATGTTGTGGATAATTCTGGTTTAAAGAACATACTATAATTACATCTGAGTAGGGTATTTACTCCAGGGGACACTTTAAACCAGATTTAGGGAATTTACTTTGAGAAAACTGCCAGTTTCCATCTGGGATAGCATGGCTCAGAGGAGATTTAACATAGAATATTCCATCCATGAATCATTAAACCTTACACATCTCAGCATTAGAGTCTTGCCACTCGTACAAAAAACCCCTTATAAATACAGGACTATCCAGTGCATGTTAAAGTTACTCTTGTTGTAGATAACAATTGTACTATAAATGGATCACAAAAGTTCATACTTAGAGCTATCATGACAAGAGTTTTTTTATCATATCATTTGAAAATGACGCTATATTCTTTCTTCTAAGGAAAAATAAAGTATGTTAACAATATTTTTTCTCCCATAGGCTACCTTTCATACTCCTTTTAGCAACCTGGGTCAAAGTCCAGAAGGATGTTCTTCATACACATTTCCCAAAATCATGGGGTTAACTAAGGTAGCATATGAACATTTTATCTGCTTGATGGTTGATTTAGAAAAAAAAATGCTCTTAGATTTTGTTCAAGAAAGAATACATGTTAGAAATGAAGAACAGGGCCAGTTTATGTAATGATGGGCACTTATGTGGCATATGGGGTATGGTCAGGTCTGTATTTTAATAACATTTTAATATTCAGAGCAGTTAGCTGACAAAAATATATAAATGCTGTAATAATATCATAAGGATCTGCCTTGTCACACTTCAAAACTGCTTCTTGATTAGTCCTGTTCAAATGGCCTACTCCTACACTGCCTATCAAAGTCGTGGGTAGATGTCAATGACTGAACTTTAAGATAGTTTATGAATGATACACTGAAGTGTTCGTCTATCCCTTATATGTAATACATGCACTAGAATTAGTGGAAAGTCAGAATGAGCTGTTGTTTCTTTTCTCATTTAATCAGGCCACTGAAATGCTGCTTTTCAACAAGAAGCTAACTGCTGCAGAAGCCTGTTCGCAGGGACTTGTGAGTGAGGTTTTTCCTAACAGTACATTCCAAAAAGAAGTATGGGCAAGGCTGAAGGCTTATGCCAATCTTCCTAAAAAGGTTAGTGTTAGCAAAATTGCTTATCTAATAAATTGAATTAAACTTTAAAACATAAGTTAAAGATATGATTTGCAAGAAACCCAGTAGAATGTATTCTAAAATAGTAGTAAATAATAATAGGGCAAGAACCTACATCCTATGTAGCCCAAGTGAGTAACACTTTAATAGAAGAGAACCTCACCAAGAGAGGTTAATAAACAATCCCAAACCAAAATAGATTCATTTGTTTTTTGTAAAAATTAAAATGCACTCTAGGAATTAAAAGGAAGTGTAGTGAGAGTATGAGCTTGCACAAAGTGCACCTGCATACCAAAGCTAAAAAGCAACCAACCAAAATTTTATTCGTTTCTATTTCTATTCAGCCATAACAGTAGGAGCCCTGGTGGCACAATGGTTAGAATGCACTATTGCAGGCAAATTCTGCCCACAACCTGAAGTTCAATCCTGACATGGCTCAAGATTGACTCAGCCTTCCATTCTATTGAGATAGGTAAAATGAGGACCCAGATTGTTGGGGGAAATATGTTTATGTTGTAAACCATCTAAAATCTTGATGCCCCCCACCCCCGTAACATACAATTCTTACTTTACTCAAAAAGTGAACTCTACGCACGCGAAGAAGCCTAAAAGGCTGTTAACTTGATTTAAACCAGGTTCTAATTGCCCCATTAAAAATCAAATTGCCCGTCTGTGGGGCGTGGACCCCATGTTGGGGACCACTGGTCTAACTGCTATTGCTATGAGTATTGACCACAGCACTGTGTGTATCTACAAAGCTTTACATTATTTGCTTACAAAATAAGGCACAACTCAAAATATATACAAAGCTTACTCTTAATTGCAACCTACCTATCGACACAACCCTAGCTTCTCAGAGCAAATAGCTTATAAAATATCAACAGCTATAACTTTAACCAGGCACACCAGCAACTATGGAGGTGCAAGCAAACTTTTTTATGTTGAACATCTATTTTTCCCTTAATATTCCAATCCCATAGTATTCCATCCAAGGTAAACCAGAAGCAGCAGAAACAAGACAGGTCCCTGTTACAGTACTGGCTGAACTGGAAAGAGTAAAAGTCTCCAATCACAAAAGAGAAATTACAGCTAGTTCTCAACTTATAACCAATCACTTAAAAAATGTTCACAGTTACAACGAATCTCTCCAGAGCTACCTATGATCTGTTTTCATAGCTATGATGGCCACAAACCCCCAACGGTCATGATTGCATTTTAGGCACTTGACAATTGGTTCACTTTTATGGCCATTTGCAATGGCCCACAATCACAATTTGCAGTGTTTTTCGCTGGTTTCTGGCTTTTACTTCTGCTTTCTGGCATAAGATGCCCATTGAGTGGGATAGATTTGTTTAACAAGTGTGCCCTCCATTTAATGACCATTGTAAAAAAAAAACAGTTGTAACTTCAAATCCAGTCACGTGATGCCTCAACTTACAACCGCAACGACCTATGGCTTTAATTCCAGACTTAATTATAGTTGTAGGTCAAGGACTACCTGTAAGAATTTCAAAACAAATTGTATACTTGAAATGATACCACTTGAAGCAAACGTTTTCTTCTTGGAGCTATACGTGTTTCCTTTGGAATGTTGTAAGACTGAAACATTTTGTACATTCCTAATGCCATCATCAATTCACAAGAGGGAAAGTATAAGGAAGTCCAGAAGAAGGTTGCAAGACAACAAATGAACTAGAAAAAGGAAAGAAAAAAAGAAAGGAACGTAAGGGTTATTCCAAAACATCTCAGTGAATCTGAACTAGCTTGGTACCCACAGGATATTGAAAAATGATTCTGGAGGTACAACAAACTAGGGAAGAAAAGAAATATAATAAAAATATTACGCATTTAATTTGTTTCAAATCTTACTCGTGGATAAATACCTAAATCTGTATCCTTTCACAGTCAGAAATTATTTTACTTAAGCTACATTGTGTTCTCTCTGTTGTAGAACTCTACAAGATAAACAATAGTGGCAGCTTGAAACTATCCATTTAACAAGTCTCTATGTCTGTTAACATTTTTCAGACATAATCGTGGTCTATCTTTCTTACCCTGGAAACAATCAAACTATGAATTATATCCATGCTACAGTTCTATACATCCCTCTCTGGTATTAAATCTCTGAACAACCAATTACAACTTATTTCTGAATACATATTTATAGAGAAAGACTGCATGTATGTGGAGATGAAGAGAATTGCATTTAAAATGTTGAATTCAAATAATAGTTATATCTGCCTAACTCTTTATGTTGAAGACTCTTCATGTTAAAGAATACAGAGCTCATAAAAACAGCTTTTACAGCAGTGTTTGACATTAAACAAATGCAGTAAACGAATACAAATTGATACGGTTATTTTTGTATTGCGGATGGTTTTAACATATACTGAGAGAAATGAGTATTAAAGGCAAAAAGATATGGAATGACTGATTTTATTTGTCCTAATTACCTTCCTCCTGCTTTTCACTTGTGATGTAGAGAGACAGCTGTTGACCATCTATAAACAAAGACAATTTCCATTATAATTTCTTAAATAACATAAAAATAAAATCTGTTATGTAATCTGCTTCATTTATGAAACAACACTCAGATTTTTTTTTGTTATATAGTATATATAATTTTAAGTAAATTTGTGATTCAGACCTATTTTTGCCCAAGAAAACATTATATCATAGCAATTTAGGAGATAAGTACCTAATTATTTCCTTGGGATTGTTTTGGGTTTGGAAGTTAGCTGAGGGGAAAATGATTGAGCAGAGAGAAGGCAGAGGACAGGCCCTGATGTTGTGCTCTAGTTCTCTATATAAATTCTCTCCTTGATTCTCGGTTAGCAATACCAGCCAGATGGGCTTGCTGTGGTCCATATTAATCAGATGTTACTGATTTCTTTTACCTCTCCAGACTTTGACAGTCTCCAAGCAGCTAATACGAAACATGGAAAAAGAGAAGCTGTACGAAGTTAATTCTCAGGAATGTGAATGTCTCATAGAAAGATGGCTATCTGAAGAATGCATGAATGCCATAATGAGCTTCATGCAGAAGAAATCAAAGCTCTAATCTCTAGCCAATCATGCAAAATAAATTGCTGTAAGTTGTTTCTGTTCCCTTACTGCAAAAACTGTCATTAAATGAATACCTTGGATACATGTCCAGATGGTCCCTTCATTCTGGCTAGAGCTTAGCTTTCTTTGTCTTTTAGAATTTTGTATTTTGACATGAATTTATGATGCCAAAAGCACTGGAGATGCCTGTTTGGGCCATTAGGCGGGAAAGCACTCACTGCTTTGCACGCTGAGCGAATTTCTTTGAATGTGACAATGACTGTTTGTCTTCCACAAGGGATGAGGGATTCAATGTCACCAAAGTTTGCAAGTTCTTGAATAGCTGATTGCTGGTCGTATTGAAATGACATGGTCTTCGGTATCCATCTATTGTGGAGAAAGGAAAAAAAACAAAATAATGGCACTACGGTACGGTACCTATATTAGAAAAAAGATGATTAAATGTCTGTTTTCAAATGCATTCAATAAGGATTAATACTTTACCACTTCATTATTCTCTGATGTATTTTGCACAGTTTTTAACAACGGTAAATATGCCATCGAATACAGTTTTTAAAAAACTATCGCTGACGCATAATGGCATTCAGATTTTATTGCAGAGTCAGGAAAATGTCTCCCCTAAAATGTTCAGGGAACCCTGAAGGGCTTTTTCCACGGTGGCTTCTTAAACAGTAAAAGCTGAAGATGACGTGAGAAGAAAAGGCGTCAACAAGGTTATCATTGGCTAAGAACAAGTATGAATGTATGATCAAACTAAGATCACATGCAGAAAAAAGGAAGGAAGGACTCTTTCTATACGCAGTATTTTCCTGGTGAAAAATCTCATTTATCCTGTTATTGTTTGCCTTACTCACATTAATGCCTTAACTCAAGTTTCTGGAAGAAAGTGCTGCTTGGAACAAGAGGCAGCTTCACCTAACAGGCCATATTGTTGCTGAGAGATCTATGTTAATAGTAAGGTAAGTATTAAAGGGGAGCATACCAGGCATGCTTCTCCCTAGAGTGCACAACCTTTCTTCCCCCCAAGCCTACAAAGTATTGTTGTGAGCTGCAGGAAACGACTTGGAGAGCTGAGACTTTGTGATTCCAAGACAGACTAGTTCTGTGGGAAGGAGGGAGACTTTTGGACAACTTCCTTTTTTAATAGCTAGCATAATTGCAAAGTTCTGACATACAATTCTGTTTTACTAACTACTTTTTGGGGGTAAATTATATATGTAATGAATCTTTTATTAAATAAAAGAGTATTTTATTAAAATGCCCCATTAAAATAAACAATGGTATGTGACAGTGTTCTTGTTTTTGACCTGTTTGTATATGTCTTAGTAATGTTATTATCCAAAATATTCATCCATTCCACATTCCTACTATTGTTGTCATCACACCAATTCCCCAAACTATTCATCCTGCAAAGAAATGAAATTATTTTTTTAGCTTTATCCGATAACTTTCTAGGCTTTATTGCTAATATAATATAGTTATATAAAATAATATAGTTATATCTTCTCAAGATATCACAATCACTATACTTCTATATTAACTGGGAACTTAGGAAGAATTTGAAACATCTATATCACATATTTGGCCTATATGGTTTTAAAACTGTTAATGTGGTTGTAGTTCTCTTTTCTGCTCTTCTTCTCTTATACAACTGGTAATTCATAGATTCCCATGTTTTTATGTACCCTGAATGCAGACGTTGGAGAGCAAACTATTCTGAGGACATTAAATTCTATATTGAGCTAATATAGTAATTCAATCTCTTGATCTCCAGAATGAGTCAAAACATATGGCTTGGTACACAATTTTTAAATTATAAAAAATTTCTAGGCATACCAGCATAGCTAAATAAGGATAAGGATCCCTGTATTCTCCTTCCACAATTGGCTCCCAACCTACCAAACACCTGGAAATTTGCACCAGATGTAGGAAGATGGTTGTGTTTCCTTGTTAGATGTGGTGCTCTTTTGCTCAGAAACAATTGCTAATCCTATAATGCCAAATATCAGAATTGGGAGTGGGGGAAACAAAAATATTCTCCATCCAAGATGATGACAAGCAGCTCATCATTACTTGACTTAACGTAGGTGTCCTTGACTTAACGACCCTTCATTTAGTGACTTGAAATTACGATGGTGCTTTAAAAAATGACGTACAACTGATTCATACACAATTGTCGCAGCATCCCGAGGTCATGTGATCACCATTTGCAACCACCTCAGTAGGCTTTCGACAAACAAGCCAGATTCACTTAATGAATATAGCAAAAAGGATGTAACATTGGGCATAACTTAATTAATGACCACATTGCTTAGCGATGGAAGTTCCACTCCCAATCATGGCTGTAAGTTGAGGACTACTTGTCGTTTTCCATGCTGAAGCTCGCTGTATTGCAAAGCGTTAAATAAGCAGACTTTACTCTGAGGATTTTGCTGCAGAAATAGTGTCCGGTTCTGATGGCGTTCATTACCATGGCTTGCCTCTTCCATAGATCTCCCATAGAAAATCAATTATTCAGTAAAAAGGTTGATAGGACAATGGATTATGTTCAAAACTTATTACACCATCAGCCTGTGAATATTCATCAAGACTCAAAGGAATCCAATCAATATCGGTATTTCTATCCTTCACATTACAGGCGCTCTGCCTATTTTTTATTTTATCATCAATAACATCAGACACAGTCTTGGGTATATAGGCAGAAGCTTTCGCCCTATGAATCAGCACAGCCCATGCTAGAATTAATAGTGCCTTTTTATTCAAGCCAATTATAGCAACAGTCATAGCTATAGCCAAAACCACAGATTGCTAGGTTCTTTCCACACTTTTTCATAGTTTTTTTTTAAAAATAACGTTTAATTCTATGCCTTAGAACAAGCCTGTCCAAAGTCTGGCCCAGGGGCCAATTGCGGTTTTCAAATTTCAAGCAGCCCGCAGTCTCTTCTCCCTGCCGGAGTTATTTGTTTAGTCTTTCATTAAAAAGTTCATTTGCATTTCATGTTAATGGTTCAAAGAAGGTCAGGCTGAATGATGAGCCCCACAAATTTTCATCTCATCAAATCTGACCCTCCTTGCAAAACGTTTGGACACCCCTGCCTTAGAATTACTACCTCTGAATCCAACATCCGAGACATTACAGCTAAGGGCAACGGCTCTACAAGTTAACTAAATTGATCCACAACTTGCATTGCCTGCTTTTGTATTTGGTTTTTTTTCATTTTGCTTCTAATTAGGTTTTTCATTTGGTTTTAAGGTCTGTTTTTGCTGTTTTCCCATATTTTGTTAATTAGTTATGTTATTGAACTGTTTTAAACTGATTTGCCCCAAGTCACAAATATTAATGGGCATTTATAGAAATTGGATGATAAATAAATGAATTCAACTACAATTTCAATTTGACATTTAGAGCCACCCAAATCCAAAAATGTTAGGAATTCTTGGGAATTCCTGATAAATCAACCATCAAGAGACACATAAAGCTAAATATCACGTATGCACCATTTTAAAGATAAAACCAAAAGTTTTTTTAAAAAGTCAATTGTCCTTAACAACCAGTACCCAATTAAACAAAAAATAGCCCAGATAAACAATAAAAGTAGAAACAATACTCTAATCAAGGAAATTTCAAGGAAGAATCTACACACTAACCAACCAAGGCTGGCAGGGCAAGCCACTACATGTAAACAATCAGCAAACTTTACTATGAACTGGTGGTGTTATTTAGTAGGTAATGAAAGGCTGCATGAACACAGTCAAACTCAAACACCACAAACACAACAGTTCAACACTGAGCTATGCATAAATATTCTCTACTTTTGTCATACTATGTTTTGTATAGGTTAGTAAATTGTTTCTCTAATATTGCTTGGTATTAGAAAAGAAATTGTCTATGTAGAAAAATAATAAGAGATTTTGGAGCAACAGTAGACAAAACTTGGAGAAAAAGAACAATAGAGACTGAATGGAATGTAGGAGAAGCAATGATTTAAAATAATTGTTTATTTGTATCTCACCTTACAATGATAGTTGCTAGCGGTATATCTTGTCTATAGACTCCAAAAGGTCTAGGCTGCTTGGCAATGTGATTAGAAACCCTTCTTTTTGTTAGGGGCACATGACTTGGCGGTGGTGAACAATATGCCTCTTTAGGTATCAAATTCATCGAGAAATTGTCAAAGTAGGAAGCCTTATAACCTGAAGAGAAGGGGAGAATTGACTGCAATTTAAAATGTATTGGTGGTTTGGTACGCTTTCCCTTGCTTATTACTGGCCTTGAAACTATGCCTTTGTTGGTTATGTCTGGAATAGCTGGGTCACCATTTTACTGGATACGGTAACGTTCTATATGGGGCTGCCGTTGGAGGCAATCTGAAAGCTATCGCTGGCACAACCCAGGAAGTTTAGCTGACTTAAGTGCTGGCACATCAACCCCACCAGCACAGGATAACTTCTATTCTGAAATTGCTGTATTGCTTACCAGTCAGCTTCCAGGTTCAATTCAGCCATCCCTTTTAAGACTTAGAGCATAACTCCAGTTACACCAGACTCAGAATTTACACATCTAGTTTATTATCACAGAATGGCCTGTTGACAATCCCTCCACTTCTCCACGTACATCAGGTGTGAACCAAGAAGACAAGTCCTTCCAACAGTAGCCTCCTAATTTATGGAATTATCGGCATCTAGAAGTACATCACCTACATTTCTACTCTTTTGAAAATAAGTTACTTTTTTTAAATGGTGACTTTTGCTCAAATTGAAAATGGGTGTCTTGATTTTTTAAAAGAAAAAATATTATTTTTTTTGTATTGAATGTTTAATTGGCTGATATGGTATTGACTGCTTAGAGTAGAGGGCAGAAAGGAAGGGAGGTGCCATTACATTTAATTGTATGATAGCTTTTTATTGTACACCAAAGTTGAATTGGAAACAGACCCACATTTTAACCTGCATTTAACAAACCTAAATTTTTAATTTATAAATAACATAACTGTCAAAACTGGAAAAGGATTGTGGTAATGTGCAATTCAATATCTTTTGCTGTTGGTTTTCCCAATTCCTCTTTCAATCTAATTTCAAATATTTTCTTTCTTATTCTGCTATTACATTTTCTTAAAAAAATCTTAATTATCTTTTCTTCCAAAACACTGAATTGGATTTTACAGTTGGGCACTATTAAAAGCTCTCCTTGCAAGAGAAGATTAATTTTATTGAAATATAATCCTTTCTTTATCCCACTTCACACATTATTTTTCTTCTGCACATTAGCTTTTTAAAAGTAGGTACAACTTTTCTGACTGCAGTTATTAAGGAGTTAGGAGTCAAATAAACTCAATGCAATCACTATCTCAGAATCCAAGTCAGCCAAATAAAAACTACAACAATGCAATTTTAAAATAGTATTGTTTTACTTTAAGCCAATTACAGTAGACATGAACTCCATACTAACAACTGCATCTGCTTTATCCCCAAATTAATGCAATAGTACCTATCTTCATGTTCCATTATCTCACACCTCTATGAATGCCCAGTTAGGCTACTACAATGTACTTTACATGGTGCTGCCTTTGGAGATGATCCAGAAGCTAAGCTACAAGTCACATCATAGCCAACATCAACAAAACTCCATATCATTTGAAGCTTCCTGAAGCTAGGATTGGAGCTGCTGGAGAGAAGGAGGGGGTGAGTCACAAGACAAAGACACTGAGGTGGGGACCCTTAAACTCCATATCATTTGAAGCTTCCTGAAGCTAGGATTGGAGCTGCTGGAGAGAAGGAGGGGGTGAGTCACAAGACAAAGACACTGAGGTGGGGACCCTTAAACTCCATATCATTTGAAGCTTCCTGAAGCTAGGATTGGAGCTGCTGGAGAGAAGGAGGGGGTGAGTCACAAGACAAAGACACTGAGGTGGGGACCCTTAAACTCCATATCATTTGAAGCTTCCTGAAGCTAGGATTGGAGCTGCTGGAGAGAAGGAGGGGGTGAGTCACAAGACAAAGACACTGAGGTGGGGGCCCTTAAACTCCATATCATTTGAAGCTTCCTGAAGCTAGGATTGGAGCTGCTGGAGAGAAGGAGGGGGTGAGTCACAAGACAAAGACACTGAGGTGGGGACCCTTAAACTCCATATCATTTGAAGCTTCCTGAAGCTAGGATTGGAGCTGCTGGAGAGAAGGAGGGGGTGAGTCACAAGACAAAGACACTGAGGTGGGGACCCTTAAACTCCATATCATTTGAAGCTTCCTGAAGCTAGGATTGGAGCTGCTGGAGAGAAGGAGGGGGTGAGTCACAAGACAAAGACACTGAGGTGGGGACCCTTAAACTCCATATCATTTGAAGCTTCCTGAAGCTAGGATTGGAGCTGCTGGAGAGAAGGAGGGGGTGAGTCACAAGACAAAGACACTGAGGTGGGGGCCCTTAAACTCCATATCATTTGAAGCTTCCTGAAGCTAGGATTGGAGCTGCTGGAGAGAAGGAGGGGGTGAGTCACAAGACAAAGACACTGAGGTGGGGACCCTTAAACTCCATATCATTTGAAGCTTCCTGAAGCTAGGATTGGAGCTGCTGGAGAGAAGGAGGGGGTGAGTCACAAGACAAAGACACTGAGGTGGGGACCCTTAAACTCCATATCATTTGAAGCTTCCTGAAGCTAGGATTGGAGCTGCTGGAGAGAAGGAGGGGGTGAGTCACAAGACAAAGACACTGAGGTGGGGGCCCTTAAACTCCATATCATTTGAAGCTTCCTGAAGCTAGGATTGGAGCTGCTGGAGAGAAGGAGGGGGTGAGTCACAAGACAAAGACACTGAGGTGGGGACCCTTAAACTCCATATCATTTGAAGCTTCCTGAAGCTAGGATTGGAGCTGCTGGAGAGAAGGAGGGGGTGAGTCACAAGACAAAGACACTGAGGTGGGGGCCCTTAAACTCCATATCATTTGAAGCTTCCTGAAGCTAGGATTGGAGCTGCTGGAGAGAAGGAGGGGGTGAGTCACAAGACAAAGACACTGAGGTGGGGGCCCTTAAACTCCATATCATTTGAAGCTTCCTGAAGCTAGGATTGGAGCTGCTGGAGAGAAGGAGGGGGTGAGTCACAAGACAAAGACACTGAGGTGGGGACCCTTAAACTCCATATCATTTGAAGCTTCCTGAAGCTAGGATTGGAGCTGCTGGAGAGAAGGAGGGGGTGAGTCACAAGACAAAGACACTGAGGTGGGGACCCTTAAACTCCATATCATTTGAAGCTTCCTGAAGCTAGGATTGGAGCTGCTGGAGAGAAGGAGGGGGTGAGTCACAAGACAAAGACACTGAGGTGGGGGCCCTTAAACTCCATATCATTTGAAGCTTCCTGAAGCTAGGATTGGAGCTGCTGGAGAGAAGGAGGGGGTGAGTCACAAGACAAAGACACTGAGGTGGGGACCCTTAAACTCCATATCATTTGAAGCTTCCTGAAGCTAGGATTGGAGCTGCTGGAGAGAAGGAGGGGGTGAGTCACAAGACAAAGACACTGAGGTGGGGGCCCTTAAACTCCATATCATTTGAAGCTTCCTGAAGCTAGGATTGGAGCTGCTGGAGAGAAGGAGGGGGTGAGTCACAAGACAAAGACACTGAGGTGGGGACCCTTAAACTCCATATCATTTGAAGCTTCCTGAAGCTAGGATTGGAGCTGCTGGAGAGAAGGAGGGGGTGAGTCACAAGACAAAGACACTGAAGTGGGGGCCCTTAAACTCCATATCATTTGAAGCTTCCTGAAGCTAGGATTGGAGCTGCTGGAGAGAAGGAGGGGGTGAGTCACAAGACAAAGACACTGAGGTGGGGACCCTTAAACTCCATATCATTTGAAGCTTCCTGAAGCTAGGATTGGAGCTGCTGGAGAGAAGGAGGGGGTGAGTCACAAGACAAAGACACTGAGGTGGGGACCCTTAAACTCCATATCATTTGAAGCTTCCTGAAGCTAGGATTGGAGCTGCTGGAGAGAAGGAGGGGGTGAGTCACAAGACAAAGACACTGAGGTGGGGGCCCTTAAACTCCATATCATTTGAAGCTTCCTGAAGCTAGGATTGGAGCTGCTGGAGAGAAGGAGGGGGTGAGTCACAAGACAAAGACACTGAGGTGGGGACCCTTAAACTCCATATCATTTGAAGCTTCCTGAAGCTAGGATTGGAGCTGCTGGAGAGAAGGAGGGGGTGAGTCACAAGACAAAGACACTGAGGTGGGGACCCTTAAACTCCATATCATTTGAAGCTTCCTGAAGCTAGGATTGGAGCTGCTGGAGAGAAGGAGGGGGTGAGTCACAAGACAAAGACACTGAGGTGGGGGCCCTTAAACTCCATATCATTTGAAGCTTCCTGAAGCTAGGATTGGAGCTGCTGGAGAGAAGGAGGGGGTGAGTCACAAGACAAAGACACTGAGGTGGGGACCCTTAAACTCCATATCATTTGAAGCTTCCTGAAGCTAGGATTGGAGCTGCTGGAGAGAAGGAGGGGGTGAGTCACAAGACAAAGACACTGAGGTGGGGACCCTTAAACTCCATATCATTTGAAGCTTCCTGAAGCTAGGATTGGAGCTGCTGGAGAGAAGGAGGGGGTGAGTCACAAGACAAAGACACTGAGGTGGGGGCCCTTAAACTCCATATCATTTGAAGCTTCCTGAAGCTAGGATTGGAGCTGCTGGAGAGAAGGAGGGGGTGAGTCACAAGACAAAGACACTGAGGTGGGGACCCTTAAACTCCATATCATTTGAAGCTTCCTGAAGCTAGGATTGGAGCTGCTGGAGAGAAGGAGGGGGTGAGTCACAAGACAAAGACACTGAGGTGGGGACCCTTAAACTCCATATCATTTGAAGCTTCCTGAAGCTAGGATTGGAGCTGCTGGAGAGAAGGAGGGGGTGAGTCACAAGACAAAGACACTGAGGTGGGGACCCTTAAACTCCATATCATTTGAAGCTTCCTGAAGCTAGGATTGGAGCTGCTGGAGAGAAGGAGGGGGTGAGTCACAAGACAAAGACACTGAGGTGGGGGCCCTTAAACTCCATATCATTTGAAGCTTCCTGAAGCTAGGATTGGAGCTGCTGGAGAGAAGGAGGGGGTGAGTCACAAGACAAAGACACTGAGGTGGGGACCCTTAAACTCCATATCATTTGAAGCTTCCTGAAGCTAGGATTGGAGCTGCTGGAGAGAAGGAGGGGGTGAGTCACAAGACAAAGACACTGAGGTGGGGACCCTTAAACTCCATATCATTTGAAGCTTCCTGAAGCTAGGATTGGAGCTGCTGGAGAGAAGGAGGGGGTGAGTCACAAGACAAAGACACTGAGGTGGGGACCCTTAAACTCCATATCATTTGAAGCTTCCTGAAGCTAGGATTGGAGCTGCTGGAGAGAAGGAGGGGGTGAGTCACAAGACAAAGACACTGAGGTGGGGGCCCTTAAACTCCATATCATTTGAAGCTTCCTGAAGCTAGGATTGGAGCTGCTGGAGAGAAGGAGGGGGTGAGTCACAAGACAAAGACACTGAGGTGGGGACCCTTAAACTCCATATCATTTGAAGCTTCCTGAAGCTAGGATTGGAGCTGCTGGAGAGAAGGAGGGGGTGAGTCACAAGACAAAGACACTGAGGTGGGGACCCTTAAACTCCATATCATTTGAAGCTTCCTGAAGCTAGGATTGGAGCTGCTGGAGAGAAGGAGGGGGTGAGTCACAAGACAAAGACACTGAGGTGGGGACCCTTAAACTCCATATCATTTGAAGCTTCCTGAAGCTAGGATTGGAGCTGCTGGAGAGAAGGAGGGGGTGAGTCACAAGACAAAGACACTGAGGTGGGGGCCCTTAAACTCCATATCATTTGAAGCTTCCTGAAGCTAGGATTGGAGCTGCTGGAGAGAAGGAGGGGGTGAGTCACAAGACAAAGACACTGAGGTGGGGGCCCGCGCGCCTAACGGCGCGCGAATCATATATCTATAAACCAAAATAGCAATACATTCTGGATTAGTGTGTTTGAGATTGTGATTTTATTTATTTCAAAATGACTGGCTTAGTTCAATGTAATAGCTGTTTTGCACCTGTCTTTCGCAGTACTCTTTTCAAATTTGGATACTGTCCCCTTTGTAAACAAATTACGAGTCTACATAGGCAGATTACCTATCTAGAATCTGTAATCTGTGCTCTCCAAGCAGAAACTAGGTGTCTACGTCAGCCATTCCACTCTATGGTGAAGCCACACTATCAGCCCCCTCTGCCACAAAGATCTTGCAGGAGAAGAGCTGTCTGGACAACTGTGGGATCTGGCAGGTTGAGAGCTGTGAACCATAAACCCAAAGCTTTTGCTGTGACCCAGCAAAACAGATATAGTGCCCTTGCTGACCTTAATGGGGACACTAAAGAGATAGGTCAAGGCAGTTGTGATAATGATGACTCAAATAAGCAGGGGATCGTGGTCCAAAACGAAGAACTTTCTTCGGAAAGGCGAAAAGGGGAACCAGGTATCACACATCAGTCGCAGAAGAAGATCAAGGTATGTAAAAAGAGAAGTCACCTTCTGGTTGGTGATTCAATCGTAAGAGATGTTAATTTAGGAGAGGATAAGGAGGTTTTAAAAGAGGTCAGGTGTCTGCCAGGTGCTACTGCCAGCAGAGACAAGAGGCGTATTCTTAAGATAGTCAAGAATGCAAGTAAGGACTGTGACGTTGATGCTATTATACATCTTGGCACTAATGATCTATCCCAGAAAGATGTACTTTCTGTGCAGAATGATTTCCAGAACTTGGGGTATGAACTTAATAGTATAGGTTGTAGGCTTATCTTTTCAGAGGTTTTACCTGTATATAAGGAACAAAAAGGGAAGGGCCAGCGTGTAGCAGAGTTTAATGTTTGGCTAAAGGAGTGGTGTAAAAGGGAAGGCTTTGGTTTTATTAGTCATGAAGCCTGTAGCTGGTCCAATGAAAAACTGTACAAAAGAGATGGGTTGCACCCATCCAAGAAAGGAACTGAGTTACTTGGCATTAAATTCACAGATTTTCTTGATAAACATTTAAACTGAAGAGCGGGGACAGAGAATTAATAGATACAGAACATCTCTGTCCCCAGCAAACTAAAATTCATAGGGTTATAAATGCATGTAACATAGATGTGTGTGTGGGTAAGATTATCACTCCTGCTGTCAAGCAAAACCAAGCATGTAATAGTGATTGTCATACCATGTGCATGAATCACACAAGTGGCAAGAAAATAGGGGCAGTCAGGCATAATACAGGTTATGTAGACAGTAAACACAAGGTCAATCAAAATGGACTCAAATGTCTATATACCAATGCACAGAGTATGAGGAATAAACAGGGAGAATTAGAAATTCAAGTAAAAGAGGGCAGATATGATATTATTGCCATTACAGAAACTTGGTGGGATGAAACTGACAAATGGAACATACAGCTAGAAGGATTTAAATTATTTAAAAGAAATAGACCAAATAAAAGAGGAGGTGGAGTCGCACTATATATAAGAAATAACTATGTCTCTACAGAAATAGAGCACAACAATAATGAGAACTATCTTGAATGCATTTGGGTCAATATTAAAGGTTGTGGGGGAAATGACATTGCCATAGGTCTATACTACAGGCCACCCAACCAAGCAGAGGAAGAAGATGAACTTTTTGCTAGTCAGCTAACTAAGGTATGTAGGAAGCACACCACAATAGTAATGGGAGATTTTAACTACCCTGACATCAACTGGGAAACAAACTCTGCACCAAGTGGAAGATCCAACAGGTTCCTAACAAACCTAGCAGACAACTTTGTTTTCCAAAAAGTAGAGAAGGAAACAAGGGGATCAGCCATACTGGACTTAATTCTCACTAACAGAGAGGAAATGATAGAAGGTGTTGAAGCCATAGGAACCCTGGGGGCAAGTGACCATGCAATATTGGAATTCAACATTATCCAAACACAAGTAGTAGAACAAAGTCAAACTAGAGTCTTGGACTTTAAGAAAGCTAATTTCAATAAACTTAGAGAGAGCTTGGGAAAAATTCCATGGATGAGAATCCTCGAGGGGAAAACAACTCAAGAAGCTTGGGAAATTTTGAAAAATGAGATTAGAAAAGCCCAGTCTAACACAATACCAATGAAGAAGAAAAACAACAGCTCCCAAAAGAAACCAGCATGGCTGCATAAACAACTATCTGACAAACTGAAAGACAAAAAAAGTAAGTATAAAAAGTGGAAGGAGGGGGACATAACTAAGGCAGAATATCAGCAAATAGCCCGAGCCTGTAAAGATGAAGTGAGGAAAGCTAAGGCTCACAATGAAGAAAGGCTTGCCACAAAAGTAAAAATTAACAAAAAAAGCTTCTTCCAACATGTTAAAAACAAGAAAAAAGTTAAGGAAACAATTGGTCCATTGCTAGGAGAAAGTGGCAAGAAGGTGACAAGCAACAGGGAGAAAGCAGAACTATTTAACTCATGTTTTGCATCTGTCTTTACACAAAGGGATAAAACAGTCCAACCTATCAAAAGCAGCACCACAAAATTAGGAACACAAATTGAAATAGGGAAGAAAATGGTAAGTGAGCACCTGTCTACCCTAGATGAGTTCAAATCACCAGGACCGGATGGATTACACCCCAGAGTTCTGAAGGAACTAGCAGACGAGATCTCAGAACCACTGAATTATATCTTTCAGAGATCCTGGAACACCAGGGAACTACCAGAGGACTGGAAAAGAGCTGATGTGGTTCCCATCTTCAAAAAAGGGAAAAAATTAGATCCAGGAAACTACAGACCTATCAGCCTAACCTCAATACCAGGAAAGATTCTGGAAAAAATAATCAAGCAACGAATTTGCGAACACCTAGAAGCAAACAAAGTAATAGCCAAAAGCCAACATGGATTTGTCAAAAACAGATCATGCCAGACTAATCTTATTGCATTCTTTGATAATGTGACAAAATTAGTGGACCAGAGGAATGCCGTTGATATAGTTTACTTGGACTTCAGTAAGGCTTTTGATAAGGTAGACCATAACCTACTACTAGATAAAGTAGAAGAATGTGGGTTAGACAGCATCACCACCAGATGGATTGGTAACTGGCTGACCAACCGCACTCAACGTGTAGTTCTCAATGGAACTGCATCTACATGGAGGGAAGTATGCAGTGGAGTACCCCAAGGCTCTGTTTTAGGCCCAGTACTCTTCAACATCTTCATCAATGATTTGGATGAGGGAATAAATGGGGAACTCATCAAATTTGCAGATGATACCAAGCTGGCAGGAATAGCCAACACTCCAGAAGATAGGCTTAAGATACAGAAGGATCTTGACAAACTTGAACATTGGGCACTATCTAATAAAATGAAATTCAATGGTGAAAAGAGTAAGGTTCTACATTTAGGCAACAAAAACGGAATGCACAGGTACAGTATAGGTGATACCATACTCAGTAGTAGTAACTGTGAAAGGGATCTTGGAGTCCTAGTGGACAACCATTTAAATATGAGCCAGCAGTGTGCAGCAGCTGCCAAAAAAGCCAACACAGTTCTAGGCTGCATCAACAGAGGGATAGAATCAAGATCACGTGAAGTGTTAATACCACTTTATAATGCCTTGGTAAGGCCACACTTGGAATACTGCATTCAGTTCTGGTCGCCACGATGTAAAAAAGATGTGGAGACTCTAGAAAGAGTGCAGAGAAGAGCAACAAAGATGATTAGGGGACTGGAGACTAAAACATATGAAGAACGGTTGCAGGAACTGGGTATGTTTAGCTTAAGAGAAAGAAGGACTAGGGGAGACATGATAGCATTATTCCAATATCTCAGAGGTTGCCACAAAGAAGAGGGAGTCAAACTATTCTCCAAAGCACCTGAGGGTAGAACAAGAAGCAATGGGTGGAAACTAATCAAGGAGAGAAGCAATTTAGAACTGAGGAGGAATTTCCTGACAGTGAGAACAATTAATCAGTGGAACAGCTTGCCTCCAGAAGTTGTGAATGCCCCAACACTGGAAGTCTTTAAGAAGATGTTGGATAGCTATTTGTCTGAAACGGTATAGGGTTTCCTGCCTAGGCAGGGGGTTGGACTAGAAGACCTCCAAGGTCCCTTCCAACTCTACTATTGTATTGTATTGTAAAAGGCAAACGTTACCTCAAGATAGGCATCTCACAACCAGTTAAGTGAGGTCCAAAGTTTCTTAGAGCAGAATTTTGAATTGCTTCTGAAACTTCAACACACAAGGAACACACATATTTCTTGAGATGCCAGTGTAGAATTGTGCCTCTATTAAAACTGTTGCATTGTCAGGCCTGCAGCCATCTTTTCTTTTGGATCTTTGGCCTGCCATACTTTCTATTATTCTACTATGCATTTTCTATGGTGGGATAATGGGCGGGGGGATTATACAGAGTTGGATAATATGCAGCCATAACAAAATACTTTCTAGAAAGCCAACATCATCCTTTGTCTCTGCACCTGGCCGGAACTGGATGGGTGGAAGCTGCCAGCATTGCAGTGGAAGATTGGACCATGCGATGGACTTGTGGGTGAGGGGGCAAGATCTTGAACTTTCAACTGGGTGGGAAAACTGGGAAGCTTTCAGATTCGGGTTTTCCCAGATGTGCCAACATGGCTCGCTTAATAAATTGGAACTTTAAGGAATCCTTTGCCCCAGATTCTGATTTACTTTTGGATGCTATTTGGAACCCTGACATGCATTGGGACATAGTAGGCTTCTGAACCCAACCTGCTGTATCTTTAAGTCCTAAGTGGTGCAGTATTGGGAGGATATATCAGGCACCACTTATACCAGTGCTAAAACCACTTATCTGGTGCAGTCATCCTTCTCCCCACTGCTTCACATTCAAGGCACATGGGAATATGTGGGAGAGACAGTGCCCCTATGGTAGTTTCCATCCCATTGAATTACATTACCATTCTACCCCTCCGATATATAAATAGCAATAGCACTTAGACTTATATACCACTTCACAGTCCTTTACATCCCTCTCTAAGCGGTTTACAGAGTCAGCATATTGCCCCCAACAATCTGGGTCCTCATTTTACGACCTTAGAAGGCTGAGTCAACCTTGAGTTCAGGCTGAGCTACCACTTTGCAGATATTTTGGAAACAAAGCAGTTTTAAGAATCTGGATCCATTTGACTGGTTGTGGCATGTATCCTTCAGTTTAACTCTGATTTTGTGTTTTTATTGTGATGTTTTCTGTTTTTATTCACTGCTGTTGCACCACACAGAGTCCTCCAGGTTTGTTTTAGATTCCATTAAATACATTTTTTTTTAAAATAAACTTTGTACCTGCTAGATTTTCTACCTCACCCATCCCTTCCCCATCCCAAGAAGCAAATACGTTCACGGAGGGTCAGTTTCATTAAAATTGAGGAACTGCAATCTGTAAAAATATCAGCAATCATATTTTCATATAGAAATATTATCTAAAATGGATATATGTGTGTGTGTGATAACAACTTACGCTTTTTTTGATCTTCACATGCATTTTGAAGCAATATATCTCTCAGTGGATCAGGCAAATTGTTGTGAAGCATAGAAAGCTTTAGGAATACTTCATTTATCTCATCCATCTTATCACAGCGTTTCACCTTCTGAGACTTGACCAGCGATGGTAAATTCAAACTAGATTTTGTTACAGGCCTGATCCTTGAGAGAAAGCTTCCTTTCTTTACTGTTTGCTGATTTGTGGGTGGTCGTGGGAAGTGAAGACATGATCTTTTCCCAAAAAACATTCTGAAAAGTATTGGGTTTTTTTTTCTTTTTAAGGAAAGGAGTTGTTATCAATACAGAACACAACGGCCTTCTGACTTTCTCTACCTATCAAGCAAACTCTTTATATTGGTGGTGAAAAGCCATTTTCCCTGCCCCTATCACTATGTAAACCAAGTGTCATAACAGCAATGTGATGTCACAGGCAATAATGAGACAGAAACTATACTATCAAAATGTATTTAATGGCACTGCTGACTTGACATGATTAACTGGATTTGCAAGAATTAGGATGAAGTTTCAAAGAGTAAGTACGATCAAATGAATAAGCCTATTAATTAGGAGAGGATTAGCTGTATTCCCAGACCCCCATCCTATTTGAAGTTAAATTAACTTCCTCCAGTGAGACATATCATTCAAATAAAGATCTTTCCTTTCCATGATCATAGAGATATTCTATAATGTCTCCATAAAAATAGGGCCTTGTTTGAATTGTGCAGCTACCTCAATTTTTAGTTGACATATATAGCTACACCGGAAGGAGATTAAATAAGGGCAATAGAGAAGTGGATATGGTCCTTTGAACCTTCCACAGTGATGTAAACACTGATCATATCACTGATTCCCCTCCCTAAAGTAACAAAAATAAAAACATGGGGTAAAAGGAAGGGAGATGAAGTGAAAACCTAGAAACTAAGTCTTTAAAGCAGAGTTGGTGAACCTTTTTGGCACCGAGTGCCAAAACGGGAGCGTGGGGGCACGGGCGCATCAGAAACCAGAAGAGCAGCTTTCCAGCGTGCATGCATGCACTGGGAAGTTGAGCTTCCGGTTTCCGGTGTGCGCATATGTGCCGGTCACTTGGTCTTTGTTTCTGGCAAGCATGTGCGTGCAAAGACTAGCCAGCTAGTGTGCATGCACAGGCCAAAAACTGGAAGCTCAACTTCCCAGTGCGCACATGTATGCCAGGAAGCTGCTCTTATATTTTGTGGTGCTCCCACACATGCGAAGATTAGCTGGCCAGCGCTAGTGGTGGTTTCAAAATTTTTTTAGAACCTATTCTGTAGGTGTGGCCTGTTTTGTGGGAGTGGCTTGGCAGTCATGTGACTGGGTGGGAGTGGCCAACTTGTAAAATGTGGTGAAACTCACTTAACAATGCTCTTGCTTAGCAACCAAAATGTTGGCTCAGGAACTCTGGCATTGAAGTGTGCAAGTCTTAAAGCTATCAAGTTACAAGACCCTTGCACCCCTACCCTTTAGAAAAGAACCCCCAGGGGTGTTCAAACTTCACAGCTTTAAGACTTATGCACTTCAACTCCCAGAATTCCTCCTTTGGTCATTTTGGCTCAGGAACTCTAGCACTGAAGTGTGCAAGTCTTAAAGCTGTCAAGTTACAAGACCCTTGCACCCCTTACCCTTTAGAAAAGAACCCCCAGGGGTGTTCAAACTTCACAGCTTTAAGACTTATGCACTTCAACTCCCAGAATTCCTCCTTTGGTCATTTTGGCTCAGGAACTCTAGCACTGAAGTGTGCAAGTCTTAAAGCTGTCAAGTTACAAGACCCTTGCACCCCTTACCCTTTAGAAAAGAACCCCCAGGGATGTTCAAAGTTCACAGCTTTAAGACTTATGCACTTCAACTCCCAGTATTCCTCCTCCGGTTATTTTGGCTCAGGAACTCTGGCACTGAAGTGTGCAAGTCTTAAAGCTGTCAAGTTACGAGACTCTTGTACCCCTAACCCTTTAGGAAAAAAAACCCCCAGGGATGTTCAAACTTAACAGACTTGTGGACTTCAACTCCCAGAATTCCCGCTTCCCTGCTATTGCCGGGGTGCCACCAGGACAAGCGAGGCTTTGGGAGAGACTTTCCCTCCCCCTCCAGAGAGCCCATGCCGGGAGAGAGGAAGCCGGCTGGTTTGAAAGATGGCTAACGGATGGTTTAGTAGCCAGTGAGTGCCTCCTTCAGTTCGAGCAGGCGGAGAACGAAAGGAGGTTGCGTAGCCGAGGCAAAGGAGCCTGCCGCTTGCTTCCTTCACACATTCAGGCAGTGGGGCTGCTTTCTTGCACGCCTTTGTAGAAAGGTGGTGTGCGAGAAAGCAGCCCCACTGCCCACACACGTGAAGGAAGCAGCAGACTCCTTTCCCCTCGGCTAAGCACACCTCCTTTCATTCTCCGCCTGCCCAAACGAGTGAAGGAGGCAGGTGGAGAACGAAAGGTTGCGTAGCCAAGGCAAAGGAGCCTGCCACTCACTTCCTTCACACTTTCGGACTGTGGGGCTGCTTTCTCGCACGCCTTTGGAGGAAGAAGGTGTGCGAGAAAGCAGCCCCACTACCTGCACATGTGAAGGAAGGAAGCGGCAGGCTCCTTTCCTCTTGGCTACGTGCACCTCCTTTTGTTCTCTGCCTGCCCGAAAGAGTAAAGGAGGCAGGCGGAGAATGAAAGGAGGTGCTCAAGGGCAAAGGAGCCTGCTGCTTCCTTCCTTCACACTTTCGGGCAGTGGAGGTGATTTCTTGCATGCCTCCTTCACTGCCGCCCGCCCGCATTCAAACCAGGCGGCCTCCTATCTCCCCACACGGACACTTTGAAGGGGGAGGGAAGGTCTCTCCCAATACCTGCTTTCCTTACCTCGTGGCGCAGTACCGGGAAGGCGGGAATGGGATATTCTTTTTTTCACAGGTACGGAGGCCTTCCTACCCTCTCCAGTCCAGGCCCGTGCAATCTCCCCACCAACCCACTGCCTCGGAACACTCTGATGGACGGCCTCTCCTTTGCGTCCTGTTGCCAACTGCAGCCGTGTCCGGGCAGGTGCTGCACCCCCAGAGCGGTCACATGGTAGTGGCGCATTGGCTGCTGACCATTCCAGGGCCTGCCTGGTTTCTTCTGGAGGGGGCAGGCGGACGGGCAGCATTCCCCCCCCTCCATGGCCACCTGCAGCCTTGGAGCCTCGGCTGGGCGGGCAAAGGAAGTGGGTGGGCGGGCCAAGCATGGTGTGAATGGGCGGGGCAAGCAAGCGGCGACCGGGCAGGCGGAACGAGCAGGGGTGGGCAGGCTAGGGGAGGGAGCATTACGGTACGGGCCCTCTGGAAGAAGGGGTATGGGAAGGCACACTAAATTTCACCAACCGGTACACCCCTACCAGAGCGTACTGGCTGAAACCCACCCCTGGCCGGCGCGCATGCACAAACCAGAACCCGAAGGGCAACAGGTGATGGCTGACATGCTTGGAGAGATAGCTCTGCATGCCACTTCCAGCACATGTGCCATAGGTTTCCCATCACAGCTTTAAAGCCTTACAAAATACAGGCAAATCACAACATCCTTGGGCACATCCTTGCCTATAAACCATTCTCTGCTCTTCCCCAAAGTCATGGCTCTGATTTAAAAAAGCTTAGTTCTTTTTGGAAGAAGTTTTTATGCAGTTTCACACGAACACTGAAATGTTTTTCTAGCTTGTTTTCCAGAAAATCAATTTGTGCCAGTTCTTTTAAAATATTTCCCTTTGCAAAGACTTCTAATCATTGGGTTCAAATGCACAATTTCTCAACCATGGCAATAGGTACCAAGGGTGCTCACAAAAGATGTGAGATATAGCTGAAAGGTGATTCATCTCCCCAAATCTGAGGCCTGAGGGAGAGCACGATTGGTCCACGTACCGTATCAAATTTCCAATGTTGTGTGCTGAGGCAGGTTTGCGTCTTGATCATGTGGTCAGGAGAAATGAAGGAGGGGGCTGCTTCCTCATGCCAATTGCTGGCAAATGCTTTGCCCCCCCCCCCCCAAACACTGCCTCCATTTGGTGCTTATTTTGGCAAAATTGAAGAGCATGTAAAAGTTGTTGAAATAAAAATAAACCATCAACATCCAGGATCTGTAGAGTTCTTAGATGGGAGCCCATGCAGAAATTTTGTTTCTTGTTGTTAGAGGACATCGCTCCCATGAGGGGAGGGATTTTACTTCTTTTTGGCTCAAAGAAACACTCTTATTTAAGGAGCTATTTTGAGTTTCTTGTTACTGAAATAGAGTCACAGCCTTCTCTCAAAATTAGTATGTATTATTTTCCCAATAATGCAATGATTGGTGTTTTACAGCACTAAATATTACTATCTAAATATTACCATGTAATTAAAATTGAGTATAATTGCTAAACATACAGTAACAGCATAGTTTTCAAGTCATAAAAACTGTTCATTTCACTTTATTTTGCTTTGCTCAGACTGCATCCACATTTTGTAGTTTGAGTCATAATAACCTGGTGATTGATGATGCATTAATACTATAAATTGTCATTGTTTCACCAATGCAAGCTCCCCAGAGTTGCTCAACAGTGAGACGGGTAGCATAGACATTTAATACAAAAATAAATAAATAAATAAGAACTCTGTTTTCACAGAGGAAGCTTCTCCTTCTGATTTTGGTTTTTGTCTTTAAGCTTGTTTTAATTTCCCAGAGGCTGGTAGATGGACTAATTAGTTGTAATAATGACACCCAAGTGAAGGCATTTGTTGTTGTTGTTATTAGTTGCGAAGTCATGTCCAACCTATTGCGACCCCATGGACTTCATTCCTCCAGGCCTTCCTGTCCTCTACCATCCTCTGGAGTCCATTTAGGCTCATGCCTACTGCTTCAGTGACTCCATCCAGCCATCTCATTCTCTGTCGTCCCCTTCTTCTTTTGCCCTCAGCCTTTCCCAGCATTAGGCTCTTCTCCAGTGAGTCCTTCCTTCTCATTAGTGGCCAAAGTATTTGAATTTCATCTTCAGGATCTGGCCTTCTAAAGAGCAGTCAGGGTTGATCTCCTCTAGGACTGACCGGTTTGATCACCTTGCAGTCCAAGGGATCGCAGGAGTCTTCTCCAGCACCATAGATCAAAGGCCTCAATTCTTTGGCGCTCAGCCTTTCTTATGGTCCAACTTTCACAGCCATACATTGCAACTGGGAAAACCATAGCCTTGACTATACACACTTTTATTGGCAGGGTGATGCCTCTGCTTTTTAGTATGCTGTCTAGATTTGAAAGCATAATGACTCCCATTTAGTTCTTCCCCATCTGATACGAAAAGATCTGACAGGAGTTGTTTTTCCAATTCTCTTTGAAGGTCATGCTAAGACATCAACTTTGTTTGAAATAAAAGGAGCATTTATTTTACTTACAAATCCTTTTTGTGCAGTGTTCTTCTATCATTGGTTGTTTAGCTAACTTTGGTAAAAGGAGAATCCAGGCTGGTGACATTTTTCTTGAATTTTTCCCATATTCAAGTCCACAAAAAGTCCTTTATCTGTGTCTTTACATTTGTCTCATCCATAACAATATATGTTAAATTTGAGAGAAAAAAAACATTAAAAAATGCTAAAAACTATACAGTTAAATGGGCAGGAGTGACCAAGAAAACATGTCCCCTATATAAGAGAGGCAGGTGAAACAGCCACTGCAACCATCTTAAGTGTGAAGCAGTTGTCAAGCAGCAAAATTATGATCGCATGACTGTGGGGGGTGCTGCAACATTTGGAATTTTGAGGATCGGTCATAAATGTCACTCATTCAGTGCTACCATAACTTTAAACAGTTGTTACCTGTATACAAGTTCTTGCATGAATTTGGCAGCACAAGCTACATTATTTTTACAGGAAGGCAATCCTAATAATTTCTACACCTGGAAAAAATGATTGAGCAGGGTTCCTTTTAGTTAATTTTAAGTAGACAGAAAAACAGGAAGTGTTAATAAATGTGGCTTCCAATTAAATAGAAATTAGATTATCCTATTCCTCACTGTGATAGAAAAACTAACATTACAAACAAGCTACTGACAGATATTGTGTTACTGAACTACCTATTCGAATATAGAATACATACATAAACTGAAAAGTAAGCTTTATCAGAGACGATATTAAAAATAAAAAAATTAAAGAATTAAAGAATGTTTATCTTTCACACTGATTCACAGCTCTGTGTTACAGCTTATAAATTGCAGTGGCAAAGACCTCATTTTGGATTTTCATTGTCTGGTTCGGCCTTCACATCAAGCCTTATAAATCTCTGTCCAAGATTTTCCATTTGCCCTATATAAGAAGGGAAAGATATTATTAGCAGTATTCGACATCACTTAGCCAATTGTTCCCAAACATCTTTTTGTATTATCACAATTATTTTGCATTACAACAATCTAGGCAGTAGCACAAAACATCTAGGAACAGAATCAAGCCTACAATACTTAAAACGTGTTTCCAACTCTGACCGACTATAACCAAAGTTAGAATTTCAAAAAGTCACCTCTGCTAAATCGCAGGTTCGTAAAATATTCCGCAAACTCTTCATTTTGGTATAAAAAACAAGGGGTTGGGAGGAGAGGGGGGGAAAACGTTGCACGGCTTCAGGAAGAATAGCATGAGCTAACCTGTTCTAGGAAAAAGCAAGGAAACATTGGCCTCTCCAACTCCAAAGATCATTATGGCATAGATTTTAACTAGAGTACAGTCTTCCCTGCCAAATGCAAACAGGTTCCCCCGAGCTGAAGGCGCCTATAAAGACCTCGCAATGGATTATATATCTCCACCGCACAATCCCCATACCGCGTCAGGGAACACCACTACACTTGCCTTCATTATGACCCAGCTAACCAGGCGAAGGGAGCATTTCACACCACCAGAGCAGGGCTGCCTCGGCCCGAGAGTTTACCTTTTCCCGTTGCTCTTTCCTCCCCAGAAAGAGAGGGCAACTGGATGCGCCCCAATCAGGATTAGGAAGGGAGCGAGCGGCCAGAAAGGACCCGAGGGGGCGCGGGAAAAAGCGACGCCAGGGGAAAGGAAGAGGCCGACGCCTCGCCTAAGAGAAAACCCCGAAGGTCCTGGCAAGGCTGCGGCGGGGACTGGGCTATTTCCATGGCGAGTAGCGGCCCGCCACGCACCCTGAAGGCCGAGGCGGAGGCGCAAGGCGCTAAACCTAAATTCCGCTCCGCCGCCTCCTGCCCCAGCATGTACCCATCGAGTGGGCGCTCCGCTTCTCCTCCTAAGAAAGAAACGCCGCGAAGTTTCACAAACTTCCCAGGGTAGGGAACCCAGGCGGAAGGCCGGGTGGGAATCCCCGACACCCCCCAAAAAAAGCGCCCATCGAGCGATCAGCGCTCCCCAAAGAGAGTTGCTCCTGCCTGCCTCATGGCCAGGTCGGGCCGCCCTTGGCTTAGCGCTTGCCTCTCCCTAGGTCTCAAGATCTATTTATTTTTCACATTTTAAAATGTAATGTTTTTCTATACATCACATGAAAGTATTAGGTAGTTATATTAGTAATATAGTAGTATATTATTAGTTAGTTTAAACCTGAGTTATTGTGTTTTTGATATTTAGGTTTTTTTTCCTATTGAATCTGGGTTAAATAGATTAATACATTAAATAGGTAAAAATTTAATAAAAACTAGCTAATAAAAATGTGGCTTTTTTCCCTTATCTTGAGTTTTTTTTGTTGAGAATCTAGGTTTATTTAAACATGATTAACTAGGTAAAAATAAGTTAGTTTAAACTGTATTTCTTTATTATATTTTGTGTGTATGTGTGTAGAATCCAGGTTTATTTGAGCATGAAATCTTGGTTTTTTTTAGGAAGCTCTGCTGGCAAGTTTGACTTGGAAGAGGGCAACATGTGTGGGAATTGAAAGTGCTCTGGCTTGAAAGGCGAGTTCAGCCATTGCCTTGACATGACTGACATTTTATTGTTGTGTGTCTAAGGCAGGGGTGTCCAAACTTGGGAACTTTAAGACTTGTGGACTTCAACTCCCAGAATTCCCCAGCCAGCATGGCTGGCTGGGGAATTCTGGGAGTTGAAGTCCACAAGTCTTAAAGTTCCCAAGTTTGGACACCCCTGGTCTAAGGGCTACTTTTTTCAAACATTGCGCAGTCAGGCACAGGTGTTAGGAGGAACAGGTTTAATCTCAGCTCCTCCATTCTATATGCCCACTTTCATGTTTTTACATGTGGCATGCATGTAAACTTTAAGATACAGGTATATAGTCAAACATAAATGAGAATGTAAAACGTATTTTGATGACAAAGTATATTTAATCCTAATCTACTGCTTTTTCATAATTTGTGTTTTAAAAATAGTCACAGAGATATTATAAAATTAAAGGTTTACCTTTCCACCTGATAGGTAACCTAGTGCTTTCTGCATACTTGAAAGTATAGATAGTCTCATTTCTAACAAGCATGCAAATATAAAGGATTATAATCCCAAACATTTGGGACTGCTGGTTTATTATCCTGGTACTTATCATGCCATATTGTCCTTTCTTTTCTAGCTCTGCCTCTTCCCGTCAGTATGACCACTGCAGTCTAATTTTCTGAATTAATTCATTCCTAAATACAATAATCTTTTTTTCACCCTTTCAGGAAGCCAAGGAAATCAAGTAGGGTTTGTACTTTTATCACATCTCATTTACCGGTATTTCTTTTGTCTACTATACACACAATATCTTGTCTTTTATTCCCAATTCGTTACTAAACAAGTATACTGTTTATTTTCAGCAGTTGTGGGAGAAAGAAACAGCCTATCTTTGCAGAAGTCATTTTGTTGCAGGGTTGCAATTTTCCAATCCTCTAATGCACTTTCAACAAAGTTGAATTCTTACCATAATGCCCAATGTGACTATTAGTACTATATGGAAAACAATTATCAAATGTTCCATTTTGGACAGCATGGATCCTCCCACTATTTTGGATTCATTTTTAAGATTGTGATTTGTTTGCTTCATTTAAGTTTCTTAGAACCCAAGTGCTCATCCATCACACCACCTAAATACACTATTGCCCTTAAGAACAAACACTATGCTTCTTTTTCTCTCCAAAAGAACTTCCAGACTTTGATAATCCTTTAGAAATGCTCTTTTAGTTCTTGAAACCTGACTTTCTCCAATGCTCTGCTGAAACCCAGAACCTGCCAAGGTTTTGTGTGCTTCCTGAAGAAATGTGATTTATGACTCAGAGGGCTAAAGTAAGGAATATTTTGTTTTAGGGAAGGAAACCCAAAACCTTCAATTTTGCCTTTCCTCTGATTTTACTTCAACAACTGTTCTGGCTGTTGTTTTGCAGCCTGTCATTCCTGACCATAATTTCTGTACATCCTCTCACTACTCCAGAGGGCTTTTTAAATTTAACTTTGCATGCTAAACCTTGTAAAATATAATTTCGCGCTGTCCTATATTAACAATATATTATTATTTTCATTACTTGTTCATCCTGATGTGCATATTATTGTGTCTTTCCTAATTCTCATCTACGTACAGGCTGGGTGAAAAAAGCCAGGTTGACAAACTTGCCAATTTGAAGGAAAAAAAAGAAGCCATTCCTGGTATTTATGGGACAACTCTGCCAATCAGCACCTTCACTCACCAGGTACATCAATCTCTTAGTAAATTAATCTATTCTTGTATGCAGAACCCGTTCAATACCATGTCTGCTGTTTAATGATAAGTTGATGGTTTGTCATATAATTAGAGCTATAGAAAGATGTTTCAGAGCACAGGGGAACTGTGTTCCACGTTCTTAGCACATAGGTTGCTATAACATTATTAAAGGAGTTTAATAATTTTTGCCCTTACCTTGTAAAATGTGCTTGTAAGAGTACCTGCAAAAGAGTAAAAGGAGAACAGTTAGTTTCCAGACCATAGACATGTGATTCCTGTAATTAAACTCATGTTTAGTTTTGGCAACTGCATATAAATGTGCACCCCATTTTTCACCTCCCTTGCCTTCAAAAGCATTATGCAGGCACAAAATGGGCAAAAATGGTCCCATTTTTGGGGCAAAAATTGGCCATTTTTGCCTGTTTTTTGGCCTCCTGCAGCATCTATGCACCCCATTCTTCACGTCACCCTCCTCCAGAAGCATTCTGTAGGCAAAAAACAGATCAAAATGGCCCATTCTTTGGCTAAAAACAGGCCGATTGGACCCGTTTTGGGGGCTCCTTGGGCCGAAGGGTGGGCGGAGCGATTTGGGCAGGGCAGCCTTGTGGTCCTGTGCAGGGCAGATTAATGGCTTTGGTGGGCTACATGTGGCCCCCAGGCTGTAGTTTGAGGACCCATAGTATACAGCCTTGCCGGACTCTTTTCCTAATTTTGAACCAATCAGTGGTTCGGTGTCTAGTTCTCTCTGTTGCTTCTTGACCCGCATATAGGTTTCTCAAGAGACAAATAAGACGGTCTGGAACTCCCATCTCTTTAAGAATTTGCCACAATTTGTTGTGATCCACACAATCAAAGGCTTTAGCATAGTTAATGAAGCAGTAGATGTTTTTTCTGGAACTCCCTAACTTTTTCTATGATCCAGCATATGTTGGCAATTTGATCTCTAGTTCCTCTGCCTCTTCAAAATCCTGCCTGTACTTCTGGTAGTTCTCGATCCACATACTGCTGGAACCCAGCTTGTAGGATTTTGAGCATAACTTTACTAGCCTGTGAAATGAGTGCAGTGATGTGATAGTTTTCAACATTTTTTGGCATTGGCTTTCTTTGGAAATGGAATGTAAACTGACATTTTCCAATCCTGTGCCCACTGTTGAGTTTTCCACATTTGCTGGCAAATTGAGTGTAGCACTTTGACTGCATCATCTTTTAAGATTTTGAATAGCTCAGCTGGAATACTGTCACCTCCAGTAGCTTGGTTGTTACTCAGACTTCCTAAGGCTCATTTGACTTCACATTCTAGGACGGTGATGGCGAACCTTTTTTGGTTCTCATGCCAAAAGCGGGGGGAGCGCAGGGGGGGTCGTGTGCGGCCATGCCACACCCATAATGCTATGTGCATGAGCCCAGCGCGCATGCGTGTGCAACCAACGCTCCCCCCCATTTTTGGCATGCTTTTTTCACCCTCTCCAGGCTCCAGAAGCTTTCTAGGAGCCTAGGGAGGGCCAAAACAGCCCTCCCAGAGGCCCTCCAGAGGCTTCAGGGAAGTTCCTGAAGTGTCTGGAGTGTGAAAAACCGGCCCTACAGGCAAACCGGAAGTTCAGGAACGTACTTCCGGTTTGCTCATAGGGCCGGTATTAGCCCTCCAGAGCCTTCAGGAGGCTTCCTTGGAGGCTCGGGAGGGCAAAAAACAACCCTACAGGCAAATCGGAAGTACTTTCCCAAACTTCCGGTTTGCCCATAGGACCGTTTTTTCACGCGAAAAATGGCCTCAAAAGAAGGCCGAAGTCAGCTGGCCAGTGTGCGCATGCACGCTGGAGCTGATAGGGCAACGCCTCACGTGCCCTGACAAATGGCTCCGCATGCCACAGGTTCGCCAGCACGGTTCTAGGATGTGAGGCTCGAGGTCAGTGGCCACCCCATCACGGTTGTCAGGGACATTAAGCTCATTCTTGTATAGTTCCGTGTAATTTTGCCGCCACCTCTTAATCTCTTCTGCCTTTGTTACTTTCCTGCCATTTTGGTCATATATCATGCCCATCTTTGCATGAAACATTCCCTTCATATCTCCCAATTTTCATGAAGAGAATTCTGGTCCTCCCTATTCGATTGTTTTCTTCTATTTCTTTGCACTGTTCATTTAACAAGGCATTCTTATCTCTTCTAGTTATTCTCTGAAATTCTGCATTCAATTGGGTGTTTCTTCCACTCTCTCCTTTGCCTTTCACTTCCCTTCTTTCCTCAGCTATTTGCTAAGCTTCCTCAACAGCCATTTTGCTTTCTTGCATTTCTTTTTCTTTGGGATGGTTTTAGTTGATACCCTCTTATACAATATTGTGAACCTCCGCCCACCTCAGGCACTCTGTCTATCAGATCTATTTCCTTAACTCTTATTTGTCACCTCTACTGCATATTCACCAGGGATATGATTTAGTTCATACCTGAGTGGCCTAGTGCTTTTCCCTACTTTCTTGACTGTATAGAGTAGTGGTAGTCAACCTTTTTCTACCAACCCCCACTAATGGATCTTTCTTGATGGAAAAATTTCCTTACCGCCCACCAGTTTTTGCGCAAGTGCAGAATATTTTTTAGAAAGGAGGGTGTTTAAAAAAAGAAAGAAATGTACATACATTTATCTTTTTATTTCTACTTTATGCGTGTTTATAATGTTTTTAACTTTATAAAATTTAATTAGAAAACAATAAAGTAAATTGAAATTAGCTTTACTAGTGATTAATGAGATCTTTGAGGCTGATGCTGCGAGACTAAATATTTGATATCTGATTCGATTTTCGTAAGGAACAAATGAAGGTCTCCTCTTTCGGTGCTTTTCCTTTTTATCTCCTTTTTTATCTTCCTTAGGGCTATATACAAAAGTAAGGCTGAGCTAGGTAGCCCACTTATTATTATTAGCCAATAACAATTCTCTCCTGCCTTTTCTTTCTCCTATTTTGCAACTGCTCTGCTCCGCTTCTGCCTGTGCCTGCTATCAGTTTCTACTCCTCCCCTTCTTCTTCCCACTGTTTGCTTGTGCACGTGCTTGCGCTCGCCTGCCCACTCGCACAAAAGGAGGTTTCAACCTCTGAAATCCCCACCGTCCACCTGGAATCCCAAAACGCCCACTAGTGGGCGGTAGGGACCAGGTTGACGACCCATGGTATAGAGATTCTCCATCTTTGGCTGCAGAGCACATAGTCAATCTGATTTCTGTGTTGACTGTCTGGTGATGTCCATGTGTAGGTCTCTTGGGTTGTTGGAAAAGAGTGTTTGCTATGACCATTGTATTCTCTTGACAAAATTCTATCAGCCTGTGCCCTGCTTCATTTTGTACTCCAAGTCCAAACTTGCCTGTGATTCTGGTTATCTTTTGCCTTCCTACTTTTGCATTCCAACCCCCCATGATGATAAGAACATCATTTTTTGGTGTTAATTCTATAAGGTGCTGTAGGGCTTCATAGAAAAATTCCATCCTCTTCAGCACCAGTGGTTGGGGCATAGACTTGGACTACTGTAATGTTGAATGGTTTGCCTTGGATTCGAACTGAGATCATTTTGTCATTTTGGGGATTGTATCCCAGCATTGCTTTTCCTAGTCTTTTATTGACTAAGGGCTACTCCATTTCTTCTGAGGGATTCTTGCCCGCAGTAGTATACCAGATGGTCATTTGAATTTAATTCACCTATTCCTGTCCATTTTAGTTCGCTGATTCCTAAGATGTCAATGTTCAGTCTTGTCATCTCTTGTTTGACCACATCCAGGTTGCCTTGATTCATGGATTTTACATTCCAGGTTCCTATGGAGTATAGATCTATACAGCATCAGACTTTCCTTTCATCACCAGATACAGCCACTGCTGAGCGTCGTTTCGGCTTTGGCCCAGCCGCTTCACTCTTTCTGGCGCTACTAGTAATAGCCCTCCCCAGTAGCTCTTCCTCAGTAGCATATTGGACAACCTCCGACCTGAGGGACTCATCTTTCAGCATCATATCCTTTTGCCTTTTGCTATTCTGCATGGGGTTTTCATGGCAAAGATACTGGATTGGGTTTTCCTTCTCCAGTGGATCAGGTTTTGTCAGAGCTCTCTGCTATGACCTGTCCGTCTTGGGTGGCCTTACATGGCATAGCTCATAGCTTCATTGAGCTACACAAGCCCCTTTGCCAAGACAAGGCAGTAATCCATGAAGGGGCCACGTTCTAAAATAAGGTAGCTATTTTACTTTCCTAAAATGCCGTCTCAAATTTACTGTTTAATGCTTTTCAGACTGCGTCATAGCTATTGTAGCAATGTTTAATTTATAAGAGTAACAAACGCCAGGATAACTCTGGATGGCATGTGGTAATACAATTATTACCAAAATAAGACAAGTAAAACGTATAGTTCATTTATATGCAGTTACCAAAACTAAACATGAGTTTTAATTACAGGAATCACACGTCTATGGTCTGGAAACTGACTGTTCTCCTGAAAAGAAATTTCATTCACCAGAAGGTAAGCTTGCCACAGGAGGTGCATTCAAATGCAGATATTCTTCATGTTAAGAAATTTATATATATATATATATAAATAAAGATAACGCTTACTCTTTTGCAGGTACTCTTACAAGCACATTTTACAAGGTAAAGGCAAAAATTATTGAACTCCTTTAATAATGTTATAGCAACCTATGCTAAATTGACATTTTTATTTCAAAGGAAGTATTGCATACATTATTCAGGTATGAGTTGACTTCCGTATTCTCTAAACCAGTGGTGGGCAACCTTTTTTTTCAACTGAGCCAAATCTCGCCAAAACCACGATTGAAATTTACTTTGAGAGCCACATTTTTAAAACCGACAATACATAGGATGGTACACTGTTTTTAGTTTCAATAAGTTTTTATTGAGAATATTCTGCATACAAGTATCCACATAGGTTGGGAGGATACAAATAACACAACAAATAAAACAAAAACTTTAGAACGATATTATTTATCGATAACGTTAAATTCCGTAAAATTTGCCTTACAATGTAGAGAAAATTACATCCTGACATTGACTGACAAAGTCACAACCACTAGTGTGAACATTGGCCTTGCATTTCCTTGGATAGTTTGAGTAAGTCAGGTTTGTATGTTGTTGTTTTTAATTTCATCTCTCTCTCCCACTTTCTTTCTTTTTTTCTTTTTCTTTCTCTCTCTCTCTCTGGCTCTTTGTCTCTCTCTCCCTCCCTCCCCCATCTCTGTCACTCTGTGTGTGTGTCTGTCTGTCTGTCTCTCACTCACTCTGTGTGTGTGTGTGTGTCTGTCTCTCCCTCTGTCTCTCTCCCCTCCCTTCCTCTCTCTCTGTCACTCTGTGTATGTGGGTGTGGGTGTCTCTCACTCATTCACTTAATCACTCACTCTGTGTGTGTGTGTGTCTCTCTGTCTGTCTATCTTTCTCTCCCTCCCTCCCCCCCCTCTCTCTCTGTGTGTGTGTGTGTGTGTGTGTGTGTGTCTGTCTGTCAGTCTGTCAGTCTCTCTCTGATTCCCTCCCTCACTCCCTCTCTCTGTTCCTCTCTCTGTCTGTCTGTGTCACTCACACACACACACACACACACACACACACACACACACTGTGGTCACCTTGTTGAGTGTTCCAATCACATTTGAAACACTCAACAACTGGCCTGCATTTATGGTATTTTGCAGCATTCTGCAGTCATAGGACCAAAATTGGTTGTCACTCGCCCGGGCTTTTGCAGAAGCTTCCCTCCGAAGCCCGAGAGGAGGGAGGGGAGCGGGCACCCGGCACACAGAAGAGCCGCATTAAAGGGTGTAAAGAGCCGCATGTGGCTCCCGAGCCGCGGGTTGCCCACCACTGCTCTAAACCATTTAAATCTTGGTTTTCCAGTACATCCACAAAACATATTAGACTTTTAGTTATCCACAATATTGTAGTCCCATGCATGTTTATTCTGAGGCCTGCTTCCTCTTTTTTATTATAACGTTTTTTTTTCATTTTCAGAACAAATAACCACATGTATACTATTACATAACCAACATTATATTACATTGTTAAATGTTTACATCAATTCATCTTATCATCAAATCCCAAAAATGATTATTGGCTCGCTCTCCATACACCGTTTTTATACCCTATCCATAACTTTCTTCTCCCTCTTTCCTCCTCCTCCCTACCTCCTTTCTTCCCTCTGTCGTCCTTCTCTCCTCTCCTCTACTTCCCCTTCCTCTCTCCCCTTTCCACTCCTTCTTTTTCTCCTCCTCTTCCCTCCCCCCCGCCCTCTCTCCTATCCCTCTCTTCTTCCCTTACCTTTCTCCTCTGCTCCGCATTCTTCATCTCATTTACTTGGCGTATTTCAGTCACTGAGCGAGCTCCATTTTATGTTGATGGTATTTATAATTCCATCTCAATATACATATTTAATTTTAACATATATCTTCCTCCTTTTTTTAAAATAAAAAAGTATACATATTTTTAAACCCCCCCACCCCCCAGCCTATTTTTGGCGGGATGTAGACCTGGTTATGATTCCCAGCTATTCTCATCATTATATTTATATAGTTATGCATCATTACACGCCCCAAATTTGTAGTTCTGTCTTTATAATCTCAATAATTTTCCATTATAAGCTTATTTCATGTTTCCCTTCCATTTTTCCATATCTTGACTTAGCTTACCTTTTGGGCTTTTGATTTAACCCTCCATTTCCCCCCCCCCCCTTTTTTTTTTCTTTCTGCCAAAATCCCGAACTGTCCATCAATATTATTTCTACTCTCAAGGGTCTTTGCCTTTTCCAAATTCTGATTTATGACTGTTGGTTGATTAAATCTTCTTATCAGGCTTTTCATCCCGTCTCCTACATGCTCCTACTCAGTTGCTTTGGCCAGAGGCCAGCTTCTTGTGCAGCCATGTTGCCATGCTGCCTCCCCAATGCCAATTCAGAGAGCAAATCTCCAACCTATGAGGGACCTGTTGCACTCCCTCTGGGTCTGATGAGAAGCTGCCCCTTCTTCACACACCCCCACAGGGAGGTTCTGATCCAAAAGGATCTCGGCATTGGTTTGTCAGACAGAGTTCATGTGAGGCTCTTGAGAGCCCACACTTCCCTCTTCTGTCCAGCTGAAGAACATCCGGTCGACTCCCCGGCATGCTTCCTCTTATTGGATCCCAAGAGCCATATGTCAATTCTCTCTTATTAGTGAATCTAATATTTTATTGCCCCTCTTGTCTTTTTGAGCCCAACTGTTTTAAAGCCTGGAAAATTCCAACGAAATGTGGAGTGAGGATGGAGACAGGCAGACACTAAGAGTTCAATATATTTTAAGTCTTTGTGTGCCTCTTCCCCCAATCCTGTTTGGAATTTAGAGCAAAGGGAAGATGAAAGACGCAAATTTATTTTTATCCTAATTTCTAGCCAGCTGGCAAGGAATCATATTGGACACCAATCAAAACATTCTGTGGTTGGAACCTTCTGCTTTAGAGGTAGAATTACTTTAGTATTGGTAGCAAGGTTACTGTATATTAAGCTGTTTTAACAGTAAATAGACAATCATTGTAGTTTGCATGTAAGTCCAACAATTTCAGCAACAATTGTTATGTTGAACCCACACAAATATTTTCTTGTTTCTTCATTTATGCTTTCTTTTTTTTTCTTTTCTTTTTTGAAATATAGTACATCTTTAACCATCATTAAATTGGTCTCTGAATTCCACCCAATGAATACTTAGGACTTTTCACTAAGTATTTTTCTTAGATCTAACTGTAATTTTTGGAGGGCTCTGATCTCGCTGGTCTTTCATAAGGCTGAAAAGATCTGGTTTGGGCCTAGGCTTGGGGTCCTGAGTGTGTGAAGGAACCCATCTCTTGTTGATTGTGATACTTTCCTTGGCTTCTGTATATTTTAGGTTTTGTATTTGTAGTGGGATTTGTTTTTCACTTATTGTAATGTTGTTCACCTCCTGGGTCACTTGTGGAGATGGGCAGCTGTACAAACTGATCAAACAAACAAGCAAACAAGGAATATTTTATTTATTCATCTTTACTTTAAATATGTATCTCCAACTTATCTCCCTAGGAGAGGTGGTGAACCTGAAACCTTAATACTAGGCCGAAGCCCATTTTGTAACCACCGGAGCTTTCTCTGACTATCACTGTTGAAAATTAATGGCAGTGTCATGCTATTTTGACTCAAAGATCTAAATACCCAGAATAAGTCTTAAAAATAGGTTAAATATGGCTTTAAAAAATGATTTTCTGAAAATCTCTCATCCAAAACTGGGAGAACAAATGGAATATCCTTGTCCCTCTTGTATTTTTATCATGTCTCCCACCCATAAACATTTCTGTGATGTCAACTGTGATTCTTACCCATTCAGCATATAAACCAGCCTGTCAAAGTTGACCCCCTTCTTTAGAGATTTCCAGCAACCCACAACATAAATGAAATCATAACATAATTATAAAATAAAACAGCAGAGAAAAAGCAATTGACTAACTAAAATCCTAAAATAATGATTTTTAAATTTAAATTTGCCAAAAGTCCAGAAAGCCTTTATCCCTTCTGAAAAACTATTAGGAAGTGGGATGTGATCTCTAGACTTTCATACTTCCTCTTTGATTCTTATGTGTGTCTCCATTTGTCTATCATCTGTCTTAAGTCTTTCCAGGAAGATTATTTTATTGAACTCTGGAATCACATACAATCATTTGAAAAAAGATATACCGTATTTTCTAAAAGGAAAACTATCAAATTGCCGTAGGGGAAAATGAGGCAGAGAAACATTGGGTAGCTTTGATTTTTCTTTCAAGTAATTGTACAATATTTAAGTATGAGTTGCACATCTGTGGAATTTCTGAGCCCAACATATGGAATTGTGTATAGGCTTGAGATGAAACACATAGCTCAAAATAGTCACTAAATTTTATAATGCATGTTTTGTTGATAAATATTACAGTGACTCTGTTCTTTTATAGGACCACTATAAAGTTGCAATTGAACAGTTGACAACTTTTAATATGTCAAAAAATTCTAGAATAGCACAGGTAGTATAAGTTTGCAAATCTCTTTTCAAAATACAATTTACTTATGCTTACATTTCAACGATTTTTCCAAGTTGCATACCAATCTTACTTTTGTTTAAACCATTTTACATTTTCCAGCTGAATTCCAACAGCAACAAACAAGGGCAATTTCATTCATGGAACCATGTATCTAATCAAGGCAATACTTCTGTCAGCAGGTAAATATGTATATATATATTGCTCATTCTGGAAAAAGAAATGAAATACAATAAGGGCACAAGCATCTTCATTAATAAACCACCAATCATTGAATTCATTTTAAAACACTCTTGGGAAATTATTTTTCTGGATGGATTAGTAGTACAGTGTGGCCAGACTGGAACAGGTGCGCATATGCGTACAGGTGAGGGTGCGGAGCCCCAAGGACCAGTTGGCCGGTGCTTGCATGCCTGGTTTTCGGCTGTTTTTTGGGCCATTTTCAGGCCATTTTGGGGCTGTTTTTGAGAGAGTTGAAGCAGCAGAAAATGTGTTAGGTTGTCATCCTGCAATGCTGAGAGGCCAATTACCTTATCTTAAAAAGATGAAAAACCAGTTGCTCTCCGACCTGGATGTTCTTACAGATGAGCACAACATTTTGCTGATAAGTCACACAGATTTGCCAAGTCATGATTTTTTTATGGGTGGGTGTCTGTTGTGGTGACCGGAGCAACATCCTGCCCTCTCATCTGAGAGTTCTTCTGATTTGTGAACTGTGATAAAGTAGATGAGGTGCCATATCTTTTCAGTCACTTGTGTGCTTGATTCTTGCCCCTTATGGGAAAAAATTAATAGATAAGTGTAAACTCTTATTTCAGAGTTTTCTATGAGGCACATCAGGGGAAACTGTAGTTTTTCATACAGATTTTGTGATGCCTTTTCATAAAGATAACTCTGTAAGCGCAATTTCAGCTTTTTTTCTTTTCAGAGACTTCAGTAAACCTGATGAAGAATTGCCATCTGGCTCCAGTGATGGCCTTATAAATGTAGGCACTCCTAATCCGGCGGCACATTCTTTTACGAAGAGATACCACCCTGTTTCTTATCCAGAAACTAAGAAGACCACATTAGAAAAGAACTGCAGAAAAGATGACGGAGACTGTCTCAAAAAGACCAATGAAGTTACCACTTCAGATTCTTACCTTGCTACGGATAGTAGCAGTGATGACATACATTCAGCAAGTAAATGGAAATCGAGAAAAAGAAATGTTAACACAGAAAACAAGCATTTAGTAGAAGAAAAGGAAGTGACTGAGAGTGAGAAAAGAAATATAACTTTGCTGAAATATTTCAGAGATCTAAATCTTAACATAAAGACAGACCCTTTCGCGTACCAGGAAGATGCTCCCTCTTCGCTTGAAAATGACAGGTTTCCCTACCCAGATTTTCTTCCTTCGCCCTATAATAATTTGGATTTTAAAAAATTGTCGTTATCCAAATCTGACAGTTGGAAATCATCTATAAATCCACCACTTAATGACTCCCTTGATAAAATTGTCTCGCGTCTTGTAGAAATGGAAAGGTTACAGCACTTAACTATCTCCAGAGAAAAGAAAAGAGAGGCTGTTCCTGCAGTTGCGGCTACTAGCAGTCGTTCGATTCCTACCAAAGAGTTACACCAATCAAAACCGCCAAGGCCACTCGATTGCTTGTGTTGCCTGTTTAGGCCAGAAAAAGACGCTATAAAATGCACTTGTCCACACTGTCACGGTCACAAAAATTCTGCAACCTCTATACGTTCAGCCTCAAAGCCCTCGTGAGCATCATGCAATAACTTTGCGGTTATTGCAAAGTGCAATATTGAGTTAGCGCATCAGGATTCTGAGGAAGGGAAAAAAACTTTAAGGGAACTTTCAGCAAACGCAGGATGATGGTAGATGAGTAGGAATGAGGTGTCTAGGATATGGAATAGAAACATTTGTGTAGCAATAAGATTTAGTTGCTTGTTTCTTCCATAAGATTATGTTCTTAGATGACCTTAAATTGGCATTAAATGGTTTGTATGGATAAAACGACAGGTCCGGCAAAGCTTTCATGGACATTACTGTGTTGGACTACTCTGAATCTAGAATCACAGCCCATCTGAAAGATGTATATTGCAGCTTAGCGATCACCTCATTGTGTTTAAAAGAGGGAATAAACATTAAGTTGAAGAGTAAAAAATTGCCATATTTGAGGAAAAGTGCTGTTGCTTTACTGACAAAATATCGTTATTCCTTTTTAAGATTCATTTTACAACCAGTGTGGTAACTCTTAAAATTATATCTGTATGACCCTTAAGTGACCCTGAATCTGCCTTTGAGCGCAGAGAACATCCAGGAATGCTTAAAAAGCACCTGCAAATTGTTCAACTTGACAACTGTTCATTTAGTGTAGTTACAACAGTACTGAAAAAAGTGATGTGAGACCGTTTTTCAGTTACAACCTTTGCAGCATCCCAATGATCAAAATTCAGATGCTTAGCAACTGGTTCATATTTATGACTGTTGCTGTGTCTCAAGGTCATGTGATCCCTCTTTTGTGACCTATCAAGCAAAGTCAATGGGGAAGCCGTTCACTTAACAACCAGGTTACTAATCCACCGTAATGATTCCCTTAACAACCGTGGTAAGGAAGGTGGTAAAATGGGGCAAAACTCAACAAATGTCTCAGCAACAGAAACCTTGGGCTCAATTGCGATCATAAGTCGAGGACTCCATGCAGCCATAAAATATGGCTATTTCAACAAGGACCAGAATCGCCATTGCTTGCAATGCAGCTGTAAAGGGCAACCTTGTGTGACTGCATTGCTGGGTGGCAATCCCAGCAGCAGTCCTGGCTGCGGTTGTAACCTCAGAACTGCATTGTTTGCTAAGCAGGAAGAGGTGGGAATCCCAGGCAAGAAGTGCTGGAGGTGGGTAAGAAGATGGAACCTGTGCTATGGGGGTGACTTGAGCCAGCGCTGAGGCATAGATGGATTAAAGACCAAGTACAGGCTACAGCAAGTGTGTCAGTGTTGCAGAATGCTCGGGAGCTGGCTGGGAAATTCTTGGAGTTGAAGTCCACCAGGCTTAAAAGTTGCCAAGTTTGGAGACCCCTGCTATGGGGTGCAAAACCCTGGGATCTTGTAATCCACAGCAGGTCCCCTTGGGAGAAAAGTTGGCAAAAGCAACTTCAACCTTCTGTTTTGGCTTCCACTTTAGACATTTTTCTTGTGGGAAGCTGGCAGGGAAGATGGCAAATGGCAATCGTGATCCCGGGATCCTGCAACCATTTTACTGCAAGCCAGTTGCCAAATCATGCTCGCAATTGTGGAGGTGCTACAATGACTGGGTTGAGAACCTGTCATAAGTGTCATTCTTTCGGTGCTGTCATAACTTTGAACAGTTGCTATATGAGTTCGTGTGTGAATTCTGCAGTACTTGTCATTTTTGTAGAATTTACCGCACTGCTTCCGTTTTCATGGAAGGCAGTAATCATTTCTACACAAGGGGAAAAAAATGGTTGAGCCCAGTCTTTTTAGTTAATTTTAAAGACTGAAAAACAGGAAGTGACAATAGGTGCTGTGGCTTTAAACCTTTTAATTAAATAGAAATTGTATTATCCCATTTTCCACTGCTATACCTGGAGTAGAAAATATCTGATGTTGCCAAGATGCAACTACCAGCATTCTTAGCGGCTGGCCATGTTGGTAGGTATGTGGAGAATTGTTTAGACATTTCTGAAGAGCCATCTCATCAAATTTCTACCAAAAACACCTCCCAAATATTTATAAGCAGTAAAATGATTTTCTATAGTTTGCATTCAAACTCAAATAAGGCGGCTTATAGCACATTTAATACATTATGGTGATGTTCATGTTTCATGAACTGGAACCCAGTACCAGATAGTGTTGTCATGCTTTAAAAATTATTCAGAAGAGATGTTTGGAAAGACAAGTTCACCTTATAATGCTTGCATCCTTTTCCAAGCTTTTTTGAAATTTTGAACTGACTCAATACCAGAGTCACATCTTTGTTTCTACCGAGGTTTGCTATCTGTATACAAATGTAATTGTATAAGGTAAGATTGACCTTCAGGCACATTTTCGTTCAGGTACTTACAGGAACATAAATGAGAGTTAACAGCCATGAGTCTTCCCAGTGTTTGGATTTCAGCTCCCAAATTTCCCAACCAATGGGTCAGTAAGCCCATGCAGTATAGTCAAAATGTTGACTTGCTCCAAGGAGACTCAGATTCTAAGCCATCTTCATTCACTGGGCAATTTAGGGCAATAATTCTCTCATTCCAAACTATTTCAGTTTGTTGCTTTTGCTGTTGTGAAGCCAAAGGGGAGAATGCCTATCCTATATTCCCTATGCCCCACCCCCCCAATTGAACTCTCAACTAAAAGATACAATACAAACAAAATAAATACTGGAGGAGCACAGATTAAAGAATAGTGAGCTGGAGAACATGATTAGTTTGTAAAAAGTATCTCAGTTCTCTCACTGGGGAGTGGAGGAGCAACCACTAGAGAAACAGTAAATGAATAATGTGACATCTTTCTGTTTACCATCTATTAATAAATTGGTTCTGTATTACCAGACTGCTGGCACAAACAGTTACTGAACCCTATTACAATATAGAATAAACAAACTGAAAAATAAGCTTTATCAGAGGCAATGTTAAAAATAGAAAATGAAGCTTTATTAAAGAAATTTTCTGTTTTGTGCTGATTCAAAACTCTTGTGTTACAGCTTGTCAATTTCAGTGGCAAAGACGACATCATCCTGAATTTTCAGACTGGTTCAGCTTCTTGAGCTCACATCAAGCCATGTTAATTTCTGTCACAAATTTTCCACTTACCCTATATAGAAAGGGAAACATATTATTAGCAGATAATTCAATATTATTTACCAAAATTGTTCCTAAGAATTTTTTTGTGTTAATAACAATCTATGCAGTAGCACAAAACACCAATGAACAGAATAAAGCATAAAGTACTTAAAATATATTCCTAACTCTGAAATACTGTTACAGAAGTTAGGAATTTCAAACATCACATGCTTCTTCATAACCTCCCTTTGAGGATCTTTTGTTAAACTTAGATTGGCCTCCATGGGAAACCACCTTGTTCATAACATCTAATAGGATTGCTGGATAAGGCAAAAAGTAAACTACCAGTACAGTATGGATTGGATTAGATTGCAGAGTTTAGCAAAACCAGAATCCAAATGATCTTTTTATACAGACATCCAGATTCACATAACTCTGTTGCTTAAAACAATGCAAAAGGCCCGAATAATTTATGTCACTTTAACAGAGTGTCACAGAGTATTAATGGTTGGCAGCCCAAATATACTTTAATATATTACCTCTATGACTATACTATTATAAAGTCTTAAGCAGTTATGTTGGCAATCCTATAACAGCATTTGATTATACTTTGAAGGTGTGCATGGAGGCTCTATTAATGGATTTAAAATATAATCAGTTGCCTATTATCTCAGTTTTACTACAATAAAAATCTTATCATCCAGAAATGAAGCAAACATTTTTATAAAGAAAACCAAAACCAAAAAACATCACCACAAGAGTACTACGCTAAGAACTGCTGGCATGAGAAAGTGTAAATGAAATATATATCTGTGAGCTGTGAACAAAAGAATTTTTTTCTTAAAAAAAAAGACATAAGAATGTTTTGCATATCTTTTAGAGAACAGAAACCTTTGTTCATGTCTTCTGGTTGCCATCATCTTCATTTGAACGGCATCTATAACACAAAGAATAAGTAAACAAGCAACTTTGTTTTTTCTTAGGAAAGTTTAAAATGTTTGTAGCCATAAGTGAAGTAAGGGAGGGGAAGGGGGGGGGGAGGTTGTAGCTGCTACTGGAATTGTCATGACAACTGTCTTTTATTATTTGGAAGCAGGGACACGAACAAATGGTGAAGGCCATCACATTTTATGACATGTCATATTGCCATTAGATGTGCAAGGGAGGCTGATAGCACTGTCAAAACAGTATGCCCCTTTACTGTGTGTGCAAAAGATTATTAAGTTATATATATCTTCCTTTCAGTGAAGTTGCTTTCTGTTTCCTGCACAAACAAGAAACATTTTAAATAAGTTGACAATCACATTTACTACTTTTTAAGTAACTTTAGAGAGACAGCGTAGAGGTTCAAAATAGACATTATCAACTATTGTTGAAGTTTATTATTCCATTATAGTAGGGAACAGCTCCTAGGAAGCATCCCATTAGCAAACAATAGGTTTGGCTGCACTAAATATGATTCCGTTTTAAGTACATGCCTTTATGGGTTTTAAAAATCCTTATAAACTTCGGAATATTATAAATCATCTAAGTTTTAGCTAGGCAACATACACGAATCATCTGTTTTATGAACTGCTTTTAATAAAAAAATATTGGGCTGGCAAACAATTGATTCAGTTGGGTATCTTCATGATGAACAAACTATTTTTAAAGTCGTTGCTAAATGTTTATCTACACATGCTGTCAGAAATAACCTTGTTAGGAAGGTGAAGATGGTGTCTCAGCAAACCAGACCCCCTGGAGTAGGCGTTGAGTGGCCTGTGACTTGCTTTCCTTTGTCTCTCTCAGCACCATCAAAAAGGAAAAGTAAGAAAAACAGCACAAACATTAGTTAAAACCTGCATCTAATTCAATAACCTACAGGAATAAATTTCTTAACAATGAAAGCAGACAATATCTGCAGGGGGCTTGGGACAATATTTACATTGAATTGTCAATAATTAATAGTCTAAAAGGGGATCGCCTCTTTTAGTAATTGTTTTAATTAAAGGACTATTAAAAAGGAAAGTTCTTCTTATGCTTTACCTGAGTCGGCAACGCGGGAGACAAAAATCTTTTAAAAAGGGCTACCAATGCCTTGTTCACAAAAGACTTTATTATCTAATGATGCATACCGAAAACATACAGAAATCTGCATGGTCCACTTTACATGCAGCAGAACAATCTTCACTTTACAATAAGTGAATGTCAACTATTTTATGCAAGAGACAACACTTTAAAGTCACATTTCTTAAAGTTTCATTTACAAAAGAAATAAAAGGTAAAGAAGCAATTACCGCTTTTAAAAAGCAGCTGCTTTGTTCAAGAGTGGAAGGTTTATGCCTGTATTGAAAGACAACATGATCACAAATAATGAAAACAATGAACAAATGAAAACACCTTTAGCATAAAGCAGTACATTTTCAAATGACATACAAATAGCTAAAAAAATTTGTGGTGCTTTCTATCTGGCCAAGAGGAGATAAGGACTTTTGGAACCAGAGCTTAGCATTTGTTGTTAGTAAATGAAAATGACTTAAGTACTGGTTTTATGCCATCGTGAACTGTATTTAACAAAAGGTATAAAGTCTATGTAGCAAGTTGATATTTTTAAAAAAGTAATATAAACAGTACACTGAAGGCGCTCTCTCCATCAAGTGCACACTCCTCCACTTTTTTCCTTTGAATGTGATGATCAAACACAAGCTGGAATTATGCCACAGTTGTAATGCCAGAAAATAATATATATATATATATATTTATATATATTTATATATAGGTATATCTCCTTTATAAAACATGCAGGGAATTCTGCTAAAGAGTGACCGATTCTCGTTTGTCAGTTGATCCAGTACAATTAACATCTTAAACACCAGTGATGTTGATGGTTTAGCTTACCTTCAGTGTACTGAAAGTTGTACGCAACCTGCTTTAAAAGAGGAGACCATCCCTGTGGGCAGGCTCAAGAAGGAACAGACCCCCTTCGGCACTGACTACACCAAGGGCATGCTGCTGTGGCCTGCACGCACACACCTAGGAAAATGTAATATAAACAGCATTTATGCTGGCCATTTTTCAGAGACAAAAATGAAGCCAAATTTGCTAAAAACCAAAATCAACCACCCAGTCTTACTGATATTTCATCACAGATTTTTTTATATATATACATAGTCCATGTCCGCATGTGTGTATTATTTGAGAGGACCTGCAACCATATATTTTAGCACTGTACTCCTGTGCAGTCTTGGCAATTAAAATAATTCTACAGTGAAAAAATCTTCACGAGAGACAAACAGATTTACTCTAACATTTCTAAAAGAAATAATCCACCTTTGTGTTAATTGAAATATATAATTCTTCCTCAATTTTGCAGGGGAATTATTTATATGTTATATGTACATTTATAAATTGCAGTGAAACTTCATCAGTCTTTGTATATTAACTATTCAAACCCTTTGAATATCTTCACTGGATTTAAATTTTCTCCTGGATGAAGGCATGCTGTAGGGCTTGGTTGATACTAATCCGTTTAGCCGGGTCTAACATGAGGATCTGGTCCAACAAGTCCTTCAACTGGTGAACCTTTTTGCGCTGATCTTCGGGGAGGCGTTGGCACCCAATTAAATCTGCAAGCAGGTCCTTTGTTGGATTAATGGTGCTCATCACAGTCACTTTTTCCTACCAAGACAAGGGCAGCCAGCATTTATTTTCAAGATAAATGTAAAATTACAAAGAATATGAAATGGCCAGTCCAGTTAAGAGATTATACATTATGCAATTGAAATTTGGCTTTTAAAAGCAAAATACTTTCCCCAAATAATAACTGCACCATGGCCCTAGTGCTGTCAATTAGAAGAACAGGAAGAGGAAAACAAAACCTCAACAATATAATAACTACAGGTAGTTCTCAATTTACAACAGTTCATTTTAGTGACCTTTCAAAATTACAAGACTTTAATGCATCTTTTTTTCCTTGGATCTTAATGTTTTCAGAGTTTAAGCGCAGTGCTAGAGCTTCAGGAATGTCACCGTAATTTAACATAAAGTATGTTTCTTTATAGCCTAGAGTCATAGCTACCTGTTTCCCATAATGTTTGGGTTAAAAAACCTAGATCTTTAAGAATAATAGCATGAAAAAGACAAAAGGATCTTTTATAAATAAATGCAACCAAACCAAACAAATGTTTTGGTCAGCTCAGGTTTATCCTACTCATAACATACGCACCCCCATATATTTGAATTCTTTACTATACCTCATAATTTTCTGTAAACCAAAGACTTTGATTTGTGGAAGATTCTTACATATCGTAATACCTTCATGCAACATTTTAATTAAGGATGCCACAGAAAGCAATCTTGCTTATTCTATTACTTACCCTTTCTGTTACTTTATCTACCTCTATGTACATAAAGTTGAGGTTTTGATCGAAGTGCTGATCTTTGAACACTCCTTTTCGGATCATCTGGAAAAAACAGCATTAAAAAATATTAAAAGTGCGGCTTTTAAGTGTTCATCCTAAAAACAGTAAACCCATTTATTTAATGACTGGTGAACACAAAAATGAATGTTTTCTTTAAATGAAAAAAGACTTTCAATCATTCTGTCATACACTATAGGTTTAACTCCAGAAAACTGAAACAAGTCTACCCCACCCTTCCACCTAGTATTGGATATTTCAAGGGGGAAAAAACCACCTCGTCTTGATTTTTATAAGGATTTCATTTCTTTACCTTGTTTGGCATCTTTCCTTTGAGGTCCATAGCAAGTTTCAACATATGATTATTGGTTTTCCCAGCAAATAATATTTTCCCAGTGTAAAGTTCATACAATGTACAGCCTACAGACCACATATCTATACCGTAGTCATAGATTTTGCCTATAACTGAAGGAGAATGATTTTAGATATTTGGTCATATTAAACTACAATAAATATCATTACTTTTTCTAAAAACAGCCTAGCAGAAAAGAGAATGAATTATAATGTCTGGAGTATTTCTATATTTTTATCACTCAGATAAGTGTCTATGCCACTAACTGTATTTTTTCTCGTTTCTTCCTTATTTTGTCATTTACAAATAACTGATGGAAATACTAGCTGTCTTCTGTAAAATCAACTATTAAGTGGGACATGAAGAGAGATTGGGTAAAATAATACTGCATGATATAGCAAAGTCGGAGTCACATTATACTGTTTCAAATGTGCATCTCTGATTTCCATTCAATCGGAAAAAGCAGGGTGGGTAAGAATACGATAACACACATGCAAAATTCCATGTTAAATTCTTTATCTGTCAGGCAGGTAGTCAGATGATGGAGGGGCTCCTCCAGTGAACAGAAGGAAGGACCAAAAAGGATAGATGAACCAAGTTGTGAGGAGAGAATCAACCAAAAGGAAAAAAAGATTGGGACGAACAAACTAAGGATCGCAGAAAAAGGCAAAAGTGGTGGCATAGTTCTCAACAAGGAAAAAAAAAGAGGACTTAAATAAATTAAAGAGGTTAAAACCCCAAACCATGAGGTAGTGTCCCCTACCTTCCATTCAGCTGTAATCTAAGCTTCAGATTCCAATTTCTATAAATATTTTCATATTAATTAGGGATTATACATATCTGATATCACACTAAATAATGATATCAATCATAAAATTCTATATTAAAGTTCATTCTAAATTCAGAGTAGATTAACTTACTAATTTCAGGAGCACGGTAAAATCGACTAACAAGATACGGTGTGATATCATTGTCAGCAACATGTGAAGCTGATCCAAAGTCACAAAGTTTTAAAATGGTTTTTGATTCGTTCACCTAAAAGTGAAAATAATAATTATGGATAAAAGTAATAAGTGGCACTACTATACGTGTGTGCGCACACACACATTCAATAGAAATCCCTCTTTTTTTGATAATTTATTATACACACAAAACACACACGATAATCATTACACTTAAATGATCTGCTATAGGCTATTAAAAATAGAATAGTGGACACAATAACCCCTTGGTCTATAATCCAGGTGGATACTTTCTAAGCAAAAATGTCAAAATATTGAGAAGCTGATGATGTTGCAATGTATTGATCTTACTTGTGAAGGTGCTACATTTCCTATTAAAGAGGAGTTTGTAGCAACATTGTCAAAAACATCTGGAATTTATGCACTTGATAATTCAATAAAAACAAAGTCACAATAATTCAAACCATAAGCCATTCACATTTTTCCACTTTTGACATATAATGGGCAAAATACTCTTCTACATATCATCTGAACAATGTTTTGCACTTTCAATAGAAATCCCCCCTTTTTTTTACCTGCCAGGGTAATCCCTAGATTATGTTGAGGCCACACACACACAAAATGCAATGACAGTATGACAACAAGAGCAACTGATATGGCAATTCAGCTGTAATGTTACAGATGATAGAGGAAGAACCATCATACTAAGCATTTTAAATAACTTTTGCAGAATACTCAAGAAGTTTAGACAGTCAACTGTAATGTATCTTTTATTGCATTAAAATATTCTATATCTTTAGATATTTTGCAGGATAAAGATTTTTCATTCTCATAGAAGCTGAAAATTAACATAAATAATATAATACTTTTGTCTCTTTCAAAGAAATATGCTATAGAACTATAACTGAGATTACCTACCAAAATGTTATCTGGTTTGATATCAGCATGTAAAATGTTGCATCTTTTCAGAAGTTTCAAGGCCAGGAATAACTGCTGACTATAGGATCGCACAGCTTTTATATGGAGACCAACATCTTTTCCATATTTCTTTAGAACTTCTCGTAAATTCATACTAAAGAGAACCAATACAATGACATTTTTAAAAGAGGTGGAAAGAGGAATTAGTACTTGTTAAAATTATAATATAGTGGATTTATAAATATTTTGCATGAGCAGAAAAACACTTCAGATTGCTCAAGATGTTTCCTTAAATTACTTTCCTTCTTATGAGCTAGAAAGCCATAAAAATCCATAATGAATAATTGGTTCACTTAATTTCTGCAGCATTTGCCCAACGTCCACAAAAAGGTCATAAAATCGAGTCCAGTCTCTTGATGATCCACTTTACAACAGTCATGACTTTTTATTGTAATTGCCAGGCTCAATTATATCATAACTTGAGGACTGTCTGCATTGGAACATTTTCTATTGGCTATTACTTGATGAAACAAAATTCAAGAGTTCAAATACTGTATTCTGCATCCAAAAGCCTTTTGAGAAGTTCAGCCATAGAAAGAGGAAATGAGAACAAACTATTTGTTCCTCTATTTCTCCTCCCCAGGGCCACATGTATAGAAATGGTGACAATTCTTCTATATTATTTTTGACACATACAAAAACTGCCCAATTGCTTGTTTTTAATCATAACTGAGAAACACATGGAGGTTTGCAATTCTGAATGTATCCTGAAGGTTAAAAACATTAAGACCTAGGAGAGACACATCCAGAAACCATGTTCAACAAACCTATACAAAACTAATAATTAAATTTTCAGTTTTAGATACGTCCGGAAGCACATTAATAGAGCACAAGGGAATACAAGTAGTGCTCAATTTACAACCAAAATTAAACCCAACATTTCTGTTGCTAAGTAAGGCAGTTGTTAAATGAATTTTGCTCCATTTTACAATCCTTTTGCCACAGTTGTTAAGCCAATCACTGCAGCTGTTAATTGACTCATTCAGTGATTAAATAAATTTGGCTTCTCCCATTGATTTCGTCTGTCAGACGCCAGCTGGGGAAGGTTACAAATGGTGAATGAAACAATGAATACATGCCAGTTGCTAAATGCCAGAATTTTTACGATGTGACCACGGGGATACTGCAAAGATTGTTAAGGTGAAAACCAATCATAAGCCATTTATTTCAGTGCTGTCATAACTTTGAACTTCACTAAACAAATGGTTGTTAAGTCTAGGACTAATTTTACACAGATTTTACATATACATTAGAAACACAACAAGCCAGTTCATAGGTAGGCTTTGTTTAGCAATTGCCCCCTTTAGTGACCATTTGCAGTTACGACAGAGATGAAAAAAACCCTGCAACCAATGTCTGTCATTTATGATCTTCGCAGGTCTGCAAAGCAAAGGTGAAATATGACAGTAAGTACAGTTGCTGGTCCCAATTGTGATTGCTACATGATACCTGACAGTACTGGCATCAATCTTCACATTTACAGCTTACATAATAACATCAGTAGTGTTACTAGTATTCATGGCAACAGTCATTCTCTTTGTTTCACCAAGTAAGCATATTATCTACTGTGAACCTTCAAGACTAAGTAACTGCTTAAGTAACTGCTGTTTTATCCTAATAACCCCCCCCCCCCCCCAATTCCAAATCACCATACTCAATCTGTAATTTTGGGAACATGAACTATCTTGCACTTGGGTATATGAGAAGTTTCTCTTAAATCACAGCACTTGTAAGAACTCAGAATGCATAAAATGATGCTATTCAAAATGGCTCCACTCTTCTGGGAATGGGATAGACAACGCCAATGGTGTTTATTGATTTATAACTGAAGCAAAAACAGATTCCTCGACTTACAACAGTTCATTTAGTGACTCTTTGAAGTTACAACGGCACTGAAAAAGTGACTTAGGACCATTTTTCACACTTACAACCATTGCAGCATCCCCCATGGTCACATGATTTATATCCCCCTTGGTCACGTGATTTATGACAGTTGCAGTGTCCTGGGCTTATGTGAGCCCCTTTTGCGACCTTCTGACAAGCAAAGTCAATGGGGAAGCAAGATTCACTTAACATCTGTGTTACTGTAGTGATTCACTTAACAACAGTGGAAAGGTCGTAAAATGAGGCAAACTCACTTAACAAATTTCTCACTTAGCAACATAAATTTGGGTCTCAATTGTGGTCTTAAGGACTACCTATATTAAAAGGGATTGTCGCATTTTGATTTTTTTTCACTTTATTTTTGTCAGACAAAAACATTTCTCCCAACTGCTTCAAACTTTCAGGAAATTTTCCATATGTAGTTCTGTTAAAACTTTCTCTACTCTGGACTCATTTCATGCTGCTCTGCTAGGTCAATTAATCCACAAGAGGAATTTGTGATAGGCATGATGGAGTGTAATAAATGAATGGATGCTACGTGAGATGGGTGGCTGCATAAGTGTAGTAGATAAGATTCTTTATCTTCTTTGAAACTAGAACAAAACTTAACACACAAAATGCATTTTTACAAAAAACTGTAGAATAATATTTTAAAAATGACTCATTATAAATATATGTTAAAAATGTTTACATAGTATTTTTTATTCTTCAAATTACTTGTAAAAGACTATTGAAAAGAGCAGATGTGCTAAGTTCATTAACTAGATTTGTATGAAAACCAAGCAGCTAAGCAACAGATGGGTGATTGTGAAAACTTATTTGCGTTAATTACAGTATGGATGTTTCTTAGAAACTGCAGTGTTATTTTTCAATGTCCACTTCAAATAAAACTGACAGAAATTTAATGCTAAGAAAACAAATTATCTTTTCAAGCTAACAAACTGCTTCAATATTTGCACAGAAATTAAAGGATGTTATGTTAAGTGTTTCAAATACACATTTAAAAAATTATGTCCTCCACTTATTGATTTTATACTGTTTCTTCTTTGTCAGAATTCACAACGTTAATATTTTATTACTTAATCAAGAATTATATGTTACAACTATTGGATAAAAACTACTAATATATGACAGAATTGTCTTAAATTTGCTGATTGGAACAGGAAAGTGTATGTGTACCCTTAAACTGTAAATACATGAACAGATTTATATTAATCCTCAAATATGTTCATGAAATATGAAAAATGACATTAACCTGGTGGAATAACTATTTCAGAAGCATAATAACAATGTAAAACTTCATAAATCAGTATGTTATGATAAAACTTATTTTTAAAGGGGCTTAAATTTACTTTTTGATACATACCTCAGAGGTTCAAATACTAGACAAAGGTGCTGCTTATGGTAAAAATGTCGGAACAAACGTAGACAATGAAATTTGTCATCAGGGTCTGCATCATTAAGTTTCTTCAAGAATTCAAGTTCTTTTAAACCAGTTTTTTGCCTGAAAAAATATGTATTTATTACAGTAGCAGAACACAAAAACCAAAGTCTACTTCCATGTATATTCAATCATGTAATTTTCAATGTTATAGTTTTCCATCAACATTTCAAAAACGTTCCAATTTAAAGTGCATATCCATTCAAAACCAAATCAATTAATAAAAATGCAAATTCTGGGCACACTTGGTTTTTTTTAAAATCCTGAAATGTGTGTGTGTGTAAAAGAGAGGGGGGGAGGCAGGGAGGGAGGGAGAGGGGGGGAGAGAGAAGAACTATGAAAAATAGCATTTTAATTCTTACTTATTCCTTTCCTATTAAATATAGCAAAATCTGGGGATATGTAAACTGTTTAGGCATACAGTGTTCCAAGCATAGGAACGGAAGAGGAAAAATGCATTGCACATATTTTGGTCCATAAAACAGAATAGGATTGCCTTATTCTGGATGTCATTGAGAAGAGGCTGTTCCTGGTAGAGGTTGCAAAAGTTAAGAAAACCAATGAGATATGCCATGATGAGAATCTGCTCTTTACTGGGGATATCACTAGGCAATAGCTATGGGAGTGCAGGGAAAGAAGACACTGGAAGGTAAAGGAAGCAGATCAGTGGGATCTGGCAGGGTAGAAGCTGCTGAGAGTAGCATGGGAGATGTGTACTAGTGTTGCCCCACTTGCCCTGCACATTTAAGCCAGGATTCCACTGCAACCTGCTCTGGAAAAAAATAATAATAACCCTAAAAGTCAACAAATTTTCAATTTGCCAAACTGCAATTGACCCAATATGGCTCAAACAAGCTTCTAAGTGATTGTTTGTTCCAAGCTTGGAACAAAACATAATTTCCGTTCTGTGAAGAACAACTAAAGTTAAGGAAATAGACAACATTTCAAATTTTCTGTAACATGGCTAAGTCACTAATAAATATTTACACGAGGCCAAACAATTTGCATTTTCCCACATGCTATTCGTTAAATTACGGAAAACATCTGATTTAAATATATTAATGATTTAAGCAATATGACATATGAAAAAACCCTGTTCTCTAGTGACTAGAATTAACTGCTGAAGTCCATTAATTTCAGTTAATTATACATATTTGTTATTTGCTATTATTACTGAATGATCCAATACAATCAAAGGCATTTAAACTTTCTCACTTACATAAGTTCATTGTTTCTAATGATCTTCACAGCCACTTCTTGGTTTGCTCTCGCCACATCTCTGGCTCTAACCACATTACTGAAAACTCCTTGGCCAGTGTAACCATACACATTGTAGCGTTTATCTAGCACTTCACCTATGTTAACACCTGGAACAGGGAATGGAAAAGAAAAGCATGTAAGATGCCCTGTATATTCAAAACAAAGCACAAGAACTAGTGAGAGCATGGCTACATACAAATTAGTTATGCAGAATGAAGACACTTTAATAGTAAAACAGGTCACAAAAATAAAAGTATTTGAAATAAAATTGGTGATATTCTAGAAAGTGACAAAGGAAAATGAATGAACACATGGTTGACAATATAAATAAGACTTTGTTTTCTGCTTATCTTTTATCTTTTGTTTTTAAGATTGTAAAAATTGTGAGTTTTGGATGGATTTCTATCACTAGTGTGGGAGCTGCCAAAAAATTTTATATATCCCCCTTACCTTTCCCCATAAATGTATAAAAACCAATAAAATTTTTGGGAAAAAAATAGTAAAACACATTAATTTACCAGTTTTATTCAGCAGATAACGCAAAAGAAATTTAGCAACTGTACTCACGGTAATATCCTTCAGCATCTGTCCAGTTATCCCTGAGATTTGGATTTTCTTTGAAATCTTTTCCAAAGCCAGCAGCTCTAAGACGTGCACTCTGAAATAAAGACAAGCTTTTTCAGCACGTTTTAAATATCTACAGCATATCTATCCATCCGTCCATCCATCAGCATACAATAATTTGTGATAAGTAGTATTAAGCAACCTATACTACAGTACCTTCTACTAACCTAAGAGTAAGATACTAGTGCATATTTAACTAAAGTTAAAAATATTTTAATGTTTACCCATTTATATCCCACTGAAAAATTGCACAATCACTCCTTCAAGATTGTAAAAATGGTTGAAGAATCATATTTAAAATCATATTCTAAACTGTTTCTTAAAATAATTCAGTGAGTTTTAAGAGGTTTTTATATATTTCTTTCATTAAAACAGTGCTGCATTTCAACAAGCATGATAAAATATATCTATTAGTGCACCTACGTCAAAATATGCAGCAAACATATCATCTGATTCTGTAAACATATCAGGAGCTGTGATTTTCTTCTGAGATGAACCTTAAGCAAATATTTAAATAATTAGACTTAGAACAAAAGAAAATGAAATGATAAACAAGTTTATACACATACACACACACAATGTTATTAATCTGAGATCATTTTGGATGACATACACATAATTACAATCCATAAATAAACCAACAATCAATAAACAAAATGGTCAATTAAAATCTATGGGCTTGAAATGACTGAAAAATAAGGTTTTCATTTAGCACCAGTTAAGATGGTTAATTTTAAAATTCTGAATGGAGAAAGCTGTGCTACCTCAATTCAAGAGAAAATAGGAATTAAGACTTGAATATCCCAAAACAGCTTTTCTTAACAGTTTAAACTACAGAATACACTCATTTCAATTTTTAGAGATTCCAAAATTAAAACCTGCAACCTATATACTACTAAAGCTCTCAACATGATCTTGAACTGGGTGTAATGGTGCATCATAGGCTAACAATTTTTGAACCAAGGTCTCTCTAATGGGCTAATTTACAGAATGTGTCTAAAATTCAGTATAAATGACTCCTAAGGGAATGAAACTTGGAAAAGCTATGACTACTTCAGTGTTTCTGGCTGCTGCTGCATTGTGCTGTGGTCACATAATCATTTTCAATGTTCTATGATAGTTTCCCAGCCAGTCTCACAATCCCGCCTTACTCAGCAGCAGACACTTACTCCTTCCTTGCTGGGAAGAAAAAGGGAGGGGAGGTTTTCAACACTCTCTGCCAGATTCCCACAAGAAAACTCAATGGGCAAGCCAGCAGAAAGTTGTTGCTCCTGCTCCCAGTGCTTTTGGTCATTTGGGTTCTGTTTAGGAAAGGAAATATATCTGAAATGTGACCCAACGGAGCATGGGTTTTCTAGTACATCTTAATTTTTAAACTAGAAGGATGTTTTATAGCTCTGGTCAGTAAAACTAGGTAATGTACATCAATTGATCATTGCATATGGGCAGTTTTTCTGCTTTTTAAGAATATAAGGATGACAGTGAGCGGAAATACTCATACTAGCTAAGAGAGATTAGCATTTAATTCAATTTTCTACTTTTCGTTTGTAAGAAATCTTAATATTAAATACATGCCACTATATTTATTATTACAGTATTAAATAAACTTTGAAATGCTAATACATGGTGCTGTTTAGAAATATGTACACTGTGTCCTTGTCTGATATATTGTATTAAGTGAATTAAACTACTGGTAGGTGAAATTCCTTCATTTAGTTCTATAAAAAGATTTGCAAAGAGAAACAAGAAGTAGTTTCTCTTATCGTTTGCAACTCTATATGCCATGAAAATGCACTTCAGAAGGTTCCCAGACAGAACATTTTTGAGGACAAAAGAATATTGCAGGAAGGGGAGAGGAATGAAAGGAGAAAATCACATTGCAGGAAGAGAAGTCTGCCCAGCACCACAGTACACTTCACCTACTGTGCTAAAGACTTAACAGGAATTTGTAAAGTGTATAAACCTAAGTCTATCAAGATGAATATATTTGTGTCTTCAGTGTCTCAAGTCCATCAGTGACTTCAGTCATAATCTAGCTAATTTTCTATTTAGCTACAAGTAACAACATTATATTCAATTATAAATTAAAGACATAAATTGCTTCACCTAGCTGTCCTAATGTAAATATCTTGCTGAATGTATTAAAAACTCTGTAATTGTTACCATTATTTTGTTCAACTGCCATGAGGTTGTGTTTTGCCTTCACTGAGGCTTCAAAAGTGTCCATATTTTCTCGTTCATACTCTTTAACATCAGCTGTGACTCGTTCAAGAATGCCTTCTGGTGAGTTGGAACGACTGCGAGTACTGCTTTGAGGGCTGCTTGGTTCAGATGGCACTGACATGTTACTATCCTCTGTTAAGTACTTATATTTCTAAAAAAGGGAAAAAAGCCATAATTTATATTGGACTTGATAATGAGATAAATAAAAATGCTACTTACACTTCCTCCAGCATTATTAAAGAATCTATTTACTGCCCCTTCTGGACTATATATCTGCATTTTATATCTCTATGTTTTTGCTTAGTTCCTGAAGCCCAAGAATTAAGATTCTGCTATAAAAGCAAATCAACTTCCTGTTGTGTACAAGTTACGTCCCTTCTTGGATATGGAGGCCTTTCTCAAAGCCACTCATGCCCTGGTCATCTCCCACATGAACTATTGCAATACACTTTACATGGAGCTTACTCTTGAAAAGTATCTGGAAGCTTCAGCTGGTATAGAATGTGGCTGCAAAAGCAAATTTGGTTGCCCCAAGGGTGATGCATGTAATGTTTTGTTATGTAAGTTGCACTGGTTGCCAGTTTGCTTCCAAGTCCAATTCAAGGAGTTGGTTATATGCTTTAAACCACTACATGGCACAAACTCTTCTGGAAGAGTTTGAATACATGGCTCTGCCAACTCCCTTAGAGCACACAATCTTGAAGTTTTTAAGTACCTTAAAAGCCCCCCCTCCACCTTTTAACTTTTTTCTATTCTTGTTGTAATTGCCTCCTCTTATTGAAATATACTATTTTATGTTTTTAATTGTACACTGCCCAGAGCTGCTCTGTGAGATGGACAGTCCATAAATTTGATTTATAAATATTATGCATTCAGTCAATTCTAGACTGAGAAATCTGTTTCATACTGTACATTCCAAACTGCAATAGCCTGGCATTTACTATGCAAGCCCTTTTTTCAGTTTATTTCTTCTTAACCATTTTCTTCTTTCAGCTGCCACATATGTGGGAAGATACACAGTAGCATCCAATTATGCCAGAAAATGTTTGGAAATGCAAGGCTATTTTAACATCTGAACACACTCTAGCGAGTATGAACTACATACAATAGTTACAGAAGTTTCCTCAGTTTTCATAAATTGCAAAGATTTCTTTTGTGCAACCCATAAAGGTGCAACCTTTAAAAAAAAGACCCTACATTATAAATGTTTTAACAAATGCCATTCAGAGCCATTACAACTTTGAATAGTAGGACTATTTTAACACCTGACAATTACAACTTTGTGTACACGACATCTGGAATTTACCAAACTTTTTATTTAAAACATTTATATAGCCATCTTACAGAAAACTCTGGACAGCTCCCAGATGTTACAAGTAAATGACATTTCTTCCAATAAGTCTACTTAAAATTTTAGTCTGGTCTGAATAGAATTAGCAACATAACAAACCTGCACAATTGCTTGCCTCTGTAATCTTCTTTGCTCAATTAGAGCTTCCTCATCTTCTTCTTCAACATCGAAGTCTTCAAGGCTATAAATTAACCATTTGACATCTTAGTACTGTATGTACTGAGACAAGAACACGTATTTCCAAAATAACATTCAACATTCTTGGCCTGAAGTTCACAGAAAATTTCATCTCTGTCCTTAGGCAGCAGCTATTTTCTTTACCTTATCTTACAAGCTTCTTAATTAGAAAGTCTTGCTGAAGAAAGCTGGTTAGAGGGAAAAGTGGATTTTCTCTCATGTTGGGATGCATGTCCATTTGATAGTTCTCAACTCCATCACTATCAGGAAGTTCTACACTTTTATGGACAAGAATTGTTTCATTTTAAGGAATTCCACGGAACTGAAAACACTTTCTCTCTTTCATAATGAAATGAAGCTGCCTGGGCGACTTTGGGTAGTCACACTCTCAGTCAACTCATCTCATAGGATTGTTGTTGTTGGGGAAATGGAAGAAGGAATATGTTTTCCCTGAGTTATTTATAAAAATAATGAAGGTAGGATTAAAAAAAATTACAATAAATAAAAATTACATGACCTAACATATTTATTTCAGTTATCGTATAGGGAAGACTAGTATCCCTGGTACAGGTAGTCCTCAATTTACAACGGTAATTTACCCTGGAACTATGGTTGTAAATGGTGATGGTAAACGAGAAACCCTATTTTATGTGGTTTTTTTTGTAGGGCAGTCATTAAGCAAACTAAGCTGTTATTAATATTTTGATAAACCTTTGATACAATCAAGATAAATTCGGTTTGTATCATTTTTTAAAAAAATCTAGTTGGGGAGGGGGTCAATATAAGATAAGATTAGTCCAGCAATAATTGTTCTTGGCAAATCCATGCTGATCACTGTGCTCCTTTTAAGGTGCTTACAAAAGAGCTCTCCTTATGATTTACTATAAAGTTTCCCAAAGTATTAATACAGATATCTAGCATCCAACAATCATCCAGTTCTTCATCTGTTCCCAGGATTTTTCATAGTTAATATGTAAATATTCAGTTATATTATTAAACCGCTTCAATCCCAATCCAGTTTCTAGATTTTTAAAGCAACTGAAAAAAATCATTTTCCTTACCTGTTTCTATCCCATCTTAATGAAAGAAGCACTGGAACTGCATAATGACCAAAGCAACAAAAGCAAATCCATTGCAACATACTTTACTTACTAGCTTAAACTCACAATTTAAGGCTTCTTATCATTCCAGGGTACCTCACTATATGAGGTACTGAAATACAACACTTACTTTTCATCAGATGAAGATTCTTGCTCAATCTTCATTCCTTCTGAAAGGCTTCCCTTAAATTTATCTTCTATTTTGCTCCTGCTCCGTCGTCTACGGCCACCTCGTGATCTGGATCGCCTTCTCAAACGAGATCTACTACGCCTACCCCGGTCTCTGAAAATGGATTTAACAAAATATGTACTTTTATAACAACCATATTCATTTTGTTTGAAACTATTATTTTACAATTCAAAGACTAAAATTGTTTAAAAGGGGGCACACATACAGCACTGAAAAGATACCAGAGTAAAGTTTTTCTGATATAGCAGTTAACACCATGGTATCGTAATGTCTTTCAAAACTTTTCAAGTACAGCCAGTGTAGCAGGCAATCAGAAATTGCAGAATCTGTAATTTAAAACATCTAAATTAATAACCATATCTATTTTACCAGCCATGGTATTAGGATAACATACTTTTACTCAAATATTTACTGACAAAAAAGGAATATAGAATAATCTGAAACAAAGTTTCAGCTACAAAATTGGAAAAAGTAAACTCATCTTGAAAAGAATCATTATTTTTTAGCATACAGATATGATTGCACTGCATCATGTAACAAAAGATAACACAATCTTCCCTATTGCAGAGCATTTCACATTCTCACAATCTACTTCAGAGGGACAAGAGATTTCAGGATACCAATGTAGTTTGCTGGCAGGTGGAAGCCAGATGGAGAAAATCAACCCCCTCATGCTAATGGAAAATACCACTTGTACAATGTTTATTTTGCTTACAAACTATACAGCTTATATACCTCCTCCGAGGAGATCTACTTCTCCTTCTTGGAGATCGGCTACGTCGAAGTGGAGAGCGAGATCTTCGTCGAATTGGAGACCTGGATCTTCTTCTTGAAGGAGACCATCTAGGTGGACTGGCATCTTTTGATCGCTCCCTTCTTGAGAGGATGTCATCTCTAGTTCGTGTTCTTGAAGCAAGTAAAAAAGAAAAAGGAATTTCATTTTAGATGAAAGTCACTTTAAAAGTTCAATCTGAAATTAAACTAGAAAAGAATATTTAACAGATAAATTTAAACAGAAGAAAAATGTTAAACAAAAGGATGACGTTGTTACCTAACTCAGACTTAGGATCGCATCTTCTGATGGATCACCAATCTAACTGAGATTTGACAAAACTAGTTCAGAAGCTTTAGAGCAGGGGTGTCAAACTTGTGCAGTCACGGTGGCGTCACGTGACGTATCAGGACTTTCCCCTCCTTTGCTAAACCGGGTGGGGTTGAAGCCAGCATGTGACGCATCTGGCCCGAGTTTGACATCCCTGCTTTAGAGGATATTAGGCTGGAAAGATTTTCACAATCTTTGAAGTAAGTTTATAGCTGACAAGGAATGAAATATAACTCAAGACTTATTTCCTAGTTTACATTCTAAAACCAAGAATCTAGAAAACAGAAACTTAAATAGTACTAAAGACTGTGTTATTTCTAAAGAATGAAACATCATGATTTATCAGCATCTAAATTTACATGAAATGTTTAAACTGTATCTTCATATACATTAATTTGAACTCCTGCACTTGTGTTTAGGTAGTTATTAAGAACATTTTTTAAAAAAAACGTAACAAAGCAAAAATATCACTACTGTATAGATTCTTTCTTTGAAGTTTTCAGTGATGCCAACAATCCTAAAATTATTAATGTGCATGATAGGCTAGAGGCGGCATGTCTCTTTGTGAATCTATCACGAAGAGCCCAGACAACTCACAATCACTTTGTTCTAGTGAGCTGATAAGCAGAACCTGAGAATAGATGTTAGTTAGCTTCCCAAAACAAATGGGGGCTGCTGAACAGATAAAGAAAAAACAAAACTCCGTAAAAAGAAACAGGACTCTGATAGAGGACACTTGTGACTAACAATCTAAAATGGATCTAGAAAGCCTGGCAATGTTGGCTGATCCTGAGATGGACTGGAGAGGCTGGATCAATGTCACCAGTTTTATTTTAAGAGTAGCTCCTCAAATGGACCATGTACAATCCAGAAACCTAGACTGGGGACTAGAATCTACCTGCAGAGACGGTCCAGGTAGAGAAAAACCTAGTTCTACCAACCAGAGCCTAAGCAAAAATGTAATTATTGACTAAGATACATACAATTCACTAGAAAGTTCCCTTTAACATGTATTTTAAATCTCAAGCGGTGGCTTTATTCCATCACTACTCATACCTTGTTTCCCCAAAAATAAGACATGGTCTTATTTTCTTTTGCCCCACGAAATATGGCCTTGGGCTTATTATAGGAAGAGGGCTTATTGTTTTGGGGTTCCCGGGCAGCTGCTCCCTTACGAACTGGCTCCTGAAGAGCCAGGCACAGCCTCAGGGACGAAGCAGCCATGGCCACGCTCACGAGCAACCGCCCGGCAAACCCCCTCCAGCCGGACAGAGTGTCTTCCAGTAGCCAGCCCACAACCATAGAGCACACTCCTAGAGCGGCCACTGCTGGAAGACTCGGCAGCCGAGTTTTGGAGTTTGGAAGCCGGAGAAGTAGTTATGCTTGGAGTGCGGTGGGGGCAGAACAAGCGCTCGCGCAACCCCCCTCTCCAGCCGGGGAGAGTTCCACGCACTGACCTAGCGGGTATCCCGAATGTACCAAGCTGCGGGAGCTGGGGAGCGGGCAGAGCGCCACGTGGCTTGGCACCTTAGGGATACCCCCTAGGTCAGTGCATGGTGCTCTGCCCGGCTGGAGAGGGAGGTTGCCGGGCGGCTGCTTGTGAGCATGGTCACCTCATGGCTGCTTCGCCCCTGAGGCTGTGCTCGGCTCTTCGGGAGCCCGCTCACAAGGGAGCAGCCGCCTGCAACTCCCCCCTCCGGCCAGGCAGAACACCACTCCCCAACCTAGCGGTATCCTGAAAGCAGCAAGCAACGTGAGCGCTTTCCCTCTCGGCTCCCGCGGCTTGGCGCCTTCGGGATACCGCTAGGTCAGTGAGCGGTGCTCTGCCTGGCCGGAAGGGGGGGTTGTCCAGGGGGCTTATTTTCAGGGGTGGGCTTATATTTTTGCCCACGCGAAAAAGGTGGCAAGGCATTAGTTTCAGGACAGGTCGTATTTTCAGGGAAACATGGTAGTACATTTTAAATTTCCAACTGTGATTGTATTCCTAACCTGCTGGCTATTGGTGAAAATGGGCAACAGAAGGGATTAGTTTACCTAATTACCATTTAATTACTTACAGTTGTAAAACTAGTCTGGAAATAATAAAGTGAAAATTCACAATAGGCTCCACTGTTATCCAAATGGTTGTAGAAAAATATTTTAAAATGTTACGGATAAGATTTTTCTTTAAAGGTATGAAAGTAAAGCCAGAATCTGTAATGATAGCTTTACAATTATTACGATAATTTGGGTGCGTGGCAGATAAAAACTGAAATGCTTAATCTAGAAAAATGATTTAAGAAAGCAGCAAAAAAATCAGTTCTTTTCTTTTCAATATACTGCCTTGCATTTCAGAAATATAATGATTCTGAACTACAAAACTGAAGCTATAGTATAAGCATATCTATGTAAGCAAAAAAGGGTGACCTCTAATCCACTACTTTATGGGACAAAGGTAGCACGTATATTTGAAATGTAGTACACTAGACAATGTAAAAATAATGTGATTTTACTTACAGAATTACTAAACAGATTCTTGCAATAACCAAAGTGTATTATTATGAGCAAATTTAATCTCCTGATCAGATAATAATTCTTTCATATTATCCAACATATTACAGCAGTTTTAGGTTTTAGCAAAGTATATTAGCTGCTGTCTACCGTGTTTCCACCAAAATAAGACAGGGTCTTATTTTCTTTTGACCTCCAAAATAAGCACTTGGCCTTATTTTCGGGGAGGTCTTATTTTTGAGGTGCAAGAGCGGCGAGTGTGATCAACTTATGGCTGCTGCTGTGTTGCAATATTTTTGGGGAGGGCTTATTTGGGGTGGAGGGCTTATTTTAGCACATGTGCTCAAAAGTCCAATTGGGCTTATTATCCAGCGAGGTCTTATTTTCAGGGAAACAGGGTACACTTAATCCTCACCTATTTTATTGCCTCTAGCAATTCTGCAACTAATTCAACAGACATTAGTTTGCTTTCTCACATTCACTATACTTAAGCTTAATCATACTATATAAAATGTGCATAAGGAAAGCCTGAAAATTTTGTTTTCCCCAACTTTCAAAAGCTTCTCATCACTGAAAAGGTTTTTCTTTTCATTACTGTATCTTAGATCTACGGTAAGTTAAACTTGATGAATTGGATACAGACTTCTTGTCATGGTGAAATGGACTTCAACATAAGAACAGAGATGCCCTACTAAATCAGACATTGACAGATCTAATCCAGCGGTTTCTTCTTACAGTAGCCAACCAATTGAGCAAAGAACCTTAATAGTCCCCCACGCAACAGATGGCCTTCAGAGGCAGTCACCCAGCCATCAAGGTTAATAGCTATTGTTTCCTATAACTTCAATGAATTGGTCTGAGTTTTTTAAAAATCCTTTTCTCTGTGCTGATACTTTCAGTATTCAATTTCATGATTCTAATTCTAGAAATTTGGAAATTCTCCTTGTCTATTTTATTTACACTATCTATAATTCTGTATATCTCAATCATATCCCTCCTTGTTTATCTCCTTTCTGTAAATCCCTAAGTGTCACAAGTTTTCCCAGTTTAATGATTTAATAACGAAATAATAAAATATCACATTTAAAAGTTATCAGAAAAAGTATACAAACAGTATATTGATAAAAATACATTTCTTTTGGTTACTTATAATCCATCCAAACTAATGAAAATCTTACATTAAATCATAATTAAAAGATTACTGATATTATTTCTATGTTAAATGTGGAAGTTTTGAGTCAACTCAGTATTTTAGATTTGATTCTCTACCTATGCCTGTCACCCAAAACTGAAACATACATCACCAAAATTCACTGTCAAGAGGTTCAAAATCGAAGAATCTGTTGCTTCAACAGGTTTTCACTTTTCATATAATTTGTGAATTTTATTTTATAACAATTTTATACAGAAATAAATTCTACTGAATTTGAAATTCTTTTAAAATATGCTGTATTTTAAAATGCAAAAGACATATTAATATATTCAATGACTGCACACTAATTAAAGCATGACAGCTATCACTGAACTGAAACTATAAAACTATAGCAACACAAACACTAATTATATTCCAATATATTAAGCAACCTGAGGATTGTTTACTAAAAATATTTTAATTTAAATTAAAGTTATTTAATCCCTGTTTACATTTGGCTGATGAACTACAAGTACAGAGAAATAAAGAGAACAAGCCTTCTTTAACAAAAGATATGTTAGTCAAATTAGAATTCTCAAAATACAAATATATTTATTACTATATTCAACGTGTTTTTCGTTATGAACAATACAACCACACCTCAGATTGTCATACAACCCAGCAATTTATCTGCCAATTAGATATCCACCTGATACCTCTCTTGTTAATCTCTGAATTGCACTGCATCTGCAACTTGCCCTTATTATCAAAGAGATAATAAGGCTCCCTTATAACCATTTGCATTCACTGAACCCAAAAAATACAGATATCTTAAACAAACCCCCAAAACGGTTATATGATATACATTGTTCTAATCCCTTCAAGGTAAACTGACTCTTGCCATAGATATGTTTCTCCTTGAATTTGATTACTGGTAGAATATATTCTTATGTAAAACTATCTTTAGTCTGTTGATTATTTTGTATAGTAGTCATTAGAAGAAGGTAGTTTCTACTGAAAATAACAGTACTGTAGAGGAAACCAATGAAAATGAATCAATTCATAATAATACAAGTCACAGACTGGCACTACAAAAATAAATAAATAAACAAACAAATCATGTGCTTACACATTCTACGGTTTTTCTATTCATTGCCAACTCACCCATTCTATTGCATCCTATATAAACATTTATTTTTTTATTGCACATTCTTTAGGTCCCTCCAGACTTCATATTCTAAAACAGGATCCATTATTCATGGACGGCTTGTAATATAACTAACAGGCAGGAAGTGACATGAATTTTGCTGATTTCTTACATCCCCAATATATCATAATAATACATACCATCCCAAAGGCAGATTTTTGGAGCATGCAAGGAGGAATATTGGCAAAAATTATCCTCCACCCACTCCCACTTTCACAATTGTGAATAATGTCTAAACCAAAATCATTATTTTTTTCGATCAGCATTACCTGGGAGAAGAAAAACGTCTCCTTTCTGATTCTCTTCTTCTTCTATCTGCTGATCTGCTCTTTGCTCTCCTACCAGGAGACCGATTGCGAGATGGTGATTTACTCTGTTTAGATCTGCGATCATTAAGCAGGGGTGATCTGCTGCGTCTTAGTTTATCTCGTGGTTTTGGGGATAAACTTCTTCCTTTAGGACTACGACCAGGTCTTTTACTAGGAGACCTGTTTTCTTTCCCTGATGACATATCTTTTGAAGGTGATTTGATGAGCTTCTTTTCTTTTTCAGTCTCAGATCTCCTGGATTTTCGATCTTTCGATCTTGATTGTCTATCTTTGGATTTGCTTCTTTGTTCTATTGGAGATCTGGATCTTTTGCTACGATCTCTAATTTTATTTTCATTAATAACCGGAGATTTTTTACGATCTCTTGATTTGATCTTATCTTCTACTTTAGTTTTATCTTCAGGAGGAGACCGTGACTTCCTATTTTTTTCTTGAGAGCGCCTTTTAAGGGTTGGAGATTTTGACTTTCCTATTTGATCTTGAGACTTCGTTCTTTTAGATGGGCTTTTAGATTTTTTTCTTTCTTTTGATTTACTTCTAGTAGCTTTCTCTTTTATACCATCAATTCCTGACTTGCTTTTCTTTTTATCAGCCCTGTGTCGAGTCCGTTCTTTTGATCTGCTCTTACTGCGTTTCTTTGAACTTTTATTGTCTACAATCTCAAGCTTTCCCTTAACATTTGATGATTTATTTGCAGATCTAGTTCCATTTCTCCCCTTATCATTGATTTCTCCTTCTTCTTCTGAACCTGACTCATATCCTTGTAATATTAATCCCATTCCAGATTGAACCTTTCCTTCCATTAGCTCATTTTCAAGTTCAGCTTTTAATAATGCTCTTTGTTTCTCTAAATCTTCTAGAGGAGCTAAGAAGTCAATTTTAGTTCTTTTTGCGGGCCCATCTTCTTTATCAGAGATCTCAGCAACCTCCTTTCGTTTATGTTTCTTATGTTTGTGCCTATGTTTATGCTTTTTGTCCTTATCTTCTTCTGAAGAATGTTTGTGTTTCTTATGTTTGCCTCGATGTTTGTGTTTCTTTTTTTTATGTCGACTATGTTTAATTTGTGGTTGGTCTGCTTCTGAAATATCTCCATTTTCTTCATTTGCACTTCGCTCAGATATATCAGCTTCTTCAATTCTGTAAATATATTTCAAAAAGCAGAATCTAAATAAATTTAAGTCAACAAAATATTTTTATGCTATATTTTCTAATCAGACAATTCTAAGATATTTACAAAATTTAAATCATTTTCAGGCAGAGAAATAGCAAAATGATCTACTGGGTGTACATATATTTACTTCTACTGTTTAGATAAACAAATATCACATGATAGAATTCAAGTGGCAAACTATCTAGAAAATGAGTGGATTAAATAGTTTCCAGTTATATAAGTGTAATATTTAGAATTTCACCCAAAAAGTAGAAATGACGAAGAAAAGAGTAAATGAAATGCCAGGGAACTAGGTTTGCCATCTTATGACAGTATAAAACATTCTCCCTTTGACTTGTCTTTAACAAATGTGAATGGGAAATTTTCTGGGATCCATATGTTCTATTACAGAGAACTCCGGCAATTAGGATATATGGTGCTTGCTTTACAGGTGATTGTTCCAAAAAAACCTGACATTTAAAATACTTTGCAACTGCATATTATTTAACTGCTTATTAATCTGTTGATTCCAATACTGAAACATGGTTTACAAAATTCTTATAACATTTTTTCTCCACATCAGAATTTTTATTTTTTGCATTTAATTTACAACTTGCCTTTATTATTTTTATAAACAATTAAAGACAGTGAATATATCTAACACTCCTTCCTCTTCCTATTTTCCCACAGCAATCCTGTGAGGGCTGAGAGAAAGTGACTGGCCCAAAGTCATCCAGCTGGCTTTCAAGCCTAAGGCAGGACTAGAGTACATATGTGGATTACCCTTTTAAATCGGAAATCTCCCCTTATCAATATATTTACCCCTGGAGACAATGAGGGAAATGAATAGGCACCACCTCTACCAAATATTATATTTATGCCATCCTGCCCTCACAGTTTTGTCTGACCAAATGATGGGCATGATTTATAAAAACAATAGTAAGAATCTAGCTTTGAATGATAAAGTAGCAATTAATTTCGTAAGTGTAAACATGTCCAATTCAGCTTGCACTATTAATGCATAAATTACTAATGTCTAATACAAAAATCAGTCTAGCTTGATTTTTTTTTTAAAAAAATCCAAATGGGGTGCTATAGGATGGGCTGGACAGGAATACAGAGGGCAGTAGACAAAGGAATAGGGGGGAAATGAAGTGGAGAATGGTAAGGAGCAAAATATCACCTTCGTATCATTGAGGTGGTGGAGAAGGAGCACTAAAAAATGTTGCTTAGCTCAGGATCTCGTCTACCCTTCCTGCTCCATCTTGAAACATTAGATGGGTAGTGATTCAAGGACAATGAACAAGAATGGCAATATGTGCAAAGAAGGAAAAACACCAAAGCATGTGCAGAATGAACAACTCTAAGACAGCTCAGAAACTGATCATTATTCATTATTTGGGGGATGAAGTCATTGCAATTGTTTCACTGTATTTAAAAAACTGTTTAATCAAATGGAATAGACCTTTAAAGAAGATGTTTAACATTTAGACACTGTACTTTACTGTCTCACTGTCAAAAACTTATTTAGTATGTCATTTTAATATCTAAAATTGTTTATAGCTATTGAAACCCAGCCAATTTCAATGAATTTGGCAAATTTTCTTCTATAATATTGTGTACAAAGCACCTTGGAATCTAATACTAGCCAATTTATTATGCTGTTGGAGGTCACCTCCATTGGTCTTCAACATTATAGCAAAGAGTCAGTGGGATAATGCAGACTGGTCTCTAACACACTTGCATCTCAGTGCAAGTTGTTAAATCAGTTAAGGAGAAGGATCAAATTCTTCTAACCCAGGGATCAGCAACCCGTGGCTCTGGAGCCGCACGTGGTTCTTTCAGCCCTCTGCTGCGGCTCCCTCTTGCTCAAAGTATGCATCACAACCACCAATGTGTGATACCCGCCGGAACAAGATTTATTGAGCTTTTCGACCCTCGGTAGCCCAACCATAGATAAATCCAAGAAAAGAAAAGTTTCAGAAGAAAACAGAACATTTAATTCAACTACATATGCTAGTTCTGTGGCCTCTCAGGAAATAGTCAGGCACAGGAAGGGTTTTGTGGCTCCCGGTGTTTTCCTTTCTGTGGGAAATGAGTCCAAATGGCTCTTTGAGAGTTTAAGGTTGCCAACCCCTGTTCTAACCTTACGTAATGCTACTGGAGTCCACCATAGTTTATGGGGGAGTACAATTTGTGTCAAACCTTCATAAAGAGCAATATCTCTCACTTTACAAGCAATCTGACTGTTACCTGAAACACATTAGAATAAACAGTGAAAAGGAAAAATTGATTAACGAACAAAAATAGAGATACAATGTATCAACCTTAACTGTTGCCAAAAAAATGGAGGCACACATTCCCATTTTACCTAAGTCTCATTTACCTCAAAAAAAATCATTTTTAATTCATTTTGAAATAAGCGTGCACACGAACACTTAACTTGCTCTCTTTTTTTTGTTATATGGTTTTTCTATTTTTTAAAAAAACCTGATCACTGGTACGGTTATTCCTTCAGGGCATGTGTACAGACGTTATTTGAGGAATATATTTAGAAAGGAAACACACGCGCTCCAATCCTTCCACACACGGTTTAATGAGGACAAAGACGACTTTCTTTTCAAAGAGTCGGGTTTTTCCCCCCCTAACCCCCCCCCCGTCCTCCTTCATCAGAGGATCGTGCGGAGGGCATTAGAAGTTAACAGCCGTTAGGCGAAGGCAAAGCCTCGGACGAGCTTCCAAGTGTTTGTGTTGTCTTTCTCCCCCAACTGAGCGGCGAAGCGATAAAGCGACAGGAAGGTCAGGACCGTAAGATTAAATACGGCGGCTCGGGCAAGGGGAAATCCCTGCCTCCGTACTTGAGGAGAAGCCAGAACTCCGGGGTCAGGCCTGACCAAGGCCTCTCCGCGACCGTTATAACAGCTCGTCGATGGCGCGTTCTAGGCCCTCCGCTCGCTTCCCTCCCCCCTCCGTTCCCTCCCATTTCCTAGCTAAATGAAACGCGGCTAACATAGTTACCATCTTTAAATTTTAAAAAAAGCAACCTTACCCGTGTCCCCGTATTGCCAACTCCACCAACGTCGGGGCAGCCATTTTGAACTCCCAAACTCCTTCTTCGCCGCCACCGCTGAGGGCCGGTGAGCAGGTTGGCGAGTAGCGCATGCGCACTAGGGATGCATAACCCCCGAAGCGACAGCGAGGCGAAGACGTAAAAACTGGCTGGTTTGCTCCAAGCAAACCGGAAATGAGGTAAATATCGCGAGCCTGGAGAAGGGCGATAACTCCCGACGAATCGGAGATCCTCGGACGACTAAAAGGCTGGATGGGTGACTCTGCTTCCGGCTCTTTGTTGAGCTGGGTAAAGCGAGGCATGTCCGATGCAACAAAATACCTTGAGCAAGAATGAGCCTTTTTTTTTCCATTTCGCACATAATTATGAATGTTCTTGCCCCGGATATGGCAGAATGCAATAGGAATCAGGACAGGAATAGGAATGGGAAAGAAATAGGGATAGGAATCAGAACAGAATAGGATTTTTTAAATTATTTATTTGTCAAGCATGCATAAGATAACAGATACAAGTATAAACATGATTATGAATACGTGAAATGGATGGGAATACATGGGGACATTAGGACAGGGACGGTAGGCACTTCGGTGCGCATATGCACGCCTATTACAGGCCTCTTAGGAATGGGGTGAGGTCAACAATAGATAGTCTTAGGTTAAAGGTGTGGGGGTTTGGGGAAGAAACCACAGAGTCAGATAGTGCATTCCAGGCATTGACCACTCTGTTGCTGAAGTCGTATTTTCTGCAGTCAAGTTTGGAGCGGTTTACCTTAAGTGTATTGTGTGCTCGTTTATTGTTGTGGTTGAAGCTGAAGTCATGGACAGGTAGGTGGAACAACCTTAGAGGTCTTCTAGTCCAGCCCCTTGCTCAAACAGGAGACCCTGGCCTGTACCATTTCAGACAAGTGACTGTCCATCCTCTTCTTAAAAACCTCCAGTGGTGAAGCTGTAGAAAGTCAGCACCCACCCACTCTCCTTTTGGGGAGTATTAAAAAGGCAGGAAAGAATATTTCCCCTAAAGGAAAAAAATCTTAAGGGAGACAGAAACAAATCTCCCCCAAATAGAAACTGAGGAGGAGGCCAGCTTTTAGAAATGCAGATTTGGTAATCCATTCAGAAAGACTGGGTGCCTTTCCCCAAACGAAACTTCAAAACAAGGCATTGCTTTTCTTAAAACCTGTTTTAGGCATGTCTTTCTAGTTGCAAGATTTTTCTGAAGTAAAATGGTGGTTTACTTTTCTACATGGAAATCTCATTTTATTGCCTCACAGACAAAGTGATCAGTGCACTTAACAGCTGATACAATCAATACAATCATGAAGTACAAACCTCTTTGTACCAAAAATAAGAGTTCTGCAGGGTGGGAGGAGTAGGTTTCAAAAAAGTCAAAGGCTCAACCACACAATTGTGACTGCCTTCTTGTTCCTTCCTCCTTCCCCTCTCTACCAATATGCATGTCATTAACGTTAACAGAGTTGGAAGGGACCTTGCAGGTGATCTAGTCCTGATACCCCTTCTGAATGGCGGTAAAGGGATTACATAGTGGAAATTAGAGAACTGTTAAATCAATGTTTTTGTTTTCAGTCTAATCTTGCTTATATTCAGTCTGCCCACTTCATTCTTAAGAATGTAAATTAAGAATGTAAATTAAGCACAAACAAACTCCCCATTGAAATGACTACATTTCGTATGCAGCTAAAAGCAATCTTTCTTCAATAATCTGCATCACCAATTTTTTTTAAATAAAGTAAATTACCAAGTAATTTTAAATAAAGTAAATTACCAAGTAATAAAGTAAGTTACCAAGGGTAACTTCCTGTGCTCAAAATGTAGCTCCTATAAAGCCCTCCCTGATCAGTTCCCTTCATGTCAGAAAGAAGAAACACAAACTTTGCTATTTGCTTGGGAACCAAAACTGCTGAGAAATTTTGCAATGGGAAAGGAGGCACAGGAACTTCTGCTGCAGGAGAATCATAAGCAAAGATAGACTCACACAAACACTGAAAGGTGGAGCAAAACTACAAAAGGTTTAGTCTGTGTTGCGTGGCACTTTTGAATGGGCATAGGATGTTCTCTGGAAATACAGATGCAAAAAAAATCAAAATAGGTTTCTCATCTGGGCAACAATTCTACTTGGAAATTTCAGGCATTCCTTTCGAAGGGTATATATATATTTAAAAATGGATCATATTCCAAAGGATTTGGAAGAATTGAGAGATAAAGAAATAACATAACATAAATTGCATAACAGAAGGAAAGGAATTTTGTGCATTTATTCCCCCACATGCTAGCATCCCATTCTATTCAATGCAATGCCAACTCTGATAAATATTCCATAATTACCATATTCAGCAATATTCTATGTCTCTGCTTTTTCATAATTAGATTTTCTGTGATAAAGAAATTCTGACCCTCTGGGTATACCCTTGTTGGCACAAGGGATCAAATGACAAAACTTGCATTGCAACATTGTTATCTAATTCCCTTTTTGTAAATTCATTGTGCAATGTTTTATGTGTCTGTGGAAAGTTCTGTTTACATCATGACATTTCAATGTTTACGGAGATTCTCACTCATCCAGGTCATGGTTGTCCCAAACAGGTTTTTTCAAGTGGCAACTGGACTTTGTGGTTTTTCTTTGAAGATGTTTCATTTCTCATCAAAAAGTTTCTTCAGCTCTGACTAGGTGGTGGGGAATGGAAAGATTTATACTCCTTGCAGACAGCTGGTCAGGGATTTATTACTCCTTGTAGACAGGTCCTTGGCCAGCTGTCTGCAAGGAATATAAATCCTTCCATTCCCCACCATCCAGTCAGAGCTGAAGAAGCTTCTTGGATGAGAAGCGAAATGTCTTCCAAGAAAAACAAGGAAGTCCAGTTGCTTCTTGAAAGAGCACCTTTGGGAATGACATTTCAATGCACATTTTCTTATTCTCATGAAATTGCACTTAAGAGTAGAGCAGTGGTGGGTTGCAAGCGGTACACCCCAGTACAGGCGTTATGGAGCCTGCCCAGAACACTGGGTACCATTCCGGTACGGTGCTCCGGAGGGCCCACCCGCCTGCCCGAGCTCCTTACCTGCCCTTTAAAGCCTTTGGCGCTTCCCTGCATGCGCATGGTGCATAGAGCACCTGCGCGACGCTCTGCCGAGCAGATGGAGAGTCGCGGAGGCTTGCAGAGGTGTTGCTGGCAGGTACGATGCACGTGCGTGTTGCACACGTGTGTGTGCACACCACGTACATTCATGTGGAGGATGCTGGGCCCGTTGCAACCGGGACCCACCACTGGAGTGGAGACTTCTGAGCAATCTCACAGCGGGGAAAAATGATCATGGAGAATTAGTCTCCATCCTCTTTCTGCTGATTCAGTCACCACACTTGAGCCCTTGGCTACAACACACATTTACTCGGAGAAGGGCTGTCTATTTAATGGATAGTAATGGTTTTGTCTTTCTCATGATTTGCAAAACATTGCAGTTCAGTGCTAAAAAAAAATTCATCTGGATTTTCAGGCAGATCGATAATAATGTTGTGCAAAAAGAGATGGTTCCATCATTTCCTCCCCCAGCTTTGAGTCAACAGCTCTTTTATGAGCCACAAAGTCCTTAAGTGAAATTGGAGGGTTTTTTTTTTAAAGAAAATGGATTTTTTTTCCAGCCATCCTTTGATTTGCAAGTTTCATCAGGTAACTGAAGCATGTATTTCTATATGTCAAAGCTTCACCCCCACCATTGTTGAAAGCGTAGCTGATTTTGAGGAAAGACAGCCCTGGATAACACAACATATTTTATACTTCCTTTTCAACCCACACCTATCCAAGCAGCTTCTTCACAAGGTTTAGCTGAATATAGGCTGACAGACGGACAGACACACACACACATGCACTCACACACGGGATATGACTAGTGAAGATGTACAGAGAAGCCTGGGAATTTGATCGGAGTTCGTGTAAGTGTGGAACAATACAGTACACAGTAACTGCATGGTTTTTATGCTACCTCTGCTGAAATAGTGTATTTCAATTGTTTCTAATTTTCCACTTTTAATAAATGTAATATATTTTAGCCTTTCTGTCAATTAGATCCAGTTTTTCTTTGGGATTGTCTTCCATTATATAAACACGCATCACTACATAAATACAGTATGTATACATACATACATAACTTCCTTTGTAATAAAGAAATAAGTTCCAAAACAATGAGAAATTTCCCAGATGGCAAAGCTTCAGATCCTTTCCTAGACACACACCTAGAGTTCATCCATTCTTTAAAAGTAAGTTTGGATTTTTTTTTTTTTAAAGGGAAGAAGTTAGTATTCATTGTTTTGCTCCATTTATTCCCAGTAGAAGGGCAACAGGTTCCATCCTATATTCTTGCTGATGAGAGAATGAAATTCTCGCAAAATTAGCAGTGTTATAACCTTGCAAAAAGAACACTAGTTGGGCTCTCATGTAAATAATATTTACATGAGAGCCCAACTAGTGTTCTTTTTGCAAGGTTATAAACTAGCAGAAGATAAAAAAATAAAAATTTCACTCTCAAAACCAACTAATGTATTTTTCGGACTATAAGATGCACCAGAGTATAAAACGCACCATGATTTTGAAGAGGTAAATAAATTTTTAAAAAAGTTTTTGCACTCTGCAGGGCTCCCAAACCTTCCATACGCCTCATTTTTTGCAAAAAAAAAAAAAGGGGGGGGCATGCAGAGCTTTGGAAGGCTTGTAGAATGCTTGGGGGGGCGGGGCAAAAACGGTCTGTTTTTTGCTCGCTATTGCCCTCCCTAGTCCCCAGGAGCAATTTGCAAGTTGCCCAAACCCTCTGCATGTCCATTTTTGCAAAGGGGGTGGGGTTTCGGTAAGCCAAAAATGCTTTATTCAGTGTATAAGACGCACCCAGATTTTTACCCTCTTTTTTGGGGGGGGGGGAAGGTTCGTCTTGTACTCCGAAAAATACAGTAATGTCATGTGATTGCATAGGTCTGGAGTTGGTTCAGATGCAACGGGTATGATGCTTACAAAGACTTAAGATACAGAAGGATCTTTGTTCATAGACTTGAACATTGGGCACTATCTAACAAAATGGAATTCAATAGTGAAAAAAGTAAGGTTCTACTTTTAGGCAAGAAAAACCAAATGCACGGATACAGTATATAGATGGTATCTTTTTCAATAGTAGTTACTGTGAAAGGGATCGTGGAGTCCTACTGGACAATCACTTAAATATGAGCCAGCAGAGTGCTGTGGCTGCCAAAAAAGCCAACACATTGCTAGGCTGAATCAACAGAGGGATAGAATCAATATCACGTGATGTGTTAATACCAGCTTATAATGCCTTTAGTAAGGCCACAATTGGAATACTGCATCCAGTTTTGCTTGTCACAATGTAAAAAAAGATGTTGAGACTAGAAAGAGAGCGGAGAAGAACAACAAAGATGTTTAGGGGACTGGAGGCTAAAACATAAAGAACGATTGCTGGAATTGTATATATCTAATTTAATGAAAAGGAGGATTAGGGGTGATAATGACAGTAGTGCTCCAATATCTCAAGAATTCCATTCCACTCCACTCCACTTTATTCTATTTGTATGATTGGGCTGCTTAAATTTAGTTGAAATCAGTGGGATTTTAGGAGCCATCTGTGGCTCCTAAGAAATTAGTGGGATTTTAGGAGCCATCTGTGCAATCCTGGACAGAGGCTTGCAATAATCTTAAAATATTAGACAAATTATATGTATGATGTATCTGGTCTGCTGTCATATGAATTTGGCCATAAGTACTGCTGTGCTTTTCTAGCATGTACATAGCTGACTGTAATGAGAAATGACAGGATTAATTAACTCAGAATCATTTATTAAGAAAACATGTTTTGTCTTGCACTGTTTAATTCGTTCTAGTAAAAACTGCCTGGTATGTGCAGAAAAAAAATGATTTTGTTATAAATGGTACCTTTAAGTGTTGCAGTGATTGCAAATATTGAAGCTTTAAGTTCTTACAAGCATTGGTTTATTCTTTTAAAAAATGTCATGCTGTACTTAACCAATAAACCTGATCCCGCAAGGCAGTGATACAAATAAACTGAAGACAGGAATAATCCCCTTAACTAAGAATATAATCTATCATGTTGTGGGACAAGGAAAGGGTGGCATGGAAGAGAGTTCAACGCCTGGAATCTCGTGCAATAATTTAATTTGGATTTGCTAGATTAGAATGTTATTTGCCATTACGAAGAGTGATGTCTCTGCTTAAGACTTTGCAAGGGAGTCAGCTTGACTTTACCGCTCTACTGTACGTTCAGAGTCTAGCTGTAAGAGACAAATAGAGCTCAGGTTGAGGAAAACGGGTCACAGCAGCAGCAGAAAAGGAATGAGGTCCACAATAGTCTAGGACAGTGATAGCTAACGTTTTTCTAAAGGCGTGCCAAACTTGTGCGTGCGTGCCCCACCCACTGGAACACGGTCCAAGTTGAAAAGTCGAATGTCAGAACAGAAGAGTAGCAGAATAACAGAGTTAGGAGGGACCTTGGAAGTCTTCTAGTCCAGCCCCCCTGCTCAAACAGGACACCCTATACCAGTTGTTAAGTAATTAAGCTCCCCGTTAGAAGAGCGATTATGCAGAGAAGCGTAATGAGAATGGTATGGAATAACACGCACAAACCAGCATACAGAGACACTGAATAGTATAAAAATATAGTAATTTACTATGTAGAAATATAGAGGTATTCAGAGTCCGGTTAACAGTCCAAGTCATACGCGGTTCAGTAATTCAGCTATCAAAATAGTCAGTCTAACACACAAAGTATAGCTAAACAGTAGCAAACCACAATACCTCAGTATACACCTGATCAGCTTCTAACAAAACAGAGAGCTAACAGCCATTCTGGCTCCCTCTTATAGCTGCTTGAGGTAACAAACCAATTACATCTCTGAATCATTTAAAGTAACAGTAAAGTAATCATAGCTTATATACATTGCCAAGCCAAGCCTAGGGTTACATCCCTAACACTAGTGATGGCGACCCTTTTTCTTACAGTGTGCCAAAATTGCATGTGTATGCATTACCCACTCAATTACCCATGCACATGCCCACTCAATCTCCCCACCCACCTGAGCATGTGTGCAAGGCCACCTGTGCATGCAGACTTTCCTGAACCCTGGGGAGGGCGAAAGCGGCCCTCTGGAAAGGCGAAAAATCAGCCGGCCGGCGCACACATGCTAATGGTTGACATGCCACCAAATATGGCTCCCCGTGCCATCTGTGATATGTGTGCCATAGGTTTGCCATCACAGCCCTATACCATTCTGGACCAATGGCTGTCAAGTCTCTTCTTGAAAACCTCCAATGATGGAGCAACCACAACTTCTGGAGGCAACTTCTGTTCCACTGACTAATTGTTCTCACTGTCAAGAAATTTCTCCTTAGTTCTAGGTAGCTTCTCCTCTTAATTAGTTTCCATCTATTGCTTCTTGTCCCGCCTTGAGGTGCTTTAAAGAATAGTCAAGGAACAGAGTAGGAATACAGGGACACAGGTTTGAGATTGGCGAGTTCTTGCTAATAAAGGGCCTGTCACTGGTGGCTTCTTCTTAAATTAGGCCAGATGCAAGTGTGTCTCAGTTCTGGTTGCTGATGTCTCTGCTCAGCTGTCAGATGCTGCCGACATGTCCTGGGGCATGGCACTTTGCCAGTAGCCGATTTCTCCTGTACCCACTGAGTCTGCCTCAGTTGGTTGATTACCCCTTTAGTTCCTGAGGTTGGCACCTTGTTAGATCCATCCTCAGGAGTTCATAATACCAGGCGCACCATCCCATACATTCCAAGTCACCTCTTCCAAACCGAACTGAAAACTTTGCATTGCCTTATTACCTGTGGCTTTCCATTCAGCCCTAAGTAGCTTACTCAGAAGCAGGATCCTCTATGTTTAATGGGAAAAAAAAACACTTTAGGGAAATTCCTTAAGGTTGCTTTTGGCCTTTATTTGATGGGGGTGGGTGGGTATGCCTGAATAAATAAATCAACAGATGTTGATTCCATAAGACAAAAGTTACGATAGTAAATCTTTATTTAAAATCTCAGTATTAATACTATCAATTTGATGGCGCTAAAATACATTTTTTTTAAAAAAAAATAGGTAGTTAATATTTGGACGCTAAATTTATATACTACCTTTCCTCTAATGACTAATATAACACCCCCTTTACAAATTCCTTCCAACAATAACCCAGTAAAGTAGGCTGGACTGAGAGAGGGTGATTTATCGAAAGTCTCTTATTGAACACTCTTGGCTGAGGGTGGACTTGAACTTAAAGGTCCTATTTGAATGCACTAGCCATTGATACAATATTGATTTTTTAAAATTATCCTTTTTTTCTGTTGGCAGTCTCTTAACTGTGCAATGGTACCTCAGTAACAGGGGTGGGATTCAGCTGATTCGGACTGGTTCGGGCAATCCGGATGTTAATTTTATATCTGGTTCACCGAACTGGTAGTTGCAAGGACTGGCTGGCCCCACCCACCCCGCCTCTCCCAGGAGTCTCCACACAGTCCGTTTTGGATGCCAGGTAAGTGCAGGGCCCATGTGGAGGCTCTGGGAGGTCAAAAACCGGCCCATTTCCGGCCTTCAGAGGGCCTCTAGAGCCCCGGGGGAGCCGTTTTCGCCCTCCTGGAGGCTTAAGGAAAGCCTCCAGAGCCTGAAAACACCCCCCACCGTGGTGCAGGAGGCCAAGTAGGCCACTCCCACCATGGTCACATCCACCCATCAACTGGGTAGAGAACCAGAATCCTACTCCTGCTCGGTACTCAATGTTAATTGGTTCCGGGAGGTGCAAAAATGATGAATACCAAACAAATTTTTCCCATAAGGAATAATGCAGTTGATAATGCAATCACGCGGCAGCTGGCACTGACAAGTTCTAGTTTGTGCATTGAGTGCCAAATAAACAATGCGTACCGGCACCAAATGTTCATGTTAAAATATATTGAGTGCCAAATTCCATCAGTTTCAAAGCAGTTGAGCCCCAAAGTACCACTGTATATCAATAAGTGTTCAGTACCTCAGAGAAAAGTTATCTTTGTTTAGTAATATAGGAAACAGAAAACCAAGCTTTAGTTGACATAAGAAGCTGATTCCGGGGAAAGTGAGGACAAAACCTTGGAAAGCCATTGTCTGCCCTGGTTGGGGAGAGAGTGGGAACATTTCCATTTGTGGCTCTGTACTTCAAGATTATTACAAATGTAATAAAGTGAGATTTTAAACTATGCTCTTAGTTGAAAATGAGGTGCAGCATATTCTTCAGTTAAATAAATAAAACGGTTAAAATGTTAAGATCCTGAGAATGTTTATATCTTTCCTTAGTTGGAATGGTGACTGAAAATTCTATCAGAAACAAAAAAAGGAGAAGAACTACATCACCCCAAGTACAGAAGATATGTTTTGGGGATATGTTACATAACTCAAGAAGAAAACAAATGGCTAGATATAAACCCAATATAATAAATACCCTGATTTAAATAGAAATGCCATACATATTCTAATGATCAGATAACCTGTGTCTAAGTTTTACCTGCCTTAATGACCAACTTTAAGGTCCTTTTCTTCCTTCTGAAGGTTGTTTAAGTCCTTGACCAGATAGCTTACAAAGAAATATCAGCTGTATACTACAACACACAGTCACCCTGTTCCCAAACTTTTCAGTGAAAAAAATAGGACAAAATCTAAGTTTCCCCCAAATCTGCTCATAGTAGCTTAGTTCTGCATGGCAGAAATCCACAGAAACAGCCATCTCCAAATATTTTGATAGGTGAGAGAGAAGAAGGTGTGACCTCTTCTTTGCCAAACAAAATCTAATGGAACTAGTGGTAGAATCTTTCTTGAAAACTGACCTTGTTCTAGTTCTACCTTATTTAACCTAAATATTTAAGAGTGCTGAACAGATAAACAACACACTACTCTCTCTACTATCTCCCAGTTTCAACTGGCTGAAGTAAATGCTCAGCTTGGTCTAATGTTAGGGTTCATCCAGATCAATTTGGCAGAATATAAACTACTAAAGGTTCATAGAACTAGACCCCCATGAAAACCTTATTTGTACAGTCATTTATGTATAAAACAAGAAGGGAATCTGATTTTTTGAGCAAATGAAATATAGGATAAGGAGTTCCCCACTTCTAAAGTAAATACGATTTGCTGATTCAATATATTTAGAGGTGCAAAGGGTGTTACTAACTTGTATGCGCAATACAGTCAAAATCCTGTCTCTGTGTGCACTAGCATGTACAAAAAGGGCTGAGTATCATGTGGGTACATGGGTTGTCTTGACTTGCTGACGTATACACCTGATCAGTACCATGTGGCACCGCAGTGGTTAGAATGTGGTATTGCAGGCTAATTCAGCCAACTGCCAGCAATTCGACCCTGGCCAGCTCACGGTTAACTCGACCTTCCATCTTTCCGAGGTCGGTAAAATAAGGACCCAGATTGTTGACGGCAATATGCTGACTCTGTAAACCTCTTAGAGTGGCCAGTAAAGCACTGTGAAGTGGAATATAAGTCTAAGTGAAATTGCTATCAATACCCCTGAATTAATTTCAGTAGTCTTTTAATAGTTGCATTTAAGAACATTGAGGTGCAGTTCAGCAAACATACATTTTTAAAATCATATATTCTAGGACCATATGTATGTATATTAGCGTGGGAAGATATTCTAAAAATGTATACTTTGGTGTGTACTTTTCTTTAGGCATTCTTTAAAAAAACAACCCCAAAATGTAAATTAATTGCAAAAGCCTCCTGTGATACAGCTTTGACTGTGTCACCATTTGTTTTTTTGTGACTGCAAAATAAAAACAAATCTTGCCTATTGTATTGCCACCAACCTACAGAGAACAGATTATGTGCAGCCACTGACACACTCATAATTTATTTCCAGCGCAGCTTAAAAAACGCTCTTTTCCTAGCAATTCCCACATGCTCAAAAGCTGCACATTAAACACTTAACACTGGGTGGCAGTGTGCATCCAGATGGTGCAAAGCCTTCCCATGGCTAAAGGAGAGGAATTCTTAATTGTGTAAATATAATGTGGAGGGTTTTTTTTTTTGTTGTTGTTCTAAAAATAACAGTTGTGGGGTTGCCTGAGCTTCCTCATGACCCTGGAAGCTTTTTTCATATAACCATGTAAAAAATGGCTTCTTTTGAATTTGCTATTTGTATTTCAAGGGAAATCCATCCACACCAAGAGGGGCTTTCTACGAAAAAGGAAAATGATATGACCAGACAAGCGGATTTGTTTGGACTATCCGTGGTCAGAATTGAGGAGAAAGAATTAAATGTCCACCATTCTAAAACTCCAGGCTGCCACCCTGTCTCTAGTTAAACATATGTATTCATCTCATAAGGCACTACAACCTAGGATGTAACTGATAGCACACGGTGCAGCATCTCCCTCATCAGACTCACATGTTCCATTTGGATCATAGAGTCAAAGTGCAGAGGGTGCATCAGAGCAAAAGGAAAGACCGGAGTTACCAGCTCATACGGCAAATGAGCTACAGAGCAAAGAGTGCTGTGACTTTAACTGAAGAAGAGCTGAAGAAGCTTCTTGGATGAGAAGCGAAACGTCTTCAAAGAAAAACAAGAAAGTTCAGTTGCCTCTTGAAAAATCACCTTTGGGACAACCATAACCTGGATGAAAGAGAATATCCATAGACGCTGTGACTTTCACTTAGGAGTGGTTGGGCTACATAACGGAAAGCTGCTCTGCTTTGGAATGCCTGCCCGAATGTGTCCACAGTGGAACAAAGATCTACTTTCAGTTCTGCCTTTATTTCCCATGGGTTGTTTACGTAGTATGAATACAGAAGCTTATTTGTTTCCATTCCCATTTCTTGTTCAAAAGTTGTGTGTGTGTGTGTGCGCACGCGCGCGCGCTCTATGTGTGTGTCTAAAGTATCTTGCCAAGCTGGGTGACAAGAAAGCAATTGGAACACCTACCTATGATTCTGTGCTCGGTAGAAGAACAAAAGATCAGTCAGAATTTGGGACTAAGTTATGTGATCATCGGATAAATTATCCTAGGTTTTCTGGTGGAAATAAACTGTTGGAATGGTCTTGTGGAAGGGGAAATTGCATAAGCAGAAAACTAGCATATCAAAAGAAAAACAATCTTTCTTTGTTTCTCTCTTGCATAGGAATTTTCAAATATAAAATTGCCCTACCCACAACCTGGAAATATTATTTATTGTTCTCTTTACACACACATCCATGCCCACACCCCCCCCCCCTTTCATATATATTTGGGCCAGTGTTGGGTTCCTACCGGTTCGGACCGGTTCGACCAAACTGGTAGTGGTTTGGCGGCCTGGGTCGCTGGAACCAACAGCAACCCAGGCTGCCCACGCATCAGCTGTAGGTGCCGCCATCTTGTTTTTTTTCTGAGCATGTGCAGAACAATTTTATTGCACTGTGCAGGTGTGCGCAGCGAACATCAGGCAATCACACACGCCGCACCCATGAGCAAACCAGCAGTAATGACTGCTGGAACCCACCCCTGATTTGGGAACTTCAAATACTGAATACAATTCCTTAGTAACGGTGTTATCTAAATGTCTGCTCTCCCACTATATTTTGGTCAGATAAGGGTATATACTCAGCTTGAGGGATTTTCAGTTCAATCTTTAATTATGATCAGATGTACATATATTTAATTGCAAATTCATTCTGTCCAGTTTCTGAATCTGTTTCCTCATTCAGTGACACACACTCACACACACACCATTCGCTCTTAACACATATGAGGGATCAGACCTGGTGGAGTCATTCTACCGAAGAAACAATATATGTCAGCCAAACTGATTCTCACTTCCTCCCTGAACTTCCCAAGTCTACCCAAGGGGGTTAGGGGTCATACAAGACTGTGTGATTGTGGGGAAAAGGGATGTCCTGCTTCAAGGGAAGTCACTAACTTTCACAAACGTCCAATATGCAATTTCTGAACTACCAAAATTTACCCCATATAATTCCAAGAACTACGAAACTGGAAGAACAAGTGACCATATTGCAACCAGCATGTTAATGTAAAAAAAAGAAGAATTCTGCTTGATTGTTCGTGTATTATTTTGATTTCTATCCTGCATTTCCATACATAGGACACTAAACCAATTGTTTAGTGTTTCAAACACATCTCTTCCCATTCTATTTAATACATGGATTTAATACACAGGATTGTATCTAGAGGTATTTGCACAAAACAGAACAAGATATTGCAAGTCCTGTTCCATAGCATTGCCACTGCACAAGCCCTTCCTTTATGTGCCTACATCCTGGGACATGTTCAGATACTGCACAAACACATCTTACCGCTTGCCAGCAAAAAAAACCCCAGACTTGTTAGTATCTGAGCAAGGTTCTGACAGCAATCTGCTGCAGTTGGCCTGGGGTTTTTTTGCCAGCAAGGAACAATTTACAGCCCCATTGATTTATTGAAAGCAACCTCTACTTCATTAAAAAAAAATTTTTTTTCTGGGAATTAAGTATGCCAATTGTCTGTAGTGAAGATATCCCACGACCACTTAATGCAACCTCCTTAAATTGATGCAACACATGTTGGGCATGACAAGGTGCAAGTTCCATTTTTGCTGTGTCTCTAGTTAAAAGAATAATCAGAAAGATTCTGAATTGCATGAGATATCAGGAACGTGTTGTCAGTCTCTTAAGACAGAGCTTAAGGATTAGGTTCACCTGGAACAATGCACTTATTTACATTTTATTCGGGTGGGATTCAACCAGTTTGAACCTGTTCAGGCGAACAGGATGCTAATTTTGCATCTGGTTCACCGAACTGGTTGTTTGCAAGGACTGGCTGGCTCTGCCCATCCCATCTCTCCTCTCCACACAGCCCAGTGGTGGGTTTCAATTTTTTTAGAACCTTTTCTGCTTTGTGTGAGTGGCTTGCCAACCATGTGACTGGGGTGGCGTGGCCAACTTGTAAAATGTGGTGAAACTCACTTAACAACGCTCTTGCTTAGCAACCAAAATGTTGGCTCAGAAACTGTGGCATTTGAAGCACGCAAGTCTTAAAGCTGTCAAGTTACAAGTCCCTTGCACCCCTAACCCTTTAGAAAAAAAACCCCCAGGGGTGTTCAAACTTGACAGACTTGTGGACTTCAACTCCCAGAATTCCTCCTCCAATCATGTTGGCTCAGGAACTCTGGCATTGAAGTGTGGAAGTCTTAAAGCTGTCAAGTTACAAGACTCTTGCACCCCTAAGCCTTTAGAAAAAAAACCCAGGGGTGTTCAAACTTGACAGCTTTAAGACTTGTGGACTTCTACTCCCAGAATTCCTCCTCTTGCTCTTCATCCTGATGATGTGCGGATGGGCGGGGGGAGGGAGATGGAACCGGTTCTAAACGGCACTGTAGATTTGTGGAACCTCTTCTATAGAAGAGGTTAGAACTGGCAGGAACCCACCCCTGACACAGCCCTCATCATGCTGGGTAAGTACAAGACCTGCGCAGAGAGTCTGGATGGGCAATAAATGGGCCTTCTGGAAAACTGGAAATGGGCCTATTTACGGCCTCCGGAGGGCTTCCAGAACCTGGGGAGGCCATTTTTGCCCTCCCGGAGGCTCAGAAAAAGCTCCGGAGGGTGAAAAACGGGCCTTCTGGTAGTCCAGAAACGAGCCCATTTCTGGCTTCCGGAGTGCCTCCAGAGCCCAGGGGAGGCTGTTTTTGCCCCCCTCAGGAGACTAGGGGGGGGGCTCTGGAGCCTGGGGAGAAAACACCACACCCCCATGGTGCAGGATGCTGAGTAGGCCACACCCACTATGGCCACGCCCACCCAGCAATTGGACAGAGAACCAGTTGCTAACATTTTTTAATCCCACTGCTGGTTTCATTGTACAAATATCCAGGGATCATCTCTTCCTGATCAGTAGCCTAGCATTTTTTTTCTTTTTATACACAGATTATGAATATAGAACATGGATCATTACAACCTCTCTATATATTTTTGGACTGAAGTGCAGGAAAATGAGCAACAGATGGCAAATTTTCCAACTTTTTTCATACAGCTACACGTGTCTCTGGAATAATCAACTCTGGGAGGAATTGTGCAAATGGATTGGAGACCTGAGAGACCTTGTGCAATTGGATTTGTCCAATTTTCAGCAGCTGTGGGGAACACTGTTGCGCAAGGGGTGAAGCCGCTCTCTCTGTACAATCTCTTTATACAGGTTATTTACAACAGGGGTAAATGAAGTGGTAGACCAAAATACCAGTGGAGTCCTCCCATGCCAAGCTTTCCGGCTGCAATTTCATATTTAATTTTTTCCTATTAAATCAGACACCAAAATCAAATGAAAACCTGGCGTGTTGAATGGAAGAACAGCAGGCAATGAAGAAAGGATCAGGGAAAGTTAATTACTTTTCTGCTGCCTTGTTTTTTTCCTCAGTCAGAACCGTCTTACATCCCATTATAAACCCAGCGCAAGTTTGCAGAGGCAAACAGGCACCTCGAATGCAACAGGGAGAAAGAGGGGAAGTATGTTTGAGCATTTTGTAAAACCATCCATCCCACTCGTCATCTGCTGCTTAAAGCCAAAGCCTTGGGAAGCTGCTTTTTCTTTCTAAATGCCAGAACTGGAGCTTTCTCGCTGCATTTGTGTATCCAGTGTTATTATTGTACTCCTAAAAATGCACGTCTGTATTTTCTCTGTGATTCTGTTCATTTATTTTACATAGGTTTCTGGAATGGTGCGTTTCTATCCAACATTCATTGCTTCTGGCGTCCCAATTTTTTTAAAATCAAAATGTGCCCTTCTGTACCTGATTTGCTTATAATGTTTCCTTAAATGGGTAGACGAGATGGTTACATTTCATTTCTCTACTGAAGCATTATGAACAGAAATAAGAAGCCAACCCTAACTGTAATAACCTGATGATACTACAGTGAAACTTCAGTTCTCAGAACCTCATTGTAATGGCTCCCCATGCAATGGATCACATTTTATTGTAATTTATTTCATACTGGCTGATAACCCAGTATTTATTTATAGGGGGGAAATATCCAGACCAAACATAATTTCTAATGTTGGATTTTCCCCCTTACCAGAGGGAGCCCCCTTGTGGAGTACTATGAAGCCATTACCTTGGCAACTCCACTGCACTGTACAGTAGAAGTCATTTTATGACAGTATAGTAGAAGCCATTTTAAGGCACAACAGGCTGTATCTTAACAAAACACATAGCCTGAGGGGTGTTAGGGGTGTCTTACCCCCAGAATACTTTTCTCCAGAGAGTAAGTCATCTGTGTACCAAGTTTGATTGAAATTGCTTGAGGAGTTCCAATGTTATGCTGGAACATTCATACACAAATACATACACGCATACTCATGCACGACCAGTGGTGGGTTATGACCGGTACACTCCGGTACCGTGTACCGGTGCCTGCTGGGAGCACCAGGTACCGTTCCAGTATGGTGCTCCAAAGGGCCCACACTCCTGCCCGCTCTCCTTACCTCTATTTGAGCCGACCAGGGCATTTATAATTGAATTCTAGTTACATGTCTAAATTTACGTCATCCTAGTTTTAAGTTCAGCTCAACTTCTATTTGAATATTCTAGTTGAATGTCTTAATTTAAAACATATCACTATTGAACATTTCCCATTTTTGGTGCAATTTCTTCCCTTTTTGAGTGCATCAGAAGATTGATGATGTTTTGTTTTTGTTTGTATTTATGTATTTATATTTTCATATATGTTTTATATTTCTAAACCACTCATTTTCCTCAAATAGTGGTTAAATTAGGGTTAAAAATTTAAAATTATAGAATAATGACAATTAAATATCAAAATGGGGGATTCTAAGATGGCCATTTAGTGTTGGATTGTGGTGCGGGGGCTCTCAAGAGACTAACCAATCCTATGGCTGCAAGGTCCCCTGTGCACCCCCCCTCCCCGCAAGGCTGCAGAGCCGAGATTTGATCCCTTTATGGAAAACCAAGAGACTGAGGACTTTCCTCACTTATTTTTGCTAGTAATAATGTTATGACCTAGGCTTCCCCAGCAGCACGAAGCTGAGTCCTTGTCCCAATAAACTCCTTTTATTTAATTTACAGTGAATTCCTCTTCAGCAAAGTCCCAGCCCACAGTCTTTCAAGATAGTTCACAATTACCAACTTTTATCAGACTTGGAGAGTGGCCAGGCTGATATCTTTCAGATGCCGCAATACTTGGCAAGAATGCATGAATGAACTAATTGTCTCTTGCAAACACCCCTCCCCTTTTGCTGTTCTTTTATTCCCTATGGGAGGGGCCATTCACCGTCCACCTTTGGCGTTACTCCCAAGTTAATCCTTGTTCCTTAGCTGTTCCCTTCGTCTGGCAACTCTGGGCATGCGTACACTGGGAACAGGCTCTAGCTTTTCATCAGGCAGGGAAGTCTGATTTGATTATTCAGAATAACTGACCGGATACTTAGTTACAGTTCTCTCATCCTGTTCTGACCGAGGCTTCCCAAGAGCATGAAGCAAACTCCTGGTCCCGACAAAAAAACTCTTTTATTAATTTACTATGGATTCAGCTCATTCACATAGAATGAAGTCTTTCAAGGGAGGATTTATAGTCACAGACCTTATCTTGTGTAGAGAGCTGACAGGCCAATATCTTGCAAAACTTGGCAAGGAGTCTCTGAGAGTCACGAACCAATTAAGCGAACTAATTGTCTGTCACAAACGCCACTCTCCTTTCACTCTTCTTTTATTTCTTCTGGGAGGGGCCATTCATCGTCCACCTGTGGCCTTACTCCCAAGTCGACCCCTGTTCTTTAGCTGTTCACTTTGTCTGACAACTCTAGGCATGTGCACGATGGGAACAGGCTCCAGCTGTTCAGCTACCTCACTGATATCTGACTGAAGGCAGCTTATAACTGGCATACGGCTCTGGACCCCTCTCTGCCTCCGACACAGAGCACTCATCAGAGCCTTCCGCAGACTTCAGGACTGGCCCATGTTCCTCCCCAACCTCCTCACTGTCTGAATCTGCTGCCAGCGCCAGACCAGATAATGGAATGAGAAGCCATAGGATTTTAAACCATATGGGATTTGGGATGCTTACATGAGTGAAGAGCTGTTTAAATTTTCATGCATTACTTTTAAAAGGTTAACATTTCAGGTAATCCTGTTTATCCTACTTAAAGAACATAGGTAAAGCATGTAAGTGAATAAAATCCCTCCAGCTCTTCTGATATAGCCATAGCAATATTTAAATCTGGGCGTCTCCCAGCAAAACTTTCCTCCCCCCCCTTCCCCTCCCATCCCCGCAGTTATCTCAAGTAGCAGATTTATTACAGGCAAAAAGACATCAGCCAGCACAAGCAAATAAAAACCCTGCAGGTGATTCTTGGATTCTGTTCAGAAGGATTGTGGTGCTCCCTTATCTGAGACCCTTTAAATCTTTGGTGAGGCCCAACTCCCAGCTCCAGCAGATGTCAGACTGCTGCTACTCAGGGGAAAAGATGCCATCACAGTTCTGCCAGGGGGCCATAAAGAAAGTAGACGAAGGAAGGATGCATCTGTCTCAGAATAAAGAACATCTGTCTTCAGCCCAATTGGTTTTTGCCATGACTTTGCAAAACACAAAGACTCAGGTTAAGTCACACCATAAAACAAATGACAGCTTTTCGGCTGCCATTAGAGCCAGACTTATATTCTTCAGCAAAACAACAGGAGGCTATGAAATGGGTTGAGAATCAACATGGTGCACAGATCTTAGTGGTGCATCTGCTGCTTACTTTCTTATGGCCTCCCTTTATCTACAGATTAGACTACCCTAAACCGTGTCTTGATTGTGTGGAGATGGCAAAACCAACTGGGAGACAGTAAATATCACCTTTTTTTCTAATCAAGGAAGTTAATTTATTCATCTCCTCAAGTTCCATCATCTTTGCTAACCATTCCTCCATTGTGGATAATGTTGAAGCTTTCCGTCTTTTAGCAGATAATAGTCTTGCTTCACTTGTCATATATAAAAATAAATTTCCATGACCTTTTTCTAATTTCCTGCCCATTAGTCTAAAAATAAAAGCCTCTGGTTTCAATTGTACCTTCATCTTTAAAATATTTTGAATCAACATGGTTAGAATGCAGTGTTGCAGGCTAATTCTGCCGATTGCTAGCAGTTCAATTCTCACCAGCTCAAGGTTGACTCAGCCTTCCATTCTTCCAAAGTTGGTAAAATGGACCTGGATTGTTGGGGGCAATATGCTGACTCTGTAAAGCTCTTAGAGAGGCCCGTAAAGCACTATGAAGCAGTATATAAGCCTTAGTGCTATTGCTAAATGCATTTGTGTCCAATTGTCTATGGAGCTTCTCAGTCATCCAGGTCATGGTTGTCCCAAAGGTGCAAATGGACTTTCTGGTTTTTCTTTGTATCCAATTGTTTGTGGCTTTTCCTCAAATCCATTTGTGGTGGCTTATTGAAATATTAAATGGTTGTTTGCTTCAGATAATTGAGTCAACAGATCACAACCTTACCTTCACCAAACGGAGTAGGGAGTAATAATAACTGTACAATAGCATTGATAAATATTCCACAACGGCCACTTTAATAGCAGTGATATACATTCCAGCCCTCAAGCATCAGGAAAACATTACATGTGTGCCTGTGAGTATTTGGGGGTAGGTGGGGGGTGGGGTGGAATTATACTCTGCTAAAACTTAACAAGCAATTATTTGTTCTAAGAAAAGCAATAGAAACCGATTTTGTTAATTTTAGCCTGTGATTTCAAGCATGCCCTCTGGCTACTAAGCAAATGCAGGAAAAAAAATCAGTTGATAGTTTTTCAAAATACTTGTTATATAAAGCAAAGATGAGAAATTCAGGCTAATTCAAAACAGTATATAATAATATTTTAATTAACCATGTTTGAAGTTATTTTCATTCCTTCCTTTTAAAGATTCATCTTTTGCCAAACTACATTGCATGTTGATGGGGCAAGATTTTGTTATATATTATAATGCAACTATAGCAATAAAATGAATATTGATGTGAATTTACATGTTTTCCTTAGGGCACCTGGATGCTGTAGAAACAATAAGAAATACTTTAACAATAAAAGGTGTCTATAAGGAGATTGCCAGTGCTTTCTGTATGTTTTATATTACCAGTTTTCTGAATCAAAACAATATATCATGGTGACTTTTCCATAGTTTAATTTCCCCTTTGAAGCCTCTAGGCTTTGAACATGTGTTCAGCTTTAGTTTCCACTATATTTTGAATTGGTTGGAAGCAGCTGAAATAGGAACTATATTCAATTTCAACATATAAAAGTGCTTTTGCAAGACTTCTTAAATCAGATATGCCTGACCTGGTTTCCTGAAGACATGTTAGTGTTGGAAGGAAAATCCATCTAGTTCAGTTTCAAGCTGGGAGAAAGACGCTGGAAACATGGAGGCTGATTGGAAAGATGGTTTAATGATGAACAGAACCACCAGCATTTATGGTTCTGGTGCAGCTGACAAAATGGAGTCGAGAGGTGGGAGGGCGGGGTGGCATTATACTTTCTTTGGGTTTTGTATTTGAACTTCCTGTTCCTATCAGGGGTGGGTTCCGGCTTCTTCTACAGCCAGTTCACTCAGGGATGCACCTTGCATGCGCATGCACTGGATATGCACTATGCGTGCAGGCACAGTAGTAAAAAATGCTTCTGCACATGCACAGAAGCAAAAAAACAAGATGGTGGCGCCTATGGCACCACCGATAGAACCAGTTCAGGGGGTGGAAGGCCAGGTTATTACCTCCTCGCCAAACAGGTCTGAACCAGTAGGAACCCACCTCTGGTTCCTGTGCAAGAACATGTCCTTTAATATTCTATTGACTGTTGTCAGATTCCTAGGGAAGTCATGTAAGGGCTATATAGGGCTCATAGCTGGCTTTGTAGCAGGAATGTCAAGCTGGTGGCCTGCAGGCTGGATGAATCATGTGCAGGCCATGCCCACTCCAGCTCTGTGAAGGGGAAAACATCGCGAAACATCCCGTTACAGCAACATAACACAGGGAGTTTGACACCCGTGTTCTATAGGCAAAAGAGGAAATGGAAATCCTGGGTGTTTGTCTGAGCTCATCTGGTCAATATCTGGCTTAATGTTTATCTGAGCTCCCTGATGAAGTTTGGACTGCTCTGGGATGATGAAAAGAGGGGGCTTGTGTTCTGAAAGGGTGTTGGGCAATTCCTATTGTGGCTAATGGCCCGTGTTGGATCTTGGGTGAGGGATTGCTTCTAATCCTACCATTCTGCCTTTGTTAAGACTTTGCTGCAGGGAGTTTCAAAATATCCTGTCTTGAATGGATTACCAAATCTGCATTTCTAAAAGTTGGCCTCCTCAGTTTCTGCTTGGGGCAGGGAAACTGGGGCTGGTTTCTAAACAGACCAGCCCAATCTTTCTTAATGGGCACAAAATATCTGCTGGGGCTATTAAGACAGACTGAATCTTCTTCTGGCCTCTAAAAAACATGTTTCTCCATTTCTCATTTAGGGAAAGATCATATTCTGCCTTTTTAAAATATTCCTCAAAATATTTCCTTCTTCGGGGGGGAGGAGGATTTCCACATTAGGTAAAGATTCCCCTCGCACATGTGTGCTAATCATTCCTGACTCTAGGGGGCAGTGCTCATCTCTGTTTCAAAGCCGAAGCGCCAGCGCTGTCCAAAGAGGTCTCCGTGGTCATGTGGCTGGCATGACTAAACGCCGAAAGCGCACAGAATGCTGTTACCTTCCCACCAAAGGTGGTTCCTATTTTTCTACTTGCATTTTTACACGCTTTCGAACTGCTAGGTTGGCAGAAGCTGGGACAAGTAACAGGAGCTCACTCCGTTACACAGTGCTAGGGATTCGAACAGCCGAACTGCCGACCTTTCTGATTGACAGGTTCAGCATCATAGCCACTGAGCCACCGTGTCCCACATTAGGAAAACAATCTATCACAAGTGACATTCCATGATATAAGTTATCTTTTGTTTGTAGGAATTTTGCCAATGTTTACAGATATTTTCCATACTTCTCAATGGGAGGGTGAATGAATAACAGGTATGATGTTAATTCCCTCATAGATTAGATACATTCATGCTGAATTTCAACTGAACTTCTACCCAAGGATTGATTGTTGAATGGAAAGCAAATAAATTAATAACTCCCGAATATATTATATTCCCTCCTTGTGCTAATATGAATGAATGAATGAATGAATGAGCTTGTGAATGTTATATACAGTATATTATTGTTTCCAGGTACCAGGAAGTTAATTGGAATTTCCTCTCTTGCATGGAGAGTTCAAAAGTCCTCCATATGCACATTTTACATCTTTTCAATATAATGTTCCAAAAGAAAGATAATAGAATTTTACAGGAAGCATAATAAAGTCCAGCTGATGTATTTATTAGGTCTTAAATAGTCCATTAAGCATTAAACCTCTTAACCTTTGCCTTCATTTGGAAACTTTTAGAGTGAACAATGTTTATGCATATGTCAAATTTAGCTACAGATTACAAAATCAGAGTCTTGTAGCTAGCTATCTGCATTCCTATAGAATGATTTCATTATTGTTGTTTGTCCAATGAACAGAATGATTGACCCTTCTCTGCTGATGGCACAAGATCATGGGATCACAGCCAGGAAATGAAGCATATTTAGCATTCATGTGAGTCATAACTAGTTACAAAATGCCTTGTTACGATAGGCATACTGCAGAGAGAACCCACAGGTCATAGTTTAGAACTTGGCTGTCATATGTTGCCATGCAGCCCAATTAAAGCAGCAGCCAATTCACAGAGGCAGCTACAGAAAGACACTTTGTCTTCAGAGAAGAGTGAACAATTGCCATAAATCTGTGTAATCAGATAAAATAGTTGTTTTTTAAAAGTGCATTAAATGTTTTAAAATTCTTTAGCAATAGCTGAGTCATAATACGTTATATGAAATTCTATACCGCGATACTATTGCTGAGAAGAATGTAAATGCAAAGTAAGTTTGAAAGACTGATGAGTCTTTCACAAATCAGCTAGACCAGGGTGTCAAACTGGATTTCTTTGAGGGCCGGATCAGCATTGTAGTCCTCCTCTGCGGGCCAGTGGTGGGTATGGGGGAGCGGGAAGGACGCTTCCTGCAGCACCCTGCCAGCCAAAATGGGGGCCCGTTCTCAGCCGGAACAGTCCCCTGCAGCACTTTTCTGGCCAAAACGGAGTGAGGAGTAAGTACGTGTGGCTCTCCTGAGCCTCGATTTTGCCCTCCATGGCCTCCAGCAGCACTCTGCCAGTCGAAAACAGATCACATGGAAACCTTTTGAGCCCCCATGTGGCCCATTTTTAGCTGGCTGCAGGAGGCCAGGGAGGCTGAAAATGGGCTGCGGGGAGTGGGCACGTGGCCCATTTTGGCCGATCGGTCCTTTGATATTTCCAGGCCGACCCCACGGGTTGGATTTAAGCACCCCTGAGCTAGACAGATGAGGCATCCATTGACTTTTCAAAGGCTTAAAAGCTAGATCAAAATACTATATTCTAATTGGTGGATCTTTTAATGATGAGCCAGGCCCAATGTACACCAGGCATCTACAAAACAAATGATATTATCAAAGGTAAATACTGTCCCCCCTCACCCCAGATAAGGGAATGCTTATTTAAACAAGAACCTAAGGCTGATGAAATAAAGCCCCAAGCAAAACACAACAAGTTACAGAGTCCAGTCTGAGACATCTCTGAACTAGTTAATGCTGAATTGCTTTTTCTTTTTCAAACACACAGCACACATGATAGCATGAGAGTGTGTTACCTTTTTTCTCTCTCTTCCCTTAAGAATGGGAGATGAGAGGAACACTATGCTAATCAACCTATTCACCAAAATACCCGAGGGCAGCTTATCAAAGAGAAAACCAACCTAGAACTAAGGAGAAATTTCCCGTCAATGAGAGCAATTAATCAGCGGATTCTTGCCTCCAGAATTATGGGGGCTCCATCTCTGGGGGTTTTAAAGAAGAAATTGGATAATCATTTGTCCAGAATGTATAGGGCAATGATGGCGAACCTTTTTTTCCTCGGGTGCCAAAAGGGTGCAATGCCCTCCTGTGCTATGTGCATGCATGCGCTCCCCCCATGCTCCCCCCCACATGCATATGTGACCCCCGTTTTGGTGCTAACAGGCTTCCCTGAAGCTTCCTGGGACTAAAAACAGGTCCCAGGAGACTTCAGGGAGGCCTGCTGACACCAAAACAGGGAGTGGGGGGATGCATCCCCACGCATGCACACACGACTCCCCCACCCCCACGCATGTACATGTGTCTCCCAGCAGAGACCCAAAAATCAGCTTGCCGGCGAGAGGCACCTGCAGAGATGGCTTCACGTGCCACCTGTGGTACGCATGCCATAGGTTCGCCATCATGGGTATAGGTCTCCTGCTCAAGCAGGCAGTTGGACTGGAAGACCTTCAAGATTCCTTCCTACTCTATTCTTCTGTGTTCTGGTTCCCTTTTGCAAAAGGGTAGGCTTAACTGTAGTTTGATAAAACATTTCTGAAATGCTGACAACCTCTAATGGAATAGACCTCACTCACAAAATGATGGGCACAACCAGTTACAAGGCACTTATATACCAGAAGACAAACTGACGAAATAGTGTTGGGAATTAATTTCTATGGGTCACTGAAAACAAGACAACCACAAATCTCATCATTGCACAAAAGCAAGAGAAAAATGAAAAATGGCTCTTTTGTCCAAAAGAGGGGATGTGGTTGATTAATAGAAAGATTAATTAAAGGCTTAAAAAGATGGGAATGAATAAGAGGCAAGAACAGTTTTAATATTCTTTCTATATATCGGATTAGGTCTTGAAACAGAGTAGTTGTTAGAATTCTGCCCTTGTGCCTTCCTAAATTTTCTTCAATAAGAACTACTTCTCTGAAGCTGTTGGATTCTCATCAGCTTGACAAGTTGGTTCTGGTCCTCCCTTTTTGGGGAAGCTGGTACACTTCCAAACAAAACCCTGGGTGGCAGCCATTCACTATTTTTATATTCCAGGAATGCCCATGTGGGGGCAGAGGGCACATTTGTAAATGAAGAGGAGGCTAGAACCTGGTTTGAGTCCTTGGAGACCTCCGTCTTTCAAACAAACAAACATATAAACCTGCCCTAAAAATTTAAGTTAGGTGTGGCAGGCAGAATAGTTTGTAGCAAGGATGCCCACTAGCATCATGTTCCTTAGTTCTGGCTAGTACAGGAAGACCTCGAGTTATGACCAAAATTGAGCCCAAAATGTATGTTGTTAAGTGAAACATTTGTTAAGTGAGTTTTCCCATTTTAATAATAAAATAATAATAAATTTGAATTTATTAGCCGCTCCCTCTCCACACAGGACTCGGGGCGGCGTACAATAAAACATATAAAAACATAAAGACATATGTGCAAACACATAAACATCCAAATACACACATATACAAAGACATACATGCACGGAGGAGGTAACAAATTACATCACATTAAGAATGTTAAAAATCAGCCATTAAAATACCCCATTAATAATAACACAATTTAAAATTCAAAAGGACTGTCAGGAGGAATAAGAAAAAAAAAATTACGGTTGAGCCAGGCCAGATAATTGAAAGAGGTGGGTCTTCAGCTGTACACGGAAGGAGCGGAGATCGGAAGTAATCCTGATGTCACGGGGGAGGTCATTCCACAGGGCTGGGCCCATCACAGAGAAGGCTCTGCTCCTGGGTGTCGCCCCCCGACACTGTTTAGTGGACGGCACCCGAAGGAGTCCCTCTCTGTGTGAGCGAATTGGTCGTAGGGATGTATGGGGCAGGATGCGATCCCGCATGTAACTAGGTCCTGTGCCATGAAGCGCTTTAAAGATCGTAATCAAAACCTTGAAACGCACTCGATAGACTACAGGAAGCCAGTGCAGCTCGCGCAGGAGAGGTGTTACAGGGGAGTATCTAGTCCTCCCCATAATCACCCGCGCGGCCGCATTCTGGACCAACTGCAGTCTCCGAGTGCATCTCAAGGGAAGCCCCATGTAGAGAGCATTGCAGTAGTCCAGGCGAGACGTCACCAGCGCATGGGTGACTGTGCGTAGGGCATCCCGGTCCAATAAGGGGCGCAATTGGCGCATCAGGCGAACCTGATGGAACGCCCCCCTTGCCACGGCTGTTACATGGTCATCCATGGACAGCCGGGCATCCAGGAGGACGCCCAAATTGCGCACCCGTTCCACGGGGGCCAGTTGCTCGCCCCCAATGGCCAGAGATGGAAGCAACTGGTTGAACCGGGGGGCCGGAAGCCACAGCCACTCCGTCTTGGAGGGGTTGAGTTTTAGTCGGTTGCCATCCATCCAGACCCGTACGGCCTCCAAACACCGGGACATCATTTCAACGGCCTCGTTGGGGTGGTTCGGGGTGGAAATGTATAGCTGAGTATCATCAGCATACAGATGATATCCCACCCCAAAACCACGGATGATCTCGCCCAGCGGTTTCATGTATGTGTTGAACAGGAGAGGCGAGAGCACCGACCCCTGTGGCACTCCACATGTGAGGGGGCTCAGGGTCGATCTCTGCTCCCCTGCCAACACACGTTGCGTCCGGCCAGAGAGGTAGGAGCCAAACCACCGTAAAACGGTGCCCCTGACTCCCAGCCCCTCTAGCCGGTGCAACAGGATACCATGGTCGATGGTATCGAACGCCGCCGAGAGATCTAATAGGACCAGGATAGAGGAACAACCCCTATCTCTGGCCCTCCAGAGATCATCAACCAACGCGACCAAGGCCGTCTCCGTGCTGTGCCCGGGTCGGAAGCCGGACTGGCGCGGGTCTAGATAATCATTCTCCTCCAGGTGACGTGGAAACTGTTGGGCCACCACACTCTCTACAACCTTCGCTAAAAAGGGAAGGTTGGAGACTGGACGATAATTAACTAGCTCCGTTGGGTCCAGGGAAGGCTTCTTGAGCAGGGGCCTCACAACCGCCTCTTTCAAGGCGGCCGGCAGAGACCCCTCACCCAACGAAGCGTTCACTAGGCCCAGGAGCCAGTCGCGTGTAACCTCCCAGGATGCCAGTACAAGCCAGGAGGGACACGGGTCCAATAAACATGTGGTAGGTCGCAGGCATCCACGCAACCTGTCCAAATCCTTGATGGCAACCGAGTCAAACTCCTCCCAGAATGGTCCCTCAAGACTCGCCTCGGGCGCCTCCACTGGACCACTGAAAGGGGCCCATCCCATCCGGATTTGAGCGACTTTGTCCTGTAGATATTTCCCAAACTCCTCTACTCTGCCCTGTAAAGGGGCTTCCCGCGGTCTCTCAAACAAGAGGGAGCGTGTCACCCGAAACAGGGCAGCAGGGCAGTTATCTGCGGACGCAATAAGAGCGGCACAATGTTGACGTTTGGCCGCTCTTAATGTCACAAGGTACGTCCTCAAATAGGCTCGTGCCTGTGCTCGGTCAAATTCGGAACGGGAGGATCTCCAACGACTCTCTAGGCGTCTCTTGTGGCGTTTCATCACCCTTAGCTCCTCGGTAAACCAAGGGGCCAGGGTGGTTCGTCGCCGCAGGAGAGGCCGCAAAGGCGCCACTTGGTCTAGGGCCCCGGCAGTCGCACTATTCCATGCGTCTACCAGGTCCTCCACCCGGGGGCGGGTCAGGTCTACAGGAGGTGGCCCAAGCTCCGTCTGGAACTTATCTGGTTCCATCAGGCGCTTGGGGCGGAACCATCTAATACCTTCCGGTTCCACCTCCCCGCAGCGGGGGGTAGCACCAGGGAAGTCAAGTCGGAGAAGTGAGTGATCTGACCATGACAGGGGAATAATAGTTGAATCCCCTATTCCCAGATCACTCGTCCACTGGCCAGAGACAAAGACAAGGTCCAGCGTGTGGCCCCCCTCGTGAGTAGGGCCCTGAATTAATTGGGTCAGGTCCATGGCTGTCATGGAAGCCATGAACTCCCGAACCCCCTCAGACGCTTCTCCCATCGACGGCAGGTTAAAATCCCCCACCACTAAAAGTTTGGGGGTCTCAACCGCCACCGATGAGATCAGCTCGAGGAGTTCAGGCAGGGCCGCTGATGTATAGCGAGGAGCCAGGTATACTATCAGCAGGCCCAACTGCCTCCCTGGGCCCCATCTCACGACAAGGGACTCACACCTGGATGTCTGCGGCACAATGAACTCTCTCGGCTCCAAGTCTTCCCGGATAATCACTGCTACCCCACTGCCCCTTCCCTGGGCCCGAGGCTGGTGAAATGCTCGATAACCTGGCGGGCACATTTCCACGAGGGGTAAGCCTCCCTCGTGGCCCAACCAGGTCTCAGTTATTCCTGCGAGGTCCGGCTCCCCCTCCAAAATTAGATCGTGGATGAGGGGGGCCTTATTGACAACGGACCTCGCATTGCATAACAACAGTCTCAGGCCTTGGGTCTGTAGATCCTGACCACCTAGTATGCAGGGGTTGGTACAAACGACTTTAAGACTTCTCTTGCCACATTTGTTAAGTGAATCACTGCAACTATTAAATTAGTACTACCGTTGTTAAGTGAATCTGGTTTCCCCATTGGCTTTGCTTGTCAGAAGGTCACAAAAGGGGATCACAAGCAACCCCAGGACACTGCAACTGTTGTAAATGTGAATCAGTTGTCAAGCATCTGAATGTAAAACATATGACCATGGGGATGCTGCAATAATGATGTGTGAAAAATGGTCATGTCACTTTTTTCAGTACTTTTGTAACTTGGTCACCAGGTGAACTGTTGTAAGTTGAGGATTGCTGTACATTAGTTCATTTTCTTCCTTGATTAACAATTTCAAAATAGTTGAGAATCTTACGCAATGATTAATAAGTAGATGCACAGCTTATTTATTTTAAAATTAGCATCATTTCAGTTTACTATTTTTTATGTTAATATTATCTAGGTCAGGGGTCTCCAAAGTTGGCAAGTTTAAGACTTGTGGACTTCAACTCCCAGAGCAAAGCTGGCTGAGGAATTCTGGGAGTTGAAGTCCACAAGTCTTAAAGTTGCCAACTTTGGAGACCCCTGATCTAGGTAGCATTTCTTCGTTCTTTTTTTTTTTTTTTTGCAAACAAACTTGCAAAGTGGGTTAGGTTAGACTGAAAGTGAATGGTGCAAAGTTGTTCTGTGAGTTTCCAACACTTTTCTGCTACAACAAACTGGGAAACAAGCCATAGGCTCTAAACCTGGTTTAGCAATTATGGCTGAGATGAGTTTGTTCTATTTGGTCCCAAGGACCAAATGCTTTGGTACATTCCTATGAATACATTTTCCCCTGCTCTTTTTATAGCAATAACGTGTTGACTTTTCTCTTGAAAAGATGATTTATATTAATTTCAAGACTTTTGCTTTGTTCCAAGTGTACTTCCAAATATTTGTGGAAGAAACTGTGGATCATGGGATTAACCTGGAAGTTTGCCAGTGAAGAAAGAGCAAAAGAAAGGGCTAACTATAAATATGATCATTATTACATCATTGTTTTGGTATCCTCATACAGTCAAGAAAGCAGCCATATACTTGACTGTAAAGTGGTCCCAAGATCCAATGAAAGGATACCATATAACATATAATATTTTTTAAAACTGGAGGAAAATATTCAAAACCCCAAATCAGTTGTTATCATTATAAACTGCTCTGGATCACTGAATATTTCAAATTGACTGCAGTTTTATCATATCCAAATATTACCCGTGTTGCATCCAATTTTTCTTACCTATATTTATATCATTAAACCATTTGCCAATTCACACTTTCTAACACAGAGGCTTACTAGCCCAAAACAGTAAATTATTTATACAAAAAAGCCCTTCTAGATGGAAATTCAGTTCCTGATCAATATCCAAACTCAGGCATCAAACTGCAAATGGTCACCTGTCTATTGTTTCAACAATTATTAGGAATTCTTTTTTCATCTTGGAAGAACAGAATTTTTTTTTCCAAATCTGTCATATTTCACTAAATGGACATATTTTAGGATCTGGAATATATAGAATATTAAACACAAATTTGCTGAGCTGACATAAATAATAGATCTGGGATATACTGTAAATAAAATAAAATATGAACAATTACATACTTTAGATACTTTTTAAAATACTAATTATACTTTTAAATACTTCCAGAAAATGCACATTTGTTAGCTGAGTTTCATTCATCATTTTCTTAAGGTGAAACTTAAGAGCTGATTATCAAATCCAAATCTCTGCTTGATTTGATTTGGACCAGCATCAAGATTGAAAATGTATAGTATCTTCAGAACTACAGCATCCATTTCTTCTAGGAGCTGTGTTTGGTGGCATAAATGGTTTTCCAGATTTTGCCTTCCTAAGAATGTCCTCCGGTTAAGTACTAAATATCAGTAGACCTTGAAGAAGGAGAAAAAGAATCCAAAGTTTAGCAGTTTCTCTTAAATGACACAAGTTGGAACAGGCAGAAACATTTCATGCCTCAAATTAGCCTTCAGCTGTTTCTAGAGATAGGTAATGCTTTCAGAGAGAACAAACACAAAAGGCAAAAAGGAGATCCAATTAAAATGAATGAAATACCAATAAATAAAACAAGAAAGTGGGGGGGGGGGGAGGCAGAATCAGACATTCGAGTCAGACAAGAAAGAAAGAGAAGGGACTAATGTGCACCATTTTACAATAATGTAGCATAGGAGGGTCAGACTTGTCTTGCTGTAACCTGCTATCAACTTAATTAGAACTACACCTCATCTTTTGACCAAGTCCAGCCCTATTATTAGGTAGAATGTGGTAACAACCTCAGACACCTGGCATCAAAGTCACAGCTAAAGCAGATCCCTGGTTGCTCCTCTCAACTGATGGGCAGAACTATCTATGTGTTCCTTGAAAACACTGGTTAACCTACTCTCCTGGTCTTGGATGAGCTGGCAAATGCCGTCCTAACAACAGTGGTGAAATCTCTATTATAAGTCCAGTTGCCTTCTGCAATAAGAATGGAGCAGAGACAATACCATGCTTCAGGCAGCAAAAATCTTACTGCCTGTCCTTGCTTGTATCTAACCATGGCACAGACATGCCTCAGCAACCTCTTTTTTGTGCAGTATCCTCATGACATACAGTAACTTCCATTTGATCCCCATCCCATCCCGGAGGCAACCTTAAATCATTCAGGCTTAAAGTCAACATTCTTTTGGTTTCAAATTAGGGGTTTCCATTCTGAACCTGACATCACTTTTGTTGTTGATACAATCTGTCATGTCTCATTCACACAGAGACTTCTAGGGAACTGGGATCAGTCTAGCTCCCACTAACGAACATGTCGTCCTTCTATTCTCTGGCCACTATCCACCAAGGTCATTCATGTCGGAGTAGCAGAAGGATCTGGTACTTTCGAACCAGAATGTGGAAAGATGAATTGACCCAAACAGACAGATCCCTCTTCGCTGTTTCATGATGCAACTCACCCCACAATGATTGTTTAGTGGTTTTTGGAACACAAGATTAGTGCTCTTCTAGAAGGCCTGTCTATCAATTGCTTTGAGTTCATATTTGGGCTACTTCGGGTATCCAGAATGGGACAACTCCCATTGTTCAACAATGTAATTTAATTATTTAAAATAATTAAAAATATATTATAAGTTTTGTCATTCACATTTCATTTTGTACTGCCTTTGTCATCCTTTCTTTGATGATTCTATTCTACTATGTCTTTGATACTAGCGCAAATCTTGTCCTGCGGCGAGTTGGCTCATGCTGAGTTGGCCATGGTGAGTTGGTTGTGGTGAGTTATCATAGACCCAAAGAATATAGATATGCACTATTAAGTCCTATTGACAATTCTTGGAATTTTTGCACAAAATATGGCAGTAATAGGAAAAGCCATAACCATATTTCAATTTCTGAACTGCATCTCCAATAGTAAGGCTGCTGCAGCTATAACTCTTGAAAAAACATTCTCAGAAGTATTCTATATACATAAAACAAGATTTTCTGCTCTATTAACTTGCATTTTGAGTTCAAAATAAATGAATGTCATAGTTTTTAAAGCAACCTGCCACTGGATTTGGAGAGAACATTCAATGGAAGCTATTTCATATCAGGTCATTGCATTTGTCCATCTCAGAAGCATTGTCTGCTGTGATTACTTGCTACTCTGGGGGTTTCAGCCAAAGAAGATTTTCCTTTCTTCTGTATCCTTTGAATTCAGTGCCAGAGAATGAATCTGACAGCTCCTGAATGAAAAAGACATCTCTTAGGTAAATACAAAATAGTTGACAGGTGGATGCCAAGAGGCTGAAGTGACAGTGTATCCCACCTTAGAATGGGGCCTGCAGGAATGGGACCTTGCCCTTAATTCAAATTGAAGTAGTTGTCCTTCCATTTTAAATATGAAGCTATAATTATGTAATGAGATGAAAATAAGGACATGGAATACAACTTTTATATATGCGTGTGTATATGCATATATTTGTTTTCATTTTACATCAAAACTGTTCTTTATTTTTTGTGGTTCCTTGAGGACTCTGCTATTTTCTCTCTTCCTCCTTTTGTTCTTCTTGTAATATCTTTTCCTATTTTAATGCAATGTGGTTGCTTGTTAAAAAGTATGTGTTTTCTTCCAACCCTCCATATAAAATAAAGAGGAAAAACGGATTTTAAGTGTGGATGAGGAGCTTCCTCTTTTTCTGTCCCTCAATTATAAAAGAACTTCTGACAACTCCTTTTTCTGTCGTGACGGTATTGTAAGAGAATGGCTGGAATGTCAAAATGTTGCCATGGATTTTTCATATGATTCAGAAGTTTGGAGAGAGGTAGAAAAGAAGAAGAAAAATGAACTTAAGGTAACAAATACACTATTTTTCATGTGTAAAATGGCAAAACAACTTTTCTTTGTTATCAAGGGGAATTATATTACTATACACGTAATAACATCCTTTCAGTGAAATTATAATCACATTTTGTTTTGTTTTTAACTTTTTAAAAAAACCAACATTTGAAGCTTTGTAGAACTTGAATATATGGGTTACAATTCAACAGAAACAGGTTCCATAAGCATTTCATAGCAAGATAGAAAAACTAGGTCTAGAATCCTCAATTTTTGACCTGGAAGCACCAAGGATCTCTAGGGCCTCACCCATGACAATAGCCAGACCAGATTGCTGACATTTTACAAATTTTATTTAAAAGCAAATTGTTATACCTAAGCCATTTGCCTGGCTCAACTTCCATGTATGTTGATTGGAGTGGGAAACAGTCTACTCATTTTCTACTCTGCTTCAAGTTGTAAAATATCTTCAGACCCAATTATGAAAATATAGCAGAGAATAGAAGTGCAGACTGGAGAAGAGTGAAAGATATATGTATGTATGCAATAAAAATGAGGCTTTAATAAATCGGAATTATATTACAAAATACAATCTCTAAATGTTCATATTTCAGATAATAGACCTGTAAGAAGTAAAGGCACCCTACACAGGCAGTTATTAAAACCAGAGAGTCATATTCTATAACAATTTCTTAATTTATTTATCCAGATGTTCCTAGGGTCCATGTTATGTTAGGGTTAAAGAGCAGGTCATGAAAATCAGGCTTATGCCACGCATAACCTTGTAGAACAGTAATACCTTTCAGTGGCATTTAAAAATATTTTCACTTGTAATACAAAATAAAAGCTAGATGTTTCTCCTTCCCACTCACCCAAATGCATTGTGGGCTTGAAGAATATATTTGACATAGTTTGTCTGTACTGCAGTCTTTAAAAAATCCTGCAGCACTTTGCTTTAACCATCCTGATATTTGACTTCATGTTACTGAGTATGTATGTTCTTTAAAATTCATGAAAACAGTTACCTATGGATGGTAACTTGAACACATATTTTCAGCCCCAACCCCAAGGTCCAGCACATAAATTTCTCACTTAGGAAAGCTGAAAGGGTTGAAGCAGAAAATCAGTTATAATTGCAAATAGAATACAAAGCTTCTCTACAGAGTCTATGCCCCCGCAACCTCAGTGCTATTTTTAATTAGCCAAGTAAAGGAGGAAAATTTCCTCCCACCTCAATGCTTTAATTACAGTTAACATATCTCAGCAACTGTGTGATGGATAGTCTTGAATCCCAGACTCTAAATATTAGGCGCATCTTGTATATAATTAATTTGAAAAGGTATTCATAGTAACATTTACAAGTTTCTTTTTTATTTATTAATATTTTCATTTTGTTCTTTCAGTGCAATGAGAAGTTTACAACTGCCCTTAAAAGCTACCAGTGTTTTTTTTTTTATAATAAAGTTATTTCCTTATTGGAATCTAATAATACTGGGGAATCAGATTACCGGTAAGTTGATTGCAAACTTTTTTTCCTCTCAAACATAATCAGATACTAAATATTGTAATAGGGAAACCTCCTTCAATTAAATTCAACCTCATGACCAAATCAGGGTAATTGGATTGACTAGCAATTCTGGAAGCTGTAATTTCAACAAATGCCTAGAATATCACATTTGGAAGGATACCTGTGTTTTTCTCAGCATGTTTAAGCACAGGGCTGGCATGAAGAGTCAGTATATGAGCAGCTGCTTAGATATTCTGTCCATCTTTTCTGGAATGCTGTATCTATATAGAATGTTGAGTGTATATTTAATTGCCTCTAATGACTCTTTATTATTTGCCTAACCATGGCACAAACATGACTCCATAAACACTTTCCCCCCTATGGATGCAATCTGCTATACTTCATTGACTCTATGGTTGCTCCTGTAGGAGTTGGAATCTTGGAATCTCACCAGTTCCTATTGTTCACCTTGGCTGCTGGACATTCCACCTCTTCACTAATCACTACTCTCCATCGTCTTGGGCTTGGGCTGAAGCAGAGAGAGAGACCTGACACATGGTTTATGCCAAGGCATTTCTCTATGTAATGCCTCATCAGTTTCTTCCCTAGTATTTTTCAAGTCTTTTGTGGGCTCCTTATCAATATGAATTTTCAAAAGAGTGCTGGACTTGTTTTTTTACATATTGGTTTAAGGCTCTTTTGGAAGAACATTAGTCCTGTGCTACAGAACAGAATGGGACAACTCACCATGGGCAACTTACCACAGGCCAACTCACCACAGCCTCTTCGCTATGGGACAACGCACTGTGGTACAATTGAATAATTCAATGTAATTATTTTAAATAATTAGGAAATATTTTTATCACTCACATTTCATTTTGTCCCCTTTTGGCATCCTTTCTTTAATGATTCTATTCCACCATTTCTTTGATATTAGGGTAACTCTTGTCCACAGGGAGTTGTCCTACAGTGAGTTGGCTATGGCAAGTTGGCTGTGGTGAGTTGTCCTAGATCCGTTGCAGAAGGCTCAGTTTCCCAATGAAGATGGCACTATATATGCTTTTCTTTTGGTTCAAGGATTGGTAGATAGTACTTGTACTCAGCCATGAAGAATACCCCAAGGTTCATAAAAGCCAAAAAGTCAGTAATGCAGCACAGATAAAGACAGTCCGCGACAAAAGGATTGGGTAGCAGGTGAGATGCAGAACAAAACATGAGTGAGCAACTGCTAGTTAGACCACTTGGCTCCATGTTCAAAACAATGAGATTATACAAAAAGGCACTTTATTCTGATCAAGCTTTAATGTTGCTCTCAGCCCCATTAGATAGACCAGACTAAGAATCCAATTCCACAGGAAGGCTAAAACAGCTTTTATTGATATTAGCAGTAATAACAGAATCTTGCAAATTTGATTGTGCTTCTCCTTCTTATGCTGTAGTGAATCAGGGCAACGTTTGCCTGGGTGATTTCTGAATGTTGTCTTGTTTCTCTGGACTTAAAAAAAAAGAAGTTTCAGCCCCTTTTGCCTAGGACAAGCTTTTTGCATATTTCCATCAAAGCCATCTGCTTCACTCTCTACAGTAGCTTCCCTTTATAATGTATCTCTGCGGAAAGGGGTGCCCACTTTAGGTGCTACACCAGAGCTCTTCTTCCCCATGAATAAGCCACTTCACTAGCCATCAGGTTCTCCTGCATGTGAATGAATTTGAAGTAGAATGACATTTCTATTTATGTAAAGTCTTCACAGTGAGCTTCCACCTTGAAATAATTAATCCTTGGAGTAGAAGCAGGACACGTTTATAAAGGTGACTGACCTGGTATATGGCATCTTGCTGTGTTATTAAGTATGCTCTAAAGAAGCCTTCCTTTCTTGATGCCCTTGGACATCAACAGAAGTTCCCAGACAACCTTTGGAAGCTTGGGTAGCATTGGTTTTCTCATTGGAGAGAACTTTTACCGGCATGGACTATGACATCAAATAACATATAGTTTCTGAGAATGAGGAGAGACAGTGGCATTTTATAATTTTATAACAGAAAGATTCTATTGGAATGCATTTATCTATTAGGTTTTTAATCCACCTTGTTCTGTTTCCGCCTCCTATTCCACCTTAAAAAAAAAAAAAAACCCAGCTAGGTAGATTGGGCTGAGACAGACCAATTGGCCCAAAGGCCTTCCCAAATGTGTGCTATATGTCCCTTTCATCATTGTATGGTATGTAAGGGGACAATGTTGGACCTGATTTCAATTTTGGGATACTGTATTCTCAGGACAAGGTATAGTATAGCCTTCATGGAAGGCAGTTTCTTTATGCAGTCATTTATGTTTGGATCCAATTTAGCGATATTGAAATGCAGATGACGTAAAACTCCCTTCCAAATAAAGATATTCCTCAGAGTTTTCTTCATGAAAATAGCTGCTAGTGTAAATTTCATGGGTTAGAAGTGCATTCCATCAGAACATTCCATCAACCTCCTTTAACACTACTTGGCTTTCAGTATTATGCTCGGTGTCTGTAATATTCTCCATATCTTCCCTCTAGATATTCATCCGGTGAACTTTGAACCTTAAGCCAGTTCATTTAATTTGGGATTGCAAAGAAAAGAGGTTCAAATGGCTTGGTCATGCTTCCATTTAAAGTATCTGGCTGAACTCTCACTGACATTGTTTGGAGAGGAATGAGAACCACAAGACATTCAAATATTGTTTTCTTTAGTCAAAGAACTTTTCCTAAGTTAGGAAACTAATACATGTTTCTAGGAGCACTTTATTTAAAACTATTTAAGGGAACAATCCATAGCCTAAGCATCAATGATCAAATTCCTCTTGGAATTTGATCCATTAATATATGTTTGTTATTATGGCTGGGCAAATCCTTTGAAAGAAGTGCTTAGCGAAGTGTGCAAATACATAGACATAACACTTTTTTTCACACTGCTGAAACAGCAGCAGACTTCCTTTTCCAGACTTCTGAAGCTACTTTGAAAACATCTCTGCTGTTTTTGCATGTGCTTCTGCACCTTCTCAAGGAACTTTTTAAAGGACTTACACCACCCTATTTATCATGTCATTATTGTGATGAGCTCAGCCACCATCCCTCTGAGCTGTGTCTTTATTGCTGGCATGCTGTACTGTATTCGGATGCTATAATCCATCAGCAAGGTGATTTTCTTATGCTGCTAATCCTTACTGACAATTAAATAGCTGCAAAACTCTTGTCCTCCTTCAATGGTCTACCGGAAATACTCTCTTTTCTGACCCCTTGACCTCTTGGCAGATACTATGTTGGAAGAAAAATCCAGGTACATTCCCATCTGGGAATGAAATGGAGGCTGATTGGAAGGAGGATTCTGTTTATTAGTGAACAGAACCAACACACACAACAGGGTGCAGTTCTGGGACAGCTGACAGAATGGAGTTGAGAGTAGGGTGGGTTTTTATACCTTTTTTATTTCCATGGGGTCATGTAGGGGTCATGACTGACTCTATAGGCAAAAGGGGAAATGCAAATCCTAGGTGTTTGTCTGAGCTAATCTTGCCTTGCTTAATTGCTTATCTGGAGTTTCTGTCTGACCAGTCTTTCTGAATGGATTACCAAATCTGCATTTCTAAAAGATGGTCTCCTCAGTTTCTCCTTGGGACAAGGAGACTGGTGCTGGTTTCTGCCTCCCTTAAGATTTCCCCCATTTCTCCTTGAGGGGAAATATTCTATCCTGCCTTTTTACTATTCCCCAAAATATTTCATTCTCTAGGAGGGTGGATGGGTACTACTACTCCAAGGAAGCTCCTTGAAGTAGTATACGCTTTTCTCCCTAGGAAGCCAGTTACCTGAGACCTAAAACAACATCCCCAAACAGCCCTGTAGCCTGCTGGCTGGCTGCTAAATTACTTTGGCTTGGCTTGGATTAGGACTCAAGGAGAAAATTATCTGAGACTTTTTGACAGAACAGTTTATTTATTTATATTATTTTTTTATTTTATTGCTTTTTAAAATAATGACAAAAAAACCAGAGAAAAAACCACAAAGATTAAAAATACATTATTAGAGAGAGAAAAAGACACATAGACAGTTATTTAATCTTTCTGGAGGAGGGAGTCTCAACTGTCTGACCTCTTCTTCTGCCCTCTAACTCTCAAGAGTACTTAATTTGATCATTGTAACACTTTATTAGTTTGACACGTTTTCCCTCAGGTTGAGGGAAACCAAGATGGTCTCCCTTGTGCTTGAAGGACTGGGCTCCCTCAGAAGCCTATTTTATGCCCTTCTAACTGGCTTCCCCAACTCCTGCTGCAGCCTCCCTCTCCCTCTTGCTAATTTTGTTTTTTTTAAATATAATTCCTTCCTTTGCTCTCTCATGATCATCTCAGCTTTTCTTCACTCCCACACTGCCTACTCCTCTTCACTTCCCTTGTATGCAGCTGCACTTAGCACTCAAGGGTAATTTTCATACTTACAAGTGGGCACCTCTTTTTTTAAAATATAATCCCAGGATCACGATCCACTCAACAACCCTGTCTGAGTAATCATCCTGCTGATTGTAACAACAGAAGAAGCTGTTTTTCAAATACAGGTACTCTTCGACTTACAACAGTTTGTTTAGTCACCGTTCAAAGCTACAACAGCTCTGAAAAAAGTGACTTTATGACCGTTTTTCACAGTTACGACCTTTACAGCATCCCCATGATCATGTGATCAAAATCCAGATGCTTGGCAACTGGTTCGTATTTGCAACCGTTGCAGTGTCCCCGGGTAATGTGATCATCTTTTGAGAAGCAAAGTCAATGGGGAAGCCAGATTCATTTAACAGTCAGGTTACTAACTAACCAACTGCAGTGATTCACTTAACAACAGTGGCAAGGAAGGTCATAAAATGGTGCAAAAACTCACTTAACAAATGTCTCACTTAACAACAAAAAGTTTGGGCGCCATTGTGGTTGTAAGTCAAGGACTACCTGTAAGGTATCTTGAATGCATTACTGGTAGACCTCGACTTACAACCATTACTGATCCTGCAATTTTAGTCAAACGTTGCTGTGGATGTAAAGCAGATCACCCTGTGACCATACCCAATTTTATTAACATTTTTGCAGTGTTATGCTGCGGTTGTTAAACAAATGCTGTGGTCATTAAGCAAACCCTTTGTTTGCCATGGGATATATTTTTCTAGAAATTGGAAGCAAGCACTGGTTTCAGGCAAAAACATTGTCAATCACAGTCATGTTGACTATGGGATGCTGAAAATGGCAGTAAATGTGTGTTGTTTGCCAAGCACTCAAAGTTCAGTCACATGACTTTGGAGAGGGCTGGGCATTGGAACTTTGAGTCTGGGTCGTAAGTAGCTTTTTGAGGTCTCTCATAACTATGAATGGTTGCTAAGCAACTGGTTGTAAGTTGAGGCTCTATAAAACTGTAATAAGAATTTTTCCAGCCTTGTTTATTATGAGTTAATTAAGGCAGAGTCTCTTTGAATACCTTAAAATGCTTCTTCCCAAATTTCTCATCACCTGAGCTGAAGTGTTATTCTTAAGATAAGCTGTCAGCTGACTTGACCACTGCAGTGTCTGGATTGTTTATGTCTCTGTTTTCTTACACTGTTTCTACTGCCTCCCCACAGATTTATCATATTGTGTAAAAGAAATAACTCTAGATTTTATTTGATAGAAGAGGAGACTTCTTCTCTTTCGCCTTTATAGAATCAAGGTTGACTTAAGGCCAGCTATGTGAAAAAGCTGTTTTTTGTTTTCAATGCATCGTTGCAGATAAATTGTCTATCTCCGTATGCCAACAGGTACATATTTCCTGCATTCTGGAAAGAAAATATGGAAAGATAAGTCCTGAGCAAATGTCAAAATGCCTGTCATCTTGTAGAGACAAATTGAGTTCTGGCCTTGAGAAAGAGGAAATATGGTTATACAGCCTTGGAGAATTAGAAAGTATAATAAAGAAACTCAGAACAGCTCCACTATAACCTTATTGTCCTTAAAAAGGGCCAGATAAAATGTTGAACAAACTTTCAAGATTTGGTTAATATGCCCTACAACAATGTAGTAGCATTCCTGGAATCTGTTTCTTGATTGAAATCAGGGTGTCAAACTCATGGTCCGTGGGGATGATGTGTCACGTGCTGGACATGCCTCCCCCCCAGTTTAGCAAAGGGGAAAAAGTTGTGATACATCATGTGACGATAATGTGATGCCGTGATTTTGACGAACCTGATCTAGATTCTCACCTATCTCAAAGGACTGGTCCTTGTAATGTTTTAAAATACAGGTAGTCCTTAATTTACAACAGTTCATTTAGTGACTGTTTGAAGTTACAGTAGCACTGAAAAAAGTGATTGATGGCTGTTTTTCATACTTCTGACCATTGCAGCATCCCCATGGTCATGTGATCAAAATTCAGCTGTTTGGCATCAGACTCATATATATGACGCTTGCAGTGTCCCGACACCATGCGATCACCTTTTGCAATCTTCTGACAATCAAAGTTAGTTGGGAAGCCAGATTAACTTAACAACTGTCTTGTAATTTAACAACTGCAGCGATTCACTTAATAACTGTGGCAAGAAAGGTCGTAAAATGGAGAAAAATTCACTTAACAACTGTTTTGCTTAGCAAGAGAAATTTTGGGCTCACTTGTGGTGAAGTCGAAGATTACCTGTCCTGGAATGTTTAGGAGGTGTCTAAGTCAGCTATATATTCAGTATAAGAAGTGGGTTGAGAGGAAGTGAATAGGAAAGGTGTGAATGGAAGAGAACAAAGAGTTTGATTAGAAACACGAAGCCCTATCTCTCTTAGGCATTTGGAAGTGCGGTACTTTTGCATAGCCATTTCTTTAGAGATATACTGTGTCTAACTAGTTTGATATCTGACACTTTAAAAAATGGAGGTGAAAAAAGATGGGGCAAAAGGCTTACAAAAGTATCTCATCCACATAACCGTTTTGCCATGCTTCATCCTTGTCTGTGAGCCACTAGGAAATCATGTTGGCATAAATCATCTTGCTCACATTGCATATGTCAATAGCAACAGCACTTAGACTTATATACTGCTTCACAGTGCTTTACAGCCCTCTCTAAGCAGTTTACAGAGTTTACATATTGCCCTGAACAATTTTACCGACCTCGGAGGGATGGAAGCCTGAGTCAACCTTGAGCCAGTCAGAATCATTAATGCATATCCTTAATGTGCATCCAAAAAGGGTTTATGTTGTGATCCTACAATTCCACTGTGCAAGACAATAAAGGCAGTGACTGTGATTTCTTTGGCTGAAATTCCAGTCCCAAATCACCAACCATATGGAAAGCGACCATCGATTACCATATGAATATACACAGGTTGATGTGTGTTCCAGACAGATTTTTTTTAAATCTTTCAATTCGGAAAAGGCTTATCAGTACTTGTCAGCTGCCCCAGATAAATCAGACTACGAAACATAACTAGATGAACTACTGTAACTCAACTTTATTTTAAGGATACATTAACAGAATCTTGCATGTCTGAAAGTACAAACTTCCTGCTGCCACTTTTAATTGCTTGGACTATTGTGGCAGTTTCTTCCTGAGTTTCTGACTGTTAAGCCACTGAGGGCTCCTGTCTTTCTTGTCCTATTGTGTCCAGTGACGTGCGGTGAGGTTTATGGCTGGTGAGGCACTGACACAGTGGTGGGTTTCAAATATTTTTAGACTTGTGGACTTCAACTCCCATAATTCCACAGCCAGGCATGCTCAGTTCCGATTTAAAAGAACAGCATTTGTTTTTCTCCTTTGCGAAATGTTTCCTTTTTTCATTTTCTTTTTCTTCTCCCTTCCCCTTCTTCCTCCCTCTCTCCCTTCCTCCCCCTCTCTCAAACACAAACACACACACACACACAGACACAAAAGTTGGATTGGACTATCTCTCCTACCCCCTTCCCTCTCTCACTCACTCTCAAACAAACACACATACACACACACACACACACACACACACAAAAGTTGGATTGGATATCTTTTCCAGTGGCTTGAAAGCAGCTCCTCTGCCATCCTCCCCATTCCCCTGCTGCCTTCCCCAAACACCTCCACCATTGCAAATGCAGCCTTTTGTCTGGGTGGGAAATGCCTGGAATTCAATAAAGCCCACCTACTCACCTCCTGCTGGCAGGCTGGGGTGAGAGGAGAGGCAGAGAAGCCGGAGGGGAGCCAATCCGAGCCTTCCAAAAGAAAGAGGCTGGGGAAAAGTATGTGTGCTACAGCATGGCTCTTTGCCTGGCTTCGGTGGATGACTCTGCTTAACTGTTTAAAAAAAGCCTCTAAAAAGCGCCCTCTACTATGAGGCAGGAGAACTGCGTGCCTCACCTAAGTCAGGAATTTTTAGGCTTTTAACCCTTGCCTACCTCTGCTCGAGTGATCATAAAACACCTAAAGTCAGACTAGATGAGGCATGCAGTTCTCCTGCCTCATAGTAGAGGGTACTGTTTTAGAGGCTTTTTTAACAGTTAAGCAGAGTCATTCATGGTGAGGCAGCAACTAGCTCAGCTTTTTCCTTTTACATTTTCTTTTCTTTTCATGATGAGAGCAGTGAGGCTGTGCCTCACTTGCGTCACCTGACTGCACATCACTGGTTGTGTCCTAGGCAGCATCTCTTCCCCTATTTCCTCAAGGACATCCACAATTCCATTACATCACCAATCCATCAATCACTAAATGGTAGCAAAAAACGAATATTTTCTGTCTTTTTTTACTACTATGTGGTGGCCACCTGGATTGACGTATCACACATGCAGCTGCTAAATAAATTATTGAAGAGCCAGAGTTAAGTTGCAAAGTGTTTTGGATATTCTTACTCCAACTCTATAAACTGATACGTTAATATTTTCTTTTAGAAACAGCAAATAAAGCATTTTGGAAGACAGGGTTCTGTTCTGCCTTGCATCCAAAGCAACATCATAACTACAAAGCCCAGAAATCAGAAAGGAAAGGACAGTCCCAAAAGAGGCCTGCTGGCCAACTGGACCCAAGCAGATGGTTGACCTAGACCAGAGGGGTCAAACTCAAGGCCCACAGGCTGGATTTGGCTTGTGGGGTGCTTAGATCTGGCCCACGGGGCCACCCTGGAAACAGCTAAGTGCTTCTGCCAGTGAAAATGGAGCTTGGGAGGGCTGCATGTGGCCCTCCCGAGCTCTGTTTTTGCTGGCAGAGGGCTGCAGGAGGCTGTCCCAGCTGAAAACGGAGCTTGGGAGCCTGTTTTCACTGGCAGAGTGCTTGGGACACCAAAGGAGCCCCCCGACAGAAGTGACGTCAAGCTGGCCATGTCCCCCTGCTCCTCCCCCTAGGTCAAATACAACCCTGATGCGGCCCTCAATGAAATAGAGTTTGACACCCCTGACCTAGGCTGTCATATTCTTTGGGCATCAAAATTATCCTCATAGGAAGTCTTTCACCAGGTTAAGAGGGAAGACATCACTTTTACATTGCAACATCTAAGCTAACTGGCTTGTCTTAGCTGGGGGCTGGAAGTGAGATGAAGGCAATGTTAAGAGATGTCCTCCTGTATAAGAAGTCTGTGGAGCATCTTCCTGCTGCAGAAAGTAGGAACCTATGAAATAGCATTTAGATGGATATTTTGAGAGATTCCAGACTTGTGTCAGATGAATCTTTAATATATTTGTGAGGCAATATTTGAGTTTAGTAATGCAGAAAGCCTAAATAGTATATCTCCACCTGATGTTCCTTTTACAGGATTCCTGTAAGTCATGTTGGCTTGGAAATAACAATGTGGTTTTAAACTGCAATGCATTTCTGAAGAAATATGGTTATTTCTTTAGACATAACAAAAGACTCAATAGCTCTACTGTTGAGATATGACAGCAATTGTACCATTTAATTTTAGTCTGTTTCATTGGTTGCAACATAAAGTTGTGGAACTGTATGATTCTTCTGTCTAAGGGATTTGTCATTCAGCAGAAACTGGGTGGTATTCATTTATGCTATTTCTAGATCACTGTCCTCAGTAATAGATCTGTATTATACATAGATTATGTCCCTAAAAAGCAACATCTGTTCTTATATGGTTTTATTTTTAGTTTATTGTCTATTTATTACTATTACTATTTATTACCAAGAGGAAGATTCATGATTTTTCTGCAATAGTCTCCATCCTCAAAAAGATACATCATGTTGATTCTGGTTGAGGCTAAACAAATGCTTTAACTCCCCTAGTTGACATGATGCTTGCTTTTGATATTTTTAATGTTTCTTATTTTATGGATATTGAAAAATGGATTTTAAATCCGAATTTTCAAAAATTACACAATTCCCTTCTTGTTTTAGACCCATGAACAATATCCAGTGCGGCTACCCTACCATTATTGCCTCAGCATCTAAGAAAATAATTTCATTCAATCAATTTTTGAGCCATGTAATGATGGAAACTCTATTTTCTTGAGTAGCCACTTACAAGAAAGAAATATCAGCCTGCTTGAAGAGATCCTCTGAACTGCAAAAATGTAGAAGAGGAGAAGGAGACCACCTTGGTTACAAATTCTCAGCCAAGAGAATTATTCTATGCATGACAGTATAATACAAGGATTTGTTTCTGCTAATATTTTCTTTCTGAGTTTTCAGATGAGTTAATTTGTGTAGCTTGTAGCACTATTTCTCAAACAGAACTATTCTCATTTTCTGTGTATACAAGCCTGTGGTTCATACTGAGCAATTTCTCAATCTGTGCCCCCACGGGATATCTATAAATACAGCACTACAATTTCTGTTTTGCTTTTACTCAAGGTGATTTCCTTGCCAAGAATCTATTTGACTAGTTACACTCGGGATGGAGAGGAATTTCTGCTAAAATTAACTCTTTTAGTTATGAAATCATATGAAATTATGGGGTTTCACATTTGAGCATAATGAGAAAAAAGAGAGGTCGCCTCAGTAGTAGTTATGGAGTCTGTGAGTATCAAAGGACATTGAATCAGATGAGCTGTGTACATTTTCCCATGGAGTAATTGTCCAACCCATGTAGCTCCTATGATTGGAAAGGATTCTGTAGTAGTTGTTTTTTTTTGAACTATGCTGAGTAACCACATCATTACATCAATAAGGATAACTTCCAGAATGAAGCATCCATTCAGCAGCACCGTTCAAATGGCTCCATACACACTAAGTTATAGTCATATATTGGCACCACTGGTTATTATCTGGAATGTAGATTCAGAGACAAAGGCTGAACGTACATAGAAAGAGCAGATCTCCCAGTTGGTCATGCTAAAGAATAGATCTAATCTGAAAGAATAAACAGTACTTTAGGTTGTTGGTGCCAAATAGCTGTCTAAGATATGATTTCCATCTTAGGCAAATAATGGCTCATAGACGGGATTTCTATCTAAGATCTTTTAGGTCACGGGTTCAACACTTGGAATCCCAAAGGGGAATTTTTATCTTGTTAGATCTGCAATGTTTGCTCATAACAAAACAAAAACCAGTGATAGCTCCTGTGTGACATACAACCTGAGGAAAAATCTTTCAACACTTTCTGCACAATGGGGTAATAGCTGAATCAACCCTTTAGCGATATATGGATCTATTATATAAACTTTCTCACTTTCCCATCAGGCCAGAAATTCTGGCTTATCATTGTGGTTTGAAAAGTTTCCGTGTTTAGACTTTCAAAATACATTCTAATGGAGACAAACATGGATCAGAAGACAAACTGGAAGTAGGCACACCCACTTGGGATGGATTATATTTTTTTCTATTAGTCCCCCTCTGATGTTACACCCTTTGAAGCAATGAAATGATATCCTGGGCAGGTCCCAATGAACACACCTGGAAAGCAAGCTAACTGAACTAACTAGAATGACAGCTGATCTAATGAATCAAAATACTCTTTCAAAGCAGAAATGATGATAATTCAACTGGCTGACTTAGCAGGGGAAGAATGTCCTTCCTTTAGTGGCTGGATACCAATGGGTGTGCACTGAATTCTTAAAAGCTTATTCAAGATCATTATGTTACATTTGTTTATGATAATCAAATCTATTTCAGCTTGACAGAATAGTGACATAGGGTTGTCTATAAAGTGATTTAATATTTTATTCAATAGCTCTATTGAATCATCCAGATTGAGTACAAAAATAACGATGCAATTTATAGGATTTATGCTTGGCTATTAATATTTGTTCTTCATCAAAAATTTTCCTACTTTTGGTTTCAGGACATGTGTTCCATTGAAACTATGGAAATAGATGTCTAACACACTTGGTACACAAAAGTTCTTTTGCAATATTTATTAACTTATTTATTCGACTAATACAATTTCTACATCAATACATTCATTACATGTATAAATAATTGTAAATGTTTTCCTTGGGAATAGAATTTGTAATGGATCTTATTTTGCTAAACCTTCAGCTTAACTCGTACTTGTCTTTCAGCTCGCTAATCTTTCTGTGACCTCTCTCTCTCTTTTAGATTATTCCATTTGGGCAAAGCCTGGGGACTGACTGCATTTAAGCTAGATCAACATTTAAGACTTTTTTTTTCTTTGTAACCTTGCAAATAATTATAGGTTATTCCATTACCCTAGCAGGAATCTTATTTGGATCTACACATATATTAATATTTTCCACAAAATATGCTGGGTGTGCATTCCATGGGAATAAAGATGGATAGCAACAATATAGAAGGACAGTTTTTATTGATCATGTTGCCTTAAGTTTCCCCCGCCCTAGGTTGTTGTCCTGAATTTAAGATTGCCATTTCTTCACTAGTAATTTACTAGTCTCAGCCAGCCATCAATGAAAGACGATAAAGCCAGTCTTTCTGTGTAGTTTCTTCTCTTACTTCTAGTCCTGAAATAAGATCCATTGCATCGACATTTCAACTCCACATTATTGGTTGCTGATGGGGAATTGAGTAGAGGAAGAGATAGGAAATAAAATATATGCAGTGATATCTATACATATAAAAGCGTAATACTATTCATGCATCATCACAAAATCTCCAGAACCGTAAAGCCTGCAAACTTGAAATTTGGCACGTATGTTCCTCTTGGCTTCTAGATGCTTGCTAAGAAAGAATTTTTAGAACTGATCATCAGATTATTAGTATTTCTTATATTATTATATTATTGGAACTCTGTTCCAACTGTCACTTGGGCATGAGCATGGCCAGCGCATGACTCATCCGGCTTGCGGGCTGGGAGTTTAGACATTCTACTCCCTCTCCCCACCTGAAAAACACTCTGATGCTAAGGAGTTAAACTGAGGGAGAGAAGGGGATAAGATAGGAGAGGCCTCAGTTGGGCAAGCCTGAGGGAGAGAAGGAGATAGGAGAGGATCAATGGGGCTAGACTGAGGGAGAGAAGAGGGATAGGAGAGGAAAGGCTTCTGTGGGGCAAGCCAAAGGGAGAGAAGGAGAGAGGAGAGGCCGATCGTAACTACTCATTAATTTTCAAGCTGTAAGTGTCAATTTATCAAGCCTGATCACATAGTTTTGAAGCAGAGCATGGGTATCTAGCTAGCTAAGTTGTAAGTTCCAGAAATGAATTCTGACTTTAGCTTTGCTTCTGTCTTGAAAAGAAAATGTTATGTACTCATTATGTACTCTATTCTAGCTTCCCAGAAACATCCACGTAAGGGCTCTGAACCAGTTCATAAGCAGTTCCAGGAATCTGTGGTCCCACAGTTTATTTCCATCTCAACTAAGATGTAATCAAAGTCCTCCATTAGAAGTTGCAGGGGATCTGGAGAGGTTGTAAACTATCCATTTCCCCATTAGAAGAAGTCTGTCTCAGTTTCTTTCTGATTCCTGAGCTCCAGCAGATGAAGCAGGCCCTTTAAATAAAACGCTAGCTTCATTTTTGATTGATTGTTATGTGCTATTCGGTTGGTGTAGACTTAGCAATCACATAAAAGCTCTCCATCTATCCTTAGCCTACTGTAGTCCTTCATGCCTTCCGATGGTGCATCCACCGCCACATTGCTGCTGGTCATCTTCTCTTTCATTCCATCTTTCCTAACCATAGCACCCTCTCCAGAGAGCTTGATCTTTGCCTAAAAGTGTTCAAAGTAGGATAATTTGAGCCTGGTCATTTGTACCTTGAGTGAGAACTCTCGACTGATTTGGCTGAAGATCCAATGGGAAGCTCAACTGATTTGGCTGAAGATCCATTATTTTCTTGGTTGTCCATGGTATTTTTTGTAGTCTTCTCTAACACAAAAATTCAAAAGTGTCAATTTGTACCAGGCATTTCCAATTTTCCCTTCCATAGAATGCACAGGGAATACCACTGTTTGCATTATTCAACCTTTGTAGGTCATCAAAGCATCTGAATACCTTGTCCAAGGCGTTCCTAAGTTGCCTGTCTTTGCCACATTCCTTAAGTACTTTGTTCCTTTATTGTTGATGGTTGAATCAAAAGGACAGAAGCTGTCTACCAGTTCAATACAGTACCTTCATTATCAATTCTAAAAGTGTTGTACCTGTTGCCATTTGTTTGGTTTGCTTTATGTTTAATTTTAGTCCTATTCTTTCCTTAACTGTACTCCTACCTAAACTGTCATTACTAGAGTATGTAAATTCTTTGTATTTTCAGCTATCAGAGCAATGCTACCAGCATAGCACTGGTACTTGATGTTTCTTTATCCAGTTTTAAAACTAAGCACATCTTCTCCCAGAACAGTTTCCCTTAATGCATATTCAGTTTGTAAGTTGCATAAATAAGGGGAGAATTTAAGACCCTGTTGCATTGCTTTGCCATCCTGGAACCAGTCTGTTTCACCATATTCTGTCTGTATTGTGGTTTCCTAATTTGTCTATTAAAAAGGGACACAGTGGCTAAGGTGCTGAGCTTGTCGATTAGAAAGGGTCGCAGTTCAGCGATTTGAATCTCTAGTGCACGTAACGGAGTGAGCTCCCGTTACTTGTCCCAGCTTCTGCCAACCTAGCAGTTCAAAAGCATGTAAAAATGCAAGTAGAAAAATAGGAACCACCTTTGGTAGGACGGTAACAGTGTTCCATGCGCCTTTGGCGGTTAGTCATGCCGGCCACATGGCCACAGAGACGTCTTTGGACAGTGCTGGCTCTTCGGCTTTGAAAAGGAGATGAATACCGCCCCCTATAATCAGGAATGACTAGCACATATGTGCAAGGGGAATCTTTACCTTTACCTTTAATTTGTCTGTAAATTCACATGAGGACATGCATGAGATGTTCTGGGTTTCCCATTTTTCTAAAAGCAATCTTGTGGCTTCTTAGTTATGCCATGTTTGTTATGACACAAGATCATGTGGACTATAGTCCATTTCATCAGATATAAAAGGTATTACTTTGAAAACAGAATACATGCACATCCATTATTGAGTGGATGTGAAGAGTAGCAAACCATCATAATATAGGTAGACCTCACTTATTGACAGTCTCATTATGACAGTGCTGGAAAAAAAAACCACTTTGCAACTAAAGTATGCATTTATGACCTTCACATATCTTCCTTTCAGTCACATGTTCACCATTACTCAGTCAGTATGCATTGTTCTGTGCCTGACCCATTTTTCTCTCTCCTTGCAGAATGGAGAGGTTACTTAAACAAGTGTTCTCTTTAAGCAAGCTCTTCTGTGCCTGACATATCCCCCCTTTTTTTGCCCATGTTGCAGATGGAGATATAGCTTTACAAAGCAATTTGTTGTGGTCCGCCAGCAGCCAGCAGAGCTGGCAGCAAATTCAGACAGCGAGGAGGTTGGGGCGGAACATGGGCCAGTCCTGGAGTCTGGGCAAGGCTCTGATGAGAGCTCTGTGTCGGAGGCAGAGAGGGGGCCAGAGCCATATGCCAGTTATCAACTGCCTCCAGAGCAGTGGTGGGTTCCGGATCCCTTTCCAACCATACCAGTTGGAACCGGCCCGGCGTCATCCACATGAATGCGTGCAGTGCGGGCATGCATCTTACCATCCAGCGACACCTCCACGAGCCTCTGTGACACTCCAGCTGCTCGGCAGAGCATTGCGCAGGTGCTGTACGTGCCATGCACATGCACAGAAGCGCCGAAGACTTTAAAGACAGGTAAGGAGTGCGGGTGGGCGGGTGGGCCTTCTGGAGCACTGTACTGGAGTAGTACCCGGTGCTCCGGGCAGGCTCCAGTATGCCCGTACTTGGGCGTACTGCCTGCAACCCACCACTGCTTCAGAGGCAGACATCAGTGAGGCAGATGAGCCTGTTCCCATTGTGTGCATGTGCAGAGGATTCAGACAAAGGGAACAGCCAAAGAACAGGGGCCAATTTGAGAGTAAGGCCACAGGTGGACGATGAATGGCCCCCTCCTAGAGGCAATAAAAGAGGAACAAAAGGGGAATGGAGTTCGCAGGAGACAATTAGTTCGCTTAATTGGTTCATGACTCTCTGAAAGTCCTTGCCAAGTTTAGCAGATATCGGCCTGGCAGCTCTCCAAGCCAGATAAGGTCTGTGGCTGTAAATCCTCCCTTGAAAGACTTTGTTGGATGTGAATGAGCTGAATTCACAGTAAATTAATAAAAAGGGTTTTTGTCAGGACAAGGAGTTTGTTTCCTGCTCTTGGGAAGCCTAGGTCAGAACACAGTCTATTTAAGCCAGAGGTGTCAAACTCACATCATCACAGTGGCGTCACATGTCGTATCAGGACTTTTCCCCCTTCGCTAAACTGGGCATGGTTGTGGCCAGCACGTGATGCATCTGGTCTGCGGGCCAGGAGTTTGACAGCCCTGATTTAGGCAATCTCCCCCAAGAGATTATTTTCCCCTCCCCACTTACAGAGTGGAGATATTGGAGAGAAAGGGATTGCTAGAGACTAAGTAAGCACCCAATGGAGAATACAGCAGCTGTTTGCCTAGTATGCTTGCAACTCCCAGCCCTGATCATGATAGGCAAACAGTTTGCGCAGCATTCCTTACTATGCGTGTTCCCCATTGTGTGCCTGTTGATTCTCTTGTAATTCTTTCGTCCTCAATAAATGTAAATACAAACATTAATTCCCTTCTTGCTTGCTATTCATCTCAGTGCCTGGGTGAGCATTTAAAAGGGAGGAGGAGGGAAAAAGGAAAGCTGCAGTAAAAATGTAACCACAGTCATGGCCATGTGATTTTTCCACTTAGTGATTTAGCAACTGAGTTACCAGTCCCATTTGTGGTTGCTAAATGAGGACTACATGTAAACAGAAATGACAACACTGTGATAATTCATTTAATGGTAGAGAGCAATCACATAACAGTTATTAAGTGTGGCACAGACATTCTTGCATTGATGAGCTGAGTAACTACTGCAGTATGTTAACAATATTTGGCCTGCTGGCTGGGGAATTCTGGGACTTGAGGTCCACGCATCTTAAAATTACGGAAGTTGAGAAATACTGATCGCTCCATCAAACAGGAGAGCTCATAGGAGAAGACCTGCTTGCTTCCTTCTCCATTCCCACGTCATCTGCTATCCATAGCAAAAGAAGAGATGGGGAAGCTTGACCCTATTTCTCCCATTGGAGAAGGAGAGAAATAGTGCAGAATGGCTACTTTGCTGCCCATTCTCTGATCCCAAAGAATGATTGCTGGCTCCAGCAGTGGGATTCACTTACCTTCCCTACCAGTTTGCAAATGTGAATGCGTGCTCGCGCATGACATCGGGGTGGATGGGCGGACCCTCCCGCAGCTGCCACTACCAGTTCGCTCGAATCAGAGAGAACCGGCTAAATAGCACCTCTGGCTGGCTCCAGGGGAGTGATTTCCCCACCCTGTCTCTTTCGTCTGCCCCTTCTCATACAGTCAGTGGTTGTTTAAGCTGGCACACTTTCTGCAAGCTTTGAATCACAGCATTTTATTGCGTCATGTAGAATTGCCCAAATTTAATTACCTAAAATATCCAAAGAGACAATAATGAACATTCAGAAACAGGAAAAAGATGGTTTCATTTTTGTAATAAGGAAGAATGTAAAAAAATGAGGAGTATTTTTTTTCCGCAAGAATATAGATATAGTCAAGATATTCACATTCTAGCTATTTCTTTACCAAGAAGCCAAAAAAGGATTTTTAACTTGAAAACCTGTTGGTGACCAGAACTGCAGAAACTGAAACGTTCCTCAATATTTTTATTAATGAGTATGTACAATACTTGGAAAATTTATATAATCTGAAGAGATATTAGAGCAGTGGTGGGTTCCTAGTAGTTTGGCAGTAGTGGTTTGGCAGCCTGGGTCACTGGAACTGGCAGTGACCCAGGCCTGCCACACCCTGGAACCAGTTCCCTGGTCGGCGCCATTGGTGCCGCCATCTTGCTTTTCACTTCTGCTTATGCGCAGAAAAATTTTAATTGTACTGTGCATGCGTGCATAGCATGCATCAATCGCGCACACAAAGCGCGCACAAGAGCAAACCGGCAGTAGTACCTGCCCAGTGGTGGGTTTCAAAATTTTTCAGAACCTCTTCTGTAGGTGTGGCCTGCTTTGTGGGAGTGGCTTGCCAGCCATGTGACTGGGTGGAAGTTGCTTGGCAGTCATGTGACTGGGTGGGCATGGCCAACTTGTAAAATGTGGTGAAACTCACTTAACAACGCTCTTGCTTAGCAAACAAAATGTTGGCTCGGAAACTCTGGCATTTGAAGCATGCAAGTCTTAAAGCTGTCAAGTTACAAGATCCTTGCACCCCTAACCCTTTAGAAAAAAAACCCCCAGGGGTGTTCAAACCTGACAGCTTTAAGACTTGTGGACTTCAGCTCCCAGAATTCCTCCTCTCGCTCTTCATCTTGATGATGTGTGGATGGGCAGGGGGAAGGAGCTGGAACCGGTTCGAAATGCCACTGTAGATTTGTGGAACCTCTTCTATAGAAGAGGTTAGAACTGGCAGGAACCCACCCCTGTATTAGAGTAACAGAATTTGGGACAGTCTCAAGGATTGACTAAATTAACAGTTCCAAAATTCAAATAATGTGTAGTTAGAATAATTTGGGAGTTAAGATAATTAGAAATAACCCTCATAAAGGAAAGGTAGCTGAATAAATATTGGCAATTGATTCATCCCTCCAGCTGTTATTAAAAAGTATCAATAAAGAACTGTTTTAAACAGAAATGTTCAACAAAAAAATAGTCAAAATATCTCTGTGAGGGAATTGGGCAGTTTCAAAATTTGATGAATAAAATATTTTTTTAAATGCTGGCCTGAAGTTAAGGTTTTCAAATCATAATAGTGCTGTGTATTACAGTACATTTAAACTGAAACAATTCCATGTGTAATTCAAGTACAGTAATTACATAGTCTAATGCTCCAGTTTCTGACAAGAAGTCATTTACATCTCTAATTATGCTAGTCAGACACTTCCAATCATTTATACTTGTTTTGACATGAAACGTTTAAAGTGATAAATCCAGAAGGGCTATGTATTAGTCATGTAGTGTCTTCTGGGGAACAGAAAGAACTTCATTTGAGCTATTACCCATATATCAAAAAAAGCACTTGATTTTCGCTTTTTTAAATGCCCATTCAAGATTTTATAAACGTTTTTCAATACGTTGAATACATAAAGCAAAATGGAAAGAGCTCACCTTCAAACAGAATGGCAGAGTTCTGCTTTTTTCCTCAAAAGCTAGAATTATGCCTAAAATAATTGCCCGGCCTTGAGGTTCGTCCTCATAAACTCTGCTCTCAGAAACCAAAGAAGGCTTGGAACGCCTGATTAAGAAAAATCAAAGAAGAAAGTGAGAATTTTGGTCTCTTTCTGAACAACAAAAAGACCAAGCTCATGACCACTGCAAGGAATGGAAAAATCAAAATAGAGATTGATGGTGAGGAGAGAGAACGCATGGGAAAATCCACATTCCTAGGGTCGCAGATTGCGCAATACAGCGAGTGCGACCTAAAAATAAAAGATCAGATTGCGTTGGGTCAGACAGCAATGTTGACCACGAGCCAAAAATGGAAAACCAAGGAGATCAAATGTAGGTTGGTTTGCTCTACCTACCTATGGTTGTGAAGGTTGGACCTTAAAGGAGCAAGGCAGGAAGAAAATCAACTCATTTAAGCGATGGTGCTGGAGAACGCTCCTGCATATTCCTTGGACAGCAAGGCTGGTGCATAACACCAGGAAGGAAAAAAATCACAAAACTGTGTCTCACTTATTTTGGTCATGTCATGCCGGGGAATTCACTGGAGAAAGCAATTATGTTGGGAAGAATTAGAGGTAAAAAGAAACCAGGTTGCCAAAGAACATAATGATTGGACACTATCAAAGCTGATACTAGCATAGAAAAACTCAAAAGTATGGACATGATTGAATGGATGTCATCATCATCATCATCATCATCATCATCATCATCATCATCACCACCACTTAGCCTACTTTAAATCAAAAGGTTGCTATAAAGATGAAATGGAACAGCTCTATATATGCTGCTGTGACTTCAGGACAAATAATTTATGGATAAAGATTTGAGTTAAGCAGGGAATACTGAAATATGCTGGATCCCTTTGTATGGAAGTCAATGTAGGCCCAATGGAGATCAATGTGCCTCCTTTGAAACCTACTTGGCACCATGCCCTATTTGATTTTATTTATTTTAGATTTTTTTTTAAATTAAAAATAATAAATGGTAAGCTATCAAAGCACTAACCTCAAGCATTACTTACTGGTTTGAATCTATTGAATCTACTGGATACTCTAGAGGCATTCGTACACAATAAAAGTAAGGGACTACAATTCAGTGCTTTACTTAGAAAAGTACACACCTGGACCAGTGTTGGGGTTTACTTGCCTTCCCTACCAGTTCACAAATGTGAGCAAAGATGAAGGTTGCGCATTATGTCAGGGCGGGTGGGCAGAGCCTCCCTCAGCCCCTACTACCGGGTCACCCAAACCGGAGAGGACCGGCTGAATACCAACTCTGACCTGGCCAAAGAATCAGGCAACAGTAAGTTGAACGGACATGGTTTTAAATAAAGCAGAACAATATTGGGTTTTAAAGAAGCTTTCCTTCCTACATCAGTGAAGTCCCATCAGTCAACAGGCAGACCATCCCTACAAAATGATGTCCAGTTCCTTTTCTCTCTCTGTAATGTTTAATGTAATTTTTTCTTCATTTTTCTGATAACATGTGCCTCTGTGTTGACTGATGATAATGAGATATATAATCCCCCCCCAAAAAATCTGGAAGTTGTAGGATAGAGAACAGTGTCGTTAAGAAATATAAGTTCCTAATCCTGTTCACAAAAATCTGACAATGAAATTCTTGCACTATTTGTAGATAATTTCCTTGTTATCTGAAGATTACACAAGACAACACTGTTTTTTTCTCTGAGGAAGCACTATCTTTTAGATGGAACACAATCACCCTATGGCATTGATACAGCCGACTTTATAGGCCATTCATGCATCCTTGAACTTTTATGATAGATGTTTTTAATGGCATGAATCTTAGTCTCATCCATTATATGAAATTCAGCATTTACTATTAAAAGGATGGAAGTGAGAATGTTTCAAACTGCTTTCAGACATGATACCAGTATATGCCACTGTAAATTGGAAAGTCTCTGTGTGTGTGTGTGTACATTATTAACAAAAAGGTGATGAGATAAACCCACTGGCCTTGTCAGTTACTAAGTGTCATCTCCCCTATTTGAAAAAAAAAATGAAGAAGTTGTTAAATGCATCCCGTTTCAGGCCTGAGGTTATCCATCTCGCATGAATGGATGAAAGGGAAAGAGCCCAGCAAAACAGCTCAGCCCCTGCATTCAACTTCCATTCAGAAGCATTGCTTTATTTCCTACCAAGTCTTCGGCCCTCACTACCGTAGTTGTTGAATAGCTTCCTCTCAAAAATGATTTCAGAGGAGTTTCATTCCAGGATGAGAGAAGCTTAATGGTAAACCAGATGAAGAATGCATTGCTTCTCTGTAAAATTGTACATTAGAAATAAAATAAATTGCCACAGACACAATCCCATAATACCTGCCCTTGATCTTTATTTGCTTATGGTGGTTAAAGATGCTGAGCTTGTCAGCTGGAAAGCTGACAGCCTGGGTTCGAAACCTGAGCTCTATGCAACAGGACGAGTTCATTACTTGCCCCAGCTCCTGCCCACTAGCAGTTCAAAAGTATGCAAATACAAGTAGATTAATAGGTACCACTTTGGTGGAAAGGTAACAGTGTTGTATGCATCTTTGGCATATAGACATGCTGGCCACATGACCACAGAAATTGTCTTCAAATACTGGCTCCCTTGTTCAAGAAATGGAGATGAGCACCATGCCCTAGAGTCGAACATGACCGACAGGGAAACCTTTACCTTTTAATAGGCAGATCTTTGTAACACAAAAGCTATACTCTGCTAATCTAACAGATCAGTGGTGGGTTCCTGCTGGATCGCACCGGATCGCGCGCGCTCCCTTTCAGCGCTCCACCTGGCTTGCGCGCTCCCTTTCAGCGCTCCACCTGGCTTGCGCGCTCCCTTTCAGCGCTCCACCTGGCTCTTGCGCTCCCTTCCGGCGCTGAAACCGGAAGTACAGTTTTGCCCGGCCCTGGCGAAGCAACGACGCCTGTCTGCGCTCCACCAGCTCGGCTGGGAACGGAGATGTTTCCTCAGCGGAGCGGTGCTCCGCTCCGCTGAGGAAACATCTCCGTTCCCAGCCGAGCTGGTGGAGCGCAGGCAGGCGTCGTTGCTTCGCCAGGGGCGGGGCAAGACTGTACTTCCGGTTTCAGCGCCGGAAGGGAGCGCGAGAGCCAGGTGGAGCGCTGAAAGGGAGCGCGCAAGCCAGGTGGAGCGCTGAAAGGGAGTGCGCAAGCCAGGTGGAGCGCTGAAAGGGAGCGCGCGCGATCCGGTGTGATCCAGCAGGAACCCACCACTGTAACAGATACACCTTGAGAGATTCTAGGGTGTGGCTACCTTACACTTTTTCTTCCCCAGGCCATCAGGACTATAGATTTACCATACCAAGCCAAACTTTGTACAAATGCAAAAATAACAGCAGATTTCAATTCTTGGTGTAAAACCACATATTTTTAGAACCCCCTCACTGAAAAAAGTTGCAAAAATTATTTTTGCACCCCATTAAATGGCATGCCCTATGTGCAGTCTCTTACCTCTTGTGCCTCTCTCTGGAATGCACTGCCTCCTCACTGGGAAATTGCAATGCTACTTCTGACAATCCTTCCTGTTTCTGTTCTGGATGCACACTCCATCATAATAACACAGCCAACAGTTCAGAGGAATGGAGGAGGTGAGGTAGGGTACATCAATTGGCCCCAGCACACCAAATGCTAGCCTTATACAGTGTACTTAACCTGATTACTTAATTTTCTGCATTTGCATAATGCAGTAATATGTTGAACTGTAAAGTAATCCTAAACTAGTTACCTGAACTTTTATTAACTCTGTTAGATATATTGTCTCAATTGCAGACAGTGAGATTCCAGGATCACAAGCAACGTGGCATACTAATATGGGAAGGGACATCACCTTTGTGTTACCATCACTCTAAAGGGTCATGGCTGCTAGTGAGGTAATTTCAGTCTAACAATAGTTTTTATTCTTGTATTAGCAAGATTTTGTACATGCAAGATGTATATCTGATCATCACTGATGATGATCAGTCAACTCTCTATTATTCAATTTTCACAGGGTTTATACAAGTGGGCAGCAGTCTCTAACAATTCTATTCATAAGTGATTATAGTGCAAGGCTTACATCTCAAATTACAAGTGGTTTGAGGAACCAGTAATTAAGCTGTTGAAGTAGGACTGGAGAAATTCCAGTTCAAGTCCATCTTCTGTCATGGACTTTGGACCAGTCATTCTTGCCAGGAAAAACTGGAGAAAGAAATACACATCCACATAATCAGAAGTAGTTGTGAGGGAATACTTTTGGCAATATAGTGTATGTATCTTGCCTTGAACTCCTGGTCAAAGGAAAGGTGGGAAATTAATACGGGAAGTCCTTGACATATGACCACGATTGAGTGCAACATTTCTGTTGTTAAGTGAGTTTTACAACCTTTCTTGTTTTTAAATGTATCACTGCAGCTGTTACGTTAGTAGCACAGTTGTTAAATGAATCTGTCTTCCACAGTGCAAAATTTGATCACATAACCCTGGGACACTGCAACTGTCATAAATATGAAGCAGTTGCCAAGCATTATAGTTTTGTTCACACCAGTGGTGGGTTTCAAATTTTTTTGGAACCTACTCTGTGGGTGTGGCCTCCTTTGTGGGAGTGGCTTGCCAGCCATGTGACTGGGTGGGAATGACTTGCCGGCCATGTGACCGGGTAGGAGTGGCTTGCCGGCCAAGTTCAGAGAACACCAAAGGACCCCACAGTCTTCTCCCTCCTTATCTTTTTCCTTTTTGTCCTTCAACTTCTCCTCCTCCTCCTTTCCCCACAACCCCACTCCCTTCTAGCAGTGATGATGTTACCTAGTTTGGTAATGAAATGTCTGTAAGAATGCCACCAAGCTCAGAAAGCAGCAAGGATCCCACAATCCCCCACCTCCTCTTTCTCCCTTTCATTCTCCTTTTTGTCCTTTCTGCTCCTTCCCCCCCACCCGACCCCCTTCTAGCACTTCACCAGCTCAGGCGTGACCGGAGAAGTTTCTCTTCTCAGAAATGTTTTCAGTGGAGCGGTGGCAGCCTGGCAGGCTGAGCCTGCGTCCCTTTCAGGAGCTCCACTGAGGAAACTTCACCGATCGCACCCGAGCTGGTGGAGCGCCGGCAAGCGCCGTCCCGTCACCAGGGAGACAGTGAGTGAGGTGAATCGCATGGTTGCTCAGATCACACGGGCGCAGCCCGACCGGAGAAGTTTCTCTTCTCAGAAATGTCTTCTCGGGCTGTGCCCGTGTGATCTGAGCAACCACGCGATTCACCTCACTCACTGTCTTCCTGGCGATGGGATGGTGCTTGCCTGTGCTCCAGCAGCTTGGGCGCGACCGGAGAAGTTTCCTCAGTGGAGCTCCTGAAAGGGACGCTGGCTGCCACCACTCCACTGAAGACATTTCTGAGAAGAGAAACTTCTCTGTTCGCGCCCGAGCTGGTGGAGCGCTGGCAAGCGCCATCCCGTCGCCAGGGAGACAGTGAGTGAGGTGAATCGCATGGTTGCTCAGATCATATGGGCCAGCCCGACCGGAGAAGTTTCCTCAGTGGAGCTCCTGAAAGGGACGCAGGCTGCCACCGCTCCACTGAAGACATTTCTGAGAAGAGAAACTTCTCCAGTCGTGCCCAAGCTGGTGGAGCACAGGCAAGCGCCGTCCCATGACAGGGGCGGGGCAGGAACTTACTTCCGGGTTCATTGACCAACCGGATCACACGATCCGGTGCAATCCAGCAGAAACCCACCACTGGTTTACACGCCCATGGAGAGGCTGCAATGGTCACAAATGTGAAAAATGGTCATAAGTTACTTTTTTCAGTGCCATTGTAACTTTGAATGGTTACTAAGCAAACGGTTGTAAAACGAGGACTACCTATATATTTAAAAAATGAATGCATAAATGAGTACATTAAAAGAATCATGTCAAACCTGGTTTTTACCAATTTCTATCAAACATTTCTATCAATCTTTTCAATAAAAGTGTTCAAAACTTTTGTTTTCAGAGAACTGGCTTATCATTTAAAGAGATCATCTTTTGAGGCAGTCATTTCTTCAATATCACATGAAATGAAGAAATGTATTTGGAGACTAAACATTGACAGTCTTAAATGTGCTGGAATATCAATATATTGTTCAAGCAACAGCTTATTCCTTTAATAAGAGAAATAAATTTTAGAAATAGTCACAGAAGTAGCTGACACATTCTGATGATTATAGTTCTTCAAGCAGAAACAATATCAGAAGTTGTACCTCTAGATCTCTCAAAGATGGTTAGCATTTTTATTCTCAGTATAAATAAAAGGCATGCAGAAATTGAGAAATGAAATGAAATTGTATTTATTAAGAAGCCTGTCCCTTGGGATGCGGATAATGTTTCCAATTACCCTTGGAGAAGCAAGATAGATTTTCTTTTCTTTTCTCAATTCTCTGCAGAGATAGTTTAATATAAATGATCATCCTCTCTTTAGAAAAAGCGTAGAATGAACTGCCTAAGGAAACAAATAGTCAAACGCTGGGGTGACATACTGTAGCAGAAAAACAAAGTTAAATAGTTTCATCTTCAACATAATGCCAGGATGATAATTCAATATTTTTATCCTTGTGAGACTGATCATTTTTTAAACCTGCATTTCTTCTAGGTAAGCTGTCATTTGCTGCAGATAATTCTATGTACATGAACAGTTTTCCTCAAAAATTATATGATCCTAAACCAAATCATATCACCATAAAGTATTGTGGGAAGAAAAATGGCTTGGAATACTATGGTGTTGGTTTCAATTTATTGATATTTTAGTCTCAGATAACTCATGTAGCACAGCATAATATACTGCAGGAGTTTCCAACCTCTGCAACTTTAAGACTTGTGGACTTCAGCTAATGGCTGGATGGGTAAATCTGGGCATTGAAGTCCACAGATCCTGAACGCTCCTGACATTGTACATTCTGACTGGTCAAATATATGGTGATATTTCTTTTTTTTAATCTTTAAAAATAGATGTCAAATAATTCTAAATAATTCATAAAACAGAGTATTTTATTGATCATGCACACTGCGTCATGCACACAAGCACTTTGTGTTTCATTACTGTTTTTTCTGTCTTGCTGCATTAGAAAAACATCTCCCAAGGATGGAAAGATGGAGTAGCTTATATGATGTCTGTTCACCCATCTTTGTCCAGTTTTCAACCATCCCCTTTTTAAGAATGGTTGTTCAGAAGAACTATGGAAGAAGTGGATTACCTGGACGTGTAACAGTTGGGTTTCAAACTGGGCCATAGTACTTATGGCACTGATTGACCTTTCGTGGTCTTGAGATGAGGATAGTATATCCATTTTGGCCCCCCTTGATCTCTCGGCAATTTTCAATACTGTCAATCATGGTTCCCCTTTGAGCCAGTTGAGGGGTTAGGAGCAGGAGCAGGAAACATACTTGTGCATTGTTGCCCTTCTTTCAAGATCAGTTTGGTTCAGGGCAGCGGTGAAATCCAGCAGGTTCTACAGGTTCTGGAGAACTGGTAGTGGAAATTTTGAGTAGTTCAGAGAACCGTTAGCGGAAATTTTGAGTAGTTTGGAGAACCGGCAAATGCCACTTCTGGCTGGCCCCAGAGTGGGGTGGGAATGGAGATCTTGCAGTATCCTTCTCCTGTCATGGCCACCAAGCCATGCCCACCAAGCCATGCCCACAGAACCGGTAGTAAAAAAATTACAATTTCACCACTGGTTCAGGGATGTCAAACTGGGGGAAAAACATATATTATGTGATGACAATATGACTCTGTGAGTTTGACACCCATGTTTTAGTCAGTCCGGTGGAGGGGAAGGAAGTCCAGGGCTTGGTTCTTGCAATGCTCTGTGAGAATGAACTTGGCAGTCAGGAGGGAGAGCCGCAGTTTGGACAACTGGTGTGTAAAAGCCAATATTTCTACTTGTGTTTCTTGTCTCAACTACCTTACAGGGTTAATAGCCCTATTCTTCTTCCATTTAACTTTGTCATGAGACTGTTGAGTTAGGTCATCCATCAGCATGGACATAAAATATCAACTCTGCCCTGGGTTGTCTAAATGATGTCATCACAATGCTTTCTCAATGCCTGGAGACACTTCAGGTCTGGATGAGGAAGAATAGGCTTTCGTTCAATCCTGACAAGACTGAATGGCTACAGGTTTTAGGGCCCTCCTTATGTCATGATAGTTTACAACCTTTCCCTACAAAGAAATTGATCCACCATCTGTGCAATAATCAGGTGGGATCCAGCCAGATGTTATACAGATTATTTAGAAATAAGTGATGCTAAACTGAATGAGATGTAATTCAATTATATACATTGACACAATCTTAATTTATCAAACCCAATCTTTTAAAAAAGTAGATATATTCCAAGATGAAAATTATGAAACAATATTAATAGCCAACATTAGCAGAGCTGTTTGTATGACTGTTCCACTGAGGTAAGCAAATATAATGTAGAAACCACAATCTGCGATGACTTTATTTATTACATCAATTTGTATGCTGTCCACATACCAGACTCTAGACAGTTTATGTGCCTAAAACATAACAACAAAATTAATAACATATTATCAATAAAACCCCTTAGAAAAAAAGGATTGTGTTCAATGCCTTCCTAAATAACCGAAGGATAGGGTTCATCTTGACCTTGGATGACAAGCTCTTCAACAATCAGGTGGCTCTTACTGAGAAGGCCTTTTTATAGCTCCTGTCACCTTGATCTCTCAGCAAAAAGCAACTGGTCTACTCTCCCACCATAATTAATCCTTGTTGTGGGAGCAGATTCCATTCTAGAACAAGTAGACCCAAAGGGGACTAGGATTCAAGCCATACATATAGGGCTTCCTAGATAACCACGATCATCTTGAATTGGCACAGAAACCATTTTCCTTTTTCCAGACAATTTTTCCATGGACTGGAGGTGGGGGGGAGAGGATCACACAACCTAGATCCAGCACATGCACAGTTTCGCTTGCCTGCTGCTGACCTCCAGCTGTATGGTCCGGTTCCTAACAGGTCCATGGCCCAGGGGTTGGGGATCCTGACACAGATGACTTCATCCCGAGGCTTCGTGTAATATAAAAAGTATTGTGGGAAGGGTCAAGCTTTGGAACACTCCATATGAATTCTCTGCAGGCTCCATTTCTCCTCCCTTATTAACTACAAAGGAACTAAACCAGGGATGGGCTGCTTTGTGTTCACCCATGTTCGGGCGATCCTCTAGTAAAGATTCTGCATGGTTCGGCAAACTCACAAATCCCACTCCTGGCTGGCCCTGCCCACCCCTCCCCTCCCCTCCCTGGAGTCTCCACGCAGCCCATTTTGGATGCCAGGTAAGTGCAGGGCCCGCGTGGAGGCTCGGGGTGGGTGAAAAACAGGCCTCCTGGAGGCTCTGGAAGGCCAGAAATAGGTCCAATGCCTGCCTCCAGAGAGACTCCGGAGCCCAGGGAGCCCAGGGAGGGCAAAACCGCCCCCCCCAATGGTGCAGGAGGCTGACTAGGCCACGCCCACCATGGCCACGCCCACCCAGCAATCAGGCAGAGAACCCATTGCTAAAATTTTTGAAGCCCACCCTGAACCAAACTACTGCCCTTAATCCGTAATTCTTGCAGAAAATCTGAAAGGAGACCATTGTCAATACCACTGAATGCTATTTACAGATCTAGTGGGCTAGGAGATCTTACATCACACTTACTGGAGTCCTGTTGCAGGTCATCCACAGAAGTTGCCAAGGTGGTTTCTACCCCAAGTTTGGTCCAGTATCCCAGAGGAAAGGTGTCTAAGTAATCTATAGGGCTGTCCGTACTTACACCATTACCGCTACAAACTTATCTAAAAAAAACAGATTGGAAACTGGTCACTAAATGTCTAAGGCATTTTGGTAAAATAAAGTTGTTTTGAAAAAGAGGAAAGCTTCTTCCTCTTTCAAGTCCACTTCCTGTCTGGAAGTCAGGAAGTGTGCAGATCTAATTTGCAAGTGGTTGAATTCATTCCACAGGAGATCCTATTCACTTCCTCAGATATCACAAGCTGACAAGAGTTCCAAACAATGTTGTAAATGGTTGCCTTATTATTTCATGGGAACCCACCAATATGGTGTCTACCTCAAAGTGGCTGGGAGCGATTGTGCCTGTAAACTGCCCACAATGAACAACAGGAAGATATTTAGACCAGAGTTCTTAAGAGGAACTGAGTCATCCTATTAACAGAGCTGATTGGCATCCCAAAGCTGATTAGCATCCCAAAGACTCAATAAATGTGGAGACACACTGGTGTTTCTCTGCTTGTACATGTTTACATTTCAGTCCATCTACATATTGAACCATTTTCATTTCTGATCTTCCACCACTCCAAGCATTTCCTCATGCGCTTGATTTCTTGGAGTGTTTCAGTAAACCAAAAAGCATCCCTGCACCAGCTTAGCAAGAGAAGTTGAGAGAATATCCCTCTCAAGCACTATTGTGGTCTCTCTATCTATAGCAATTCACCGGGAAAATTCACAGCTCCCACATTACATTCGCACAATTAGTGCAGTGCAAAGGACCGTTCTCCCTTGCTAGGCACCCAAACTAAACTCAGCACAAGGCATGTTTGCTGGCTCTCGGTGCCAGCCAGTTGCTAACTCATTTTGTGCCTCTATTGTATCTCTTCTGAGTCACTGATGAATGGTATTCTCTGCTTGCTGTTGAAAAAATGATTGTTTTTCCCTTATACTGCCTCCCCTGCCAACATGCTACTAGCCAGGAGAGATAACATCTACCAGTCAGAATGAATGGGAAGGTCTGACTTCAAGGCTTCTCCCAGTTTCTCCAGGCTGCTTGGTTTTCGACATTCCATCTGGGCTTCTCCCAAATTAAACTAAATGTGAAGTGAAGAAACATGAGACAAGACCATAGTCTGCAACTAACTGTGTCCCACAAAATAAGAGAATTTTTTCCCTAACTGGTGGGCAACCATCTCTCATATTCGTGGGTAGAGGGAATGATCGAAATTGATGAGTAGTGAGAAGCACAAATACATGTCCTCTTTTTCTTTACATTAAGCTATTTTATCCCAAGGGAAGCCTGTGGAGAAACTGATATGGAAAACAGAACAGGGTGGAAATGACAGGCAAGAAAGGAACTTGAGAAACAAGCAAAATCTGGAAAAGAAGCAGTGGGAGAGAATAGTCAGTGACCAAAGGACAAGATATGAACAATTTTACGGAGATTGGGAGGCTATTTTGGCTATTTAGCCATCTTTATATCCTGATTAAGGGCACATGGGGGGTAGGTTTTTTAAATTGAAACTGAATTTCTGCAGAGAAAAATAGAGTTCAGAAGGGTTTTAATCGCTTTTCAAAAACTTGTGCTGCACATTAAAATGAATTCCCGGCAGCTGCAGTCAAAGTGTATTTTAAAAAAGGAGATGTGTGAAAGGGGATTATGATTTTCCCCGATGCCTCTGCTTCGCAACGGTCAATTTTTAGAAATATCTTTGGCCAGTCTGAACATCCCTGGTTTACTTTTCAACTTTACATAATTGACAAACATCCATAATTTCTGTAACTTTAAGGTTATTCATGAAGCCGAACAACAATGTAATGGACACCGTCTTTCATCTTTTATGGAATGTAATATAATTGCACCCTATTGGAACTATGTGCTTGTAGAAAGGGCCTTCTTGGGATCAGATTTACAATCAAGGGGGGGGGGGAAATCCAAAGCCCATGAAATGCCACCCCAGTCTTTCCAGTCAGACCTAAAACCAACCCACACAATTCTAAGAAATATAACCAAGTCTTCCCCCCACCCCCACCCCGCCATCCCCATTCCACTCCCTGATGTGGCTTTCTTTGCTCAAAAGCAAAACACTTTGACTTCCTCTTCTCCCTCGTTACCACTGTTGTCAAATACTGGCATTTGCAGCCAAAACTTTTGTTGCTCCAGCAACATTGCATCACCCTGGGCTTTGGTCCAAGGCTGCTTTCTGGAGAAGCTGATGCAAGGCCTCAATTCACCGTGTCCTCATTGTCAGCCTGGTCCTCCCTCAAGAGGTTTTGCTCTGCAGCCCCAGCTTCCCACGTCAGATTTTCCTCAACATAATCTTTAAAAAAGTTAAAATCTGTCTCTCTCCTGAAAGCCCCGAGCCAAGAGCAGACATCTGTGCTTGTGTTTGATGAGGCATCTCCTCCGATCTAGCCTGAGGCGGAGGAGGGAAAAACTTTACTTCCTCCATTAATTATGTCTGTGGTGGGTCAGTGGCACTAAGCAAGGGCAAAGGCAGAAGTCTTTCCCAGCTTCGAAATGAGGCCACAAACTTTTGCTGCGCACATATTTTAATTTCAAGCGGAACATGTGTTTAAAAAACTATTAGTAAACGTCTCCAAGAGTTTTTATGGCGTTTCCTCTTGATTGTAAGGAACCGTAAAGAACAGAATGATGAAAAAGTGGCTTCATTAGAGCTGACTTATAACTTAATACCTAAATAAGAAAATCCTATTGATAAAGCTTTCCCACTAATAATATCGGCTGAAATCCATCAGGAAGTAGCCCAACCAGCTAATATTATTGGAACCTCAGAATGGGTTCTGGCACTTGTTGTACTTTAGGCTACTTAAAGAGTTATTTAGGTATTGGTTTTAATGATATAACTGCATCCACTGCTTTTTAGGACTCAAGTTCAGGATGGACCAATGATTCCAGACTTGTGGTTATCAACTATCCTTTTTCCGGACATGACCATCTGTTGTGGGGAGCAAAGGAAAAAAGATTGTCCAGCAAAGGCACCAAAGATTTACTTGCATCTATGTAAACAGAAGACAAATTCTACCATCATGTGAAGATGGTAGGATTTGCCTCATCACTAGGCACTGAAAAGCCCAGTATTTGGACCTAAGAATAGGCTATGATACCATTCTTCCAAACACTGCTGGATGACTAGGCATAGCTTCTATTTAATCAGGCCACAGTAGGAATTTAAAGTGGTAGCAAGGCACAACACCAACCCTACCATTAGACAGTGTGGTATCTGCAGCAGTCAGCAGATGTTGGATGTCATGAAAGAGCAGCTAATTGGAAATTATTGTTACTGCTTTTTAAGTGGTAAGAGAACTGCTGTGGGATTAGGTCTCAGGGCCCAAAATAACTATGTTAGATATTATGCCAGGCCAGCAGGGAGGACTGTTTCAGCTCAGGCAACTAATGTTTTGGGGGCAGTCCTGAGGCAGGGGTGGGTTCCTGCCAGTTCTAACTTCTTCTATAGAAGAGGTTCCACAAATCTACAGTGCCGTTTCGAACCGGTTCCAGCTCCCTCCCCCCGCCCGTCCGCACATCATCAAGATGAAGAGCGAGAGGAGGAATTCTGGGAGTTGAAGTCCACAATTTTTTAAGCTGTCAAGTTTGAACACCCCTGGGTTTTTTTTTCTAAAGGGTTAGGGGTGCAAGGGTCTTGTAACTTGACAGCTTTAAGACTTGCGTGCTTCAAATGCCAGAGTTTCTGAGCCAACTTTCTGGTTGCTAAGCAAGAGCGTTGTTAAGTGAGTTTCACCACATTTTACAAGTTGGCCATGCCCACCCAGTCACATGGTTGGCAAGCCACTCCCACCCGGTCACATGGCTGACAAGCCACTCTCACAAAGCAGGCCACATCTACAGAAGAGGTTCTAAAAAATTTGAAACGCACCATTGTCCTGAGGGTAGATAGTCAGTTTAGTGTTGTGGTTGAGGTTGAGGTACCAGATTAAAAACCAGGGATTCTAGTCCCACACAAAGCCAGCTAGATGATCTTGGGCCAGTTACTGTTTCTCAACCCTAAGAAGAGGCAATAGAAAAGAGTTTCTGAAAACCTTGTCAGGAAAACTCAATGGACTAGGCAACCTTAAACACTCAAAGAGCCACAAAGATCCTAACTGGAAGCCCGCCCACCCCCATTCAATTCTGGAGCCGACCGGAAGTCTGATTCTCCCACCATAGAGTCTCCTAGTGCTGCCTCCTTTTTCGTCTGCCCATCAAAAGTCTGATTCCTCCACCATAGAGTGTCCTCCTAGCGTGGCGTCCTTTTTCCTTTTACCAACTGGCAACAGGGAGCTGCAGCAGAGGGATGAAAGAGTCACATGTCACTCCAGAGCCACGGGGTGCTGACCCCTGGACTAGGCAGTGGCTAGGAGTTGTCCACAACTTGAAGACACATAGTGTACTGTACAGAGTCTAACGTAGTGCCATCTTCCAATCTTAAGTAAGGTCACCCTGTCCCATTGATTGCAAAGGGGACTGACTGGCCCCAAGACTAGCCAACCTGAAGCTAATCATATCATACGCTCTTTCTGACTCAATCTTTTTGGATATTGAGAACCGAAATGCTCCATTTAACATAATTGTACATGGGGGTAGCTTAGCAGAGGCCGGTTCTTATATGGTTGATACAGGTAGTCCTCGATCTACGATCACAGTTGAGCCCCAAATTTCTGTTGTTAAGTGACACATTTGTTAAGTGAATTTTGCCCCATTTTATGACATTTGTTGCCACAGTTGTTAAGTGAATCACTGCTGTTGCTAAGTTAGGCTGTTGAGTGAATCTGGCTTTCTCGTTGACTTTCCCCCAGACACAACAATTGTGGTAAATATGAACCAGTTGAGGAGCAGCTGAATTTTGATCATGTGATCATGGGGATGCTGAAAAAGCTGTTAACTGTGAAAAACGGTCATAAATCACTGTTGTTGTAACTTTGAATGGTTCACTAAACTGACCCATTGTAAATCCAGGATTACCTCTACTTGGCTTTTTCAGCTGTATTGTAAGTCTGGATCAGTGGTTCCCAACTTTTTTTTGGCCATGCCCCAGGATCTCTAAAATCCTGATGCACCCCCCCCCCCCAACATATAATTCTTACTTTACCCAAAAAGTGAACTCTACTCACTTGGAGGAAGCCTAAAAGGCCATTAACTTGGTTTAAACAAAGTTCAAATTTTCCCCCATTAAAAATCAAATTGTCCCCCTGTGGGGCGTGGACCCCACGTTGGGAACCACGGGTCTGGATCCGATCCGCCCTTTCCAGCTGTTGCACGCAGAGCTTGGGATTCCCGAATAACCTTCCCCGGCCACGCTCCTTCGCTTCTTTTGACCCTTCGGTTTAACCCGCGCTGGGCGGAAAGAAAGAGGCGAGCAAATTGAGAGACGCGCCGGTTGCTCGAGGAGATGGTACCGGTGTCTCCGAAGCGGCAAAGATCGCCCGGTTTCCTCCGGAAAACCATTTTTCGAGCTTTCTTGAAGGAAACAGGGAGAAGTTAACTTTAAGCTCCCCCAGCTCCGCGAGAAACCTACGACAGGGGGGCGGGGAGCCAGCATCCCGGCGGTCTTTTCCGCCCACACCCTCTTTCTCCAGTAAGCGAGCAAACTAATCTATTATACGTATATCTTTTTTTTTCGGCCGGTTGCGTCACGACCTTTTTAAAAAGCCTGCCTCTGCCAAAATCGATGCCCTGCCAAACATCGGATCGAGAAAACTCCCTGCCTAGCACCTCCCCTGCCACGAGAATCGGACGGGCCACAGAGTCCAGGGAACAGGACGCGTTTGCTCCCCCCCCTTTTCTTTTTTTTCTTCCACGTGTTGAAAACCTCGGATAGGGAAGGAAAGAAAGAAAGAAAGAAAGAAAGAAAGAAAGAAAGAAGAAAGAAAAGAAAGAAAGAAAGGAAAGAAAGAAAGAAAGAAAGAAAGAAAGAAAGAAAGAAAGAAAGAAAGAAAAGAAAGGAAAGAAAGGAAGACAGAGAGACAGAAAGAAGAAAGAAAGAAAGAAAGAAGAAAGAAAGAAAGAAAGAAAGAAAGAAAGAAAGAAAGAAAGAAAGAAAGAAAGAAAGAAAGAAAGAAAGAAAGAAAGAAAGAAAGAAAGAAAGAAAGAAAGAAGAAAGGCAGGCAGGCAGGCAGGCAGGCAGGCAGGCAGAGAGAGAGAGAGAGAGAGAGAGAGAGAGAGAGAGAGAGAGAGAGAGAGAGAGAAAGAAAGAAAGAAAGCAGGCAGGCAGGCAGGCAGGACTCCAAACCCCCTTTCTTTTTTTCTTCCACGTGTTGAAAACCTCGGATAGGGAAGGAAAGAAAGAAGAAAGAAAGAAAGAAGAAAGAAAGAAAGAAAGAAAGAAAGAAAGAAAGAAAGAAAGAAAGAAAGAAAGAAAGGCAGACAGACGGAAGGAAGGAAGGAAGGAGGGAAGGCAGGCAGGCAGGCAGGCAGGACTCCAAACCCCCGAGTTTTCGTGGGCGATCGCGCATGTTTTTGTTTTTTGTTTTAAATTCAGCTCCAATTCTTCACCCTGCCTCCCAAACATTCAGGAAGATCGCAAAAGAGGAGAGAGAGAGAGACAGAGAGAGAAAGGAAGAAGCGTCAAAGCCACAAGATGCAACGCAACGCCGCCCTTCGAGCAAAAAGCCTGTCCCCTTCGGCCTGAAAAGCAGAAGCCCGTCTGATTTGCCCGACAGCTCCTCTGCTCCCAGCCCGCGCGTGTGACTAGCAAGCGGTGGCGGCAAAAAAAGCGACTGTAGTCAGGGAGAAGAGGCGGCGGCGGAGGAGGAGGAGGAGGAGGGCGACGACGACGGCTGAGCCCTCCCCTCCTGGTCTTTTTGCCTGGGCGAAGAATGCCGGAGGCGCCTGTGGCCGCCCTGCGCGGAGCTTGAAGGCAGCGCCTTGTGCCGTCGACGCCCAGCTCGACCATGGCTCCCTTTTCCTGACCGCCCAGCGGCTTCTAGCGAAGGACGGAGGCTATCCGCCGTCCCCCTCGCAGCGGGCTGGTATGCTCGGGCAGCGGCGGGATGGCCTCGGCTGTGTTTGAGGGCACCTCGCTGGTGAACATGTACGTGCGGGGCTGCTGGGTGAACGGCATCCGGAGGCTGATCGTCAACCGACGCGGGGACGAGGAGGAGTTCTTTGAGATCCGAACCGAGTGGTCGGACCGGAACGTCCTTTACTTGCACCGCAGCTACTCGGACTTGGGCCGCCTCTTCAAGCGCCTACTGGACTCTTTCCCGGAGGATCGACCCGAGCTGTCACAGTCCCCCTTCCTCCAAGGTTTGCCGGCCGCCTCGTTTTCTGACTTTCTCTCCCTCCCCCCCGACTCCATCCTATGCCCACTTGGCGAATCGTCGCTAAGGCGAGAGGAAGTTCCTTGAAAAGGAGCGGCGCTTCCTTCGCGCCACAGTTGAAGGATCGGGGTGGGGTGGTGAGGGAAACTTTTCGCCTCTTATTAAACCTGTTTGCTGCCGAAGCCTAAATAGACCCGACGTTTTCTCTGAATCCTTCCTTGTAGTAGAGGAAGGCAACCAGGATAGGACAGAGTGTCTCTAGGCTGGTTTCTAAACAGAACAGAACAAGAGATTTGGAAGGGACATTGGAGGTCATCTAGTCCAACCCCCTGCTCGGGCAGGAAACCCTATATATACCATTTCAAACATACACTCAGAACTGGTCCTGGTCTCAGTCAGTCCTTGATATTCATGACCAATAGAATGTCTCTGGGCATACTAAAAGCGCCTCCCCCGAAGACTTCACCATCAAAATGGGAATACTTGTGATAATTATGGTATTTTTCTGCTAATGACCGAGTGGGAATCTCCTTTTTTTCCCCTTAGCCATGAAGGAGGACTGTAGGAATAGAGGGGGCAGAGAGCCACGTGGCTGGTCACCTGGTCAGCTCCACTCTAGACCTCCTTGAGTTCAGCTCTTGAGACAGAGATGTCCTGTGTGTAGGTCTTTCTGAGTGTAGGCTTCTATGGGTGTTGAAAATGGTTGGCCTGTTGCACTGCCTTCTAATTCTGAGGCTTGTACAAGTACATTCCTAAAATGAAACTTGACTATAGTTGTGGTTGCTGTGGTATGGGGAGTTGTGATGTGATGTGCATTTATTCGGATTTTCTGACTTTTGGCATGGGGTTCGCAACTTTATCAATGCAAAATTTCAACCTCATAACTGGTAGGGATGCTGATAACAGGAAATCAGCAAAGAAATAGCCTCATAACACATTTTGTTTTACAGATCCCAATTACTGGTTGTTGATACAAGTGAGTCCTGTTTGTTCTTTGGATTCTCAGTAATCACCTCTGTGTGTAGCTGGTATGAGTGCTGGACATCCTAATTCATCAAATGTTTCCCTACACAAGTAGATAAACAGTTATTGCAGCCGGAGAAGTGAAGCAAACTATGATACTCAGTTTAAGTGACATTAATCCAGGAATCCATGATAGCAAAGTGAAAAGACAGATGATCCTTCTGAGCCTCCCAGAATTGCCCTGTGCCACCCAGGTTGCTTGAACAGTGAGCTGGGTGGCGTATAAATTTAATAAATAAAAATATAAAATGAACTTTCTGTCCCTTCCAGCCTTATTCTCGTCCTTCAGATTTCTAAATTGCTACGTTGACTCAAATCACTTAGTGGACACCTTGAAACATACATTAAAATAGATGCTTTAAAATAGTACATTTCGTTAGAAATGTGCTGTCACCAACCAGCTTTTCCATGCTGTTTCAAGATTATAAAAGTTGCAGGGACTGAATTTACCTGGGTTTGCAAAGGGAATCCTATAATTATAGTGCAGCTCTCAGAAATACCCTTCATTCATAATAAGAAACAAAAATTGAAACAAAAATGACTCAGGTGGAATGACAGAGCAGCTCTTCAGAACCAACTTGTCATAAATTGATTCACTGATCCAGAATCGAATAATCTTTTAGATAACTATTGAAGATAATCCCAGAAAAACACTTGTCACAAAGGGCAATTAAGGGCTACGATTTTGTATTCCTGACTCTGTAATACAGATGTAATCACCATGTTGGCAAGTTTTACATTTGATATTTGTATGGTTCATGTATTTCTCCATCCAACATATATGCATCTATTCAAGTAATGTATGCGTTTCTCACAGGCAGATTTAATTTGATGTGTAAAATATGTTCTACCAAAGGGCTTTTGACTCCCAGCTATTTGGTAACATTTGTCAAGAGTCAAATATTTGAATTCATTTAAAACATCTTGAAAATGTAAGCATCCTATATTATATATAATTTTATTCCTGTTATCATAACACTTCTCTTCATTAGATGATATTGCCAGCCCAAGGTATATAAAAAACCCATTTTTAATTCATTTTGAAATTGATTTTAACTGAAATAAAAGAAACATAATTAAAGAAAAAAAAGGATCTTTCTAAAAGATGTAGTTTGCTTTTAATAACGAAATACAAACAAACTCAAGAAAAGAAAAGAGAAATGATATTGGTATACGGTAAAGGAAAAAAAAATCCTAGATTTATTATGGTCATTAAATTTATCTAAATGTGACAAAAAGAAGAAAAAAGGCTAACTGACAAAAAGTAGAGAAAACATTCATATAATATTCATTATTGATATAAAATTAAACTTAAATATAGATCCCTTTCTGTAATGTTTTCTCTCCATTTCATTGTTTCTCCCAAATTGTAGCCTCAGTTACACTTGTGTTTTAGGATAATTGCTTTTAAGAAGAAGAATGAAATGCTACGTTGTGGAAGGCCTGGCTTTGCATGGCGTCATGTATAAGATGGCAAGTGGATGGCCATAAGAACAAGCAGTGCAGTCAAGTCACGTTAAAATCCTTGGCAGGCAGTTTTGTTGTTAATTCTGTGGTTGTACTTTGGCTCTGATTGCTGGGAAACTGAACGGGGTACTCAGGCTCTATGTACATAGGCAGTACATAGTTGCTGCTGAAACTGCTGAATAGATAGATACAGAGGGAGAAAAATGGATGGAGTCCTCTGTTTCAGCTACTCTATGGACCGATCTCCTGGCTAGGTAGCATAAAATCACAGCTTGAGCCCCATAACTAGTTCTTTGCTCTGGGCTACCATCCTTAGAAAAATTTGAGCATTTGTGGCCAGGCTGCAAATGCCTTGTAATCCTCATAAGGAATAAGGCATCTTGACCACACTGATTTTATACTGATATAGATAGTTCCAAGTAATATTTCTCAGGCCACTAAGTAAAGCACTTGTGATGTGGCTGGATTCATATGTTTTTCTTTTTTATGGTTGGAGAAGTGGACTCAGATTTGGAAGTCTGGATAGCAGCCCAAATAATAGCTTGCTGAATGTTGCAAAGCCTTTTGAGTTGGCAACTATATGATGGACAGAAGATTTAACATAGAACAATACCACATCTTCTCTAGTTGGTTGATTATCACAGTTTATTAAAGGATTAAATTGGCTAAGGACAGCGTTCATACACTGTCCTTAGATGGAGTTTTCTGTGGTCAGTGGAATTAGAAACCAGTTGACCACAATATATTTGAATGGTGTCACTGTCAAGCTTATTATGTCTGGTAACAATGTAGAAATTGATCTTCCTTCAGAGTTCCTTTAATCACGCAATCTATAGAATAGGGTTACTAAGCAAATAGGTGAACTTCATACTGTTATGATAATAAATAAACCAGGGTTAAAGCTAATCAAGCTTAGCATACTATGCATAAGTGATGGCTTTACCTGACTTTTGGGACACTGGATGAAGGGAGGGGAAAGGGAGATATTGTATTGTATAGGTAAAGAACTAGTTAATATCATTAGTTGTTATATCATCATTGTCAGATTGCAGTTCTGAATTGCACTGTTTAGAACTACAATTCTTCTCAATAGAAGATTAAGTACATAACGCTAGCTCATGCTTTTGGTGGCCTCATCAGAAGATTTCCAAGAACATTTAATTTTCTGATGAAGCCACCAGGAGCATGAGCTAGTCTTCTATTTATCAAAAAACAGCTGGGTGTACAATAGCATTGCCCATCATTCTTCTTTGCACATGCCCTTACAGCATCATCAAAGGCTTTTAAAGACCAGTGCATAAATCAGCATTTATTATGTGACACTTCCTGGCATCATGACTCTTTCTAGACAGTATCCCCAAAACACATTAATTTCATTTTTAAGCTTATGTAACAAAAAAAGGAGATAAAATATCCTGTCTCAGGCCACACATATGCAACCTCAAGAGAGGTTTGCAAATTTTATTAGAAAGTTTTTAAGCAAATAAGCAAGTGCCCAAGGAAATGTGTGTGCAAGCATGCACACACAGATGAGAGAAATCGAGTCCCCCAAAACCCAGGAAGCTTGCCTTGAGAAAGTGTCCAAATCAAAAACAGCAGGCACAAGAACCAGACAGGGTCATCAGTCAGCCCAGGTCCAGAGTCACAAACATGAAAATTTCAAGTTGTAGGTCAAGAAACGGTTGTCACCATTGGAAAGGCTTCAGCTCGCTGCTCTTCTTAAATAGAAGCAATCCCATTTGGAAGGGTGAGGTTCCTTTCTAGCAAAGAGCCTTGGAGAGCCCCTTTGCTCTGCTGACCACACAACGATCCCTTGCACTGGGAGGGAGTGGCAGCTTCAACTCATCTTTAGAGATTGGGGGACAGCTGGGTCTCTTGGTTAACTGAGGCCACTGTGGCACAATCTCTTCTGCCTGGGATTCCAGGCAAGGTGTTCTCCAACAATTCAGGAACTGGCTGCTGTTTGTCAATTTCTTTGTCAGAATCTGAGCTGGCAGTGACACATAGGATTGACCAAGAGCACAAGATTTCAAATGAACAGGGCAAATTTTGCAAGATTTGGCTTCTATTTCATATTTTTGCAAACCACTTTTGTCTAGTGGTGAAGGCACGAGATTAGGCAGGGAACCTGTGAATCCTAGCTCCACTTTACCGATGAAAGTTGTCTGGGTGACTCTCAGCCCATGATGTCAGGCGCAGGTGACAAGCTGGTCAATCAATTTCCTGACACAACCAATCAGGTGATTCCCTCACCCCCACCCTTACACTTGGAGGAAAGCAGTAGGAAGAAAAAACAATTCTATATCATGAACTTCTTGCGGTACAGGTAGTCCTTGACTTATGACCAAAATTGAGCCCAAAATATATGTTGTTAAGTGAAAATATAATTTGTTAAGCAAGTTTTGCCCCATTTTACAACTTTTTTCTTTTTTTTTAATTCAAGGGTGTTTTTTTAAAAAAATATAAATTATACACATTATTGGAAGAAAGCGTTGTCCGGGTCTTTTCATTTACATAGTCCATTTTACATCATAGTTTTGTTTTCACTTTCAGCCAAATTATTCTCTTCCATTATTTTTCATCTTTATAGTTATTTTCTCTTAATACATAAACAATATCTTCAATTGCCCCTTCAAAGTTACACCAAATTTCCATTTCTTATTTTCTCCATTGGTATATTTTGCTATAAACAACATACATCCTCCAATTTAAACATAGAGGGCATTTCTTTCAATTTTTTCTACAGTTAGCAATATACTATAATTTCTTTATTTCTTAATTAGTTACATAATAACAATCTTATTGCTTTTCTCTTTAGTCTACTAATGTAACTCTTTTCCCTTTCTTCCTCTATTAACCATTTTCTCTTGGGCTCTCAAAAATTCCACTTTTAATTCTTTTTCTTCTTCTCCCCCTTTCCCCTAACTTCTTTTTCTTTTTCCTATTTTTGTAGTGTTTGTATCTTTTCTTCAGAGTGTTTAATTTTATTATTCTAGTAACTTTCACCAGGGTTTTCCCTGTTCTCCTCCTTTCCTTACTATTTTGTGGTTTCCTTTGGGGGGATCTTACCCTTTGTCTGCTTTTTCTTTGTGACTGTAAATCCCAGTGAAATCTTCTATCTGCATTTTATTTTCAATTCTTCTTTTTTTCCACTTTATTTTCCTGTACCTCATTTGTGCCCTCTTTTACCCACTCTTCTCCTATTTCTTGTTCTGTATGTTCCCTTTGATTTTCTAACTTTTTTTTAACTAATCAAAGTTTCATGCACACTTTTCAGCATCCCAAATAATTCATCATTATACAAATTTAACTATTTTAACAGATTTTTAAATTTTTGGGTTATACCACATTTAATTACCAATTTAGGTTTTTCCAAATTCTATTGCTCAATTTTAGAATTAATCCAGTCCAGTCTAAGTTGAAGTTTACTTTCTGTTCCACAGCTATAGATACCGGTAGTTTTTTTCTTTTTCTTTCATTAGCTGGTATAGTACTTTCTGCTTGCCGCTAGATGGCTCTTTCCAAACCGCAATACAATCCAACAGCTGACTTTTAATACCTGTCAAAAGTGCTATAAATCCACAAAAAATAAGGAGAAAAAGGACTTCCCCCTGGGTTCTTTCTTTGGTTAGTTACTTTCTTCACTTCCATACTGCAGAAGACAAAATCCTCTGACGCTTTGGTGCTTTAGCCTCCGCTGCCTCTTTTTTCTTCAATAAAATTCCCCGAGAGCCAGTTAGCTGCGAATTCCGCTCCGGGACCCTTTTAAAGATAAAAATCAGTTTTTCTTTTCCTCTGTGAGTTGGTCAATCACTCACCCTGTTTCCACACTCTGTTCTTTTTTTTTTTTATAAACAAAATTTTATTGGTTTAAAAAAAAATAGTCAAGGAAAGGGGTAATGGATAAAGTTACAAATTTTGACAGTTACATTATGCAGGAAATGGCCCTCTCCCCCATTCTCATAACTTTCATTTATCAATACATTCGATTGTTACTACTTAATAGTAGTAGTCCCTTTGGGGAGAGGGGGCGGTCTATAAATTTAATAAAATAAAATAAAATAAAATAGTATTTTGTCAGCATATAAACTTTTATCTTCAAATAATTTCAATCATTTTATATCAAACAGATTTTCTAGTTCATTTTTGTGATCTGAGTTTTCTAGATGTTGCCTCTTCTCCCCCCTCCAGCAGAGCTCCGGCACCTCCCGTGTCCTGTATGTCCGGTGTAGTGTCATCAGGTTTATCTAGGAGGACTTAATTTTTTTCCATGAAAGCCTCAGCCTCCATAGTTGTGTTAATTCTAACTCTCGTGTCCTCCCAGAATATTAGCATACCTTCTGGAAAAAGCCATCTAAACCACACCCCTTTCTGGTATAATTTCTTCGCTAGAAGCGAATAATTTTTTCTTTTATCTCTAACTTTCTTTGGGATCTGTTTCAGGATGGCTATTTCTCTATCCTTGTATTGTAATGCTTGCCCCCTTTGTGCACTCAGAATCTCGTCTCTTGTGGTCTTTCTGAGAAATTTAATGTGTACCTCCCTTGGGACGTTGTGTGTTCTGGCATATGCTGAGTTCTGTTCTGACACCGCTCTGGCACAAACAGCTTGGTCCGGTTGCCTCAACTTTAAGGTGGTGGTTTAAATATGGCCATTGCCCCTGCTGCCAGTTTTGGAGAGCTTTCCTCTGACCTACTAAGAAACTGCCTGTTCCTCTTGGTCATCTGAGGTGTCTCTCTTTCTTCCCCGTCCCTCCAAGATGGTTCCGATCCAAAGATTCCCTGACAGCAGTTTGTTCGGCTGGGTTTTCACAGAGCTCGTCAAGCTCCTCTATTTTTCAACTGGTCTCATCACAATGCTTCCGGCTTCTCCTTTACGACTTTTTTCTTGTCACGTTTGTTAAGTGAATCACTGCAGCTGTTATAAACCCCGGGACACTGCAACTGTCATAAATGTGAGTCAGTTGCCAAGCATCCAAATGTAAATCATGCCCCCATGGGGATATTGCAATGGTCGTAAGTGTGAAAAAATGGTCATAAGTCACTTTTTTTCAGTGCCATTGTAACTTTGAATGGTCAGTGAACTGTTGTAAATCAAAGACTACCTGTATTCTTGCAGATCCCAGTGGACTCTGGTGAATGAGTTGGGCAATAAACATGTCTGAATTTACATAGGACTGCTTGATGACAGAGAGAAAATTAGTTTACTGAGAAAATTCTCAGCCAGAGGATCAGTTCCCTTGGGGATCTAATATTTGTTAGACAGAGAAAGAGTTACCTGTTTTAGCAGTGTTAGACCTGTTGTCTTCAATTAAATTTCAGGTGTTTCTGGTAATCTGCAGTATTGCAGTTTGTTTTTTGGGGATTCACATAGTTTCTCTTTCCTCCGCTTCTGCCACGTAATTTTCATTATATTGTTTGGGCTCTTCATTTCATTTTTCTGATCTTGGGAATGTGAAGTTATTCCCACATTTGTTTCTGCTCAGCTAAAAGCAAGAAGCTGAAAGAATTTTGGAGAGACTCACCGTCCTAAGCTGCCATCTGCAGTCAATTCTGCAATACTGCTGCGGAAACCTACCAGCCAACAAAAATACAATTCTTCAGTCTCAATATTACAATATCCCAAAGGTGCTTTTTCAAGAGGCAACTGGACTCTCTGGTAACCAGAAAGTCCAGTTGCCTCTTGAAAAAGCACCTTTGGGACAACCATGACCTGGATGACTGAGAATCTCCATAGACACTCAATAATAATTCTTCGAGGTAGATTTAAAGATAGCTTAATGGAAATATTTTGGCAACGTTGTTTGTGCCAGGCACCTAGTGAATCTTGTGTGTTACTTTCCGGGATTTGAGATGGAAGTTGTAGAATAGATGAGAAGATAATTTAGTTCCTTTGAAAAGACAATACAGCAATGGCACTTAAGACTTATATTCTGATTCACAGTGCTTTACATCAATCTCTAAGCGGTTACAGAGTCAGCATATTGCCCCCAACAATTTGGGTACTCGTTTTACCGACTTCGGAAGGAGGGAAGGCTGAGTCAACCTTGAGCCGGTCAGAATCGAACTCCTGGCAGTCGGCAGAATTAGCCTGCAATACTGCATTCTAACCACTGCACCAAGATGGCTTTTGTATATGTAGGAATTTGAATCTCCAAGACGTTTTTTACAAGCATTAAACTGTTGTCCATTTTGCAGAGCCCTTTATAATAACCTTATAAAATATAGATTTTCCTCTGTATTGTATCCTCTCCCCTTCAATTAAATATCGTTGATGAAATCCACAATTGCAAAAGACTATAGGACGCTAAGCCAAAGTTCAGATGATTACAAATTGGTATAAAATAGGAATGGCAGCCTACACTTCTCCTAGATTTGTCAAATTTTATTTATTTTGTAGGATGTTTTCGTGAGATCTAAAAGAGAAGAATGTCATAATATTATAAGATTTATAAGATGAGTGACCACTTTGCTTAATAACCGAATTGCTGGTCCCAATTGTAGTCACTAAGTCACGGCTATCTGTATTCCTTAAAAATGATCCTGGGAACGGCTAAAATATTTGCAGCATATCAGCAAGATTGCTCCATCAAAATGCATGAAAGTTTCTGATTCTTACAAAAAATGCAAACAAGTTTCTGATTCTGTGTACTGTGTACTCACGATGTTCAACACCCCACCCCTACCATTAAAAACATCAACAATTAGAGGAGAACATACAGCTAAAAACTTACTTTCAGTTAGATAATTAAAGAGTCCGTTCCCTTGTTTATCAGGCAGGGCTTTTTTTAATGGACTCTCGGCATTGCACAATAGAATGTGTCACAGTTGACGCAATTTATCTGTTGTGAAACTAATCTTTATCGCTGCAGCATAGCAACAGCAGCTACTGTCTTGGAAATAGCTAATTTACTTCTACATCAGAAAATATCAGTGCAAATACTGCTCTCCATCAGTAATAACTTTACGGTACTTACCTGTGCAAACACAGCAGTGTTTAGAATAAATCCATGGCCATCAGTGGTACTTAAGGCAATCAGAACCAATTTAAGCCCCATAGGTTTCAATTAATCCACACATGTATTACTAAGACTGGATCCAATTGATTATATACTGTAAAACCAGATGTTGCCTGAATGGAGAGGAAACGCTTCCCCCCCCATTATTTTGCATGGTTAATGTTATATAAATATAGACTTCTTATTGTTATGAAAGACAGTTTGTTGCCCAGTTATACATTTGCTTGGAAGAGGGGTGTCAAACTCAAGGCCTGGGGGCTGGATCCAGCCTGCAGGGTGGTTAGATCTGGCCCGTGGGCAAAGGACAAGCCCGCAGGCTTCTGCCAGCGAAAATGGAACTTGGAGGTGGGGGAGGAAACGTGACCCTCCAGGCTCAGTTTTCGCTGGCAGAGGGCTGGAGGAGGCCATCCACGCTGGAAATGGGGCCCAGGGAGGCTGTTCTTGCCCCCCACCCAAGCTCCATTTTCGCTGGCAGGGGGCTAGCAAAATAAACTCAAAGCAAAACAAAACAAAAAGAGAAATGTTTTCCCCTTTTGCATTTGAGAATCCAAGAAGGGACAGGAAGGAAGAAAGAGAAAAAGGAAAGACAAGGAAAAAGAAGGAAAGAAAGGAAGGAAGCAGGAAGGAAAAAGAAGGGTTTGGCACTCTCTCTGGTCTTACCTTCCTCCACTGGAGACAATGAATCCCCCCAGCCCTGTCTGGGCCACCACAGATGCCCCCAACAGGAGTGCTGTTAAGCTGTCCCCCCTGACCATGCCCCCCCAAACCCCTAAGATCAAACACAGCCCTGATGCGGCCCTCAATGAAATCGAGTTTGACACCCCTGCCTTAGCTTAGAGGTATCTGACTGAAAAGTGAATCTTAAGGTAGTGTTACCATACATGGCCTGCAAACATCCAGATGACCGCTAGAGAGCAGCAAAAGCTAATTTAGACAGCTCTTTAGAGTAGTCCTTGATTTACAATGGTAGTTGGGACTGAAATTTCTATTGCTATGTGATGTAATCATAAAGCCTGGTCACATTGTTTAGTAATGGAAATCCCTGCTGTCCCAATTGCTGTTAACCAAATCCCATAGTTCGGCGATGGCGAATCTTTTTTGGCTCGCGTGCCATAAGTGGGGGGAGCGCAGGGGGGTTGTGTATGTCCATGCCGCACCCATAATGCAATGCATGACCCCCAGTGTGCATGCGCGAACTACAGGCGCTCCCCCTCCCATTTTTACATGCTTTTTTCACCCTCCCCAGGCTCCAGAGGCTTTATACCGTGAAGCGGTATATAAGTCTAAATGCTACTGCTATTTGCTGTTTCTCAAGTCAGCCATTCAGGACAACATTACATAAAATTCTACTCAAAACACTGAACACAGATGCAATCATCACAATTCCAAAAAAAAAAAATATCATCTGGTTTTTCATAGCAGGGAGATAAATGGAATTTCGTTGAAAACACTTCTAAGAATAAGCACACTCAGTGTGTAGAGAAACAGATGTTTGTCAAACTATGAGTAAGTGGCCGGATGCACTGATTTTTTCAGATGGTGTTTAAAGAGAGAGGAAATAGCCCTCATTTCCATACTGTGTGTCAGCGATCATACTAATATATTTCAGAATAATGTGTGGTTAGTTTCAGAATGCATGCCTTAGCTGTTTGGTCCAAAGGTTGTGGCATAAACCCCAGTGAGGTTTTTGTGTGTGTGTATTGCATGCTTGTAAACATTGAGTGAATAAAGTTCCAAACATGAATTTAATAAATATTTGTAAAAAGAAAAAGAAAAGCCAATTTTAGGAAATATCCAATCCAATAGCATCTTGAAAAATTAATACAGTTTTTCCCACAGTCTGTGCCCTTAGTTGCTGGGTTCTCTTTCTTTCCAAGGGGAAAAAAAAGGAATTTGGAAGCAATTGGAGGGTGAGGTTTTAAAGTAAAATAGGGAAAAACCATCAGCAAGCATGACACCTATTTGGGGGTTTTTGCTGCCAAATTTCAATGAAAGTATTTTGGGGGATTTCTGGACTTTTTAAAGCTATGCTATCCGAAGGCTGCCCTCATGCTTATGTATAGATGGGGACAGGAAGTGATTGAAAAAGTCAGTTTGGAAGCAGTTGACTATGTGATCAAAGCTCTAATCGCATGGATACCTGTATTAGCTTGACTTTTTTGACCTTCCATGGATTCTCCTGCCTGCCAGTTAATACCAGAGAAGGGCCAGTCCACCCCCCAAAAAGGAAAGATGAAATAGAAGAGCATATAGACATGCTACATGAGAGGGAGAGAGAGGGGAGGGGGCAGGGAGGGAAAGAGGGAGAAAGGCAGGGGTGAAATCAACTTACCTTCGCTACCGGTTCACAAATGTAAAGGTATTCACAAATCTCTTGTGCAGAGCATCAAAAATGGAACGTGATGACATTCGGGCGGGTGGGCGGAGCTGCTACCGAGCGCGCCTGCAAAGATAAGTAGAAGAGGGGGGGGGGATCCACTGTGCCATGCGATTTAGATTACCTAGAAAGCAGGAAATCCGATAATTCGAATTAATATAAATCGCTTTTCACCGCTGATCATCGGAAATACTGGTTCGCCGTACCAGTAGCATTTCACCCCTGGAGAAAGGGATAAGTTTTGCATAACTTCCATCTACAGGTATTGTAGTCGTATACATGTGCCAGCTTGGGAAATGGAAGGTTAATATGCTCACAGTATTACAATATAGCCCTCACTTTTTGTTGCACATGAAAGAAATTACTATTTTCCAGAGAGGGGTGGGGGAATTAATCACATTTTGGATTAGATTTTTGCACCCAGCCCTAGTCTTTCTTGGACATTGAGCAGCAATTTGCTTGGAAGTGGAGACATTTTAATTAAGCAGAATGCAGGAAAAATAAATGAGAGTCTGCTTTTTCAATTTTTCCCACAGTGTAGAATTCTTTAGAACCAATTACCTCCTCCAGGGCAGGAGAGTATTCTGGCTGAAACCATTACATTAATTCCAGACAAGTCATTAAGGAATTATTTTTAAAAAGAATCTTTTAAGTCTATGCTTTCCATGCCTAAAGAACTATCTTACAGGCAGGAATATTGAACTATCTGCATCCATCTCAAGATTTAAAAATTCATCTGCAAATTTGGTCTTTTCCTGGCTGCATGTCAAAAAAACAGAAAAAACAAAAATGGGAACTATAGCTTTTCTTTCCTTGTTGAATGATTAGGAAGGAACTAAATAAGCACATGCAAACAGATCTTGCTTGACTGCTAGCATTTATATTGTAGATACAAATTACATTTACAGCCTCAATAATATTCAGAAGAAAAGAATAATTCTAAACCATATGTACACATTTGCCAGCAACGTGGTAATTACAGGTAGTCCTCAATTTACAACAGTTCATTTAATGACCATTCAGAGTCACAACCAGACTGAAAAAAAGTGATTTGCTAGTGTTTTTCACTGTTGCAGCATCCCCATGGCCATGTGATCAAAATTTGGATGCTTGGCAACTGGTTCATATTTATGACGGTTGCAATGTTCCGGGATCATATGATCACTTTTTGTGACCTTATTACAAGCAAGGTCAATGGGGAAGCCAGATTCATTTAACAGCCATGTTACTAATTTTGGAATTGCTGTGATTCACTTAATAACTATGGCATGAAAAGTTGCAAAATGTATGTCAAAAAAAATGCATGTCAAAAAAACAGAAAAAACAAAAATGGGAACTATAGCTTTTCTTTCCTTGTTGAATGATTAGGAAGGAACTAAATAAGCACATGCAAACAGATCTTGCTTGACTGCTAGCATTTATATTGTAGATACAAATTACATTTACAGCCTCAATAATATTCAGAAGAAAAGAATAATTCTAAACCATATGTACACATTTGCTCAGCAACGTGGTAATTACAGGTAGTCCTCAATTTACAACAGTTCATTTAATGACCATTCAGAGTCACAACCAGACTGAAAAAAGTGATTTGCAAGTGTTTTTCACTGTTGCAGCATCCCCATGGTAACGTGATCAAAATTTGGATGCTTGGCAACTGGTTCATATTTGTGACGGTTACAATGTTCCGGGGTCACTTTTTGTGACCTTATTACAAGCAAGGTCAATGGGGAAGCCAGATTCATTTAACAGCCATGTTACTTATTTCGGAACTGCCGTGATTCACTTAATACAGGGGTGTCCAAACTTGGGAACTTTAAGACTTGTGGACTTCAACTCCCAGAATTCCCCAGCCTGGGGAATTCTGGGAGTTGAAGTCCACAAGTCTTAAAGTTCCCAAGTTTGGACACCCCTGACTTAATAACGATGGCATGAAAAGTCGCAAAATGGGGCAAAATTCACTTAACAAATGTTTCACATAGCAACAAACATTTGGGGCTCAACTGGGGTCGTAAGTCGAGGACTACCTGCATACACTACCTGCATAAAGGCTAAAGCAGGCGGGGTTTGTCACGCACTGGCCAGTTTAGCAAAGGGAGGAAGTCACAATATGTCACATGATGATGCCATGACAATGCGATTTTGACACCCCTGCACTAAAGGGACAGAAAAACTTCAACCAAGGGTCAAACCAACAAGCCGAAACATGCCTTTTATAGAAACGAAAGAGCAGGGAAACAGTGATTCAGGTTAATGTAGAGAGAGTGGTTAATACAGAGAGCATCATCAAGGCATTTCTTCTCTGCCTCCCTTCAATATTAAGTGCAGCCCCTAACCATTAAAATTCCCCACCACTATTTTATTTTATTATTTTAGCCCCAGGTCTTCAGAAAACAAAGCAAATTATTTTGCCTATTTTCATGGAGCAAACATATATGAGAAGTCATGGAATTTTTCTCCAGGATTGTATATATCTGTGGATAAATTTCAAAAGAAAATGGTTTCTTCCAGGCTCAGTGTCATACTTCACCTCTTCTAATGGCTGACTACTTTATGCTCCCTAAAAATGACTTCTTGTCAATGGATATCTTTCGTATCGATAACCCTAATACATAGCTGGAGTTGATAGCAAGTGGGACGGATGTTTTAATGAGAAATCCTTCATGCTTCCACCACTATCTCAAGTATCTACATGTGGCTCAAGCCAAAATCAACCCATGAAGACCCAAATGAATCAGGCAATTTGGCTAAGTGGAAGATTTGTGTTGGATTTATCTCTGATATCTAGACTGTGTGTTGACTGCTGTTTCAAACTGTAAGAAAGTACTTTGGGATTAAATGCCTCTCCATAGCATAAAGTCCCCTATGCTTTTGTTTGCATTGTGAAAAGAGATAAAATACTACCTAATATTTGCTGAACAATTAGGTTTCTCTATGCAGGATCATCCTTTCCTCATCCTTTTTCCTTGATAATTTTTTTATTGAAAGGCCAGTCTTCAAAATGTATCTTGCATTGATAGATGGTTGCTTCTCTGCTGAATGCAGAGGGGAGGCACTTAACTAAGAAATGGTCTACTAGTTTAGGTCTCTCCGTTTGTGTAATTTATCCAGACATGGGAAGACATGTAATTGGACAAAATAGCTGAATTTAGCAGAACTGTATTCAGATAGGTTCCATAGATTTTAGAAGTAGCAATGTGTGGAGGTATGGCTCCCTCTATTGGATACTGACCAAATTGCAGTGGAAAGACCTCATGTTGAGAGATTTTCTAAAGTTGGAAATTTATACAATAGAGTACACCAGGGGTCCCCAACCCCATGTCCATTGACCGCCACCAGTCTGTTGCATGCCAGAAACTGGGCCATGCAAACAAGCAAAGCACCATCTGCAGGATGCAGGCAACATATGAAACCTCGCTCCCTCCAGTCCGCAGAAATACCTCTCCATGGAACTGGTCCCTGGCACCCCCAACCTTTGACGGCCTTTCTAGAGTACACAATGAGAGGAGGGGACAGAACTATGATGAGCAAAAAGAATTAAGGAAGCTATAACCAATCATAAAGTATTTATTTGTCAGATGATAAAATAACGAGATGGCTCTGCGGCACTGACTCTGTTCTGCACTGTGCTGGTTCCTGACACATTAAGACATAAACCAGGGATGGGATTCAGTTGGTTCAGACCAGTTCAGGTGAACCGTTAGCTCCGATGTTCAGCTGGGAGTGAACAGGTTCACTCTGACGATCAGTTTGGCTCAGCAAACTGCACTTACTTATATCCTCTCAGCTGATTTCGTGCCTCTGCTGTATCACTCCACAGAAGTAACATGAAAGGTAAGTTTTGTTAAAACTGCGCAGGTGCACAGAGCGCAAAAGCGAACTGTTTGTTAAATCGGCAGGATCCCACCACTTCATAAGGCATAATATCAGAACCTCTGATTATACTCTTTGAGAACTCTTGGAGTTCAGGAGAAATGTCAGAACGTTAGAGAAAAGCTAAAGTTGTTCCAATTTTTTTAAAAAAAGTGGGCCTAGGAAACTACAGATCAAACAGTTGGACATCAGTTTTTTTGGAAATATCTAAGAAAGACAATCAATTTGCAAGCACGTAGGAATGAACAAGATCAGGGGTGGGTTCCAGCAGCCACTATTGCTGGTTTGCGCCACCTGTGCGCATGTGCGCAGTACAATAAAAAATGTACTGTGTTTTGCAGAATTGAAAAACACGATGGCGGTGCCACCGGAGAACTGGTTCGGGGCGTGGCAGGCCTGGGTTGCTGCCGGTTCCAGCAACCCAGGCTGCCGAACCATTACCGGTTCAGCCAAACTGGTCCAAACTGGTAGGAACCCACCACTGAACAAGATGAGTATTAGAAGTCAACATGAGTTAAAAACAAACAGTGCAAAACAAATCTTACTGACTTGATTGACAGTGATGAGATTAGTAAACCAAGGGAATGCTGTAGTATTATTACAGTTAGTCCTCCCATTGAGGGCTACCTCAATGTACAGATTTCTTGGAATAGAGTAACCCAGATTTGCTGTCTGAACTTAGTAATTGAGTTGTACTAGGTGTTCTAAGCAATTGCATGGTAAGAGAGTTCTTGCCCTAGAACAGTGATGGCGAACCTATGGCATTTGTCAGGGCACGCAAGGCGCTGCCCTGTCAGCTGGCCAGCACGCATGCACGCGCTGGCCAGCTGAGTTCCACCTTTTTTAAAGCCATTTTTCACCCTCCCAGGATCCAGAGGCTTTATAGGAGCCTGGGGAGGGCAAAAAGAGCCTCCCCACGTGCTCCTAAGGCATCAGGGAAGCCTCCGGACGGTCCCTGAAACCTTCGGAGCACTCAAAATGATCCTCCGAGCAAACCGGAAGTGATTTCCGGTTTGCTCGGTGGGTCGTTTTGAGCGCTCCAAAGGCTTCAGGAACTGTCCGGAGGCTTCCCTGACGCCTCCGGAGAGCATCTGGGGGGGGGGCTGTTTTCGCCCTCCCCAGGCTCTTATAAAACCTCTGGATCCTGGGGAGGGAGAAAAAAGCATGTAAAAATGGAGGGGGGTCGCCCCTGTAGTGTGCGCATGCGCACTGGGGGTGTCGCACATTGCATTATGGGTGCGGCACACCCGCACACGACCCCCCTGCTCTCCCCCCACTTATGGCACGCGAGCCAAAAAAGGTTCGCCATCGCTGCCCTAGAAGACTTCCTCCAAGGGCCCTTCCACTCCTCTAAGATTCTATAACAAGGAACTGTTGGCAAAGGGTTAACGCATATGGATACGTGTTGTTATTCATACGTCTTTTATATGTGTAAGTGGGAGTTATTTTGTCTCATTCATTCTTACACATTGAAGTTATATTCTCACGTATTGAGAACATAGAATACAGGTTGAAATGTGTACAGTCCAGAATAAAATGTAGCTTTCCCTCAGAATACTTCCTTAAAGATTTTCCTCTTCTTCTTTTTAGGCTTAATTACAATTAAAGAGTCTCATGACATAGAAGCCAGGCTGAACGAGGTAGAGAAGCTCCTAAAGAATATTATAAATATGCCTTGGAAGGTAAGTGAGAGGAATGATAAATTTCAATGAAAGTTTAGGCAATGTTGATTTTTCAATTGTTTGATTTTGATTACCTGGGAGGAGTGGTTGGTTGCAGGGGGTATGCCCTGGTACAGGCATACCGGATCCTGGCCGGAGCACCGGGTACTGTTCTGGTGCTCTGGAGGGCCCACCCGCCCACCTGCGCTCCTTACCTATGCTTTATGCTATCGGCGCTTCTGAGCACGCGCATGGTACATACGGCACCTGCGCAATGCTCCGCTGAGAAGCTGGAGCGTCACAGAGGCTTGCGGAAGCGTCATTTGATGCTACAATGCAGGCACGCATTGCATGCGTGTGCGCGCGTGCATGTGTGTGACCCCGGGGCCATTCCAACCGTACCGGTTGGGACGGAATCCGGAACCCACCACTGCCAGGGAGACATGAAAAACCAGTGAAGAAATGTTAAAATGTCCACGAAGTTAAGAATTATGGTTGGAAGAGAGCCACAAGTGGCTGCATTTTAGCCTAGATTACAGACTAACACTAAAACCGTAGTATAAACCTTAAGATGGGCTTTTGGGGCTATAGGAGACCCCTGCTGAGACCTTGTGGTACAAGGATGGAGGTCTCAAACCTTTTCTCTCGGAAGATTTTTACATCTTGATCTTCCTCTCTGTCTTCCTAAAGAAGCCTCACTTTAGCATCTTCCCACTCTTGCGCCTTTCCAGGAATGAAAATATCGCAAAGGAAAGTGACATGATTTCTCTAGCACTACTTCAGGGCCTATAGCACGGGTGTCAAACTCAAGGCCTGGGGGCTGGATACGGCCCACAGAGTGCTTAGATCTGGCCCGTGGGGCTGCCCTGGAAATAGCAAAGGATTGCCTCTGCCTGAGAAAACAGAGCTGGGGGGGGGGCACAGGCAGAGGGCTACAGGAGGCCATGGCTGCCAATAGTGGGGCCCAGGGAGTCTGCATGGGCCCCTTGAGCTCCGTTTTCACTGCACAAGGGCTGCAGGAAGCTGTCTCGTCTCAAAACTGAGCACTGGAGCCCTGGTTTTGCTGGCATAGCGCTCGGGCCACCACAGGTGCCCCCAACACAAGTGACATCAAGTTGGCCATGCCCACCCCGGCCTCCCAAAGGTCAAACACAACCCTGATGCAGCAGAAATCGAGTATGACACCCCTGGCCTATAGTGTTAAGTCGTGTGGCTAGAGCAGTGATGGCCAACCTTTTCGGCACCGAGTGCCCAAACGGGAACATGTGTGCATGTGCATGCATGTGTGCGCGCTGGAGCGCCAGAAACCTGAAGACTAGCTGGCAGGTGCATGCATGCCTGGTTTTTGGCTGTTTTGGGGGCCATTTTCAGGTCGTTTTTCAGGCCGTTTTCAGGCCGTTTTTTAGGCTGTTTTGGGGCTGTTTTCAGGCCATTTTTCAATCTGAAAACAACCTGAAAAACAGCCTGGAAAAGGCCCCCAAAACAGACAGTTTTTTAAACCAGAAGAGCAGCTAGTGGCGGCATGTGTGCCCACAGAGAGGGCTCTGCGTGCCACCTCTGGAACGCGTGCCATAGGTTTGCCATCATGGGGCTAGAGAATTCAGCTCTAATGCCTTTCCACATGAGAGACGAACGGCTCTTGATACAGCCCAGTAAAAGAGGTAGATGTCCCATTTCTAGATGTAATAAGAGTCCTGTGTCAAAACTGGTGGCCCACGGGCCAGACGCATCACACGTAGGCTACGCCCATCCCAGCTCCGCAAAGGCAAAAAACATTGTGATACATCACAATGCATCACACGACATGATCGAGTTTGACACCCCTGTAATAGGAGAACAAAAAGCTATTTCCATCAAAGTGAAGCAGTTGAGGTGAAGCAAAGTGCTTTAACTGCAGGTATTGAAATAGGGTGCTTTATTTTTCATGAGCAATATCACTTCACTCCATCCCTTTGAGTTGAAGGTAGAAAAGAGATCCTCGTTTGTGTTGTACAAAACATCTATGTTGAAGTAAGAGCTAAGCTGCACATCCCAGTTCTACTTTTCATTTACTTATTCTTTGAATTCTATGGGTAATTTTGGAAGGAACCAGAATTTCCCCCTCAACAAGGATAATTATAGAGAAAATCCCATTCATTCCATTTTTAAATAATGTCCCTAGCTGCCACTAGTAGATATATTATTGGTGTGGGGGTCTGGCTGAGAGAGATAAACTTCCCTTCCTGCATATTATGACATCCCACCTCCAAAAAACCCACTCTGCACATATAAAAAATACCAGAAAGTGAGCAATTCATTCAATGTAATAGAGTTGGGCATTGAGTCTCCTTGAGTTTAATGAAGTTTCTCCAAGGAAGCTTTGATTAAATCATAGCCTTGAACATCCCATGTACAATATTTTTCCTATAAGGGATGTAGAGAAGCTTATAGCAGAAACATTTCTGTTTAGAGCAACATTTGAGGATTTTTTTTTCATCCTGAATGAGGAAAAGAGTACCATAGTTAATTACTGTTAAAATAATATCTGTGACAGGCACAGATTTGTTGTCTAAATGAGAAAACAAGTGATCCCATGGGATTTACCCTTAGGAAAAGATAAATAGGATCATTGTCCGTTCTAGAGGGCAACAGTTGCCCAATTCTTCCTCAACTGGATATTTTGGTATCTAGCTCTTCTCTTCCCTCCTCCCCCCCCCTCTTTTCTGCTTTATCCTACCGGACTGACTTTCCCTTCTCCCACCTCACAGCTATACCCTCAATTCTTATTCTCTCCCAACCTAGAAGGTCCACAGAGGACCAGTTCCAACCAACATGCCCTGTTCCTCAGAGCGAAGAGGTAGGGGAAGGGAACATCACGAGATGTTTCCAGCTTCTTATCTGAAGGCCAGCTAACACCCTGGCCTTGAGGGAAAGGGAAACCACTCCCTTGTTGTATCTCTAAGGGCTTTAGAATTGAGCACTTCCCAAGGTGTTGTGGTTGATTTGAGGAAACGCAAATGTTTACTCTTCTTCTTGGGAATCTGTGTGGCCAAAGGCCTGTCTTTCCCAACTTATTTCCCCTGCCCTGCTACTGAATGTTATCAATCTGACTATTTTGCAACTGCCTTTTTTTAAAGGGCTACAATACCCCTGGGAATGAATCTTTCATATAGCTGTAGACAGTGACGTGCAGGCAGGGGAGGCAGAGCCTCACCGCTCTCATCATGAAAAAAAAAATTCTCCCCTTTTCTCTTTCATCTCTTTCTTGCGTGTGCAAGCAAAATACCCCAGGATCATGATGGCGGGGACAGTAACTTCTTCCACTGCACTGTGGAGAAGAGCCATAGGAAGGAGAGGAATGGGACCACGTGTGCAGGAGGCTCCTCAGCGCCAGCCTCAGATCAGTGCGAGCCGCGGTCCCCTTCATGTTGGCTCAGGAAGGAGGGGAATGGACCACGTGTGCAGGAGGCTCCTCAGCGCCAGCCTCAGATCAGTGCAAGCTGCGGTCCCCTTCATGTTGGCTCAGGAAGGAGGGGAATGCGACCATGTGTGCAGGGGAAGGGGACCGCAGCTGGCGCTGATCTGAGGCTGGCACTGAGGAGCCTCCTGAACATGCAGTCTCATTCCCCTCCTTCCTGAGCCAACATGAAGGGGACCGCAGCTCGCGCTGATCTGAGGCTAGCACTGAGGAGCCTCCTGCACAGTGTGGCTCTTCTCTTCAGCGCAGCGGAAGGAGTTGCTGTCCCCGCCACCGTGATCCTGGGGTTTTTTGCTTGCACGCTTGCGAAGATCAAAGTTGTCACAGTCCTCCCTTCATGATGATCATTTGATGACGTCACCAGTCTCACCAGCCATAAACCTCACCGCACGTCACTGGCTGTAGACTAGAAGGAATAACTTCTTGGACCATGAGACCTTTTTAGTACCTAAATTACTAGAAAGAAGAAACCTAAGAAAGTGCATTATGAACCAATTAGAGAAATATTGCATGTGTTGTTCAGGGTTTATATTTCTCAAGTTATTTTAAAGAATTAGGACTGCTTCACGTGCAAGGCATAATTCAATACAGGTCATATAACAAAGCTAATTGGGACCAGAAACCTGTTGTTAAGTGATGTGGTCATAAGTTGAAAACCATGTGACTGTGCCCTTCAGCAACAGCAGTCCCACAGTGTCGGTTGCAAACATTGAGCAGGGACCTCTTGTGACTGTGACTGCCAACCTCTTGCCAATTTCCCCATTGACTTTGCTGGTGGGAAACTGGCCAGAACCGTTGCAAATCACAATCTTGTGACCTTAGGATGCTGCAAACATTGTAAATGCATGCTGGTGGCCAAGCATCTGAATTGCAATCCCATGACTCTGAGGACGCTGCAGCGGGTTGTAAGTTTGGAGACTGGTTGTCATTAGCACTCATTCACTGCTGTTGCTAGTTCAGTGGCTGAACTAGGGATCATTAAACAAGGATAACCTGTAAAGTATTTGCTGTGGGTGAAAGTCCTTCTGATACAAAGACTAGACCCGTGATGGCAAACCTATGGCATGCATGCCCCAGGTGGCACACAGAGCCCTATCTGCGGGCACATGAGCCATCACTCCAACTCAGCTCAACTGTGCATACACATGCGCCTCCCACCAGCCAGTCTCTGGTGTGCATGTGCAAGAGGTCACATGCGCATGTAAGGGGAGCATGGATGATGTGCCCCCCACATGGCCTGTTTTTGATCCCAGGAGGCTGCAGGGAAGCTTTTGGCACGTGACAACAAAAAAGTTAGCCATCACTGGACTAGACCATTAGTTTGTGTAGCTGAGAGGCAGGCAGCCTTCGCTTTGAGAGAGACCAAGTATTGTACTTTTTAAAGGGAATCTCTAAGACCCAGTATTAGGGCAAACTGGAAAAGATTTCGCCAACATGGGTTGGTTGAGAATTTTAATATTAGAATGGTAATAGAATAGAATAATAATAACTTTATTGTCACTTTGAATGTGCACGAATCGACATACATTAAAATGAAATTTCATTGCCTACAGCTCTCAAAGGGAGTCACCACCTCCAATATACATGACATGAACATGACTAAATAAATAAATACAAAATTATGTATATACCCACATATGTTATATGACACAGAGAAACAATGCAGTCTAGTTTGGATGCATACATGTACATGGTGAGAAAAACTAATCTTGTGAGTTTACCAGACGGATGGCATAGGGGAAAAAAGCTGTTACAGAATCTGGTAGTCCTGCTAGAAATACTTTGAAACCTCCTCCCAGAAGGGAGCAACAGAAACAGACCATGAAGTGGGTGTGGGGGAGTCTCTAACAATGCTTTGAGCTCTACGTACATAGTGCTTTTAAGCAGTATTCTGAATGACAGGAAGTGAGCTTCCTATAATCTTCTCAGCTGTCCTTACCACTCTCTGCATGGACTTTCTATCTGAGGCACTGCTGTCGCCAAACCAAACAGTGCTGCAGTTTGTTAAATTCTTGGCCGTTTGTGGTTTATGAGCATAGATATTCTAGGTGGGTAAAACCTAAACGCTTGTGACTTTTTTGTTTCTTTTCTGCTAAAACTAAAACTAATCAAAAAGCCACTTATCAATAGCTGAATTTTAGCAGAACAGTATAGCTGTTACATATGGTTCAGTACGCAGATCTATAGATGGTCTACTTCAGGGACGTGCGGTCAGGGGAGGCAGGGGAGGCAGAGCCTCACCGCTCTCATCATGAAAATAAAAAAAGGGGGAAAGGCGCTGAGGAGCCATCTGCACACGTGATCTGGGAATGGGACCACGTGTGCAGGAGGTTCCTCTAGCCTCAGCCTCCCTCCTGCACACGAGCCTTCCTAAGTCAACATGAAGGGGACAGCGGAGTGCGAGCTGCAGTCCCCTTCATGTTGACTCAGGAAGGCGGGGAATGGGGCCACGTGTGCAGGAGGCTAAGGCAGCTTCAGCCTCCTGCACATGTGGTCCCATTCCCCGCCTTCCTGAGTCAACATGAAGGGGACCGCGGCTCGCGCTGATGACATCACCAGCCTCACCAGCCATAAACCTCACCGCACGTCACTGGTCTACTTTCCGTCAAACTCATTACCCACTTCAAATTTCCACAATCTTTATATTTGTTGGAATTAGAACTTGCAGCGTTCCCAGCTAGTGTGGAGGGCATCTTCAAAAAGTTGTCTACAACCTGTAGAGTTTCAGGCAGAAATCTTTCTTGGTCCTATCTGCAAGTGCTAAGGATTGAACAAAGGGCTTCTAGTTTGGCCCATAAAATATGCCTCAAATGTTATTTTACCTCCTCCCGTGATTATAATTGTCTTTGTTAATTTTATTTCAGTATTCCAGATCTGAAGTTGTCCTCACCTTTTTCGAAAGGTCTCCTTTAGATCAAGTGTTAAAAAACGACAACGTCCATAAAATCCAACCCAGTTTCCAGAGTCCAGTTAAAATATCTGGTAAGGTTTAAGTGGTTTGCTTTAAGCTGCATTAGATAATGCATTAGGAATTGTGATTCATCTCAATACAAACTCAGTATGAACTGGTGGGAGTATAGAATACTTTATGATGTTTTTTATATTCAATCCCATGAGATTTTTATGATCTCAGAAAATTTAATTGTTTTCATGCTTACATTGCCCACCCCCTTAAAATCAATTTGCATTTCATTTTGGGTTCCTATGGACATTATTAGTGGGATGTCACTTGGGCAGCAGGTATTGCAATGGTAACTGCTGGATTACATTTTTGCCTGCAAAAGGTTTTGATGGCAAGGCTGTGATCTGCATAAAAAAGAAGGATGAGAATAGACTTTGGAATATTCATTAGGAGAACCACTTTAAGCTTGTTCCCTCTCTGAACCTTCTTTTACCACTACAGCAGGGGTATCAAACTCAATTTCATTGAGGGCTGCATCAGGGCTGTGGTTGACCTTGGGGGGCCAGGGGGGCTGGGGGAGTGGCCGACTGGGGGTGTGTGGCCAACTGGGTGGGAAAGGCCAACTTGAGGACTCTCACTGGGCATGGCTGACCAGGTGGGTGTGGCCATCTTGACACCACTCCCCAAACTATGGCATGTTTCCTCTTTGCACTGGGTAGACTGGGCAGAAGCAGTCCCGATGTTTCCTCTTCACATTGGGTAGACTGGGCCAAAGCCACATTGGGTAGACCGGGCCAAAGTGAACATGGGCCAGCCCCTTACATTTTCCAGGGCGGCTCTGCAGGCCGGACCTGAGGACACCACGGGCCGGATGTGGCCCATGGGCTTTGTGTTTGACACCCCTGCACTACAGCCTTAATTATTGATACTGGTTGTTAAAATGTAAGAAATGAAACTATACATATCAAGATCTTGGAAGCTGAACCGATGTTACATTTTGTTATTGTCGGTCTCCCAATTTGAAGAAATTGACAGTTTTGCACAGGTGAAATCTGATTCACATCTTTGCTTGGGTAAGTCCTTCCCTGAGTGAGGTCAAATCAATCATATCACACTTAAGTGCAGTTTTACACTTGTGTTGTTAGGAATAGGAATAAATGCCCATAGAATTCATTCATTTTGGGAATAAATGCCCGTAGAATTCATTATCTGTATGGTTGCACCCATAAGGCAACTCAAACACAGAAAAACATGCCTACCTAATTGCTGAGTTCCAGAAAAGAACAAGAAGAGACAAGGAGATACATCTATGTACCCACACAAAGGTTTGTTCACAGAACTACAGCCAGATGTTTGTGAAAGTAAAGACCAATGCCCTCTAGAAAATGTTGTTAGGAGCAAAGCTGCAGGAGTTTCTGAAATGCCAGCCAAACAATATAAAATCTTGCAAGACACCAATGTTTGGAAAATCTAAGACAAATGAAGAAGTGGCTGATAGAAGAGAAGATGGCTAAGTTTTATCACTAATGACACAAGCCTGCGCTTGCAAGCACTCATAAAAGCAGTTAATAATCCAGTACTGAATTTAATTTAACCTGGAAACTATTTATAGATTATGATTGTGCATATACACTTCTACCACATTCTAAGGCTGGATTTCTCTTAACATAAAGCTTTATTCATTATAATACAGGCAGGCTTTCTCAGATTACACATAAATTCCCATTAATTATTTATTCGGGCAATGATGTTTATCCTATTGACTGCCTTATTTGACTACTGAATATTGATTTGATTTTCAGAATGGTTTTGAAGTGCTAAATTGATTTTAAAAGTCACCTTGACATGCAGTGCCAGTCTAATGTTAACTCTTACTCAGTTTTATACAGCTTGCAAATCTCTTTGCTATTACTTTTCTGCTCTTTTATTCTTCTTGACCCCCTTTTCCCCCTTCTTACACTTTCTTTCAAGCATCTATAAAATAAATAAAAAGAAAACGCAAGCAATTCCCAACAATCTTTTGAGAGTAATGTCTTTTGGGTTATGAAGAGTTGGAAGTGACTGAATAATTGTGTACTATCACCAGCCTAATAACAGCCTAATGCAACATTCCTGATTGGGCAGCCTCCAGTTGTAGTATGTTGAGTTCAACATCTAGAATTCTTAGCAGTTGTGACCATTGTTGAGATTTCTGAGAAATAAATTCCTCCTATTTGAAGAGTTACTAGGTTGGGAAGGCTGGCTTAATCTGAAGCATTTTGTGAGCTGAAACGTAATATTGAACAGTGTTTTAGGCCTGCATAAAAGAAAATAATGTGTCCTTGGTTATGGCAGAACAGAAAGGATAAAATATAAATATATTCATTATAACTATTCACGGCATGCTTTGTGTACTATTTAAAGCATACACACAAGTTGTTGTGGCCCGCTAGCAGCCAGCAGAGCTGGCAGCAGATTCAGCCAGTGAGGAGGTTGGGGAGGAATTGGGGCCAGTTCTGGAGTCTAGGGAAGGCTCTGACGAGTGCTCTGTGTCGAAGGCAGAGATGGGACCAGGGCCATCTGACAGTTATCAGCTGCCTCAAAGTCAGACATTCGTGAGACAGATGAACAGCTGGAGCCTGTTCCCAGTGTGTGAATGCATAGAGTTGCCAGATGAAGGGAACAGCTAAAGAACAGGGGTTGACTTGGGAGTAAGGCCACAGGTGGATGGTGAATGGCCCCTCCCATAGGGAGTAAAAGAGGAGTGAAAGGGGCGAGGTGTTTGCAGGAGACAATTAGTTCATTCCTGCATTCTTGCCAAGTATTGTGGCGTCTGATATCAGCCTGGCCACTCTCCAAGCCTGATAAAGGTCGGTCATTGTGAACTATCTTGAAGGACTGTGGGAGAGGAAAGATTTTGTTGGAGAGGAATTCACTGTAAATTAAATAAAAGGGGTTTATCGGGACGAGGATTCGGCTTCGTGCTGCTGGGGAAGCCTAGGTCAGAATACAAGTAAGATTTTTCCTGTTTATTTTTTGGGGGGAAATGAATGGAGAACTCAAACAGATTCCTTTGGCTTCTCTTGATGTGCTGTTGAATTCAGAATCTTGCAGGGCAAATGTATCTGGTAGGTTTTACAGAACAGATGGTATGCAACAAGGTAATATTTAATTTGACAAAATAAGGGTTAGGGAGAACAGGGGAACAAAGGCCTTCCATTGGGTCTGTTTAGCTTGTTTGCTTGGGCCACTGCATCATCAAAAGAGTGAAAAGGACATAATTTTATGTTCAGTTAAAAAAAAAAACACCGTTTTCCCAAACAGCCCCTCTCTGAAGCCTGAAAAGGAAGGAGAAGAATAAGGCTGAGAGTTTTCTTTCCTTCTTGCAATAAATCATGTTTAACTGCACTTCCTGGTGTGGGGAAGAGAGGAAACAAAGTTGGAATTGATACAAGAATCATCTACATGTTTAAAGCATTAGATAGGAAAAATACATAACGAAAGTTTAGTTATGCCTTACATACTCACATCATCTAGAAACAGTGAGCAAAAACGTCGGGATTCACAGATAAACATTTCTGATTATGAACGTTTTTCTATAGTTAGAGAAAAATCTCTTATTGTTTTGGTTCAAAACCCTGACATGTAAGATACAAAAGCCCTTTCTTGTGTTTTTTCCCATTTGAAAACTGTTCCTGAAGGCAGAGATTGCTTGGCAAAATTTTGTTCAGTTTAGGAGAACTTTAGCCTCATACCCCAATTAAAGACTGAAAACTGTCCATGCCCTGATTTGTTGCTGCCCAAGATGAAACTATTAAAATTAAAAAGTCATCGAGATCCTAGAGAACACAGAAAAGGTTGTAGAATGGAAAAGGTTTGGTGGGGCACCTGGCCTCAATTGCCCCCCAAAAAGGACCATGAGTGTGTGTTTGTGTGTATGTACGCATACATCAGGGGTGGGTTCCTGCCAGTTCTAACCTCTTCTATAGAAGAGGTTCCACAAATCTACAGTGCCGTTTAGAACCGGTTCCCGCTCCCTCCCCCTGCCCATCCACACATCATCAAGATGAAGAGCGGGAGGAGGAATTCTGGGAGTTGAAGTCCACAAGTCTTAAAGCTGTCAAGTTTGAACATCCCTAGGTTTTTTTTTCCTAAAGGGTTAGGGTTGCAAGGGTCTTGTAACTTGACAGCTTTAAGACATGCACACTTGAATGCCAGAGTTCCTGAGCCAACGTGACTGGAGGAAGAATTCTGGGACTTGAAGTCCAGAAGTCTTAAAGCTGTCAAGTTTGAACACTGCTAGGTTTTTCTTCCCTAAAGGCTTAGGCATGCAAGGGTCTTGTAACTTGACAGCCCGAAGACTTGCGTGCTTCAAATGCCAGAGTTTCTGAGCCAACATTTTGGTTGCTAAGCAAGAGCGTTGTTAAGTGAGTTTCATCACATTTTACAAGTTGCCCATGCCCACTCAGTCACATGACTGCCAAGCCACTCCCATCCAGTCACATGGCCAGCAAGCCACTCCCACAAAGCAGGCCACACCTACAGAAAAGGTTCTAAAAAATTTTGAAACCCACCACTGGCATACATGCATGTGAATTGTGTTGTGTGTGTATAATGGGATTTGGAAATTATTAAGAAATACATGCAGGGGTGAGTTGCTACCGGCATTACTGTCGGTTTGGCGCACAAACATTTTTTGTGCTCCCCGCACGTGCGCATTTACTCCTAAAAAGGTCTGTGCATGCGCAGAAAGTTAGAAAAGGGGGGAAATTATATTTCTGCAATGGAGATTGTTCTGCGCATATGCAGAATCAAAAATAAAGATGGCACCGCTGACAATAGAACCGGTCGGGTGCGTGGGTGGCTGAATTACTACCTACTAGACCGAACCTGTCCGAACCAGCAGGAACCCACTCTGAATACACGTATTCTGGACTAACATTTATCATACTTTTAGAAAATTATTTTGGAACTTGGAAAAAATGAATTGAAGATGGAGATGAACACTCTGTAACATTTCAGACTGATCGTGGGAAAATAAAACGCTTGTTCTGTGTATGCCCCAAATTCTAATAAAATAAGGTGTTGTTTTAAAAATTATTGATTTAATAATTCAATCACATATTGAAATTGCAGAGGGTGATCCCTTAACTTTCGGAGGTATTAATTTTTCACTCTCAACCTTGATAATCCAGCTCCCATAAAAGAAACTCTGGTGAACTCCCTTTAGTGTCTCAGACATTATGTCACTCCCAAAGAGTGGCAGAAGTAACTTCAGACTAGATCATTCTGCACAATATTCGTCTTGTATGCTACGTGGGGCCTTCCAAGCAACCTTATGCATCCCTGCTATTGTTTTCCACCATCGCCAAATCTCACCGCTGCCAGAAGAGATCAATTTAACCTTTAACCACAGATGTACTATTTCGGCTAAGCTATTACAGACATGAGGTCATAATGACGACCACTCATACAATTTTCCTAATCTATGAAAATAATAGGTGGGATATGTTGTTAAATTTACTTTGTATAGTTACAATTTTCATTTATTGATCAAATTAGCAAATGTTATAAATTCTATTCGCAACCGGAATGGTCCATTTCTAAAAATAGGGGTGTCCTGAACATTTTGGAAAACTGTTGTGGTCTGTGGTTAAGGGTTAATATCTTCTTGCAAATAGTAAGAAAAGCCCTTGACTAATTTTTTTGTAGTGCCAACCCCAAGGGACATACAAACAGAGTATCTTCCAGGCTTCAGGAACACTGCCAGCTCCATTGCTGCTTGCCATTAAACTGTATAAAGATCCTTCATTAATGTCTGTATTATGACTGTATTTTCAAGGATTGTGTGGGTTTTTTTAATTGTAAAGAAAAGCTATGTTATTGTTGTCTTGCTTGGAAGTTGAGCTGCAGTTCTAAATCAATGGAACTTAACTTCTGAGTAAGCCTCGGGAAATTGGGATTTCCTGATCGTTTTAATAGCGATCCCGTAAAATTCCCTAGACCGCACACCCTGAAATATGATGCTTTACTTACCTTTAAGCATGTACTTTTCAGAAATATAGTTCAGGTTTGTAATCTTTCGCTTTTCTTTTTCTTCAGAAATCATGCGTTCGAATGGATTTTGTTTAGCTAATACTGAAACGATAGTGATCGACCACAGTATACCAAATGGCAAAGAAAGACACATGGAGGCCGATGCAACAGAACATTTGTAAGTAATTGTGATCCTTGGATGATATGCATCCTCCCCTGTAGGTATAAAACCACCTCCTCTGTTTTTCTCCCCCACATTGAGTGTATAAAACTGAGTCTTGAACAGGATGGCAGAATAAGAAAAAATACTAATCACACAAAAAAAATGTTACTAAGGATCAACATTATGTTTAGGTATGTTATATGGACAGTACTAGGCTCATAAATCTGTGTGTGTGTGTGTGTGTGTGTGTGTGTGTGTGTGTGTGTTGTTATTTTAACCGATCCTGTGTCAATTTGTTCAACCATTTCACATATCCCAAACTATAATAGAGCCATTTCTACTTCTGTGCATTTACTCTAAAGACAGGTTTGAATAACATACTGACTATATTTCTCCACCCAGATGAACTTTCAATCTTGTGAAAGGATAGCGATTTAGTTTTTGATTAAAGAGGAAGCAGATAAACTCAATGCGAGTCCTTCAAAAAGACATTTTTTTTAATTCAGCAGGTGGCAGTCTCTCCCCTTGTGCCTTTATCTGTACAGGTATTGTTGCTGCGGTTAGGATAGTTTGAAACGATCCCCTTGTACATAAAAATTCAGGTTACAATCAGCCCATAGTAAAACATCGCGAGTCAGAAAATGTGCAGATTCATGAATCATGCAAATACATGAATCATGAATCTTATGGAAAGCATTAAAAAAAAAAGAGTTTTGGGCCAGAGCACCCAAATTTATATCCTTTTTATCTACGGTGCAAACCCCAGTCGTCCATGATTGAAATGGAGAGCAGTTTACTGAGCCACGTGTTCTCTCTGACATGTTTTTATTTGGAAAATAATTTAAATACTGTTCTATAAAAATACAACAACCTATGTTCAAAAAATATCAAGGTTTCCTGAGAAACGGGTTGTGGAGGATTTCTGCCACAGGGCCAGGTCAACAGGCTTTTTCTTGCAACCAGTTTGTGATACCAACCTGGCCATTTACAAGGCTTGATCCATTCAGACCAAGTTAACCAAGATGTTAGTATGGCTGATGTACCATTGTCAAAAGAATAGAATTCTTTATTGGCCAAGTGTGATTGGACACACAAGGAATTTGTCTTTGATGCATATGCTTTCAGTGTACATAAAGGAAAAATAAAGTATATTCGTCAAGAATCATAAGATACAACAGTTAGTGATAGTCATAGGATACTAATAAGCAATCAAATCATACTAGGAAACAATAAAAACAATATAAGTTGTAAAGATTCAAGCAACATGGATATAGCCATAAGTGGGCAGAGATAGGTACTAGTAAGGATGAGAAGAATAATAGTAATACAGTCTTAGTAGATGAATTTGACAATGTTGTGGGAATTAGTTGTTTAACAGAGTGCTGGCATTCAGGGAAAAACTGTCCTTGTGTCTTGTTGTTCTGGTGTGCAGTGCCCTATAGCATCATTTATGTTGGGGATGTGAAGGGTCTGTAGATATTTTCACAGCCCTCTTTTTGACTTGCGCAGTATACAGGTCCTTGATGGAAGGCAAGTTGGTAGCAATTGTTTTTTCTACAGTTCAAATTATCCTTTGAAATCTGTGTCTGTCTTGTTTGATTGCAGACCCAAACCAGACAGTTATAGAGGTGCCGATGACAGACTCAATAATTTCTCTGTAGAACTGGATCAGCAGCTCCTTAGGCAGCCTGAGCTTTCTGAGTTGACACAGGAAGAAAAATCTTTGTTGTGCTTTTTTGACGATGTTTTTGATGTTCAATCCCCATTTTAAGTCTTGAGATATAATAAATCTAGAAACTTGAAGTTCTCTACTGTTGATACTGTGATGTCTAGTATTGTGAATGGTGATAGTGTAGGAGGGCTTCTCCTAAAATTTGCTATCATTTCTACAGCTTTAAGTGTGTTCAGTTGAAGACTGTTCTGGTTGCACCATGAGGCTAGTTGTTCAACCTCCCATCTTTATGCAGATTCACTGTTGTCTCGAATGAGACCAATCGCTGTTGTATCATCTGCAAACTTCAGTACATTAACAGAGGGATCTTTTGCGGTGCAGTCATTTGTATAGAGCAGTGATGGCTAACCTTTGTTGGATCGCGTGCCAAAAGCGGGGGGAGTGCAAGGGGGTCATGCATGGGCATGCCCACACCCATAATGCTATGTGCACGACTCCCCTGCACATGCACGCACAACCCGTGCTTCCCCCTGCTTTTGGCATTCTGTTTTTGCCCTCCCCAGGCTCCAGAGGCTTTCTAGGAGCCTGGAGAGGTCAAAAACAGCCCCCCTGGGCCCCCGGAGGCTCTTTGGAGCCTTCAAGAGCTTTCCTGAAGCCTCTGGAGGATGAAAAACAGCCCTATGGACAACCTGCAAGTTCAAGAACGGTGACTTCCGGTTTGCTCGTAGGGCCATTTTTCACCCTCCGGTTTGCTCGTAGGACCGTTTTTTGCCCTCTGGAGCCTTCAGGGAAGCCTCCTGAAGGTTCCAGAGGGCAAAAAATGACCCTGCGAGCAAACCGGAAGTCCATTCCTGAACCTCCAGTTTGCCCATAGGGCCGGTTTGTCGTGCTCTCAGCCTCCGGAGGGTGAAAGACGGCCTTAAAAGAAGGCCAAAGTTAGCTGGAGCTGACAGGGCAATGCCTCCCGTGCCCTAAGAAATGATTCCACGTGCCACCTGTGGCACGGGTGCCATAGGTTCGCCATCACGGGTATAGAGAGATAATAGAAGTGGAGAGAGCACGCAGCCCTGGGGGGGTTCCTCTGCTAATTGTACAGGTATCTGATGTGATTTTGCCTAGCTTTACCTGCTGCTTCCTGTCTGTTAGGAAGCTTATGATCCATTTAGAAGTGTGGTCAGGTACAGCTAGCTGATTTAGTTTAGTTAGAAGAATATCTGGAATGACGGTATTGAATGCTGAGCTGAAGTCTACAAAGAGGACCCTTGCACACGTCTTTGGAGATTCAAGATGTTGTCGGATGTAGTGCAGAGTCATATTAACAGCATCATCTGTCGATCTATTTGCTCGGTAGGCAAATTGAAAGGAGTCTAACAGTGGATCCGTGATGGTTTTCAGGCAGGCCAGCACCCACCTAAAAACCATACAAGAAGCTCTGTACGTGGATAAATTTACCCTGGAATAAAACCTCATCTCCAGTGCCATATTTGTATTTCAGTGCTGCAAAAGTCAATGGTCAAAGAAATGCCATCTTCATTTTAAGAGATTAAAAAAAAACTACAAATTTCATTGTGTTCTGCCAAGCATAAAGGTCTTCAAAGCAGCTGCCAAAAGCTTTTTAGAGTGAAATGGGAACATCTGGGTTTCAGATATATCACTCATTGCTCAAGTGCTTTCTAGCTAACTTCTTTCCTTCATTCTTCACTCAAGTTCATAATAAAATGGAGCCTCCTGATGTATAGCTAAAACCCTTGTCATAACGATCTGTAAATTAAAATGCATGTACTCAGGGTAGAGGATTTCATTGTGATTCATCAATTGCATAATTTGAAGAAACCTTGCAGATTGCAAAATTGTGGTTTGTGCCCATTTGTGAGCAGCTTAAAAATAGTGAATTACCATGTGAAATATGGCTTAAAATAGTGAAACAACTTGAGCAACATTCCAAGGCAGTTGTTATGTAAACTCAGTTTTCAGAGGACGATGGCTGCAAATGACCAACTAGCTCTGATGAATGGTAAGAGTAGAAAGCAAAGGCTTTTATGAGAGCCCTTTATTGGGTTGCATAAGAATGGAGTTTTAAAGTGGAAAACCTTTGATTTCAAATGTATCACTCTTATTGCTTTTCAATTATTTATTTTAGGGTTTTGCCAGTTGACACAGGGCTTGGTGCTTGTGCCATGGGAAGGGGAATCGGGTTTTTATTTTATTTTTCTGGCATGGTAATTACAGGTGCCAAATCTTGATTTGGAAGAAGACGTTTAAGGAATCTCTGATTAAATGGACCTGGGTCATGCCATAGATCTAGTTATGTTCTTGTAGCTGTTTGTTGATTGGGTCTATGATCATCTCATAGTCTCATCCAATTAGTCTCCTTTAAGGAAGACCCCACTCTGCCGCTTCGAATTGGAATCCTTACACATAAATCTTTTGAAAGAGATAGAAAGAATGGCATCATTTCATTCAGGCAGGAAACAAGGCCCAGAGCAGACGGCAAAGGTCAGTGTGGTTTATTTGCATTCAAGATCAAGGTGTTCAAATTCCATAGGCCAGCGGTATCTATACAGGTTCTCTTGTAGATTGTTCAGACTGGAGAATCTTTTTGAAAAGACAGTTACATTTGAGCACTCAGGTGGATCCCCCAAATTCTGGCTGGGCTTTGTTTGTTTGTTTTGTTTTGTTTTTATTGGATTTATATGCCGCTCTTCTCCCAAAGGACTCAGGGCGGCGTACAACATTAAAAAACACACATCCCAAAAGTTAAAAATAAATTAAATACATATCCAAAAAAAACCCTGAATTTATAAGACAATACATTTAAAAATGAGTTAAAATTAACAGGCCAGGCCGGCTTGCTGGAAAAGCCAACTTTTTAGGGCGCGTCAGAAGGACCGGAGGTCAGGGATTATGCGAAGCTCCGGGGGCAGCTCATTCATGGAGGAAAGGCGTTCCCACAGAGAAGGCTCTCCCCCTGGGGGTACACCAGCCGACACTGTATGGCTGACGGCACCCTGAGGAGGCTAACTCTGTGGGATCGTACTGGACGGTGGGAGGCTACTGGTGGCAGTAGGTGGTCTCGCAGGTACCCTGGGCCTAATGACTTATATAGTATCCACCTCTGGCTATTATCTTGGTGGTGTTACAACATAGAAAACATAAACCAGTATCTCCTTTTGTGTCGGTATCCCCTTTATTGTATGTCCTGGTATGAATGACAGTTCTTTGTTTTGTCCATTTTTAGGTTTGAAAATGTTAGTGAATTTACCTCTGAGTTGCAGGATGCTGATGACCCAACAGCTTATGTCACCAACTTGTCATACTATCATCTGGTTCCATTTGAAACGGATATTTTGGACTAAGACTGTCAAACAGACTTCACGGCTGACATCAGGCAATTGTCTTTTCTTGGGGCATTCAGTTGCCCCCCCTAGCTTTGCACTGATCATGCCTGCTGCAAGTATATGATACAATACAGAAAAGGATTCCTACAAAGGTAAGCCTTGAAGCTGATATCATTGTTTGATTCTTCACTGCGGCTGCCTGGGTCAACTTCCAAGGATGTGTTTCTCTGCTAATGGACAAAGAAGTTTTTCTAGCGCCAAAAAAGAGTGAAACAAGGACATCAAAAGCTATTGTTGAGTAAAAGAATAGTTGATGTACTGATAAAACTTTGATGATACCAAAATGGAAACAAAGCATCAGCGGTACCAGTAGCTACGGTGAAATTTGAAAAGGAACTTCATGTTTCCTCCTCTGTCAAGTGGTCTCTAAATCCCACCCAACATTTTGAACCTCTTTTTAATAAAAGATTCATTATGATCAGACACTAGAGGATTTCCCCCAATCCCCATTTCTCATGACGGTTTGCAAGAAATGTCCAGTAGTTCATTTACAGGAAGTATTCCAGAGTAAGTAATGCCTTATGTAATGTGTGCCTACAAGAAATAAGCTCCTGAATTGACTGCTTAGTTCAACTTCATTTGAAACCAAGGATTTTAATCTTTTGAGCAACTATCATTTTCTCCTGAAATAAATAATAATAGTGAAACAAAAGAGTAAACAAGCAAGTTGTAGCTCTAAGTGAAAGGGAAATGTGATGAGTTTTCAATGGTCCATCCAAACTTTTGGTTTTCCTCCTCCAGGAATTCTCCATGATTTCGTTTCTTCTACAATAGGAACACTTTGCAATTCTCAGTATTAATGTTTACACAGGTGGGGTACATTTCTTCCTGTCACTTAACTTTCCACGGACTAGAACAAGGAACTTGCCAAAAGTATGATTTCCATGGTGAGTAATCCTCAGCACTGCTCCCTTAAATATAAATAACAACAAAGGAATACGGAGTGAAGTTCACAATTTGGTGGGGCGGATTCATGTTATCAAATAATTTTACTGTTATGAATCATGTGCCACAAAAACACTGCTTTCTGTGGCACATCACTGGCATGTGCTATATGAGCTTCAGCCCGGAGAAAAATCTGATCTTGCATTAGGTGACTTTACAGTGGCAAAACTTGAATATTTGTGAAAGGAGAGAATATCTTTTTCCATTAATAATAGGAATGCAAGCTACTGTTCGTACCACTCACTCAGCCATAAGCTTATTACATTATTTGAAAGTTACCCCATTGTTCTGTTTTAGCACCAACCTTCCTCCCCAGCTTATCTTGTGTGATATGGTAAAAGTAAAGGAGCCCCTGCTAGTCGTTTTTACTCTGCTAGTAGGGAGTGGTGCTCATCTCTGTTTCGAGACCATTGAGTCAGCCCTGTCCAAAGATGTATCCATGGTCATGTGGCCAGCATGACATCATGTATCACTGAACAGTCAAGACACTAGGCTTGTTGGCTGGAAAGATCTAAGCGCTGCGTGACAGGGTGAGCTCCCATTCTTGCCCCAGTTCTTGCCAACCTAGTGGTTCGAAAGCATGCAAATGTGAGTAGATAAATAGGTATCACGTCAGTGGCAAAGTAACAGAATCTTGTGTGGTAACTGAACAAGAATTCCTTTTCCTGTCATAATAGCATAGGAGATTGAGAGCCTATAGTACCAACAGATAGACATGCAGCCTTTATTGAACTTCTGTACTCATTTGTTAAGAATACAATCACTCCCCTAAAGAGTGATCCTTGTAGTTCTTAGACCTTCTTTTATGTTCTGAGGTAATGAAGTACGAGGAGGCTGCTGAACATTTAACCTTTTATTCGTAACAGTAACTTAACAGAACAGAGCAACAAAAACCCCGGCTGACAGCTATTTATACTGATAGCTGTCAGTCGGGGAACCAATGGGGTAACAGGGATTCTCCCGCCAAACGGAGGGGCCAATCAGGGAAGACCGGGACAGCGCCATCTGCTGGTGGACAGCTTCAGTACACAACACCTTCCTTTCAGGTAGCCATAAGCCAGAAGACAAAAATACACAACTCGTTTTCCATGAAAGAGGTATGGCAGAAGTAAAATCCACACAGCTAAGGCCACAAATGACACATGGATGGAGAAAGAGAATTGATTCTCCCATGAAAACACAACAGCCAAAATAGGGCTTAAACTGCTGAGTGTTGTTGCCTTAACATTTGAGAAAGAGCTCACAGGGTAGCATTCAACCACATAGTGATTGAATTATTTAGAAGAGGCCCACCTGCAGGTGTTTCAGTGATTGCTTCCTTTGTCAGGATGGTCTGGAACCGTTGTTCTGTATTTTAGAGTTAGGGCACAGTGAATTATTGATGTCAAACTGTAGTTTACAAGGATTGGGAAATGACAGTGAAGGCAGTATTAAATCAACACATGCTTGTAATGTCCATAATGTAATGGAAATCAGTACATTCTATTAATTAATTCCGTTTCCCCCCTCTTGGCTGGGAAGGATATGGTACATTTTCCCCATTGCTAAAGCTTTTCAGAATCTTTTGTATAATAACTGTAAAGCAACATTTGCAATTGTAAATATTAATAAGTTATTGAAAACCCTAACTCTTTTACAAAACATGTTTCCATTATATTTTATTGAAATAAAAGTATTACTCATCTTCAATGTAACATTTGCAATTGAATATCATTTTTTTTATTGCACAAAAGGAGCTCGCTGGTTGGCCTTTTTTTAATAGTTTCAGTTTCAGATACTGTTGTCTGTAAATCTCACCATCTCTAGAGGTCTGGGATTGTGGGATTGTAATCCAATACCATCTGGGAGCACAAAGTCGACACAGGTATTCTAGTATTCTTCTATTGTGATTGTCACAGGATGGTGCATTTTTCTCAGCCTTTTAATTTACGCATTTCAGTAGAAATGCGGAAAATGGAACTGAGTTATGAATCCTAAAATGAATTCATGGCAGACATATTAGCCTCCCTTTCAAAAGTCAAGTTGAATACATCTCATACATATGCAGATAAGAACTTAAAATCATGTCATAAACCCTTTTAGTTGATTAAGAACTATTGCCAATTTCTTTCTACTCTACCTATGATGGAACTTGCACACGAGGCCTTGTCCAGAAGCTAAGAAGAGCCTAGCCCTGGTTGCTATTTGAATAGAATAGAATAGAATAGAATCTTTATTAGCCAAGTGTGATTGGACACACAAGGAATTTGTCTTTGGTGCATATATAATAGAATGCCTCCAGTGACTATTTGTGCTCTAAATTAAAATAAGTTAATGACGAATCAACTCTGTTTTACTATCAAGAAAACAGCATAGGGATATCCTGAAGATGAGATTGACTGGAAGGAGACTTTTTTTAAAATGCGATTTGGGAGAAAAAGTGTAAAATATTATTCTTCAGAATCCAACACTTTTCTTTTTCTTTTAAATTAATTTAGATTAAAGAAGATATTTGCAAAGTAAAAACAACACAAATATAAAGAAGAAACAAAAAGAAAAAGAAAAGTAATAACTAGCACAAGAATGAAAGAAAATAGAGAGAAAGATATAAATAAAGAACCAGAGAAGAAAAAGAAAGGAAAGGAAAAGTTATACATAGTGCGTTCCGATCTCCTTTGCAGCAGTTAAAAACAATTATATTTTACCTTTCCTCTCTAAGTTTATTAATCAACCCAGTTACCCTGTAAAAAGACCAATTGTCCTTAAATCTTTTCTAGTTGCTGACAATTAATCCCAGCAAGAAAAGTTTTTGTTTCAGTTGAATATTAAGCTTTAAACAGGCAACTGGACTTTCTGGTTTTTCTTTGAAGACATGTCGCTTCTCATCCAAGAAGCATCTTCAGCAGGAGAAGCTCCTTGGATGAGAAACGAAACATCTTCAAAGAAAAACCAGAAAATCCAGTTGCCTCTTCAAAAAGCATCTTTGGGACAACCATGACCTGGATGACTGAGAATCTCCATAGACATTAATCTATAAAATTCTTTTTATCACTGTGTGTATTTGAATCCAAAGTGTTTTACTGTTTTTAACAAGCATTATAAAATGACCCTTCATGTTATCCACATTTCCAACATAAATTTGAAATACCTTTATAGATTCTACAAAGTTTTTCTGGTATCATATACACCAAAGGTGTATCATTTCATAAAAATTCTCTTTTAAAGTATAACATAATATGAATTTCAGTCCTTTTAGCCCCATAGGAGCCATGATGGCGCAGTGGTTAGAATGTAGTACTGTAGGCTAATTTTGCCAACTGCCAGCAGTTTGATACTCACCTGCTCAAGGTTAACTCAGCCTTACATCTTTCTGAGGTCGGTAAAGTGAGGACCCATATTGTTGGGGTCAATATGCTGACTCTGTAAATCGCTTAGAGAGTTCTGTAAAGCACTATGAAGCGGTATATAAATCTAAGTGCTATTGCTATATTTTCCTATTGATCCATCTGTATATTGTAACCAAAGTTCTTAGCCCATTTTATCATGCACCCTTTAAACTGTTCTTCTGTTTCCAATTTCAGTAAAAGCTCATGTATTTAAACAATTATATGTTCACCATATGCACATAATTCCATTTCAAATTTCATCTTGTATTGTTAAGTTCTTTTGTCTAATTAAAATCTTTTTCTTAGCTGTATATAGGAAAACCATTGGAAACAAAATCCCTCTGCAATCAATTGATATTTAGGCTTCCATCTTATGTTCTCCATGTTCTTGTCCGATAAGTCAACCGTTTCTCTCGGCTGATTCTTTTCTATAAAGTGCTTCTTGTGCTAAAATCTACAAAGGCATTCCAATGCCTTGTCTGAGTACTACAATACTCAGTACATACTACAGTTGTCTTGCATGTGTGCTTCCCTCCACCACACTTAATTTGCTCAGTCAATGGTACAGTAAAAGTAAATTAATTCCCAAGAGAAAATAGTAATACCTGGTCCTAATGCTGAATAATTCTACCTTCAGTGAAACAGCAGGGAATTGCAGAGTTTTTGGGAGATTAAAGAAATCCCTTTCTATAGAGAAGTAGCTGATAAGAACCTTCTGTTACTAGTCATCTATATACATTATAATTTATTGCTGCCCAACGCATTTTGTAGCTCAGTTCTTCTTGAGCAAAACAATCAAAAGGCAAATGGTTCAATGGATTTCAGCAAAGAAGAATGCTAAAGTGCGCTTTTCATGAGAATCGTAGCAGATTGTTGTTTTATCTCATTGTGCACCACTAAGAGTCGCTTTGGGTGAGATGGGCAGTTGATTAATAAATAAGACAAATAAATAACGACTGCCTCTGAAAAAGTACAGGTAGTCCTCAAGCCCAGAATTTATGTTGCTAAGTGAGAAATCTGTTAAGTGAGTTTTGTCCCATTTTATGATTTTTCTTGCCACATTTGTTAAGCGAACCACTGCAGTTGTCAAATTAGTAGCAAGGTCACATCAATTGGGACACTGCAACCGTCATAAATATGAACGAGTGGGGTTGCTGCAACAGTCATAAGTGTGAAAAAATGGTCATAAATCACATTTCTTCAGTGCTGTTGTAACTTCAAACGGTCACTAAATGAACTGTTGTAAGTTGAGGGCTACATGACATCTATTTCTGAATGTATGCGACAGAAATAAATTTGATACCAATATTTTTATTTGTTTTAAAAAAATGGTTCTCTGTTGCTCATTTCTGCATTCAGTGCCTCTTGCTTTCCCCAGTATCCTATCTCTTCTGGCATTAAGGCTTAAATATATGGATAATTAGCATATTTCTTTCAGCTATTCATGCTAGCTGAATATTTTGTGACTTGCTGGATTCTGAAATTAGGTACCAAAAGATTTGCCATTTTTAGAGGGAAAATATCTTATTACCGTATTTTTCAGAGTATAAGACACACTCCCCCCCCCCCTAAAAGAGGGTGAAAATTTGGGTGCGTCTTGTACACAGAATGTAGCCAAAAAATGCGAGGCACGGATGAGGCGATGATCTGTGGCAATCCCTGCAGCCTGGAACAGCTGATTGTGGGTATTCCTGGAGGCCAATCCGCCCACCAATCAGCTGCTCATGCTGAATCAGGCTGCAATAATGTGCTGAAGCTGAGCTGGTTGTTTGATTATTATTTATTTATTATTATTTATTTGCTGCAAGGAGGTGTCAGAATTTTCAGCAGCAATCACATTCAGAAAGCATACACAAGTAACTGATTCAGCAGGATTCAGTAACTTCTCTTTACATATAATATAACGCATTAAGTAAATATACAATACCAAAAGCAGGTTTGCCAACATGGTAGTTCAGCAGTGAAGTTTCACTTTCAGTTTTATTTTCAGATATCAGCACAGCATGCAGCTTTAGTATAGAACAAGCCACACACAGGCTCCTTGCTGTCTTCTTCCTTGTTGCTCACACAGCAAATACTGTTTGTTTCCAAACAGCCCTCAACTCTCTCACACACTGACAGGATGCTAGCCAGATGAATATAATGGATGCTGGTAGGCAGAGGCAGATTTTTTTTTCTTATTTTCCTCCCAAAAAACTAAGGTGCGTCTTATACTCTGGAACGTCTTATATGCCGAAAAATACGGCAATCTACTTCAGTCATTTTATCAATATTTATTAATTTTATACAGAATGCCAAATTTATTTTGCTTATTTCTTTTGGACAGCAATTTGGATATAATTAATCAAAAGGCAGTTGGGGAAGACTTGGTGGAGAATGGATTTTCTTGTCATATTTATTAAAATGGGATTTCCTCCAATAGAATATTGAAATAATATTTTTGAAACAAAAGGAAATGTTTTTCACACAGCAAATAAACAAGAAATGGAAAGCTTCATAAGGGAATGGCAAGAAGATTTAATAGCCTTTGAAACTAAAAATGAAGTATGTTTAACATCTATTTATCCCTAAATAATTGGATTGTATAGATTGATTTGAATTGGCAGAGTGATCCGATTCATATTGCTAATTAAGTTTGCAATATTATTATCTCCATATTAGTTTGATTCAGATTGCCAAGTTAAATTCCCATTTGACTGGAACGTGATCAGAAAGTAACTCCAGGTTAAAAAAAAAGACTTATGGTGCATAGGAAAAAGGCCATCAAATTGACAGACTGATTTGGAAACAATTGAATAATTTGATCTGAACTGACAATCTGATTTAGACATTCAGTTCAGAGTCAATTGAATCACCTTCAATTCAAAACTCTGAACTGAGTCTATTGTGTTATTAAATAACTTTTCAGATCCTGGAGTATTAATCTTGGGAATTACAAATGGGGGTGGGGGATCCTTTCAAATTCCTTTGTGGCTGATCTTCTATTAGAAATACAACACCTGGCATATGTGTGTCTTTTTTTCTTTAAGCAAAAGAATTCTTTCTCTACCCTACCTTCCTGCTCAAGATCAATCAAGTACATTGGCTGCCGAGCTTATTTTAAAAGGTTTTCTATAGATGAAGCCAGCAAAGTAATACTCAAATCACCCTATAAAATTGGCCACTATACTTGAGTTTCCAACGTGTATTATCACAATAACTCTTTTCTTGCCCATCTTAAAACTCTATATATCTTTAATCTCTCCTATGTTGTCATTTCATGCAAGACCCTTGAGTACCACCACCCTCCCCACCTACCTAGTCATTTTCCATTTTGAAAAGCCGAATTCATTTCCTTTACAGTGCACATAAATCAATATAATTCTTTGCACTTGGCAGCTTGACATAACTTGCAGGTGGATGCACATAACTCCTTGACGTCATATTTTTAAATTGATGCCTTTGCCTTCTATTTCCAAGAAACTTCTTAAAAGATGAAACAAGCTATGGTGGACAATGTGATTGCATTTGGCTGAGATTCTAGAAAGACTGCAGTGAAGAACAACAAAGATGATTAGGGGACTGGAGGCTGAAACGAACAGAGGCAGGAATTGGGTATGTCTAGTTGAATGAAAAGAAGGACATGGGGTGACATGATAGCAGTCTTCCGATATATAAGGGGCTGCCACAAAGAAGAGGGTGGCCAAGCTATTCTCCAAAGCCCCTGAAGGCAGGACAAGAAGCAAGGGATGGAAACAAATCAAGGAGAGAAGCAACCTAGAACTAAGGAGAAATTTCCTGACAGAACAATTAGTCAGTGGAACTACTTGCCTTCAGATGTTGAGGGTTCTCCAACACTGGAGGTTTTAAAGAAAAGATGGGATAACCATTTGTCTGAAATGTTACAGGGTTTCCTGCTTGAGCAGGGGGCTGGACTAGAAGACCTCCAAGGTCCCTTTCAGCTCTGCTATTCTGTTCTGTTATTCTGTTAATTTGGTACTGGGTGAAAGCATGAAGCCATAGTTTCCTGGATACAAAGGATCTGCTTTTGCTTCATTGAAATGGCCCTAGTCTGGAAGCAGAGAGATTGCCCTCATCATCCCTGCCACCTTACAGCGTATGTTTCCTCTGAAAACAAAACTGTATCAGCAAAAGCTCTCTGGAGTATGAATCATTGGCTCCCTACAGGAACTGAGTTACACGCACAGCTGCCTGCAATGAACGTATTTTCCATCTAGGGTTGCCAAATAATTCCTACAGTGTGCACACTTGCATGTTCCTGTCTATAAAGAAAAAACACCAGGAGGATGTTGACTTCCTTTTCCTGCTTTTCCTTTATACTCGGTTATGGAATTCCATCCGACCAGCAAAGAAACAAATGGAGTTTAATGGTTCCGAGTAGTTAGAAAACATTGGGTAACCATGTCTTCTGCTTGCCAGTTCTCAATTGGCGATTAAATTTCTATATTTGCATCTCTATCATCTATCTATCTATCTATCTATCTATCTATCTATCTATCTATCTATCTATCTATCTATCTATCTATCTATCATCTATCTATCTATCTATCTATCTATCTATCTATCTATCTATCTATCTATCTATCTATCTATCTATCTATCTATCATCTATCATCTATCTATCTATCTATCTATCTATCTATCTATCTATCTATCTATCTATCTATCTATCTTCTGCCTGCCTGCCTGCCTGCCTGCCTATACATACAACATACATACATACATAAATACATACATACACACACACACACATGTATATATATATGCAGGAGTCTTAGCCACTAAGCCACAGGATCGCCTCCTGTTCAGTTGAGCCAGGGAAATAGGTATGTATTTGTGTTACAACCCCTGGTATGCCTAAATATGGGAGGAAGGTCACTACTCCCTCTTTCTGTCCTTCGGCTCATCACAGAAGACCATATTTTTATGTTGTATTTGTACTGATAAATATATGTATGTATGTATGTATGTATGTATGTATGTATGTATGTATGTATGTGTATACATACATACATACATACATATATATTGTAGTTACCCTCCTTGGGTAACATGGTTACCCAATGTTTTCTAACTACTCGGAACCATTAATCTCCCTTTATTCCTTTGCTGGTTGGATGGAATTCCATAACCGAGTATAAAGGAAAAGCAGGAAAAGGAAGTCGACATCCTCATGCAATTTTTTTTCTCCAAGGAACTGCTGCTTCCTACTGTTAGCTTCTACTATAGGTTCTCTTTTGTGTCGTTCCCCCCTACTTTTTGGGTGATGCATATTCTCTTTGGTGTTACATTTTTGCCAAATGTTAGAATGTTTCTGTAGTCTGTATACCACATCAATATAACATCAACATAGCTGCTCTTAGTTTTGTAATTCACTTGCTCCTTAAATAAAAGAAAGGTATTTAAGGAACTGCCTTACACTAATGAGACTAACCCAACCCTGGCAGAAAGGGGCCTTATTTGAATCTCCTTGCCCAAAGAATTTAGGCTGGCGGGGGCCACAAGATGAACCTTTTCTACTGTGGCCTCCACCCTCTGGAATATTCTCTCACCAGAGGTGAGATCCTCCCACACACTCCTGGCCTTCTGGAAGAGTGGAAGAGTCCAAAAATTTGTCTCTGCCCCTTGGCTTGGTGCCCTGACAAAGACCCCCAACATTGGGTAGGCTGACAGGATAGAGAAGATACTGCCCATCATCTTGGTTTTTAATTTAATGTTTTAACTTTTGGTTCCATTTTATCTTTCATTATATTGTATTACCCATATCACAAATTATGCAGTCGAGTTTTCCGCATTTGGGGAAATCGCAGGGGTCAGCACAGCCGAAGTGCAATGGATGAGCCTCATCCTGTGAAAACCTCCTTCGTGACCAAGGTATCTCCCCTGCCATCGAAGTTGCTATATTACTGAGATGGGTCACATAAAAATTCAATAAATAAATAATAAAAGGGAGAAGGAGTTGGGAAAATCAATAGGATCCGACATTGCTGTTGGAGTAAAAGGGAAGGATCCAGAGGAGAGGTAGGTGAAGTTACACTTCCCAAGACTTCCCTCAGCTTCTGGTGTTCATGATCCATGCGATTGCTTAATGACCCACAACTAGGAGAGCTGGGATTGAGATCAGTGAGCAAAACAGTCCAGAGTGGGTTGCTAATTTTTTTACTACTGGTTCAGGCATGCTCCTGCGCGCACTCCCGCACACAGAAGCATCCGGGTGGATGGGCGGAGCTTCCTGCCCCCGCTACTAGAGGTTCACCTCATCCGGGCTGAACCGGCAAGAACCCACCTCTGAAGCAGTTATATGGGTGCCTCGCTTAACAACTGCTTCCCTCATAACTGAAATTCTGGTCCCAATTACTGTCATAAGTTGTACTGTTCTTATACTTTCATTTCTTATTGATGCCAGGCCTTATTCCCTAGTTAAGTGGTGAATTCTCTGGGGTTTTCATTTATTAAAAGCAACAGGCGAACAGATGAAATGGATGAAATTTCACAGATGAGATGGAATAGCAGCTAAAATGGTGACTCAATTTCCCTTCGCTTGATATATAAGTTGTATAAACAGAGATTTATAATTCTATGCTTAAAGAGACACACCATCTTTCAATATAAATTGAAATGCCTGCAATTAAGTAGACCCCTTATCATGGATACACAAAGTGTGCCTTTTAGCTATGCATTAGCATTGCGCAGTGTTTTGGGTTTCAAGGCAAAAAGCTGCGCTGGAGCACATGGGGATGGACATGTAAGGCCATCCTTCAATTCTGTCTTTTTTTCCTGGGTTGGAAAATGTACGGCAGCTGCAGAGGACAGCTGTATGATCCCAGCTGCTCTAAAGAGTTTCTGACAGCTACATCAATACCCCCATAAAATCCAAAGCACCATTTTCCTTTTGAATCTGAAGAAATGCACAGCTACGCTATATATACACATTCCTCCTTTATGTTTTATTCAGTGAAGACAAATATAACAGAGTAACAGAGTTGGAAGGGGCCTTGGATGTCTTCTAGTCCAACCCTCTGCTCAAGCAGGAGATCAATTAGAACAATTAATCAGTGGAACAGCTTGCCTCCAGAAGTTGTGAATGCCCCAACACTGGAAGTCTTTAAGAAGATGTTGGATAACCATTTGTCTGAAACGGTATAGGGTTTCCTGCCTAAGCAAGGGGTTGGACTAGAAGACCTCCAAGGTCCCTTCCAACTCTACTATTGTATTGTATTATTATTGTATCTGTACCATTCCAGACAAGTGGCTGTCCAGTCTCTTCTTAAAAGCCTCCAGTGGTGTTGCCTTCCACGTTGGAAGGCAAAACGTGGAAGGCAACCCTTTCCATGGTTAATTGCTCTCACTGTCAGGTGATTTATCCTTAGTTCTAGATTGCTTGATTCGTTTACGTCCATTGCTTCTTGTCTTGCCTTCAGGTGCTTTGGAAAATAGGTTGGCCTCCTCTTCTTTGTGACAGCCCGTCAAATGTTGTAAAACTGCTATCGTGTCACCCCTAGTCCTTCTTTTCACTAGACAAGACAACCCAACTGCTGCAACTGTTTTTCATATGTTTTAACCTCCAGCCCCCTAAGTTCTGCATTCTTTCCAGAGTCTCTAAACCTTTATAATATGGTAAGCAAAACTAGATGCAGTATTCTAAGTGTGGTCTTACTAAGGCATTATAAAGTGGTACTAACACTTCATGTGATTTTGATTCTATCTCTCTGTTAACGCAGCCTAGGGTTGCATCGGCTTTTTTGGCAGTTGCAGCATGCTGCTGACTTGCATTTAAGTGATTGTCCACTAGGACTCCAAGATCTTTTTCTCATTTACTACTATTGAGCCAGGTTTCACCTAATCTGCACTAAGTACAAATTATAAAGTCAGATACAATCTGCTTTTTCTTTTTTATGTTCAGGTATGGGTAGCCTGCCATGGAAACCACAATTGAGCCTAAAATTTATGTTGCTAAGCAAGACAATTAAATGAGCTTTGCCCCATTTTACAACCTTTCTTGCCACAGCTGTTAAGGGAGTCACTGCAGTTGTTAAATTAGTAGCACGGTTGTTAAGTGAATCTGGCTTTCCCATTGACTTTGCTCATCAAAAGGTCATAAAAGGTGATCACGTGACCATCTAAGCCAGCTGCCAAGCACCTGCATTTTGATGGTCCTAAGGCACATTTTTCAGTGCCATTGTAATTTTGAATGGCCATTTAAAAAATGGTTGTAAGCCAAGGACTACCTGTATCACAGTTTGAAAATATAACAGGCTACAATCAAGCTATTCTTGGCCACTGGTACTACCAAAAAACATTGTCTCAGATTCCAGCAGATTTAAACAAATTATTTAATTCATAGCACAAACAAAGATGATTAGGGGACTGGAGACTAAAACATATGAAGAACGGTTGCAGGAACTGGGTATGTCTAGCTTAAGAGAAAGAAGGACTAGGGGAGACATGATAGCAGTGTTTCAATATCTCAGGGGTTGCCACAAAGAAGAGGGAGTCCAACTATTCTCCAAGGCATGTGAGGGTAGAACAAGAAGCAATAGGTGGAAATTAATCAAGGAGAGAAGCAACTTAGAACTGAGGAGAAATTTCCTGACAGTTAGAACAATTAATCAGTGGAACAGCTTGCCTCCAGAAGTTGTGAATGCCCCAACACTGGAAGTCATTAAGAAGATGTTGGATAGCCATTTGTCTGGAATTGTATAGGGTTTCCTGCCTAGACAGGGGGTTGGACTAGAAGACCTCCAAGGTCCCTTCCAACTCTGCTATTGTATTGTATTGTATAAGGTAAGGGGACAAGCCAGATCTTCCAATGTTTCCTGTTTGAGAATTAACATTTACTGGACAAATTTCATTCTAAGCTGATGTTTCTTATCCTGCTATCCTCCATGGCTGGAATGAGGTTTCCAGAACCTCCATGTACAGGTATTGTAGTCCCATACATATGGCAGGTGTCATCTTGGGAAATGGGAAGTTGATATGGCCATAGTATTAAAAATATGGTTCTCATTTTTTGTTGCAGCTGAAATTATTTTCTGGGTGGGTGGGTGGGGAATCACATTTTGGATCTCTCCTCTCTCATCTATCTGAGGCTTAAAGATTAAGAAATGGTTCCTTAGTCAGCATTTTATTATCTTCTGGATGTTTAGTGTAACCCAAGTCAAGGAAAGAAGAACAATTGAGTGTGATTAGAACTTGTATTCTCTTGGGCAAAATGATACATCTTCACGAAGGGAAGATAAAGTTTCATATGGGCTTCTGTTTATGAGCTTCCATTCTAAACTTGATTAACATTTGCTAGGAGGACAGCAGGTCAGAGCAGATGGCTGGAGAATTGAGCAGGAGAAGAAATAGGATAACCAGAAAAAATGATGCATGAGGATGAAGGTTTGTTCTCCGAGCTTGTGGGCTGGTTTCCGAACATTTCATTACCAAGTCTAGATAACATCTTCAGCAGAGATTAGGGGATGTCAGTGTTCTTATGTTTATAAGGCCTTTAGGCGTGGGTGTGTCAAGTGAGGTTCTTGTGATGGATCAGGTGTGAGTGATCAGTGAGTCTTGTGATGGATCTTGTAATAAGATTACAACAGGTCATGGTCATTGGGAGGTGAACAGCTGGTGGTGTGTGAATGGATTGGTTGAGGGTTGGTACTGTCTCAAGTTGGCTGTACGGTTGGTTTGGATTCTTTCAGGTTTGTAGGCTTGTTGTAGGTCAATGTGTTTGTTGATGGAATTGCTTGTGGAGTGCCAGGCTTCAATGAACTCACAAGCATGGTTGGGTGGGTAGCATGGCTCATTATTTTTGGGTTGCTCCAATGGAACTGGTGCTGTTTGGTGTTGGTGTGGGTAGCATCTGCACTTCCAACTGAATGAAAATAAAGTATAAACTCAAGTTTTCCCATAACAGTACCCTTACCAGCATTTCCACTGTGAAATATCTTAGATGGTACTAATGTTGAATTCCACCATGTCCCCAGTTTTTGCATATTGGAAAGTTTAGCTCAAACTTGGTTTTCATATAGTTTTCAGAAGATAAGATGTAGGGATAAACCCCTTGTTGGAATTTGGGTTTAAGAAATGGGTACTGCATTGAATTGTGACATAATCTTCTTGGAAGAAAACAATGAATCACATAGAAGAATCCCTAGATGGCCAAGGAAAACACAAGCTTTAAATCCAGAGTAAATACATTCCAAATGTTGGGAGACATGAACTAAGGAATTAGAATATCCAGCAAAGAACTATTAATGGATGCCCATTTTGACAATGGATGCTCATGCCATATTTTGAGGATTTAAAATTATGATGGTTGGCCAGATATGTAGACTGGATTTGGTCCTTTCATCCATCTATTGAGTTCTTCCCAAGGATCTGGAATAGGCAAATATTGTTGTTTGTGTTAAAGGCACTGTCATAAGATGTAAGCTGTTCCAAGTAAAGCTGCATTTTGCAGCTACTTATTATTGTTGTTGTTTTACATCAATTTGACAATGATGCAAAAATATGATCACCGTAGTTCAGGTTTTATGAGAAACATAATGTCAAGATGCTTCATATTATGTGCTATAATAGCTCCTTGGTGCTCTCTGAGCTTGCTTGTTTTCTTGCAGATGTTTCATTACCCTAACTAGGTAACATCAGTGCTAGTCCTGATGATGTTATCTAGTTAGATAATGAAATGTCTGCAAGAAAACAACAAGCTCAGAGAGCACCAAGCAAGGACCCCTCATTTCAACCCGGAGCTGCAAATATTCTCCTTTATTGGTATAATAGCTCCTTTTGGGATTTCATATATCAATTTTGTTTCAGAAGATGAACTGGCATTATTTGATGCTTATGTCCATTTCAGTTGTATATTAAGATTTTGGAAACTTACAAGAGGACAGTGGGAAACAACAGGATGGTGAATTTTGCGTGGATATTGCATGACAACAGAAAAAAGATGTTGGATAACTAGAAGGACGCCATTTACTCTCAAATATGTAACCGTCTCACAAACTCACCTTTCTACTGTCCCCTTCATTTTAGCAAAAGGCTGGTCTTGCAGCATGCTGGTCAGATGTTGGGCAGCTACTCTGTAATGGGATATCACAAAGTTTGCAACTCATGTTGATCTACCCAAGTAATTTCTGGGCACTTTATGTGACTTATGTAGAATGGCTTTTTTGTGAAGAAAACTTGCATCGTAGCCCTCAAATATTTGGAAGATGAACTTTGGTGACCAATTTACAATTTGAAAATGAATTACTTATATTAAGTTGGATGGGACTGATCTACCCAATCCTGACTTTTGTCTAGTTTGCTCTTCTTACATAGAAAATAAAGTGGGTTTGATCCCTGCCATCTTAGTCATCTGCCAATCTACTGTATCTATGAAATAAGGGTTGTACTTACTACAGAGGTCAAGGAATTGGTTATACAACTAAAGGCACAGCAGGCTGGCTGATTCTTATTGTTAAAAAATGTTTGTGGAAGAAGAGCATCCTCTAGGCTGGTGACAGATGTTCCAGAAATATGTAAGGAACTTGCTGAATGTGATGGATTCAGTTGTTTGCAATCCTGAGCAAGGAAGATTTACTTGTGTTCTGTTTTGGTGAACTAAGCTGGAAAAAAATCTATTGCTCAGCCAGCCAAGTAATGTTGTGTCCATGACAATCGAGGGAGACAAGTCTGGATAACACACAAGGTCACGTCAACCTATGCAGTTCCACACAGAACATCAGGAAAGCACAACACTGATTTTGATGCATAATTTTGAATGGTGGGGAAAAGAGGAAGATGTACACATTTTATCTCGAAGATATTACACATCCAGTTCTCTGCACTTCAAAATTATTTACCATAATGAAAAGCTCTGCTGGAGAAGGGCTGGAAAAATGAATATAACACCATTATTTTGAAGAACAGAGTGATGCAACAGTTTTTTTTAAAATGCCCATCTCTCTAAGACTTCAGGCTGGATTTTAATTGTGCATCGGGGAATGCTTAAGAAGCTGCTACTTATTACTGTATGTAAGTAATATATTGCCTCAAAACAGAAACAGTATCTGTTAAATATGGGCAACACAAAAGAGAGCTGAAGAATTATCCTTGTTTCTCTTGAAAAAAAAAAGTCTGCCTTGATCTTTTTTTGATAGAAACTAATGAGGAGGGGGCTACTTAAAAAAAGTTAAGATGACAGCTGCAATGCCGGATCAAAGTGCTGTTATTTCTTATGTTGTCACACCTCTCTCTCTCTCTCCCTCACACACACACACACACACACACCAAACAGATGGTGTTTTCTGCAGGAGTGGGCTGCTGGGGTATTTTAGGGGTTTGGGAGAACCTCTGGCTAAGTTCGGAGAACCCCCAAACCCCACTCCTGGCTAGCTCCGCCCACTCCACTCCACCCCTCCCAGGAGTCCCCATGCAGCCCGTTTTGGATGAAGGTAAGTGCAGGACGCACGTTGATGTTGGGGGGGGGGGGGAAATGGGCCTACCAGATGTTTGGGTACACCTGAAGTTTTCACCCTACCGGAGGCTCGAGGAAAGCCTCCAGAGCCCGGGGAGGGCAAAAACACCCCACCACCACCATGGTGCAGGAGGCCGACTAGGCCACCCTCACTATGGCCACGTCCACCCCTTGCTAAAAATTTTGAAGCCCCCACCTGCATATCTGCCATTTTGACTTTTCTTTATCCTGCCCTGCAGATCCATCCTCATGCTAATGTACAGATCCAACCTTGCCTTTATAGAAACAAACTGCCATACAACTATGTCGCCAGAAGTGAGCAATCTTTTGGCCACCAAGCAATGAACCTAGTGTATAACTTCTAGAGGACTGGGGTTTTTAGCTTCTCCTCTCTCCTTTTTAAAAAGAAAAACAGGAAAGTTAATGTCAGGGGTGAAGCACCAGGTCCACATGTGAAGCTAGATTTATTGCTAAAAGTTTATGCAGAGGAATCTTCTCAGTTAACCACCCATGAATTCCAGCAAGCGTTCTACCTTAAACACACACACAAACAAAACACTATCCCCTTCAAAGGATGATTTCAGAGTCACTAAATACACAATTGATCAGCATGGCTACATTACTCCCCCAAACTTATATTTGCACTCTGAGCTAGGCTCAGAGAGACGAAACTACCAGCATCAACCAATAAGATGAACAAACTCAGAGGTGGTATTCAACAGGTTTGGACCAGTTCGCCCGAACCAGTAGTGGAAATTGCGGGTGGGCCTTCCCACCTGCCCCAGCTCCATGCCATCCTATTTAGGCATGTCTTCAAGCCGCACGCATGCATGAAAGCCACGCGCACTATGAGAGCACGCGTGTGGAAGGCCGAGCCTTCCGCACGTGTAGGGAAAGTAAGGGAATACCAACCCTGAGCAAAATTACTTACTTGGGCTGGAAGCCAACAGGACTTTGGGCTAATTAAATTATTTGTCAGGGTTCTGCATTATTTCCCTCTTAAAATTTGTTTAAATGCATCAATTTTCTTTAAAAAAATGAAAGTGGAAGAGAGGGAATGAGGAAGAGAAAGGATGAAAGAAAAAAAGAGAGCCTCTTTTTATTTATTCAAACTCTTAACATTCTTTTGTTTCCCTTTTCTTAGCCTGCGCTTGTATTTTGATGGAATCTGCCGCTGAGTAGCCGTTGCCATAGAAATCAGGACATGGCTGTTCTAATAATGAAGAGTCCCTAGAGAGTAAATAAATAAACCAGTGGCACTTTTTCTGCATTGTATCCATGCACTGAGTGCATACTTGGGCTCTGCATCAACTGAGCAACCAGTTGGTAAAATCTAGTAAAAAGAACATCAAATAGATTCTCTGAGCTTCCTGGGTTTTGAAATATACATAAAAGCTGTTCTAATTCCAACAGGTTACATGGGCTGAATAGAATCTCCTACCATATCCACTAGAGTGTAAGAAGTAACCAACTTAAACCTGTCAGAAGTCCAGTGTGTACAGGAAGCCTGTTCTACATTAAAAGAGGCGCCAGAGGTACAGGGAGCCCCACAGATACAATTTGCAGAGCTCTGCCAAAATGAAAAGATTAATGCAATAAAAGGAGAAAATGAAATACTAATGTTGGTGCCAATCATAAACGAAATCAAAATCAATGGTGTAGAAAGTTAGCACCCACCCCTCTCCTAGAAGACTGAAATATTCTAGGAAATATTAAAAAAGGCAGAATATTTTTTCCCTAAAAGAGAATAAAAAATATTAAAAGAAGCAGAAACTCGACCTCAGCTTCCTGCCCTCAGCAGATATTTTGGTGCCAACAAGATAAAAGGCTGGGCCAGTTTATCTACAAGACAAAAGACCTTCACCCTCAGGACATAATAGGATTAGCCTTCTACCCATCTAGCAACAGAACTCACCACCTGGCACCTGGGGAGATTGCATCACTCAGCAAGGTTTAGCCAAGCCTGGAACTCAAGACAGCCTACAAAGTTACCCCTGTATAGCTCCCTGGGAGTATGACAACCAATAGGATATATTTCTTGCAACCAATAGGATACATTTCGCGCAAGGCCCAAGAGGAGGGTATAAATATATCTCAATCTCCACTCCATGTTTTCAGCTGCACTGGGACCATGTGCTTAATGGTTCTGCTCCATTAAACCATCCTTCCAAGCAGTCTCCACGTTTCCAGTGTCTTTGAACCCAGATGGACATTTCTTCCAACAATTGTTAGCCATAAGGTGCCTATGACTTTGTCTTGGTCCACCTATTTTTTGGAAATTAGCCTCTGCAATGCCAAAGTGAGTGAGTCACTCCAAGAGAGATGGAAGCGACAAAAATAAATTGTAAATATACTGGTTCAAAGAAAAGCTATTGGGCCAGGACAGCAAAAATCTAGATGAGCAGAAGAAAATACAGAAAACCTGTTGGAGGCATCTAGTGGTCATCCAGATTTTTTGCAGCACATATCTGGTATCCCAAGCAAAAAGGTCTCCAATACGGTTGAGTCCATACTTGAAGATAATAAAATAGTTGTTTTCTGCCTTAAGTAAACCATTTACAAGTACTTTACACCAAATGGTGTGATAAATGAGCTTTTTAAAATGTGCAGAAGGGTCAATTCTCTATTAAGAAAAAAATAATGTATATATTTCCATTTACTGTCCAAACTTGTCATTGATATTTATGAATAAATATATGTTACAAAACTCTTCACATTGCTTCTTGGTCGTAGGCTAAAGCAATTGTAGAAAAACAAATAGATCTTCAAGAAAATATAGGAATGTGAACTATGTCCAGTTTGTGTTCTAATCAGCCACACATCTTGCTGAATTATTCTATTTCTACTCAATATAAGTATCTTGTTTTACCAACAGTGCACATTCCATAACTATTGAATATCAGCTTCAGTGGGCTATTGAATAGGGAAGTCAGGATTCAACCATGTTTTGACTTTATTTCTACAGTGTTTTCTGCTTGTACATATCATGCCATTCCTCCAATTTTTGTCATCCCTCTCTTTTAATACCAAGTTTTCCCGAAAATAAGACAGGGTTTTATTTTCTTTTGACCCCTGAAGTAAGCACTTGGCCTTATTTTTGGGGAGGTCTTATTATTTTTGAGGTGCAGGAGGCGGCGAGCATGTTCACCTCATGGCTGCTTCTGTGTTGCAATATTTTGGGGAGAGGGCTTATTTTCAGGGGAGGGCTTATTTTAGTGCATACACTCAAAAACCCCAATTGGGCTTATTATCCGTGGAGGGCTTATTTTCAGGAAAACAGGGTACCATTTTGATTGCACAAGGGATAGCACTCACCTCTCGATATGGAAAGAGGAGGATCCAAATTGTATCAGCGGGCGACGCCCAGGAGTAGGGCCTTCTCTGTGATGGGCCCGACCCTCTGGGATGACCTCCCCCCTGATATCAGAACCAGCACCGATCTCCGCTCCTTCCGTAAGAAGCTTAAAACCCACCTGTTCAAGTTAGCCGGCCTGGCCTAATCCCAGTTTAGTCCCTCAAATCTGCATTTTTAAATTTTTAGGGGTTAGTTTTAGGTTGATTTTTAACTTTTATTATCTTGTACAGCTGTTAGGTTTAATTCGATTTTAAGGGTATTTAAGGGTATTTATTTTTGTATCTGGTTTTTAATGAGATGCCTGTATACCGCCCAGAGTCCCTTCGGAGAGAGGGGGCGGTCTATAAATCTTGAAAATAAATAAAATAAATAAAAATAAATAGTATCAGATCTGTAAACTCATGTTGTGGTATTGTGAGGGGGGAAGGCATGTATGTTCTTTAAGAAATTTGGTAGTGTGTTTCATTGGCTCTACAATTTCTCCTGTGATTGTGTCCACACTATAATTGCTTCTGTATACTGTGCTACAGTTCCTAAAGCTCCAGTGTTCATAGAAGGCATTTCTTTTTGAATGATGGGATACGAAGGTCTGGCCCAAATATTCAGTGGAACATTCCATGTCATGGAGGTGAGGGGCTGTGTTTCTGAACTTGTGTTTCCCTACCCAAACCCTGACAGTTGATGACAACTTTCAATATTCCTGTGCTCCCACCCCCCAACTGTAAGATTTAAGAACTAATGGGTGGAAGCTTGTTAAAGAGAAAGCCAACCTAGAAGAAAGGAGAGATTTTCTGACAGCAAGAGCAATTAATCAATGGAATAGCTTGCTTCCTGGGGTTGTGAATGTTTTATCATTGGAGTTTTCAACAATAGACAGGACATCCATTTGAATGGGATAGTACAAGGCTCCTGCTTTGAGCAGGAGTATTAGACTAAAAGACTTCCAAGGTCCCTTCCAGGCCTATGATTCTATATTCTATGTTCTTCTCCTTTTCATACTTTCCTTGCCATCTTTTAGTGATGCATCACTACAAAACACCTTTTATTTCTACACATAACTTTATTTCAATGCTAAAAAAAGGATACAATTTATTGGTCTTTATATAAATTCTCTCTCTCTCTCTCTCTCTCTCTCTCTCTCTCTCTCTCTCTCTCATGCTTAAGGATTTTTTCTCTCATAACTCTATTGGAAATAAGTTTACATAGAAATGGGAAATGTTTATACCTTCATTAGTTCCTTTTGCTATTTAAATTAGGCAAACGGCATGATCTAATACATATGGATAGAAGATTTGATAAAAATGGTGACTAATTGTTATTATTAATATAAAACTTAGAAACCTGGGAGCCTATTAGATCACAGGGAGGATGACATTTCTCTACGTAATTTTAACTTGGTTAAAATAATTATGTTCAAAATAAGAATATTTAAAAAATATCTAGAGGCATGATCGGGTTTTGAATATATATTCAAATGTTAAAATATTCTTTTTAATAAAAGCAACCATGGAAATAAAACATCTGTTGTTGTTGTTTTTTTTATGTTTATTACCGTAAGGCAATTGCAACCTCTATTTTTGCTCTGCTAGGAATTAAGCCATAAATCTATTCAATAGAAATAGTTTAAGTTATGCTTTTGTGGCTCCCAATCTCTCACTCACCGATTCCCTTTTTAATTTTATTTAGTTTAAAATTTAAAAAGATTGTTTTAAATGAAAGAAATGAAGTGAGGCAGGGGTATGACTCAGAAAAAGCCTGCTTCCGCTGACATTGCATTGGCAATCCTAGTGCCAGCATTTAAAAACTTTGCATCCCTTTTTTTTTTTTTTTGCTATTCATATTTTTCTTTTTCAATAGACTAAAACATAAAGCAAAGAAGAAATTCATAATATGAGATGGAATCTGACAAGGGCGGATTTTCTTCAGAAAAGAATTTCATGTTAAAACTAAATATTGAAAACCAGTCCTGTAGGACTTTATTTTAAACTGCTAAAAAAAATATTGCACAACATTGACTGCCGGCTGAAATGCAGATGTTTTATTTTTACTGAGGTACTTTGAAGCATTTGTCTTCTCTATAATTCAAGCCAGGGTTGCCTCCAAATGTATCTTAATGGCAGTGAATTGTATTATTATTTTTAAATATAGCATAAAACGTTAGTTTTGTGCAGAAGAGTAAGACTTTCTCCACGCACAGCAAAAATTCGTAAGACCTCAAAACATTGTGACCCACTAACTGTGCAGCCAACATTAGGAATTACAGTATATGGAGTGCAAAATTAGTGGTGTGAAATTGTCTTAAAGTGGATTTTGTGCAGCTAGGCTAATGTTATAAAGCTTTCATACAGCAGAATTGTCTATAAGGGCATCTGCTGACGTTTTCAAGTTCATAAATGCAGTTACATTCATTGTAGGTCTGATCTGAATTTTGCCGCTAGTAAGTGGAAATGTTTGATCCAACTGCAGAAGGCTTTTTGTTTCAATGGAGAAATCCTGTTAGAAGGAGATATTATTATTATTATTATTATTATTATTATTATTATTATTATTATTATTATTATTATTATTATTATTATTATTCTCATTCTCATTCTCATTCTCATTCTCATTCTCATTCTCATTCTCATTCTCATTCTCTGCCTGCCTTGCTTTACCAACAAGGACATTGTGAGTGCGATTCTATTCTGGAGATGCTATGATTCTGGCAGGGTCAGATAATAGTAGATCCAATCCAATATTATCCACACTATCACTTAAATTACAAATCAAGAATATGTATGTAGGGGGAAAATCAGATATATAGATGATCCTTATTATAGTGTTGGGAAAACAATGTAGGTAGCTCTCGACTTACAACCACAACTGACCCCAAACTTTCTGTTGCTAAATGAATTTTGCCCCATTTTACGAGCTTTCTTGCCACAGTTGTTAAGTGAATCATGCAGCTGTTAAGTTAGTAACCCGGTTGTTAAATGAATCTGGCTTCCCCATTGACTTTGCTTATCAGAAGGTCACAAAAAAACCCCACATGACTCCAGTTTGCTTTCATGACTAAGATGGGACTTGAACTCATGGTCTCCCACCTGGTGCCTTAACCACTAGATCAAACTGGCTAAAATTGACGAAAGTAACCAAATCTATATTCTTACGTAAGCCATCTCATTCATGACTTGTTTCTTGGCTTTATAGGGAGAGATCTTTTGGGGTCTTAGAAGGTTGCATTCTTCTTTTTTGAGAGGAATATATATGGCTAAATTTTCATTTGCTCTTATATTCTTTGCTTTTTACTATAATTTACTGAAACTTCAGGTTTGAGAGGAATATGGAATGAAAGGTAACATTAAAAACGTAGATTTTGACCAGCATCTGGGTAATAACAAATGCCCTTTGGCCCCAACTGAAGATTCTTTTTCCTAATAAGCATTACATGTATTGATGTGGGGATACCATGTAAATGTAAAATTTTTAGCAACAGAGCGGCCTCTGTATCTGGCAGCTGAGGAACAGCAACTTCAACCCTTTTTGATGAAGGGACTGTTAAACAATGGTAACTTCCAGATACATTTTACATACGAGGATCAATGTCTGCAATTGTTTTCCAAAGTGGATTGGCTAAGAATAGTAATGTAACAAGATAGCAACAGCTGTTTAACAAATGCATTGTTCCAGAGCCATTTGCAGTTGACCTTGGCAACATTTTGCTTGCTTTAATGCCTTTAACTGTGCAACATAAGAAAACAACTCAAGCATTGTGAACTTTCAACCAGTAATGGAAATATTACGCATGGGGAAGTATATTTTTATTATCTATTCTGGTCAAAACTCAATCATGTATATCTAATCTTATAAATCTGTTTTCCCCTACCTGATGTCAGGCTCCAAAAGCCAAGAAAGGCATTCTGAATTATTTCAAAGCAGTTTCCTCTATTGTTCCTTAACCATAGACAGAAATCTTACCCAACTAAAGCAAACTACTTGCATCATTAAATATATATTCTCAGAATTTCCAGGGAGTTGCTCTTCCTTTCAACCAAACTTTGCTGTCTCTTATCTCCTGGAATTCAATCCCTCCCTCCTTTGAATCCAGGCTACATTCTACCACTTCTGAAGACCACAAGAGTCAAATCTCTTGACTAGCCCAAACTTAGGTATCTATGGAAAGATAATCTCCCTGTAGACCAAGGATATGCAACATAGGCAATCTTGGTCAGCCATCTACATTAGCTTCTGCAACCTTGTTTTCACCTTGACAATTCACATCATTGAAATTCAGAAGTAGTGGAGATCTCCAAGGTCCCTTCCAACACTGTTTTTCTGTTCTTCTCAGTTGAAGACTATCAACATAGTGTTCTATCCAATGAGTAGACTTACTTATTGCATTAACTTATAACGTGATCAGGGGTGGGATTCAAATTTTTTCACTATCAGTTCTGTGGCTTGGTAAGTGTGGTGTGGCTTGGTGAGCATGGCAGGAGGAGGATACTGTAAAATCTCCATTCCCTCCCCACTCCAGGGGAAGGTTACTGCAAAATTCCCATTCCCTCCCGATCAGCTGGGACTTGGGAGGCAGAGAATAGATGGGGCCAGTCAGAGGTGGTATTTACTGGTTCTCCAAACTACTCAAAATTTCTGCTACCAGTTCTCCAGAACTGGTCAGAACCTGCTAAATACCATCTCTGAACGTGATATGCTTTATTTTGGTTAGCATGCTAAATGAAGCTAGCCATAGTGATATATAAATGTAATATATTCTCCAAACCATGATGAATCAAACTTTGGTTTAGTACAGTATAACTGGCCGAAAGCTGCCCAATGTGCTTTATTATAGCTGAATGGAGATTGGAATCTAGTTTTACTAGGTATAGGCATAATGCTAACCACTATTCCTTGCCTGCTTTTATTAATGCAGTGTCAAGGGAACCTAAAATGTAAGAACAGCAAAGAGGTAAGAAGAACACTACGTGGCCAAAACCACTTTAAATGTCTTGCTTCAATCGGGGGAGGCGGTCATCACAGACAGCAATATTAAATCAGTAATGTAGAATCTTCTTGTTGAAAGGTAGGTTGTAATTTAATGAATTTCCCTGTTTTAATGAAATCCTAGCCAGGATTACAATTTGATCATTTTGACCCTTTCCAGACTTTGGATGATTTTTCACTGATCCTGGCTACCTTGCCAGTGACACTGAAGGGATTTCATATTGGCACAGAGAAACAAGGAACGTTTCTTTTAAGACAGCTGGTGGAAACAGCTGAAGGATGGGGCAAGGACAGGCCTGGGGAGATAGCAGATGCTCCATGGGTAGGAAGAAAACCACTCTCTTTGTTTCCTTGCGTCAGATATGACATTGTCTCACTGGGATCAATCTATTGCTTCATTTAAGAAATGTAAGATAAATACAGATCTGTAGTTTTCTGGATTTTTTTTTTTTTTTGAGAATGAAACTCTTTTCCTACCCTCAAAAAGTGGTTATCTGAAGAATCCTTGAGACAGAGAATTTGGTAAGTGTTTCTGTGAGATCACTCAGCTTTTATGTGCAACAGAGAACCAGCGTTATTATCCAAATTAGACAACAACCAGTTCCAACAATATTTGTCAGTCTGTTCCCATTCTCACTCTTCCCTCAATTCCCTCCCACCCAGCACAGAAGACTGATTACAGGACTTTTTTCCTTTCTTCCCTCCCATGTATAAGGGTATTGATTTTAAAAAAAGAAACCTAATAAAAGAACGGTTACTCCAAGCTGCAGAGTTTTCTTAGAAGAGGAACAGGAAGTGCAGTGCTTAGGTTGTCTGAAGCAGGAGTCTGGGCTGTGGGCCAGGACTCAGCATGAGGATGACACCCAGGAAGAACTGAAAAAACCAAAGCAAACAGCCTTGCAAAGCCCTCTTTAAACAGGTCACCCAGAGTCCTGTACAAAGGCCTGAACTGGAATATCATCATCCTGTATACGAGATGGTTCACCTCATCCTCTACCATTTGACTGGGGACAACAATCTTGACATGACTGCTATGCTCTAATTTGAAATTAACATAAGCCAGAGAAACCCTGATTTTTATAGACCAAATGTTTCCAAGAAGAGGGAGTCAAACTATTTTCCAAGGCACCTGAGGGTAGAATAAGAAGCAATGGGTGGAAACTAATCAAGGAGAGAAGCAACTTAGAACTGAGGAGAAATTTCCTGACAGCGAGAACAATTAATCAGTGGAACAGCTTGCCTCCAGAAGTTGTGAATGCCCCAACACTGGAAGTCTTTAAGAAGATGTTGGATAGCCATTTGCCTGAAACAGTATAGGGTTTCCTGCCTAGGCAGGGGGTTGGACTAGAAGACCTCCAAGGTCCCTTCCAACTCTACTATTGTATTGTATTGTATCTTCCAAGTTTTGTGGCCCTGGATCTGTAAAGTTAAACCAGAGATGGTGAACTTTTATCCAGCAAGTGCCCAAATTGTGTGCTTGCGCATGCCTTAACTGAAAGGTGCGCGTGAGTGCATATGCGCACATGCACAGCAGAAACCCGAAGACCAGCTGGCCGGTGGGAGGCGGGGCATCCCAACACTGGCAGCGCAGCAAGAGGTAAGATCTTTTTCTTTCGTGAGCTTCTGTTTCATCGTTTGCAGGGAATCAGAAGCTCACGAAAGATGCACCATAGAGATCTGCCCTAGGGCGACAGCACGCATGCAAGAGTGGGATTCTCCCGGTTTGGATAGGTTCGGGCTCTGAAGATCAGCTGGGAGCAAATGGATTCATTCCCACTACCTAGCAGGCCCGCCCCTGCATTTTACCTACCTTTATCTTCTCAGCTTTGTGCGACAGAGTGGATTGCTACCCCTCAGCTATTTCCTTCCCAAGCAGCAATCCAGAAGGTATTCTCTAAACTTGTTTTGTTTTTTGAAGGATAAGTAACCATCAACAGAGGTCCAGACCCTACTTCTCAAAAGTGAAGGAAACAAGCTGGGAAGCTAACCATAATTTTCTACAATTTTTAACAGGAAACTATAATTTGTGGTTTCCAAACAAGTCTGTATATTACTTTAATAACTGTATTTGTGCCTAGTTTGTTTAAAATACACAGGACAAATATTTTATGCTTGAAAGAATACTCAGCGGGAATGTGAAATTTTGATCACATTAAGAGCCATCATCATTTGCACAGCATACTGAAGGACCAGCTCAAAATGATCAAGGTTGAGATAGGATTATTGAACTGAATATTGCCCACTCCCTATAGATGTAATACATCATTCTTCCAACCTGCCCCATCTTGGAAAGAATTTAATTTTCCCTACAGTCCTGTTTTCTACAAGAAGTACTTTCTATCTCTCTGAGGATTTCCATATTATTTTTATAGCTCCACTAGAACAGCTTGGGAATTTATATTTTACTAGGCTTGGAGACCATCATTACTATTGCAGGGGTACCTTGGTACACATCATGAATTGGTTCCAGGAGGTGTGATGAGTACTGAAAAGGATGAGTCCCAAACAAACCATGTGACTTACCATGTGACCCTTTGTTTCAGCCAGGAATAATGTTCTGCCTGTCCCTTTTCCTATGTCAGTGACTTTCCCAGCATGGCCAACCAATGTCCATTCTCCTCAGCCATCCCACTCTTCTTATCACAAGGCGTTGAGTACTAAACAAAAGTTTAGTAGTACTAAACAAAAGTTTTAGCTTGGGGAGAGAAGAGATTCAAAAGTTTAGTACTGGGACAACATTTTCATATTCAAATGTGTCGAGTTACCAAATTCAACAAGTTTTGAAGCAGTCGAGTACTGAGGTACCACTGTATGTTCATGTGTTTAGCAAAACATTTACCAGCTGCACAATGGTGAAAAGCAAAGACCAAGAAGGCAACGTATCAGTGGCCTCATGTGAGCAGGTCTATCATCAGAGCAAGATGATAAAATGAGGTCCCTCAGTGTGGAAAAGTTCAAATTATCTCCGCTGCCCTGAGTGAAGTCAAGAGAATCTTTTCTCTCCCCAAGCTAAAGCACTTGTTTATAATAACAAAAAAAAAAACCCAAATAACTTAATAATCTGTAGTTCAAAACACTTCTTTACCCAGATCCTCAAGAATTGGCTTAGTGGCAACCAAATCAAATCATTTTAAGATGTCTAAAGAATAGATCAATATATCCATTATGTTTAGCCTGAAGTACTAATACTTGAATGCCTTTAGCTTTCAGATTGCTTTCAAATTATGGTGGTGGAGAAGACTCTTGAGAGTTTCTTGGACTATAAGGAGTTCAAATCAGTCAATCCTGAAGGAAACCAGCCCAGACTACCATACTCTTGTGGGTGATCCCCAAACTCTTTTTATCAGAAGATAAGCTGATGAGTAGAGGCACAAGGGGGTGTAATATTGAAAAAAAATCTAGATGACATCCAGTGCCCTGTGATAAAACAAAACCAAACCAAACCCATTTTCTGCATGCCTTGGGTATTCCCATTTTTTAAAAAATGGGGGGGGGGAAGCAAAGCTTGTTGCATGGTTGCTATCTTGATATTTTTGACTACCCATCAACTTACCACTATAGTGAGTTTTCTTTCTGCTAGTTTTTCAGCTTTTTTCCAGATGTTTTTCATTGCAATAACTTATCTTTGTCTTCTGTTCTGGGCAGGTTTGCACACTTCAACACAAAACCACATATTTTAATTCCTAAGAAACTCTCTTAGTTTTCTGTGAGGTCAAGAGCAGAAGCAAAGGGAGCTTGATGCTTTATTTCAGAATCTGATTGATTAATTACCCTTAACTTTGTATCAACTCTTAGTCTTCACAAGTAGACTTTCTGCAGGATACTTTGCTCCCAACCTGGTCCTTCCAATGTTGCATCCATTGCTGCTGTAGTTTAGTCCATCCATCTTGCTGATGGCCATCATCTTCTCTTTCCTTCCACCTTTCCTCCTGTTAGGTCTTTGCATAATATGTCCAAAGTAGGATAACTTGATTCTAGTCCTTGGTGCTTTGAAGATGAATTCTGGCTTGATTTGATCAATAATACTGTTGGAAGTTATCACCCAGCCCTCTCCCAGAAAAATGAAATATCCTAGGAAATATTGAAAAGGCAGAATATTATATTTTCCTGGATGTGAAAAAGGGAGAAACACATTTTAAACACAAAGTAAATTCCTGCAGCTTCCGGCCCATCCCCACTTTGTCAATGGGCCATTAAGAAGGCCAAGCTAGTCCACTTTACATAATAAAGAGTTCTTTATTATACTTCTCTTCAGCTCCAGAGTGATGGGATTAAGGCAGGATAATATTGCTTTTTACTCAACTGACCACATGGCATCTGAGAACTCAACCAAACCTGGATTCAAAACTCAGCCTAGAGGGTTGCCCTTGCACGGGCCCATGGGAGTCTGACAACCAATCAGAATACATTTCTTACACAGGAACAGGAAACAGATAGGTGGGGTTGAACAGATTATAAAAAGCCCTGCAAGCCCTTCTTCATGCGCTTCTCTGCTCTTCTCTTCCCTTCCTTTGCCTTCTCTTCTTCTTCCCAACATTGAAGCATGTGATCACCTTTTCTGTTCAGGGCTCAAGCCATGTGGTCCTGTCCACCATTAAAACCATATTTCCAAGCAGCCTCCATGTCTCCAGTGTCTTTTTCCCCACTTGGAGCCGAACCCAGAAGGACATTTCTTTCATCAATACATTTGTTTGTTTCCTTAGCTATCCATTAGTATTCTCAGGACTCTTCTCCAACATTAAAGTTCAACAGCATCAATATTATGTCTATCCTGCTTCTTCAAACTTCAACTTTTGCAATTATTACAGAATCACTGAAAAAAAATGCCTGCACAAATCTGATTTCTTGGGATCATATAACTTAGTAGTCATAGTAACATTGTAGTAGTAGCAGCAGCAGCAGCAGCAGCAGCAGTATTTTAAAAGAATAGTTAAAAAACATTTGGAATATCGATTTTGGTGATTAATAAAGCAGGAGACAGAAGCTGCATTGACTTCACATTAGTGTCAGGGGATTCAGAAAATGTGCTGTCTAATGCCTACTATTTTTACAGAAATTGATTTCCTAAAAATCTATTTCTTAATTTTTATGGTACATTTATGCTAACAATACTCCTTGCATTGCAGCTAAGAATTATAACTGCAATATTGTTCCTGGGATCCTAACAGAGTGTCTGACATTTAAATAAGGTGACCAACTTTTTTACAATGAAAAGGAGGACAAAACACGTTCTATTGTCCAAAATGCTAAGGTGACCAACTTTTTTACAATGAAAAGGAGGACAAATAAATTGGAAAAAATATATAGTAAATAAAAGAAATATTTTATTCATTGCAACAATAATACACTAAAATATGATATATGCATAATAAAAACATTTGCAACATTTAATGTTGTAATTATGCTTACATGCCTGTTAATTATTATTTAAATGAGTACTTTTCCATTGAATTAATATTTTTTGTCAATGTATCATCTTCTAACAATATATTGGAAATATCTGAATAAGAAATATCCTTCATATTGAATTTTACGGCAAGTGCTGCAGCTAGAGTATCAACATTCAATCTCGATTTCTCACTTGTCGAAAAATCATTGGCAATTGAAAAAAAACTCTTTCAACTGCTGCATTAGTTCCAGGGCAGTACAACGTAAATTGAACAAGTATAAAAAAATGTTCACATGGAATATGTTCATTTTTGAAATGGCTGAAAATATCCACCCATCTTTTATCAATTTCAACATGTTGATTTTCCCATTGTATTAATTTTTCAGAATTTAAATATACATTCAGTCTTCTAATTTCTTCAAAGAGACAATTGTCGTCTATTTTAATGTCTAGCATTTCTTTAGATAAAAATTCAACACAAGATTCAATATCTGTTCAATATACTTGCGATGAAGTAAAAAAAACACATTAAAAACTGTTTAATAAAACGTGAATTGTACTTACCTCTGTATAATTGAATATTCACTGAGAAAGAAATAATTACTGTGAGTCATTCAATTGCCGACGTGCCGTGAGTCTACTGCATGCATATGTGCCGTGTTGTGTTTCGGTAAGAAGTAAACAAAGCCACTTGCACGCGGCGCTCTGTCTCAAGGTCTCCCGTGCGGAGCACATGTGTCTCATAATTGCGTCTTATACCGCACTATACCGAGTCTTGACGAATTGTCATGTCAAATACAAATACGTCACATAACGCGCAACAGATTAGTCTTCAAATATCGAAAAGGAGGACATGTAGGAGGACACTTTTTGAGGGAGGACAGAACTTACAAAAGAAGGACTGTCCTCCCTAAAGGAGGACGGTTGGTCACCTTAATTTAAATAAACTTCATGTTATCAAACCTAACAAACATGTAACATTAAATGGCTGGTGTGAAAAGGAACACATTCACCTAATAATGATTTCCACATTGTGTTCATTGAAGCACAGGCATTAGTTTGAAACAGTCTGGTTGAGTGATTGATGTAGGGCCTAATAAAAATGAGATTAGTTCTTGTTGAACTTTCTCTGGAACGGAGCCACAGAGATCTCAGATTAACAGACCAATGGTATGAATGCTTAGCCAGCATGTTCAATGGGATATTGCAAGGGGGTAAAACTTGATTTCATTGAGGGCTGCATCAGGGTTGTGTTTGACCTCAGGGGGTGAGGGGGCGGAGACAGTGTGGGTGTGGCCAGCTTGACATGACTCATGTTGGGGGTGCCTGTGGTGGCTTGGGGGGGATTGGGGAATGCATTGTCTCCAGTAAAGGAAGGTGAGACCAGGGAAAATGCCAAACCCTTGACTTCCAAAGGTGCAGGCTGTCCAGAGCCCTAGACAGCAGAGGGCCTAGCTCAAGCCTAGCTCAGTCCTAGCTCAGTCCTCAAGCTCCCAAGGAACTCCCACTGGAACTCCCAAGTCCCGAGCTCTGTTTTTGGCTGGTACGGTCTCCTGCACCACTCTGCCAGTGAAAAGGGAGCTCAGGAAGGCCATGTGCCACCCTCCCAAGCTCCATTTTCACTGGCAGAGTGCTGCAGGAGGCCACCACCACTGAAAACGGAGCTCTCAAGCTCCATGCGTGGCTCTCCTGAACTCCGTTTTCAGTGGCAGAGGCACTGCTGGCCACTCCTTTGATGTTTCCAGGGCGGCCCTGTGGGTCAGATCTGAGCACCCCACAGGTCAAATCCTGCCCACAGGCCTTCAGTTTGAAAACCCCTAGGATTTCAGATTGTTGCTTTGTGCTTTTGGAATGGAAAGTAGCTTAGATTTCTGTGAACCACAGTATCGGCAGGCAGCTTATTTTCATTTGAAACTGCAGCAGTAAGACCAGTGTTTTCTTTGCAATCCTAAGTTTCTGGGGAGCTGGAATACACTCCAATTCTGCATTTGTAATAACTTTTGCTTCCTGGATTCCAGCCATTCTAAGAAGCCTCTTCCCAGCCCAAGGCATTTAGAAGAAGGTATCCGCAGCTCTTCTAATTGTGACATCTCTGACATGAGTCATTCTTCTGGAAATCCCCAGGTAGTCAGCACACCTACAATAATCATATCACAGCATTTCCCATAGAAACGTGAGCGTTCCACCCAAACCATCTACCTTTTACTGTTTCCTTATTTTTCACTAAACTCTTAAGCGCTGCCTTTTCTTCCTTTTTGTAGATGATTGAAGAAGCTACATTTCTGCTTGACTGGCTCCTGGCAGAACCTGTCTAACCGTGGTTGATATTCCCAATAACTCAAAACGTAAGCGCAATCAACCCTGGCTGATTGAATATTTGGATTTGAAACCTCTTGGGATATCCAGAGCTGCTAGGATAACAGGGGAGTCAAAAAATATTTCAAAAGATGGCAGTAACAATCCATCAAGGTAACATTGCCAAAAAGTCAAATAAATACAGTCACTGAACTGAGTTCATTTCAAAGGAATCTTAGTTATTACTATGTTATAGCTAATAGAGGAATAGAAAAATATCAGTTGAAGAGCGTAGATCAAATTGTTTTAGTAACACTACCATGTTTCATTTAACCTAGAATAATTTTGCTTTAGACTCTTATTCTTAGGTATACTTTTAAAATATAATTTTATTAAACTTTAAAAATAATATAATTTAGCATTTCTTTAAAAACATAGTTATGAATGGGTAATATTGTACACATAACTATGATAATTGCATTATAAAATATTATAAAAGAGAAATTGACTGTATTATATAAAAAGAGCTGCATAGTAGGGGGAAACAAAAGCAAAGAAAAATCTTAGGGAAGAAAAACAAGCAAACAAACAAGAATAATAAGAAAGATGTGTTGTCCCTGGGGGAACTGCTAAAAACCAACTCAAAAAGATGAGAAAAAGAAAAACAATCCAAAAATAAAAACAAAAAATGTAATTCTAAATCTATATATTAAAGGGGGGAAAACACAACAAAATATATGAGATAATAAAAATTACAGTATATAACTTTGATCAATATCAACATTATGGTTCTGTTCTCAAAATAACCAATTAAAACTAACCCATGTGGAATTATAACATTACAACTTGCCTCTCTTTCAGTTGAAATCTAATTTAAAGATTGAGAGCTGGCAAATTCAATTAAGGTGCCTTTTAGAGTCTAAGACACAAGCATTCTTCATAAATACATAATCATCTTTTCAGAGCAACCCAAGATCAATATCCAAAGCTCTTCATAGATTGAAATATTGTAGATTTCTATCGCCTGCCTGCCTATCTGTCCGCCCCATCCATCCATCCGTATCTATCCATCCATCCAACTGTATCTATATATCCATCCATCTACCAGTATCTATCTATCTATCTATCTATCTATCTATCTATCTATCTATCTATCTATCTATCTATCTATCTATCTATCTATCCATCCATCCATCCACCCACCCACCCACCCACCCACCCACCCATCCATCCATCATCTATCTTTCTAGTCAAATTTAGGTACCATTCCTTACTCTCAGAGGGACTCTGGGCACTGTATAGTTAAAAGCATAAAAATGTATAAAATGCAGTCCACCAGTAAAAAATAATAATCAAAATTATATTTTCGAATATAATTTGATATAACTTTGTCACATTAACATTTTAACCATTAACTATCTTTCAAACACTTGGGTCACTAACAGTGAGCTCTAACAAATAAGGAATGATAAATGGATACACTCATATGGTCAGCCCCATTAGGCAGACCAGACCAGGAAATCAATTCCAGAGAAAGGTTAAAACTATTTTTCTTGAGATTGGCTATAATAACAGAATCTTGGGAGTGTGATACTTCCTCCTTCTTGTTAAACCCCAGTCAATTAGGAAGGCCTCTGCCTGATTTGGCTCTGAATGTTATCTTGTAGTTCTGGATTTAAAAGTGCATCATTTTAGCAAGGTAACCATTCCTAATATTGTATCTCTGTCAAGATCATCTTCCTCACTCTCTATACCATTCACAAGTCAGTTCAGCAGCTCAACCAGCTAATACTTTCAAAGGTTTTTGTTGGTGACTGTCAGAATTCTCTGTAGCAACACAGTACATAAAATGCTTGATGTGTCCAATTTATGTTCCCCTAAAAGTGAATCCTGCTGAACTCAGTGGGACTCAAACCTGAGTAAAAGATGTGCTCTGATAAAAAATATAAATTAGGAAGCAAATTACCCACTCACCAAAGAGAGTAGCAGAGAATCAGAGGGGCTGAGTAAGGAAGCCACCGTAGCTACTGATACCAGCATGAATAATGTATAATTGTCAGGGCATAGCTTTCTCCATTCCCGCTGTTACATCTGGAAGGATGGCAGTAGGTCTGTACACATTTAAATGCCTCACTAAAATTTTGCCCCAGAGATGAATGGCTGGAAAAACAGATAGAACTAGCAGAAATAGCTACATTAGCTGCTTTGATCAAAGAAAATAACACCTCCAAGTGTGTTTGTACTTGGAAATTCCTTTTGAATGTTCTGCTTAAGATGGTGGGGAAATTGCAACTTTGACTTTGGGTTTTCCTAATTAGGTGAGTTTGTTGTTATAGAAATGGCTAGTATATATTGAGTATATAAAAGTAAAAAGTTGAGGCTGTAATGATATTGTTATTCTAATGCACTGCAAAGAGCCAAATCAATGTTTTTCTTTCTTTTCTCCCTTTTACCCTACACTTCTTTTTTCCCATTTTTTCCCATTTTCTTTTGTATTTTATATCTTGATAAGATTCATACATTTATTAATAAAAATGCCTTGCTAATTTTTTACCTGGAACCAAAAGATGCAATGTTATTCCAAAATGGATTCTAAAATGGTGATGCCTTGCTTGGCTGCAGCTGCTTCATCTCTCAAGAGTGTCGGGGTTTTGAAGATGAAAGTGCCATCTATCTTGTCTTGTTTTGTCTTGACTTGACTCATGACTGAAGACAAAGGGGTGTGTTCTCCATTTGCCCTACATCCCCCCTTCTTAAAGACCACAAATATGCCCTGCTGCCCTTGGTTCTTTTCTTATATTAGGGTGGGGTTAATGGTGGCAGGAGAATTGAAGGACTGGGATGTCAACAGGATTAGTTGCAACTATTACGCAACTACTATCTGAGTAAAAGCCACAAATATGTGAGTGCAGTCATCCAAATATTAGTTCATACACATAAAGAACTGCTCCATCTGCACCAGTTCCAAATGGCAATACAGGTAGTCCTTGTTTAGCAATCACAATCGCAACCAGCAACTTGGTTGTTAAGTTTAACATTACTAAGTGAAACCATGACTGTGCTTATGATCTCACCTCAGTTTTCTTGTGCTTTACGGATCAGGAATGCCTTAAATGTCAGAACTGACCCTAAAGTTATTTTTTATCACTGTCGTAACTGCAAATAATCACTGTATGAGACACTTGCTAAACGAGGACTACCTGTATTATAGCTGTGATATTTGAGGCCTAAAGCTCACTTAATATGCAAATATCTATAGCTCAGGTGTAGGATGTGGGTGAAGGTTCATTCCAAACCAACTTGTGTGTTGGTATCCGAATGTTTTGTTACCAGGCTAGGTAAGATCTTCAGTGTTCTTCTGTTTATAAGGGCTTCGGGTGTGGGTGTGTAAAGTGAGAGTCTTGTGGTAACACTGACATCCCCTAAACTCCGCTGAAGATCTTACGTAGCCAGATGAACAAACCTTTACCCTCACTTGATATATTTTAGGGCTTTCGAAGATGTCTGTAAAAGTCCAGATAATCAGTAGGTGGCAGTGAAGAGAAACATCTTGTTGACATGTGGAGGTCAACCAGAATACTACAATCCAGGATTTGGCAGTCCTAATTTCCTCAGCAACTAGATAAGTGTATATATACAAATTTCTGTTTTGACGAAAGTTTTAAAGAATCTACCCAGTACATATGAGCCATTATAGGAATAAACACTACAGTCACAATATCAAGAACGGACAAGCTGGGGGAGGATGAAGGCATGGAAAAGGTAAGGCTTATGAGGCAAATACACGGTGAACCCAAGAGATCTATGAGAGAATGCCAAGCTTTCCTTTAATTAAGGTGGTGGGAAAAAAAAAACACCATGTCAATATTGATACAAGAGCACAGCAATGTGTGACTGAGTGACTCATGCTGGATGTAGCCTTTTCCCTTGCACTTCCTGCTCAGCTAACTCAATGCCTCTACAGATGTGCCAAGTTGACCTTCCGCCTCAATTCTTCCAGAATTTGGAAGTCTGGGAAAATATAAACTTGAGTGTGCTTCAGAGTGTTGGAAGAAATGTCCTTCTGAGTTCAGTTCCAAGTGGGGAAAAAGACACTGGAGACATGGAGGCTGCTTGGAAAGATGGTTTTAATGGTGGACAGGATCACGTGGCTTGAGGTCCTGAACAGAAAAGGGGGCTCACATGCTTCCAGATGTTGGGTGAAGAAGAAAAGAAAGAGACAGAGGTGCTGAAAGTCCCTGGTTTTATGCCCTCTCTGGGCTTTGATCTTGATCTTGTATTCTGATTGGTTGTCAGACTCCCATGGGGCCATGCAGGGGCAAATCTGTAGGCTGTGTTTTGAGTCAAGATTTGGTTGAGCATTGTTTCTTCCCAGGTGCCCTGTGGTGACATGGGTAAAGGGCTAATACTATCATGTCTTAATCCCATTACCTTGGATCTGAAGGGGGAGATCTTTGTTATGTAGAATAGACTGGCTCAGGCCTTTTAATGGTCGATTGACAAAGGTAGCGGCTGTTAAGAGTGAGTCTGCTTCCAGCCTAAAAACATGTTTCTCCATTTCTTATCCAGGGAAATATAATATTCTGCCTTTTCAGTATTTCCCAGGATACTTCATTTTTCTAGGAGAGAGATGGGTTTTAACTTCCGCCAAGAGGAAAACCTTTAATGATGCAAGAAAATGGCCAGTAGCCGTAGGTCAGTCTTACTGAGGATTATGATGTTTTCAAATGCATATTTTAAAAGTTTTAACACTGAACACTCCTAAATAGTTTTTGGATTTCTTAAGTGCTGAACCAATTTCTTTCTTTCCTTTCCTTTTATGTATCTGAGGCAAGGCTGGGATGTTCCCAATGAATGCCCCCTCACCACTTTCTCCAACTCCAATTGCTTGACTTTGCAGCTATTTTAAGACACAATTCCCACAGATTCTCAGCCAGCATAACTAAATGAACAGCAGCCGTTCCAAAACAGCCTGAGAGCGCCAGGATATGGAAATCTTTACCCAGTTCTCCTATTGTTCCAGGTCATAATGTTCTTGGATTATGCAGGACTGACCATTTCGCCTAGCACGCCTAGCTGAAACTGTATAGCTGTGGCTCATATTAATCTGAGCAATTCAGTCACGTCTATATTTTTAGAGGTTTGAACTGGGGTCATCAGAAAGCTGGGATTCTGCTTTTTCAATTTATTCTATAACTTTGTTTTCTTTAAATCTGGTATGCATAGAACAGATGAGGATATGCATTCCAATTCTCTAATGTAGTACTTCAGAAGGAGCCCTGAAAGGCAGCCTTTGAAGGATTGGCATACTCAGATATTCACCATCCATTATAGGTAGTCCTTGACTTCAAACATAAGTGACCATTAGTGACCGGCACTGAAAAAGTGACTTATGACTGCTTTTCACACTTACAACCATTGCAGCATCCCCATGGCCGCATGATCAAAATTCATGATCATAAGTCAGAAGCTTAGCAACTGTTTCATATTTATAATGATTGCAGTCTCCCATGGTCACCTTTTGCAACCTTCTGACAAGCAAATTGAATGAGGAAGCCAGATTCACTTAACAACCATGTTACTAATTTAACAACGGCAGTGATTTGCTGAACAACTGTGGCAAGGAAGATTGTAAAAATGGGACAAAGCTGCTTAACAAATAGCAATGTAAATTTTGGGTTCAATTGTGGTCGAGGACTACCTATATAGTGAAAGGTACACAATAGAAAGGAAGAGAAGTCAAAAACTGTAAATCCAACACAGCCAGAGGTGTCTAGTTGGAAAAAGCTAATCTATGGCCACAGCTGGACATTATGATTGATTGATGGCTCACAGGACTAAATGTAGCCTTAGCCTTCTTCAACTTTCTCCAGAGCAATATAACACACAGGAATCTCATGTAATGATTAAACTATGTTAAATTAAGTTCAGAGATTTTCTATTCTCTGCTCCAGCTCTAAATCACTTGGCTTTCCAAAAAGAAACATTTGATGTAGGTAGTCCTTGACCTATTACCACAACTGAGCACAATATTTCTGTTGCTGAGTGATACATTTTTAAGTGAGTTTTGCCCCATTTTACAACCTTTCTTGCCACAGTTGTTAAGAGAATCACTGTGATTGTTAAATAAGTAACCCGGCTGTTACGTGAATTTGGCTTCCTCATTAGATTTGCTTGTCAGAAGGTTGCCAAAGGTGACCATGTGACCCCGGGACACTGCAAATGACAGAAATATGAGTCAGTTGCCAAGAATCTGAATTTTGATCAAGAGGATGCTGAAATGGCCATAAGTGTGAAAAACAATTATAAGTCACTTTCTTCAGTGCTGTTGTTAACTCCAAATGGATACTAAACAAACTTGTAATTCGAGGATTACCTGTATCACTTTTGGGAGGCAATTCCCAGAATCTTTACAAGAATAAAAGAAATTGGAATTGATAATCAGGGTGCAGAACCTTTGATGTGCCATATTTAAGTATCCTTTGGCTATGATGATAGTTGCAGTCCAACTGTCTCCATCAAAAAACAGATGGTTACTGTTTTTGGGATCATTTAACGTGATTATTTATTGGGCATAAAGAATTGCCCAAAGAAAACCACTTAATTCTATTATGTTCTGTAAAATTAAGTTGGTCCATGCCACAAAATCCCATTATCTTTCACATGTGAGGTTTTGTTCTGGAAAACTCAATCTTCCTGTATACTCTGAAATACCTCTCCTTTCAGCCCCTTGACATCTGTACTAGTTAATATATGATCGAGACTATAGACTACTTGATATATTTTTTTAAAAAAATCAAGGCTTATGAGTAACATACACATAAGTATTGCTTTGAACTGAAGTGTTTCAAGTGCTTTAAACTGAATTATACTGGGACCTCAAGCCTGAAACTTTACTCGATATGATGAATCAGTGAAAGCTGTCATAACATTTTTAAATGCCTGAAAATTAATTAGTAAGAAGATAAACTCTGGAACAAATGAAAACCCTGTAGTTCAGTGTAGGTGCCAGGGCAATAAAACTCAAGTATGTGGGACTTTAGAAATAATAATGCTAAATGACGGTCAACTTAATTCATTTCTTATTTGTACTGAAAAGCTAAGGGCTATTTCAATATGAGAGACTCATGTAAATCTGATCATTTTTGAACCTTGGAAAGGTTTATTTTTTCAACCTTGGAATTTTCATTTTAATGCATATCACCAAACTATAAGATTTTAGACATCAAGATGAGATAAGTACCAGTAAGTGTTTCTTACTTATGTTTATGTTCACATAAAAAGGTTTAAAACAGTGATTCCCAGCCTTTTTGTTTGGCCATGCCCCACCTAAGCATCTCTAAAATCCTGATCCCCCCCCATTACATATAATTCTTACTTTACTCAAAAAGTGAACTCTACTCACACAGAGGAAGACTAAAAGGCCATTAACTTGGTTTAAACAAGGTTCAGATTGCCCCTATTAAAAATCAAATTGGGCCACATGTTGGGAACCTCTGGTTTAAAAGCTGTTGTAGAACATGAACAAAACCAATTCAACCCTGTAAAACTGCCCAGAGTTGCTGGAAGTCAACCCATGTACAAATGGAATGAAATCAGTCAGTCAGTCAGTCAGTCAGTCAGTCAGTCAGACAGACAGACAGACAGACAGACAGACAGACAGAAAAACAGACAATCATATTCAGAAATACTTCCTAATGACTTCAGGATTCAGGAAAATGTAACATTCATCTTAGTTAATACATGTCACAAATTGATTTTGAACTGAAGATTTGCTCACATCACAAGAATGGGATTTTACTTCCTAATAAATGTGTTAAATAATTTCAACTTTATTTCATGCTATAAGGAATAACCTGTCTGAACTGAAAAGATCCATGATTGTGCCTGCTTTTCAACTTTTTAAAAGGATCACAGGAAAGCTATGCTTTTTTTCCCTGCTGTCTGTTATTATTTTAACTGAGACTTTGCTTTCAAGAAAGACTATTTTGAAGCAAAGGCACTTAGTAAAGTTGGCCTAGAAAGCAAACTCATAGAGCAGGGGTGTCCAAACTTGGCAACTTTAAGACTTGTGGACTTCAACTCTTGAGTTGAAGTCCACAAGTCTTAAAGTTGCCAAGTTTGGACACCCCTGTCATAGAGCATAGAGTAGGTTTTCTTTGATTGGTATTTGAGTTCTCGATAGCGAATTCCTTGTTTTTATTCAGAAAGAAGTTGACAGCTTTTCAATGCTGAATTTGTTTTTGTTTTTTTAAAATGATTTCCAAAATGGTTTTGAGTATATGAAAAAAAAATGGGAATCTGTTACAGTTATGGGCAAACATTTTTATTAGTAATAGGAGTGCTTTATATCTGCAAATTTACATTCAGTGCTAAAATTAAAACCATCCATTATGCCAATAGATTAATTTATGTACTATAAGAAAGGGTTTAAATTGTCAGCACCAATGTAGAAACATATTACCAACATCATTAAGGTTTCATCTCTGTTTATCATGTTTATCTGTGTATGTGTCTCTCTGTCTGTCTCTCTGTCTATCCATCTATCTATCCATTTCACACCTTTATATAAGGAGGTTTTATTGGTGTTCTGGAAAATCTAATCTAGTCTTGAAAATAAATGATTAGAACAGTCAATTAGACTAAAACATGTATAGGCTGCATGTTTCATTTTCATCCAGAGTTAATGAGTGTTGACTCGGGTTAATTTTTAAATTAGATTTAGTATTAGTAGATTAATTATTAGAATAATTATTTGTTCAATAGTATTGGGAGTGAGTATAATGCCAACATAATAAAGGCTGTTGTCCTGTATCATTTAGTTAGGGGTAAGCCAGACTGATTTCTGGGTAGATATGTGCTGTAGCAAAAACAGAGGGGGAAAGCCAATCACTTTGCTTAAAATTGATGATTTATTCACAAATCAACCATGCTATTGGCATTGATTTGGAAGGGATGAATAGAAACAGGACAGGAATTGACAATGGAGATAATTAATTCCATGCTGGCATTGTTTTGTGCTGACTCAAAGATGAGCGGGTAACACTTTCACTTAGTCGCTGGGAAAGCCCCAGTGAAGTTGGCATCACTCTGCTACTAGCTATTTCCCCACTGATCGTCACAACAAGCCAATGCTGACACATCACAACATGTAAGAAATGGGATTTCCTGGCCCTACATTTTAAGGCCAATGGAACATACCTTTTAGCGTGTTTCCTCTGCCCTTGTGGCCTTTGCTTTGTTGTTTTAATTGGACAAATGCCAATGTTTATTCATGTTTCTTAAACCCAGGTCAGGAAGAAGTTCTAAAAGTATTAGTTATGATGCCATCATGCAAATCTCAAGGTCTGTTGATTGAATACACTTTTATTTTGACCCCAAAGGCTGTCTGCTTTTTTTTAAGTGTTTCATTTCAATTGTTTTTCCTCTTCTACATAGATCCTGAATCCTAGTTAGCATTTCTCAGACCTGAGGATGAAGACAAAGCACAGAAAAAATAGGTGGGTTTAGAAAACTTTGTGGTGTGGCAAGGCTCAGCAAAAATCATATAAAAAGTAGTGGTTTGTCTGCCAAGCACAAGTAGCAGTACATTCAGAACTTTAGTTTGTCCTTATTCCATATATACTTTATTCATACTACTCCTTTGTTTATGAATATACCTTCTTATCCAGTAGTTTCAGTGTCTGTGTGGGAGGGAATGTTTAACAAGAACATAAAAAGATCAGCAGCAAGATAATTTCCAAAGTGATTTATGGAACAGGTAAAAGGTAAAGACCAAAGTACAAACTTCATTTAAAGCAAGCCCTTGGAATATTGCTGAATGTCAGTTCTTAGCATTTATCACAAGGGTGGATGAGACTCTTGGGATGTGTAGTAGATCTCCAGAATACTGCAAGTTTTCCATCAGTGTTTAAAGAGATAAGTATTCCCAATGAATTGTTTTTGCGCAATTTAGATTACACTCAGAGTTCCCAATTTGGACTGGAAATGCAGAATGGGAACAAAGGTTCTCTACACTCTTGCTATGTCATATTCCTGTGTCCTATTCCAAATTCAGTTTCCTGAGCTGAATTTTATAGAAAAAAGTGTCATTTAGCTCTTCTCCCAAGACAAATGTATCCATTTAAAATTACACAATACCAACTTTTTAAAAAGAGATTTCTATCTATGTACTCTTATTTCTTGTGGTAAAATATTTTTGTATGTACATGGATATTACAAAATGAAATAATATACAGCCACTTCCCAACCTAAGCAACCTAAGCAAATGTTCTATTCTATTTTTGCTAAATTGGGTATTAATCCACCGGCCACACCACATATCCATAATGCAGATGTGGCATAGGTAAACAGAATGCATAAACCTAAAAATGCAACACTTCAACAGTCAACATGATATCCCAAATGCAAATCAAGTGACCTGGCAGACAGCAGGTCTTCTCTCTTCGCTTAGGCAAGCAGTTACGGTAAGTCATATTGCTTGGATGTTGATCCACTTATTCTTTTCCATTTAAAAGATGAAACTGTATCCCCGAACATGTAAAGCTTAAAAGTCATTAGACAGCTGGCACTTGTAACCTCAAAACCATCCAACCTCTACATAGGAAGTCTGGCTGGAGTTGATCTAGGAGTAAACAGTTTCCCTTCAGATATTACTCTGTTAAAGGTAAAGGTTTCCCTGTCGGTCATATCCAACTCTAGGGCATGATGCTCATCTCTGTTTCTTTGCCAAGGAAGTCAGCATTGTCCAAAGACATTTTCTGTGGTCATATGGCTATACGTCAAAGATGCACAGACTACTGTTATCTTCCCACCAAAGTGGTACCTATTAATCTACTTGCATATGGCTTCTTTCAAACTGCTAGGTAGGAAAGAGCCAGGGCAAGTAACAGGAGCTCACCCTGTTGGGCAGAGCTTGGATCTTGAACATGCACTGTCAACTCTCCAGCTGACAAGTTCCCCTGAGCTATTGCACCCCCAGTTCCCCAATGTTGGGTACGTGCAAATCATACAAAGAAAGGAGCTACATACATGCCCTTGTCTTCTACAAACTTTGATGTTCTGACTCATTCAGGAAAATGCCTGACAAAGAAAAGCAGGGTTCTTTAGGAGGATTACTCCAGATCTAGGTTTCAACTGACTGTAGTGACAATCTCAGTGATTACATTGTAATTTTACAGACATAAGTCTAAACTTTAATGCTGTTAAAATAAGCTTCAAAAGGTATGCGAAATCTCCAATATGACCATTAATAGAGAATGTTCTTTGTCATGACAAGCTTCCATCAGTTTTTGTAAACAACGAAACCTTAAAAACCTTTAAATGAGCAAAACATTGGCTGTAGCAAAATATATAAATAGCAAAATATTAGATATTGCTTTATACTGTGCAGAATTTGGCATTTCTGAATGCAATATTTGACTTTCTTTGGAACATGGTTTTTCTAATTAGCCCCCAATATGCACCATCTGGCTTTGAACTGCATTTTGTACTACTGGATTCCTACGTGTTTGTCATATTAAAAAAATCATTTTTAGATCTGTCTCAAATTTCTACAAATGGAAAGAAAATGACATTTACAGCTCAAGCACATAATATTCTAAGTTTTACTGAGTTCAGGAGGGTTCCTTCCCAATTAACTGCTTACAAATTGCAGCCTTATGCTATTTTTTAGATAATTATACTGTATATTGCTTTTCCCATTTCACAAAACAATTCCTGACTACTGAATTATTATTTTTTCTGCTAAGGAAAAAAAAGGCAGGCAGACATCAGACTCCATCTTCTTTTGCCAGAATAATAAAAATTCCCAGTGTCCTTCAGATGCTCTCCCAAAATTGGAAACTCCAAGCTTGTTTGATTATCTATAATTCCTACTCAACAGGAGGTAAATGACAGTGTTGTCAGAAGCTGATTTGTTCCTCGCAAGTTGCTACTTCTGTTGCAATGTAGTACTTTGTATAGCAGAAGCACCTATATTTTTTTAATTTTAACTTTTTAACTTTTATTATTTTTATTTGTATAATGTATTTTATTTACGCCTAACTTCATTCCCAGTGAAACTCTATAGCAGTTTTCTCCAACCTGGTGCCTTTTGGATACATTGAGCAACAAATCCCATTATTCCAGATCTCTAGAGCAGAGGTGGGTTGCTCCCAGATCGGCCTGGATCAGCCGAACCAGTAGTAGCGGTGGTAGGAGGCTCCGTCCATCCGCCCAGACCTGTCTGTGCATGCGCATAAGCATCACATGCATGCGTGAGCGCGCCCGAACCAGTAGTAAAAAAAATTGGCAACCCATCATTGGTCTAGACTCTAGAAGTATGGAGATCCATACATTAAAATATCTGCTAATGAGAATTCTAAGCCTTTTTGAAAGCACAATAGATATATGATTTTGAGGAAGGGAGGGAGGAAGGCAATTGAGGTAGCCCTTAGTAGCATAGCATTATATCAGCTTCTGTTATATAATATGTGTTATTTTTAGGTTTTAAATTGTTGTTAGCTACCAAGAGTCACAAGATGAGGGTAACCATATACATGCTGGTTGCAGAATTCTTGAAGTTGAAGTCTTAAAGTTGCCACAAAACATTTTTGTGCCCCGAACCAGCAGTAATGCCAGCAGGAACCCACCCGTGTCAGGATATATTTTACTTTGCACCCTGGGAGCGAAGCAACTCCCACTATCTAAGATTGAACTCTCAACCTTCCGAGTGAGAGCGTCTGCACCAGTAGGCCACCAAGCCGCTCAATATATATTTTTAAATATATTAAAGCAAATAAAATATATTTATTTCAAAGACGATGAATATAATCTTTTAAATAAATAAATTTGGGGCTGCTTTCAGATGGCACTATTTCTATTTCTCTCCAAGAGAAGGTTGCTCTGCTCTTCAGTTGGCACCTCTTGACCTTAACATGTTGAGAAACCACGAAGCAGCCAGGGCTCCTCTGACAGACCAAAAAGGGTCATTTATTCAGTGCCCTGAACTCTGGCAGTTTTTTTTTAAGAACAGACATTTCTACCTTACCTGCTTTATAGAGACAGGAAAAGGATTAGGATTGTGCAGCACTTCAGGATTCAGTGGGGGAAAAGTGTAGAGTAGGGAGAATCGGCCATAGGTCTCTACAGGATCCATTGCCTCACTCAAAATTTATTACCTGCATTAAGCTATTAGTGTCCTAATACAGCAGTCCCAACATTTTGGGCACCAGGGACCAGTTTCGGGGGGGGGGGAGACCGCAACCTAAATCCTGCACATTGACCGGTCCTAATAAATTGTCCTTAGCTTTGCAAATGTAGAAGAATTTAGCTTTAGCCTTGAAAAGAAGAGAGGGAAATAGTTGCTTAGCCTTGGGAAAATATAAAGCGTGAGACTCAGAACAGCCCCACTTTGACTGTATTGTTGTTAAAATGGGCAGCAAAGATTTTAAAATAGCTTTCAAGATTCAATTAATATACCTGGAAGCAATCAAACAGCATTCCTGCAATCTCTGCCCTGCCTGCTCCTTGACCTTGTCCACCTTGAAAGACTGGCAACAAATGTCATTTTGGAGTGACATGTTGAATATGGGTGACTGTAATGTTTTGATTTTTTAATACATAATGCTTGCAGAGAAAGATAGAATTATAGAAAACTGATCAAATCTCCCTTGAGTAGAGTTTGATTCCTAATCCCAGGGAAACCCCCAAATATTTTTCTCAACGACAATATGGAAATTGTTGAATATACCTTTCTTTTTTCATCTAGTCTGACTCTAACCCATCTCGGCAAGGTTAAGCCTCTTTTGCTTTTCAAAATCAGCCAGCTTAGCCACAGGGAGCATATATATGCTCCAAAAAAGTATAGGTTTTTAATTAATATTTAAAATATTTCTTTTACTTTTGACTTTGGTGTTTTTACCGTGTTTCCCCAAAAATAAGACAGAGTCTTATTTTCTTTTGACCCCCGAAATAAGCGTTTGGCCTTATTTTTGGGGAGGTCTTATTATTTTTGAGTTGCAGGAGGTGGCGAGCGTGGTCGCCTCATGGCTACAGCTATGTTGCAATATTTTTGGGGAGTGCTTATTGTTGCCTTCCTTGTGTTTCCAGAAATATTCTTATTACAGATAGTCATAGACTTATAACCATCTGTTTAGTGACTGTTTGAAATTACGATGACACTGAAAAAGTGACTCACAAACAGTCCTGACATATATGACCATTGCAGCATCCTCAGGAGTCCCTTCTGGGAGAGGGGGCGGTCTAGAAGCACCAAATATAAATAAATAAATAAATAAATGGTCACATGATCAAAATTTGGCTGCTTGGCAACTGGCATGTATTTGCAATAGTTGTAGCATCCCAAGGTCATGTGATCACCATTTGTGACTTTTTTATCCAGCATCCAACAAGCAAAGTCATTGAGGGAAGCTGGATTTGCTTAATGACCACACAATTCAAACATTTGGACCTCTCAATTCGACTAGGATAAAGCAATAGATGCAATCTACATAGACTTCTGCCAAGCCTTTGATTCAGTGGTACATGACAAACTTCTGTTAAAACTAAGTTCTTACAGCATTTCTGGATCTTTGCACAAGCGGATAGCTGCATTCCTATCAAACAGGCAACAAATAGTCAAAATTGGAAACGCTATTTCTAACCCTGCACCAGTTAACAGTGGTGATTCCCAAGGCAATGTTCTAGAACCAACACTCTTCCTACTTTTCATAAATGACTTTTGTGATCATATTATAAGCAACTACGTCCTCTTTGCCGATGATGTAAAACTATTTAGCACCACAGGCAATTCTACTACTCTACAAAACGACCTAGATTATGTATCTGAATGGTCAAACAATTGGCAACTCCAAATCTCTGCTAACAAATGCTCCTACACATTGGCAATAAAAATCAGAATATCAAATACAAGCTGGGTGGAAATGATCCAAAAGATGAGTCACACTCTGTCAAAGACCTAGGAGCACTCATTTCGAAAGACCTAAGCCCCAGAGGTCACTGTAACAACATTGCCAAAAAGGCATTCAGAGTAATCAACCTTATTTTGTGTAGTTTTTTCTCTGGTAATGCTATGTGGCTAACTAAGGCATACAAAACCTTTGTCAGACCTACACTTGAATACTGCTCACCTGCCTGGAACCCACACTGCATTTCGGACATCAAAACATTAGAGAGGGTCCAGAGATATTTTACAGGAAGAGTACTCAACTCCTCTGCTCGTAATAAAATTCTGTATATCACCAGGCTTGAAATTTTAGGCCTGGATAACCTTGAACTACGCCATTTATGTTCCGACCTGAACTTAGTGCACAAGATAATTTGCCATAACGTCCTACTAGTTAATGGTTACTTTTACTTCAACTGCAATAACACAAGGGCTATCAATAGATACCAACTACTGTATTTTTCGGAGTATAAGACGCACCCTTTTTCCTAAAAAAAAAAAAAAAGGCTGAAAATCTGGGTGCATCTTATACACTGAATACAGCATTTCTTGCCTCCTGAAACCCCACCTCCTTTGCAAAAATGGCCATGCATAGCTTGTAGGAGGCTTTCAGAGAGCTCCTGGGGGCTGGGGAGGGCAGAAATGAGCAAAAATGGCTTGTTTTTTACTCAATTGTGCCCCCCCAGCCCCCAGGAGCATTCTATAAGCTTCGTAAAGGCTATCCATGCCCTTTTTTGACCAAAAACATTTTTTGCTTGTTTTTGCCCCCCCCCCCCCCCCGCCGGAGCAATCTTCTAAGCCTTCTAAGGGCTATTCATGCCTTTTTTTTTTTGAAAAAAAATGTGAAAAACAGGCTGTTTTGGGGAGGTTTGCAGAATGCAAACTTTTTTTTTTATTTGCCTCTTCAAAACCTTGGTGCATCTTATAATCTGGTGCATTTTATACTCCGAAAAATACGGTAAATGTAATCTGTTCTAATCTTAATTGCAGGAAAAACGAATTCAGCAATAAAATAGTAAATGTGTGGAACACCCTATCCGATCCTGTTATTAGTTCCTCTAACCCCCATACCTTTTACCTTAAGCTCTCTACCATGGACCTTAAGCATTTCTTAAGAGGTCCCTAAGGGGGTGTGCATAAGCGCACCAGCATGCCTACCATCCCTGTCCTACTGTCCCATTTATATGTACTCTTTTTATGTGTTTATGGCTATGTTTTGCTTATTTTACCCATTTATTTGTGCCATTTTTTTCATGTGTTTTTCGTACTTGTTTCCTTGTACTTGTTGACAAATAAAATAAAATAAATAAATTCACTTAACAACTGTCATGATTTGCTTACAAATATGGCAAAAAAAGTCACAAAGTCATAACACACTGAACAACTACCTTGCTTAGCAACTGAAATTCTGGCCCCTATTGAAGTCAGAAGTCGAATACCTGTATACAAAGCATTAACAAATTACTTATTTCTGAACTCAACACTCATAGTAAAGATATGTTACATGGAATACTGTATTGACACCTGAGTGCTTTTATACTTCCTACAGAGTTTTATGAAAATTTCTTTTCTCCTTTGTTGCATGAGCTGTAGCAGTCTTTAGCCACTTTAAACTTTGCTACTGTCAGCTGTTGTTCTGAATTTCTGCTGAAGCCTTGATTGAGCACAGCTTTTGGGTGGGGGGAGAAGGTAGGTTATCAGCTGCTGGCTGGCAGAAGGCTGGCAGATAAGTAGAAAACAACTGACGTAGATGACATGTTTCTGTGACCAAATCCTGAGCTTCTTCAGATCTTGATCACAAAAGGACATTGCTTAGAAATCCCAAAACATAATCCCCCTTCTGCTTAGTCATTTTAGAAGGGACAATTTTTTTTTTTTTATATAAACAAAGTTTTATTGGTTTTTTTAAAATTTTACAGGGAAAAAGGTAGTGGATAGGTACAAATTTTGACGGTTGCAATGTGCGGTAGGTGTCCCCTCCCTCCATACTCAAAGTATACATTTACGAAAAATTGCATTACTAAATAGTTACATATAGTCAGCATATAAGTTCAATTAATAAGTTCGGTCAACTTATGTCAAGCAAGTTTTCTTATTCATTTTTGTGATCTGAGTTTTCTCGGTGTCGCCCCATCTCCCCCCGCTGGCAGAGCTCCGGCCCCTCCTGTGTCCTGTGTATCTGGTGTAGAGTCATCTGGTTTTTCTAAGAGAGCTTTGTTTTTTTCCATAAAGGCCTGTGCCTCCATGGGTGTATTAATTCTAACTCTTGTGTCCTCCCTAGAAGGGACAATTCATAGATAGATGATAATGATGATAAACATAGATGACATACATACATACAGGGAGGGAGGGAGAGAGGGATGGAGAGATAGATGATAAAGAATTAGATAAACAGACAGACAGATACCAATAGCACTTAGACTTATATACCGCTTTACAGTGTTTTACAGTCCTCTCCCAGTGATTTACAGTGTCGGCATATTGCCCCCAATAACTGGGTCCTCATTTTACCGACCTCGGAAGGATGGAAGGCTGAGTCAACCTTCAGTCAGTGCGAATTAAACTGCTCTGCAGACGATAATTCAGTTACACTCTTAAATTTTATCTTTGGAACCTTTTCTGAAGTCTCCTAATGGGAGCCTGTAAGGTTTAGCTCTTTTGAAGAGGAGTTAAAAATATAGTAATTGTGAGGTCCATTTTGCATGTGCTCCTCAGGGCTCAAAGTAAAAGTAGATAAAATAGTTTCTGAGTTGAGCTTGACTTGGGGGACTTTTATTTTGAGGATAAAAGTGAAAATAGCTTTTATGATACATGAAGAATACATCACTTGAAATGGCCAGCTATTTTATTGTATGCATATTTTTATGCTGCATACCCTTGGAAACGAGAGAGGGACAGCATTTGAATAGAATGTTATTTGTTCCATCCAGATGTATCTCTTAACCAAGTCATAGCACTGTGGAGGAAAAACCCTTTATTATTCTTACTGGTTCGTTTTTAATTTAATGCATTTCTTATTTCATTTATATACTGCATTTTGTTTTATGTGCTGGAGAAAATCTATCCATGGCATCACTAAGAATCAATATCAACTTAATGGCACATAACAAACTCTCAATTCAAGTAATCTTACCTTGATGTGTAGTCGATTCCTGATCTGGTCTATCTAGTAGAGCTGACAGTTGGTCTTGATCTGAATTGGAAATGGGATTGGATATGCAGCTCCTGTTTAATCCATCTCCATGCAGTTAGACAGATATATGCGCTGCTTCAAAGATACATATCAAATAAAGCAGGATTCTAGATTATGCCCACAATTATTCTAGCTGTTCTTCGTACCTTCCATGTGGAGGCTGGTAAGTCGCAATGAGGCTGCATGGGAAATCCTGTTTTCTCTCCATTCTCTGTGTATGAATGGGGGAAAAAACCTCTGGGTTACAGTGTGGTCAATGGTGATAGGTGCCATTTCTCAAAAAAAAAAAACCCTATCTTGCTAGACCAATCTCTCTCTCGTTTTTAGTGAATTATAGAATGTTGTTATTTTCTAGCTTAACCTTTTAAGAAACAAACATATATAAATGTATGCTTCCACTCTCTTGATCAGCATGCTAGCTTTCAAATTGATATGTAGAGTGAAACGTAGGGTATTTCCAAACCAAACCAAACCCTATGATGCCTACATTTGATGAGCTTACTTTTATTTGTTCATGGCTGGTAGTATTGAAGAAAAGATTTGATGTGTGCGTGTGCACACACACACACACACACACACAAACAAACAAACATATATACTGTATACTGTATAGACACGAAGATAATTTGACCTTTTTATGAGTTACATGGGATCTATTCTACAGTCATACACAGACACACACACACAGAGACAGACAGACAGACAGACAGACAGACAGACAGACAGAGCAGTGGTGGGTTCCTACCGGTTCTGACGGTTTGACCGAACCAGTAGTGGTTTGGCGGCCTAAGTTGCTGGAACCGGCGGCGACCCTGCCTTGCCACGCTCCCGAACCAGTTCCCCAGTTGGTGCCATCGGCGGTGCCATCTTGTTTTCAGTTCTGCGCATGTGCAGAACAATTTTAATTGCACTGTGCATGCACACAGTGCGCATCAAGAGCATGCACAAAGCGTGCACACAAGTGGAACGACAGTAGTGCCGGCTGGAACCCACCCAAGAGAGAGAAAATAGTTCCTTACATTCCAACATTTCTCAATGGCCCACATGGATTATTTTGTGTCTGCCTCTGTATCATCTCTTTGTGGAAGTGGCGATAGTGGAGAGGAAGAAAAAATCAGTATATGAATCAAGACATTTTTGTTAATGGAAATCACTAACACTGCCATTTTTTAAAATTACCTACCCAGACCTTCAAACTTTACACCTTTGCTTTTCATCTGTAAAGTTACATCAAAGAGCATAATGCATGGATATATATTATGCACAGTTTATTGTTTTATATCTGCATTAATGGAAACTCAAGTGGCTTGTAGATTAGATTTGAAATATTAGCTTGGATAGGATTTTGTAAGCATAGTTGGGATAAAACTGAGATTTGATATGTTTGTGGCATTCCAGGCACACAAAGTGCCAACACTGACCACTACTGTTCTTACCATCAGCAAAGGAAATTGTGTGCAACATGGGTCCAAATAGGGCTGGTAACACAATCTATATGTTTCCTCTGACAAATGTTAAACAAATGCCTCAATTAGGCAACACCATGAATGGCAAAAGATATTATCTATAGACTTATTTGGTAAATAACCAAGTTACTAAGGATGATTACAAATGTAAAATACAAAGAACATACATTAAGAAAGTGAGAGAGGTATATATTGTGTGTTTGTGAAGTAAAGACAAAGAGGGAAAAGGTAACAGAGATGAAGGGATGTGTTCTGTTTTCGTGAAGTGGAATGAATGAATACGTGCCAAGAACTGAAGATTTCTTCATGAACAAAATGGGCAAAGTATATGCCACAAAGTATGAAATTGTGATTTCTAAATTAGAGTGGGTGTGTAGGAAAGTAAGAATTAATAGATTGTTTTTAATAGCATGTTACTGTCTAGGGAATAGTGGTAATGAAAAAAACAGGGATGAGTTTTGAATGAATATGATTCACTCAAAGCAACTTACTCTTTGAATGAATGGATGGGTGAGAATGAAACAAGAGAGTACAGAGAAAGTCAATGAATCAATTGGGAGACTCAAGAATGAAAGAAAATGGGGACTGTTGTGGCTACTGTTTACTTCTTAGAAAAGGTTTGTTGCTTGTTTGGTTTTATTATGTGGTTTCAGTTCAAGCCTGTTATCACATGCATGACAAAGTGAATGTAACTGACTCATTTGGTATTTGTAATGAAACATTGAAAAAATTAGTAATGAATTCAAGGGATATAAAAGGGTCTGATTATGAGACACACGATATGTTCAGTAGAGTCTTGAGGGAATCTTGGGGGGGGGAATAGTACGAAGGAGAGAAAAGGAAAGAAATGAAAGAAACTTCAGTAAAGGAAATTGACAGTGGGAAGAAATACAAGCTCTGGGTGAAAATGTATTAATATATGGTCACCCTTATTAAATATATAAAAAACTCAAGAATGAAAGAATGGGCGCAAGGAATGTTAAGGAATATAACTTAAAACCTTGTGAATAATGGTGATGGATCATGGCTTCTCCCTGGAAGTATACTTTTGAATAAGCAAAATAAACCCGAAGCAAGATCTAATAAAAATATTTTTAATATAAAAGAAAATAAAAATACAAAACTTGCTAACTGAATTAATTACATCTTGGCAAAGCTACGTGCCTTCCTCCTTGGCAAGTGAACAGAAGATCAGAAGAGAAAGTTAAGAAGGAATGTGAAGTGGCATGCGCACTAAATCACTTGCAGATAAGAACTGTGACCTGCGCAGTAAATCTCAGCACAGCTAGCAAATCAATTAACGCAGTGACAAGGAAGGATGGTATAGAAGCTGCTGGGAACAGAATTAAAATAATTAATGTTACAAAGTGCCAGTGATGTTACAGTAGTGTGAAATAAGAGAACACAGGTTTTGTGGGATGATGAACTGAAAAAAGTTGTGGCTGAAAAAGTGTATATAAATAAGAAATTATCTAATATGTACATAGAGAAAACAAGGCAATCAAAGGAATGGTTAAGGAATAGTTAAGATTACAAGAAGCATTTTATTTGTGAAACGAAAAAAAAGAATGCTCTGAAATGAGTGAAGAGGGAGAAATCAAAAGCCTCTAGCAGAGTGAATGGGTTAAGAATAAAAAGGATGAGAAACTGTGGGAAGAGATTGAACTGAGATAGTGCTGAAGAATGAAATTTAAAAGATGCAATGGATCTCATTGTTTAGGAAACAAAACAAAAAAAGATAAAAAGGAGGCAATGCATGCTGAGACAATGTTGAAAACTAATAAAGTTTCAGATGTTGATTCTGTCACCAGAGAAATCTTGAAATATGGAGGCGGTTTGCTCAGGAATACCTGTGCGACTTGCTTAAATGCTTACGCGAATACTGCATCTGTGCCTGGTTTTTAGAACAATGCCACAATTGTTCCTCTGTACAAAGGGAAAGGTAGCAAAAGTGAATGCAAAACACCAGGATTCATTTGTGTGGTCTCCTGGAACGGTCTGAACACAACACACTTTTGAAGAAGATGAAAAGTGACAATGAGTGAAATTTGGGAAGTGCACTGACTAGATTTTCATTCTCCAGGAAGTCCCTGAGAAACATAAGAAACGTGGGGAAAAGATCAGAAATATGAGAAAGTTTACTGCATGTTACAGAAAGCGTGTGGGGAAGGAAACTGGTGAAGCAGAGAGTGGTGGTTTTCTAATAAAAATGATAAGGTCAACAAATCCCAGCTGATCTGAAGAGTACCAAAAAGATTTGTTCACTTGGAAAGATGGAACAAAAATCCTTTAACCCTTGACTTATCTGTAGGCTCTGATTGCTATAGTTGACTTCACTCATGCTTGCAATAAAATATTTATACTAGCTCACGGTCAGAGAGCGTACTGCCGAGTAAGAGAATTGCAGAATAAGAGTCTGGAGAATCTAGATTTACAGTTGTGCTGCGTTGAAGCGTGACAAAATGTTTTATAAAGCGATTAGGCTTCAATTACGGAACATTTTGCACAAATGTTGGAAGATTTGTTGCTATGTGTGATAAGAGCAGTATATGAAGGAATGAGAATAAATGAAACGCTTAGAGCACAGTTGAACAATGAGTCAGAATTGAAGAAGGGTGTCTGTGTCCTCTTCGCTATTTAATGTATTTATGAAAAAAATATCCAAAGAATGCTTGTGGTAACCTTAGAGGGATCATGGTTTGAGGTGTAATATATGAAATTCTCTTTGCAAATAATGTAATATTGTTGGTGAGAATTCAAATGATTTGGAGCAAGGGTGAAAATTAATGTATAAAAGATCAAAGAATTTATATCTGATAGAGCAAATGAAGAAGAGATATGTTGTAACTTTGTAAATTGCCTGCTTCTTTCTTTTCTTGTTTGTTCACAGACTCAACAAGATTTATGTTATCTAATTTATTTCCTGACTCCAACAACCAGCTTCAGTCCAGCCCCTTCAAATTTATTATCATCACTGTAGTCTGTAGATCATGTGACTTGCCATATGGTAAAATATGGCAAGCACATCATAGCTCATCTATATTATTGCTAGTGTACAGTCTTGAAAATAAAGGTTTGTTGGAAAAATATTGCAATTGAAAAACCCACAATCCCGTTGTGATAACGGAAAAGGGAATTTCATATGTGTATAGGTCTATCGTCATAGATGCCAAGAAAATTAAACTATGTGACCTTCTTTTCCCATTTGTCCCTCTTTCCAAGTGTTTGGATCTTCAGGTATCTATTAACCCTACGTGTAAAAAAAACATAAAAGGGAAATTCCCAAATTAAAAGAAATTATAATAATACATATTGTCCCGCAAATATAGCTTTGGGTAGGAAGAGCCTGCCTAAATAGGAAGGTTTTCAATATCTTCTTGATGGCAGAACAGAGGAGCTAAGCTTGCCTTGTGGTCAGAGAATCTCAGAATGTAGGAGTATCATAGAAGCGGCCTGTTTTTACTCTTAGCTATATGCAGATAGACAAGAGGTGTAATGGCTCAGCGGTTAAAGACACTGATTTTGTCAGCTGGAAAGCTGACAGTCTGGGTTTGAGACCCAAGCTCTGCATGATGGGCTGAACTCCCGTTACTCACCCCAGCTCCTGCCTACCTAGCAGTTCGAAAGCATGCAAATGCAAGTAGATAAATAGGTACCACTTCGGTGGGAAGGTAACAGCATTCCATGTGTCTTAACATAAAGTCATGCTGGCCACATGACATAGAAGTGTTTTTGGACAATGATGGCTCCCTCGTCTAAGAAACGGAAATGAGCAGTGCTCCCTAGAGTAAGACAGGGGAAACCTTTCCCTTATGTGAAGATGGAAGGCATGGATGTAACTTGCAAAGGAACTATGAAACATTTTTCTTTGGTGCATTTCAATCTATAAATATATCGATTATATTGGAATATCAAGTCTTCTGACAATTCATCGCCATTGAGAATACCGACAGAGCACTTAGATGTTCTTTTGATAACTTCACAGATGGGTTTCTTTTTATTGATTTAAGTTTGGAAAATGGCCTCTTTACAACTGCAGCTGTCCCTGTCATAGAGATGATAAAAGACAAGCAGGCATGCAATGCAGACTTCGGCAAAATTTGATAATAAATTACAGTTCCCTATCCCAAGAAATTGGGTAACTTCCATTACTGTTCATTTTTATCACTAGGATTGTGTTACAATAAAATGCTCACAAAGCCGTTCTGGCAAGTCGCTATTATATTTCTTGGCCAGAAGTTCTCTAGATGTCTACAATTCTTTATCAGTTGCTGACATCTTGTAAATTACTGAGTAAGGTCTGGAGCAGCTCTACAGCTTTGTTTAAGTCAGTTTTAGAGTAACTAACAATGTTGAATTGCAGGTGTTGGTCTTCAAGATGTTCATGAGGAAATATGGTTAAAAAGAAAGAAAGGGGGGATTTCTTTATTTGATATTTCAGAGCTCTAACTTCTGTTAAATCTGTCCTTCTTGCACAGATGAATGACCTCTTTGGCACCCTGTGGGTATCTCTGAAGTGGAAATGAATCAGCCTTAGAAACCTGTGAGATCAATGTCTCCCTGCCAAGAAATCTTCCCTGAGTCTTCACGTCACTCAGATTTGGGTGGACGCTGGGGCTCAGCACCCTGGACAGCACCCCAAAGTTCAGAGGAGCTGGAAAAGTTTTTTAGAAGGGATTCGGGTTAATGTCAGGGTTCCAAGTAACACCCCTAACAAAAGGAGACTCCAAGGCTTGAGTTTCTCAAAGTTCCATTTTATTAGAGATGTCATATTGGCGCATCTGGGAAAACCCGAATCTGAAAGGTTCCAGGTTTTCCCCACCCAAAAGAAAGTTCAAGTCCCTGCCCAGCACTCACATGTCCATCACATCGTCCAATCGGGCACCATCCAAACTGGAGATGCCTCCCAGTCACCTCATCACAGCTGCAGGACAAAACGGCCTTGACTTTCAGAGAAAGAATGTTATTATGGCTACATATCACCCACAGTATAATCCCCTCTCCCAGTTTCCTGCAGTAGAAAATGTGGCAGGCCTGAAATCCCAAACGTAAAAGATGGCCTCCAGGTCTGACAATCATTTTGTTGCATCTACATACAAAACTTTACAGTTGAGCTAAGAGACCATACATAAGGAGAAGTAATGCCATTTTTTGATACTCCGTGAAAGATAAAATCATTCTATGATTCCAGAGAATTTTACATATCTGGAACAATTGGCATAGCATCATATAGAGCTGTGAGCAACCTCATGAAAATACATAGTCCTTGGTTGTTACACTTTACCTGGGACACCAGTATACTGTAGAATTCAGTCATTGTTGCAGCTTCAGCAGAGAATCTGGGATTAGCAATTTTGACATGGCTGGTCTAAAGTCTGAGCCAGTGTGTCCTGTGAGGTGGGCATCTATGGTTTCATTACTCACAATATCACTTTTTAAGTGAAGCCAGCCATGTATACCAATCACTCACCAATTTGCTTTGTCCATAATTGGAAAAGCCAAATACCTGGGAAAAGAATTTGCCTAAAGTTGGAGAATAACAGAGATATTCTTGTCAGACTTGCACACCATCTGTGCATATGGTTGTATAACAAGATTTTCAAAAGCTTATCAATATACTTTGGAAATGAACCAGATGGCTGACCTGGTCCATTTAAAATAATAAAATACCTTCTACCAGTCTTCAGGTTTTCACTAAAATGAACTCTGTCAGTGGAAGAAACAACAACAAAAGGCCAAAATGTCATAAGAATTGCTGTCTTAGTTCCTGCACTGAATGAAATGTTCTCTGTTTGATGAATAATTGTGCGTGCATTCAACTGGTCTCTGTGACTCCTTCTTTGATCTGTAGGGTGTCTAGTCAGGACAAGGTCAACTTCCTTTGGGCTGTGTGGTTCATTTTCTTCCTGATTGCCACATATTATTGTCTTTGTGGGCACTGCTATTACACCTTTAAGAAATGGGGAGCAATCTCTTCCTGTACTGGAGACTTCTGGTCTATATTGTCTAATAGTAATTGCTTGGAGTTAAGTAGTTAGTTGTTGACCTGCCTGTGTCTGAGTGTCAAGGTGTCTTCAGGGTTTGGTCAAAAGAGGCTAGATCGCTGCTCCAACATGTAATTGAAGTTCCACCTGTTTTGTTTATGTGTGTTGCTAACCTAGAACCAGTGCAGGTGGGATGAGAAATTTCACTTTACCTGACTGTAATAAAAGCACATATGTGTGAAGGTAGGACAGATTCTTTTTGCCTCCTTTCCCTGTGCATTTCTTAGCTTTTGCTTATTTGCATCAATGTAAATTTTTACACTTCTCAGCATGCTACTTGACATTTTCTTTTAAGCTTAGCTCATTTGTGTCTCCTCAGTTCTGGTTTTGTTTTTAGCTTTGAGGTGTGGGTGTGGAATTCAAATTTCAGAACTGTGAAGGAGGTTCAATTGTGTTACTGTGCCCCAGTATTCAGAGCAAAGCTAATACACCCTGATGCATTGTGCAATTCCAGCTAACTGCGAGGCTATTCAACATATCGTGCCTTAATATGACATGGGAATCCACCATTATTTTTAGTATCTACCCTTGTTGTTTCTACTAGATGCAGTTAAAATGATCAGAAGGCAGGGAAACAGTAACATTCATTTGATACAAGATGGTCCAGCAACAGTTTTTATTCTTTCAAACTCTACTGAAATTGGAAAGAAATTAGACAAAGGGCTTGAGATTCTATCTCCGCTTCCACATAATAGCTCTTGAAAAACTGGACAGAATGGAACCAAATTTGAAATGGGTGGGAGGAGCTGGCAAAAGAAAGATTGAAAATAAGCAGGGGTCGGCTGCTAGTAGAGATTCTGAGTGGTTTGGCGAACCCTCAAATCTCACTCCTGCCTGGCCCTGCCCTCCCCAGAAAAGGGCCTATTTCCAGCCTCCAGAGAGCCTCTGGAGCCCCCCCCCTGCCATGCAGGAGGCCGACACGGCCATGCCCACCCAGCAACCAGGCAGAAAACCCGTTGCTAAAAATTTTGAAGCCCACCCTTGAAAGTAAGCCGGAACCAACTGGGGACTGAGATGAAATCCTTCATGCATTGCCTGGGGAAGAAGCAGTGGGTGGTCCCTTGGGATGCCAACAACAGCACTTAGACTTATATACCACTTCACTGTGCTTTACAGCCTTTTCTAAGCGGTTTACAGAGTCAGTATATTGCCCCCAACAATCTGGGTCTTTATTTTACTGACCTCGGAAAGATGGAAGACTGAGCTGGTCAGGATTGAACTGATGGCAGTCAGCAGAATTAGCCTGCAATACTGCATCCTAACTATTGCACCACCACGGCTCTGGTACCAATTTCTCAGTTTAAACCCCTCACCTCCATTTGTCATTTGATCCAATGTTGAGCATATGTAGCCTATTTTTTTCAATGTACCTTCAGACAAAAACATACAGAGCATCCCCAAGGGAAAAGCAGGAATACATATGCTGTACATGTTGCTTTATTGCATTGGACAAAATGTAAACATCAGGTCTGGGCAAACATTGGTTGAATTGCATTCCAAAAGGCATGTTCTTTATTCTTCTCTAACTTATTTCCAGGTATATAGCAGGGGTGGGTTCCTGCCAGTTCTAACCTCTTCTATAGAAGAGGTTCCACAAATCTACCATGCCAGCTCCCTCCCCCCGCCCGTCCCATGCTTGCCCCACCTGCCGCTCACTGATTGGCTGGCTCACCAATCGCCCCACCCACCTCTAAGAATCCTATCTAAACCTTCAAGTTTGAACACCCCTGGGTTTTTTTTTCTAAGGGTTAGGGGTGCAAGGGTCTTGTAACTTGACAGCTTTAAGACTTGCATGCTTCAAATGCCAGAGTTCCTGAGCCAACATTTTGGTTGCTAAGCAAGAGCGTTGTTAAGTGAGTTTCACCACATTTTACAAGTTGGCCATGCCCACCTAGTCACATGACTGCCAAGCCACTCCCACCCAGTCACATGGCTGGCAAGCCACTCCCACAAAGCAGGCCACACCTACAGAAGAGGTTCTAAAACATTTTGAAACCCACCACTGCTATATAGAATCCTAGTTTCTGTCTATACACGGCTCCTAAACTTCTGTCCATGCTATTCAAAACAAGTAGGTTTGAAATGAGATGGGTGGCAAATACATTTATATCTTCTCCTCTCTATATAAAAATGGCTCTGTGTGTGTGTGTGTGTGTGTGTGTGTGTGTGTGTGTGTTCGAGCATAACTCTGGAACGCCTCGAGCAATTTCAACCAAACATTGCCTCGAGCAATTTCAACCATTCCAGAGGGTAAGATGACCCTCTGGAAAAAAAATATTGTGGGGGTAAGACACCCCTAACACCCCTTAGGGTATGTGTTCTGTTCAGTGTTGGGATTCAATTTTTTTACTACCAATTCTGTGGGCGTGGTTTGGTGGGCATGGTAGGAGAAGGATACTGTAAAATCTCCATTCCCTCCTGATCAGCTGGGACTAGATGGGGGCGGGGCCAGTCAGAGGCAGTATTTACCATGTCTCTGAACTATTCAAAATTTCTGCTACCGGTTCTCGAGAACTGGTCAAAACCTGCTGAATACCACCTCTGGTTGAGATACAGCTTGGTATGCCTTAAAATGGCTTTTACTGTATGTCGCAGGGGAGTTGCCATGGTAATGGCTTCACAGTACTCCACAAAGGGGCTCCCTCTGGTAAGGGGGAAAATCCAACATTAAAAATTACATCTGATCCAGACATTTTCCCTCTATAAATAAATACTTGAGCAACGCCGTGTCATCAGCTAGTAAATAAATAAAACAAACAAACAAATAAAATATTCTGAATATACATACTCATGTATATTTCTATTGGCCACTTTTCTATTGGCCTATCCACCTCTCTGTAGCAAGCCTCTCTGACTAACTGAATGCATCCTGTCAAGCATGATTTTTGCCTTATGAAAGGTTTGATTAATTGTTTTGCAGTTTGCCTGCCCCAATGAAAAGAAAAAGATTATGACAGATTTCTCCAGTTGTAATAGATGAACAGAGAGTTATACTCAGCTAACTTTAATGAGGTCTGCTTTATATCCTGGAGCTGCCCAGATGACTTTTTTCAAAAACTAATTTGACATGTTCAAACTGTATTCCTAGTGCACCGAGAAAGCTGTTAGTATTGCACACTCGACAGTCTCTTTCATCCTTCAAAATAAGATCAACACTTCTGCAGGTGTGATAGGTTGTCATCCTGATCCTAAGAAAGGATGAACAAAAGGTTAGGGAAGGAAAAGTTCAGTAAAAATTACTCAGGCCTAGGAAAACAGAACACATGAGGGAAAAAAAATAAACTTCTGAATAATCCAGCCTTAATTTGTTTGATATAAGCAGAGGTGGGTTCCTACCGGTTCACACCGGTTTGGTAGAACAGGTTGGTCAAATTTACCAAAGCGGTTAGAAGAGGTTCCACCGGTGGACCCGGAAGTAAGTTCCGGAACACCCTGCCCAGGCCGGCCCTGTCACTTGCTCACCATGCCCAGGCCGCTCGCTCCCCGGCCCGTCCGCACTAAACAAGTCTAGCCCACTGCTCACTGATTGGCTGGAGTCTTAAAAGCGTTTAAAAGTGCGGCACCAATGGCCAACATTCCTCTTTTCAAAACAGTCCTTCTTTGAAAAGAGTCTGTTCCCAAGCAGCTGTCGCATCGCGCTTGCTGACCGGGTCCTCCCTTTGTTTCGTTTTCTTTCCCTTCGCCTTCCAGACGCTTGCTGCTTCCATCAGGTAAGCAACTAAGTGCAAAGGGGGTCGGCAGAAGGCTAGATTACGTCAGCTCGCTGCTTTCATGAGAGAAGGCCTTCAGGCCTTTGCTCGCTAAAGCGGTGATTTTGCGTACACCGTGTTGCCTTGCGGAGGTGGGCGGAGGTGGTGGCAGAGGCAGTGGCGGGGGGGGGGTAGAGGCTAGCTCACGCCAGCTCAATGGTTTCGTGAGGGAAGGCCTTCAGGCCTTCGCTCGCTAAAGCGGTGAGCATGCGTACGCTGCATGGCCTTGCGGAGGTGGGGTAGAGGGTAGCTCATGCCAGCTCGCTGCTTTCATGAGGGAAGGCCTTCAGGACTTCGCTCGTTAAAGCATCGAGCTTGCATAGGCATAGGCAGGGGCAGCGGCGGGGGGGGAGAATCTAGCTCACGCCAGCTCATCACTTTCACGAGGGAAGGCCTTTAGGCTTTCGCAAGGGAAGGTCTTTAGGCCTTTGCTCGCTAAAGCGGTGAGCTTGCGGAGATGGGGGCGGCGGCGGGGGAGGGAAGAGGCTAGCTCACACCAGCTCGCCACTTTCGCGAGGGAAGGCCTTCAGGCCTTTGCTCGCTAAAACGGCGAGCTTGCTTACGCCGCGTGGCCGAAAGGGGGTTTCCTGCTATGCCCCCATCCCCTCTCCTCCGTCTCCGGTCTTTCCTAGCTGGCTAAGCCTGCCGGGCGGCAGACTTAGTTGACCAGGTTCTCCCTTGTCCCTTCAGTCCAGCTTACCTGCTGCCTCATCGCCTGTCTGCTTCCTGCAGCATCCATCGCATCGGAGAGCTGCTGATTCTGCTTGCTGGTAAGTGACCCGGGTTTTTTTTCTTTTATGCTTTTAATGTTTTTTTAAAGAATATTTATTTATTGTATATAGAATTTTTTTAAATCATTTTATTTAAAAGTATTGAGTATAGAATATTTTTAAATGTTTTATTTCAATTTATTGTTTGTAGAATCTTTTTTAAATTGTCTTAGACTATTTAAAAAATATTCTATCAACAATAAATTGAAATAAAACATTTAAAAATATTCTATACTCAATACATTTAGAAGTATTGTGTATGGAATATTTTTTATGTTTTCATTGTAATTTATAGTGTGTGGAATCTTTTTTTAAATTGTCTTAGACTATTTTTTAAAAATATGCTATCAACAATAACAGGAAATAAACCATTTAAAAATATTCTATACTCAATACATTTAAAAGTATTGTGGATAGAATATTTTTAAATGGTTTATTGTAATTTGTTATGTATAGAATATTTTAATGGTTTTTTAGGACTTTTTTATTATTTATAGAATATTTTTTAAAATTATTTTTAGGGAATTTGTATTTATTTATTGTTTATAGAATATGTTTATTACAAGAAATGTTATTCCTTTTTGCAAATATTTTATTTGTGATGCAATATGTTGCTTTTAAGTGTGGCATGGTTTATGTGTCTTAAAGTGGCTGCTTTTCTAAGGGCAGGCCAGGTTGGTGCAAGGCAGCTCTGCCAAATTTTGTGTGTTTCTGTGTGCTACCTGATTGTTTAGGTAATTGTGAGGTGGTTGCTGGTTCTTTGAGCTTCCTGGCACTGTCCTTTATAATTTCCCACAATGCCTTGATGATTTTTATTCCAGTGGCTTTGTCTTTCCTGTCCTTGGGGTTAGGGAAAAAAACTGGTTTCGTCTGCAGTCTTTTGGGAGAAAATTGTAATTTTTTGGTGTTTTCCTGGCACTGTCATAGTTTGTGGGTGTGTAATGTCCTGCATTTATCTACACATTAATAATGATCAAGTACTAATAATATTTCCTTATACATTTTAGTGACCTTTCCTTACATAATTGGTGTTTTCTTTCATACTTTTAGATTTCTAATTTCTGTTTCTGTTAGTCAGCAATTGCTAAAACAAATCCCACGTGAAAAAGTATTCAAAGTCTTCTTAATTTTAATTAAGATTTAATTAAAAACTCTTTTTTTATTGAAAAAGTTTTATACAAACAAATTTTTCCCCTTTTAGCCCCCCCACCATACAATGTAAATCATACAGATACTATGCCCCCTCCCCTCCCACCAACCCCAAAAAAATTTCTCATTCAAATATTATATTAAATACTTTACCCCCTCCCCTCCCCCGTCTTAAAATAGATTACTCATTCACATATTGTACCCCCTCACCTCCCAACAAACATAATATAAGTTTCTCTTAAAGTAACAATAGCCCATTAATCCCATCTTCTAAGTTAATTAAACATATATAAATCATAATATAAATTTCTCTTAAAATAACAATATGTCATTAATCCCATCTTCTAGTTTAATTATGCATATATATTACCCCACCCTCCACCCTAACCCACCCCCACCTCCCGCTCAACCCCCCCCTGACTTCCACTATACACCACTCTAATGATTCCAAGCATCCCATGTATTATTTACTCTAATCATCTATCAGTCTAAACATTCTTACCTAAAGGCTACATAATACCTCCTAGTCTGGTATTTATTCTGTATGTAATCAATCCATTTTGCCCATTCCTGTGTATAATTCTCCTGCTTCTGAGCTTTTAAGAAAGCTGAAATTTTTGCCATTTCGGCGAACCCTGCCACCTTCTGAATCCATTGATCAATTGTTGGTAAAAAATCTTTTTTCCAATGTTGCGCGATCAACAACCTAGCTGCTGTGACCATATACAAGACCAATTTTGTTTCCCCTTTAGTAAAGTCCTTAGTTATACCCAATAAAAACATTTGCGGAGTAAATTGTATTCTTTTCTTAAATACATTTTGCATAACCCACCATATTTTTATCCAAAAAGCTTTAACCTTGTTGCAAGTCCACCATACATGAAAAAAGGTAGCATCTAGGCACCCGCATCTCCAACATTTTGGTTGAACATTTGGGTACATGCATGATAATTTTTTAGGATCTAAATACCATCTGTAAAACATTTTATAAAAGTTCTCCCTTAAATTCTGTGACTGTGTAAATTTAACATTCTGAACCCATATTTTTTCCCACGTTTCCAACATGACCACTTCACCAAAATTCTGAGCCCATTTAATCATACAATCCTTAACCAGTTCACTTTCTGAATCTCTTTCTAACAGTACATTATATATTCTTTTAACTTGTTTTGGGTCAGTCTCTTTTATCTGCTTGATCAGTTCCACTTCTTTATCCATAAAACCGACCCTACGATCTTCTTCCCATCTCTTCTGTAGCTGTATGTAATGTAACCAATTTAAAATAATTCCTTCTTCCAACAGTTGTTCCAAAGTTTTTAACTTCCATTCGTCCCCATCAGCAATAAGCACATCTTTATATAAACAACCCCCAAGTGACTTAATATTCATAATCCCCATGGTGTCTGCAAGATCCAACCAAAGCGGTATTTTATAATCCCAATTGGGCCGGTGCTTCTTCCATATTCTCATCAAGGCACTTCGGAGAACATGATTGTTAAACACTTTATCCACCCTATCTTCATAAAAAAGATATGCATGCCATCCCAGAACAAGATCATGGCCTTCTATATTCAGCAAATCCATTTTTGTTTTCCCAAACCAATCTGCTACATGCGTTAGTACCGCAGCTTCATAGTACAATCGAAGGTTTGGGAGTCTAAGGCCGCCTCTTTCACGAGTATCTTGCATAATCTTCATCTTTACTCTCGGTTTTTTCTCCTTCCAAACAAATTTATTTAATGTTGTTTGCCAATTTAACAAAGTTTTATCTGATTTAAGCACCGGTATCATCTGGAATAAAAAGATAAATCTAGGTAGAATGTTCATTTTAATTGCTGAGATCCTTCCAAGCAAAGACAATTGTAAATTTTTCCACACTTCAAGATCTTTCTGTATCTTTTGCCACAACACTTCATAGTTATTTAAGAAAAGTTTTGTATTTGATTCTGTAATTTGTATTCCTAAATATTTGACTTTGGAGACTATTTCAAAACCTGCTAAACTTACAAGTCTCTTTCTTTGAGTCTCTGTCATGTTTTTAACCATCATTTTCGTTTTGTTTTGATTTAGTCTAAACCCAGACACCATGCCAAATTCTACTATGATATTTTTCATCTGGATTATTGACTTCAAAGGATGTGAAAGGGTAACAACCAGATCATCGGCAAATGCTCTAGTTCTGTATTCCTTTTGCCTGATAGCTATGCCATCTAAGGATTTTGAGTCCCGAATTGCGTTCAACAAGACTTCCAAAGTTAAAATAAATAACAATGGGGATAATGGGCAACCTTGTCTTGTGCCTTTTTGTATCTCGAAAGTTGTTGACAAATTTCCATTAATAATAAGTTGTGCATTTTGTTGCTGATAAATTGCTCCAATCGCCTGCCGAAATCATGGTCCCATATCCATCTTTTCCAAAGTCTTGGTTAGAAAATTCCAATTCACTCGATCGAAGGCCTTCTCTGCATCCAAGAAGACCAGCACTGCAGAGATCTGCTTATTCTTATCAAGATAGTCAATTAAATCTATGAGTTGCCTTACATTCTCCTTCATGTGTCTGCCTTCAATAAGAGATTTAATTAAAAACTCTTGAATAGCTACTTGGACTGACCTAAGTACTGAACCTAATTCATATATTCCTGTTTTTTTGAACTGAGAACTAAATTTCAGAAAAAGAAATCTGTATTGCTCTGTTAATCTACCTATGACATTCATTCTTGATCTAACTTCTTGAATGAAAGACTATATATTTCCTGTTTGTTGGGGGACATCCTTCCTGAAAAGACTGTACACTGTTGGGTGAAAACAGAGGTCCCTTCTGTTACCTGTAGTGTAGTCCTCAGCTTACAACCACAATTGAATCCAATATTGTTTTATTTCTTCTGCAGTCAGTATTATTTAACAGGATGAAAAGGCAACAGAGTATGACCACTACAGTGACATGCGGTGAGGTTTATGGCTGGTGAGGCTGGTGACATCATCAAGAAGGCAGGGAATTGGACCATGTGTGCCTTTACCTTTTTTTTCTTTTCATTATGAGAGCAGTGAGGCTCTGCCTCCCATGCCTCCCCTGACCGCACGTCCCTGGACCACTAGGACAGTCATCTTTCCTATGTAAGTAGCTGTTTTATTGCGTTGTGTGCTTGTTTCATCCTTAATATAGTAGTGCAACTAATTAAAGTCTTCCTTTCTGTATCTCTTTGTGCAGGCCATTCATTGGAGCAAGGTGGTCAGTGGGTGACTTCAACACACAAAAGGACAGTAACCTTCCATTTCTATTATTTTGTGTGCTTGTTTCATCCTAATGCAGTGCATGCGATTAAAGTCTTCCTTTCTGTATCTCTTCTTTGTGCAGGGTATTGGAGCAAGGTGGTAAGGTGGTGGTGTGCAGAAGACCGGCAAGGCAGTAATCTTCCCTCTGTAAGTAGCTGTCTTTATTGCTGGGTGTGCTGGGTTCATCCTTAATATAGTAAGTGCAAGCGATTAAAGTCCTCCTTTCTGTCTCTCTTCTTTGTGCAGATTATTGGAGCAAGGTGGTGAGGTGGTGGTGCAGAAGACAGAGAAAATGACAGTAATCTTCCTTTTCTATTATTTGTGTGCTTGTTTCATCCTAATGCAGTGCATACGATTAAAGTCCTCCTTTCTGTGTCTCTTCTTTGTGCAGGTTATTGGAGTAAGGTGGTGAGGTGGTGGTGTGCAGAAGACCAGCAAGGCAGTAATCTTCCCTCTGTAAGTAGCTGTCTTTATTGTTTTGTGTGCTTCTTTCATCCTAATGCAGTGCATGCAATGGAAAAGTTCATTTCTGTGTCTCTTTTTTGTGCAGGCCATTCATTGGAGTCAGTGATACTGAAGACTGGCAAGGACAGTCATCTTCCTTCTGTAAGTAGCTCTTTTATTGTTTTGTGTACTTATTTTAATCTTAATGTAGTTTATCCATTGGGGCAAAGAATTCAGTGACATCATCTTGGCCACTCCCACCCGGTCACATGGGCGACAAGCCACTCCCACCCGGTCACATGGATGGCAAGCGACTCCCACCTAGTCACATGGGTGACAAGCCACTCCTACCTGGTCACATGGGTGACAAGCCACTCCCACAAAGCAGGCCACACCTACAGAAGAGGTTCCAAAAATTTTTGAAACCCACCACTGCCTATAAGTCTACTTTCCTATTGCTTTAAAGCTGATCACCAACACTTTGAACTGGAAGTAGTGTCACATGAGTGTAATTACTCATGCTGCTGCATTCTGCACCACTTGAAGCTTCTGTTCTCTTCAAGAGTAACCTTTAGCAGAATGCATTGCAATAATCCAATTGGGAAATGACTAAGGCATGAGTGAATATCAACAGATTGTCAAACCCTGAAAGGGTATAATTGGCACACAAATAAATCTGTGTAAAGGCCCTTCTGGCCATAACTGTTACCTGCTCCTTAAGCAGAAGTTGTGAGTCCAGAATATCTCCTAAAGTGTACACTAAATCCAAGCAGGGTAGTGCTATCCCACTGGATGTATCTCTTCAAAGATGTAAAACTTGCTTAATTTTAAATGGTAAGAGATGTTCTCCATGGTTTGTGGAGACAGCATCCATGCATGGGTAATACTCGTACACTAACCAATAGGACTGAGTCTGATATCTTTAAGACACGCCTTCTCCTGCAGCTATACCCAGCTTTGTGACTCAGTATAACTCAAAGGACAGTCGTGTGAAACTATCTCTCCTTCAATTTGTTCAAAATTACTCTTTTTCATTACAGATTAGGCTAATCTTTGTTCTCCAATTTGCTGCATGGCACCAGACGTCACAGCACGGCTCCGGAGCACCCAGAGGCCGCCGGATCAAGGCTCCAGACTGTCACGATGTTAAAAAGTTTGCTAGGCCTGAACTGCCTAAACTGACATTCAAGAGTTAAACTAAGAAAGCTTTATTGCGCAGGTCATAAAACAAAAAAGGTTCTTATCTGAAAGTGATTTATTGCGCACGCGTTACACATTCCAAATTCTTCTCTTTTTTGTTCGGCAGCCAACTTTGGCTGATGGAGCTTTCATTATCAAAATGTAACCAATTAGTTATTTTCTGTTTCATTTACTTTTATTATTTTATTATTAAAGTTTGTTTATTAATTAGAATATTTTTAAAGACTTTTATTTTTCTCAATATCTCAAAAGATATGCGGAAGGGAATCAGCCACGGTCCATTGATCTCAGATATCAGGCGTTTTTCCCCTGACAACTTGGTATGCAGAGTTTTGGTTTTGATGATACCAGCTGAGATGGTTACAATTTATGGCTGTATTTTCTCTTCGCGCTATCTTAAGATAACCGACTAAGCCTAATTAGCAATGTCGGAGAAAAAGAAAAAAAAGAAAAGGAAAGATGGGGCGAGCACAGATGAATCAGCTTCCTCTGACGAGGAGGCTTCCTCGGACACAGAGAAGCAAAAACCTTCAAACGTATTCCAGGAGCAACAAAGTGCCGAGCCAAATATGGGGGAAGGAGCTACAGGACGCGACATCCACGAAACGAGGTCAGTGGTTCCTCCTTCTAAAATATCTCCAGGAGATTATGAATTTTTGGGGGCCAAGCCAAAACTTCCCATTCTGCCAGAGCCACTCCATTCCCAGACCCTCGCAGATTATCAAACGATTGATGAATGGCAACTGCCGGCACAAAAAAAATCCTCCCACGCAGAAAGCAGATTTTATGAAATCCCCCCAGATGATGAGCAAGAAATGCAAAGCTATCTATATCGATTAAAGCTGTTTGAAAAATATACTAGGGAGGTGAGAGAGTGCTTTAATGAAATAAAGCGAAGTAGGAGGAGCTCCCCCACTCCCAAAATGTCTGAGGACGCCATCTTGTCTTCAAAACAACAGCCTAAGACACACCCCACAGAGTTCATTGGTCAATTAGAACAAAGAGACATGTACACGTCACCGAGGTCACGTGGTCCCTTTGAGTCAACTGAACTTCCGCATACGTATAGAAAGGAGAGGCAGCCAAAAAGTGAAGCTGCACTGCCATCTGCTGGCGGAGAAAAATCATTACAGCAAAAGATGATGAGGTTTAAAGAATTAGCTATGAGTTTTACAGAAGCCCAAACTTTGCCATCAAAGGTTAAGTCTTCAACACCCCCTGGCGGCGTTGAATCCTCCCTAGATGAAAAAAGGCAAAGCCAAAGGCGAATTCGAGGAAGCCAATTTGATGTTGCCATGCAAAGGCCAATGATGCAACCCCAGCATCCCCTGGTTCAACAACCAGATTTGCAACCAGAGCAACAAATTGTTCCGATGCACATTCCTCAGCAGGTATTCACAGTCACCCCCTTGACTGGTGAGTCCAAATTAAAGGAGTCAGGAGAGAATTATAAAGCCTGGGTCAGTGAAATTGCGCTCTTGCTTCGAAGAGAAGGCACATATTCCATGGTTTTTAATCCTCCCCGTCAACCCTGGACACCTGCAATGAGAGACCTCGAAAACAGAGCAATCACGACTTTACTCATGTCAATGGAAATTGAGATCCAAGGTATCTTTCCACCTGATGCAACTGCCCAAGAAATATGGGCTATTTTGGAAGATTGCTACAGGCCCGTTTCAATTGAATCCTCATGTTTGCTCATGTCTGAGTTCCATGGTTCGAAGTTGAAACCTGGTGAACGAATTGGTGGACATTTGACCAAACTGAAAAGAATGAGAAGTGAATTGAGACAAAATGGCCATGTAATCGATGATATCCAAATGATTAGCATCATCATTAACTCATTGAATTATGAATGGAAAGATGCTGTTGCAAAGATTAACTACGTGCCTATTGCTCAACGCACAGTTAACCACGTTTGCAGACTTTTAGTGGAAGACGAAGCTATCAGGTTAGCTACCCCACATCTGCAACGACCTCCAGCGTCAAAGGCTCCAGCCAGACGTCCCTTCCGAGGAAGAGGCTACGCTCCAAGGATGCCAAAATGCTACACCTGCAACCGTGTGGGACATGACACGCGGGATTGTCCCCAACGAGTTCCAGCTCCCGCCACGTACCAGCCCAGAGGAACAGATTCCAGAGGCAGAGGTAGAGGCGGAAGACAAGGTCGTCGTGGTCCAAGGCGTGATCCACAAACTCCACTTGTGACACTGGCCATAACCAACGTTCCACAACCTGATCCAAAGTTCGACAGACGTCTTTTGTGGACTTTAGATAGTGGAGCAGCTGTGCACGTTACCCACAGAAGGGAACTTTTCACAGAGATGGGCGAACCAGAGCCCGAGTATCGAGAACTGTATTCCTTCACCAACCACACTTGCAAGGTTATGGGAAAAGGAACTGTTTACATTGAAGAGCTCGATACACACATCCCTGATGTTTATTACATACCTTCAGCAACCAGTAATTTGCTTAGTCAAAGTCACTTGTCTAGAGATTTAAAATTCCAGGTTCACCACCTCGAAAAAGCAAGTTACTTAGTTAAAGATGGTGATATTGTTGCTGAAACCATGCTGATTGGTGGTGTTTATTACTTAAAGCCAAAGCCTAAAGGGCAAGCACAGGCAAGTATGCAAACTCCAAAAAGGCACAACGCAGACCCAGAGAGAGTTGTCCCAGAGAGAGAAAGCGTTATTGTGCCAAAGGCTCCTAAAGCCAACAAACAAAGAAAACAGAAACAGATTGCTCAAAGCAAGCCTGAGGGTCCTCATGAAACTGTTAATGTTGAGAATTCACTAACTGGTAAACCTTTGCATTCCAGGTGTATTCACAAGTGGCACAGAAGATTGGGGCATGCCAGTTTCCGTGTTCTTAGAAAGATGCCGGAGTTCGCAAAAGGTTTGGATCTAAAGGGGTGTAAGGTGTTTTTGGATTGTGCCGTTTGCAAAAAGGCTAAATCCAAGGCGGCTGCAATTCCCAAACACGCTACACGCCTGTCAACACGCATTTTTGATTTGGTACACACTGACATAGTGGGTCCTTTCCCACCAACCCTTGGTGGCAGAAAGTATTTTTTAACAATTGTAGATAATCATTCTAGATATGGATTTGTATATCCTATGAGAGAGAAATCTGAGACCTTTCAGATCTTTAAAGACTTTGCAGCATTTGTTTCTACACAATACCAAGTTCGCATCGCCAGAATCCAGAGTGACCGTGGTGCAGAATTCATGTCTCAACGTTTCCAGGACTGGATGCGTAAGAATGGAATTCTTCATCAGACATCTGCTCCATATACACCGGCTCATAACGGAGTCGTAGAAAGAAGACAAGGGGTTCTACAAACCATGATGCGTTGTCTTCTAGAAGATGCCAATCTCAGTAACGCATACTGGGGTGAAGCAATCAAATATGCAAATTACATTGTCAACCGTACTTGGAGCAGTGTAATCAATCAAACTCCTTTCTACATGCTGTATGGCTACAAGCCTGATCTCAAGAACCTCCACATTTTTGGTTCATATGCTATGGTGAACACTCCCTTAAGTCAAAGGAGAAAGGGAGGTACAGTAGCAAAGAGACTGAGATTTATGGGTATTGATGATAATTCAAAATGGTACAAATTCATTGATACTAAACATGTGATTGTCATTTCACAATCTGCTAATTTTGAGGAAGATATTGACTGGTCCAGGATTCATTCCAATGATCCTGAAGTTTATTTTCCTAGAGATGGTGTTCCAGATGCCACGCAGCCTGATGACAATTCGCAGGCAGATGTTCCTTCTACCAGTTCTTCACAACCTGATGTTCCGTCTTCGCAAGCCGCGGATGCTGATGCTAGCGACGAACGTGAGGACGAGGATGATGATGAAGAAGAAGAAGACTGGACTGATGTTCCTAGACGCTCCAAGAGGGCCACAAAAGGAATCCCTCCACAACGTTATTCATGGCAACTGACAAAGTCACCATTACCTTTGATTTGCAACGTTACTCTTCCTCCAGAGACATTCACACAAATCAAACAGCTTCCTGATTCAGAACAAGACAAGTGGTATGATGCAATGCAGGATGAAATGGACAGTTTAAAGAAACTTAATGTATTCACACCTGCAAAACCTCCAGCAAATAAGAAAGTCATTGGCACCCGATGGGTCTACAGAATCAAGAAGAAACCGAATGGTGAGTCTTTATACAAAGCCAGACTTGTAGCTCAGGGTTTCGCTCAACGTTATCCTGAGGACTACACAAACACTTACTCACCAACAGTCAGAACTGAAAGTGTAAAAATTGCCTTAACCACTGCAACTATTCTTGGTTTAGAAGTTTTCCAATTTGATGTGGACACAGCTTATCTACATGCAGACCTAGATGAAGAGATCTACGTGAGAAGCCCTCCAGGATTCCGAAAGCAAGAAGGGGATACCTGGTTCCTGAACAAAAGTCTTTATGGTCTGAAACAGTCAGGTTTAATGTGGTATTTATGTCTTACTGACAAACTAAATTCAATGGGCTTTATTAAGTCCGAAACTGATGAATGCGTGTTCACAAAAAGATCTAACAATGCATATGAGATAATTCTTGTTTATGTTGATGATATTGTTTATATCGGTCCAAATAAGAAAATGAGTGAGATTTTTGCTAAAAGTTTGCAGAGATACTTCACACTAAAATCTTTAGGACACATTAGCACTTATTTAGGTGTTCAAATTGAAAAGACACAGAAGGGGTTTAGTCTTTCACAAGAGGAGAAAATTGACCACATTCTACATCATTGCAACATGAAAGATGCTAGCACAACAAAGACACCCATGCAAACAGATTTTCACAACTTAACACATGAACCAAGTCCTGAGTTCGAGGATCAAACACTCTATCGTTCAGTCATTGGTTCACTATTATACATTAGTAGTTGGACCAGACCTGACATCGCACTTAGTGTTAATCTTTTATCACGACACGTAGGTAAGGCAACACAATTTCATTGGTCATGCATTAAGAAGTTGTTGAAATACCTAAAACACACTAAACACATGAAGTTATTGCTAGAACCAACACACACTGATCAACCAAAGCTGATTTGTTTTGCCGATTCCGACTGGGCGAGCGACAAGAAGTCACGCAAAAGCACTTCTGGTTACATGATGTTCCTAAATGGTTGTCCTGTTTACTGGCAAGTGAGAAAACAGAGTTTTGTTTCATGTTCATCTACTGAAGCTGAATATGCTTGTGTTTCAGATGCTTGTAATTCTCTAACGTGGTTTGATGCTTTGATCACAGATATCTGGACACGTCCGATTCGACCAATCACCGTGATGGAAGATAATGTATCTGTTGTTTATATTTCTGAGTCACATTTTACAGGTTCTAGGTCCAGACACATTGACATTCGTTATCAAAACACAAAGCAATTAGTTAAGCAAGGTTTTGTTAAATTGCAATATGTTTCTACACATGATCAGATCGCAGACATGCTTAACAAACCACTCGCCGCAAATCAACACAAATATCTGCGAAAGAAGATGTGCCTTAATTGATTATTTGATGATGTCAGCCCAGACTAGCAAAAGAAGGGGTGTCACGATGTTAAAAAGTTTGCTAGGCCTGAACTGCCTAAACTGACATTCAAGAGTTAAACTAAGAAAGCTTTATTGCGCAGGTCATAAAACAAAAAAGGTTCTTATCTGAAAGTGATTTATTGCGCACGCGTTACACATTCCAAATTCTTCTCTTTTTTGTTCGGCAGCCAACTTTGGCTGACGGAGCTTTCATTATCAAAATGTAACCAATTAGTTATTTTCTGTTTCATTTACTTTTATTATTTTATTATTAAAGTTTGTTTATTAATTAGAATATTTTTAAAGACTTTTATTTTTCTCAATATCTCAAAAGATATGCGGAAGGGAATCAGCCACGGTCCATTGATCTCAGATATCAGGCGTTTTTCCCCTGACACAGACTGCAGTGACTGTAAAGTTGCTTGGGGGTGGGGCGCAGCGGTGGAGGGGGCAGGGAATGCTGTGATCATTCCCAGCCAGGCAGAAAAGCCTCGGAAGCCTTGCCAAAGGCATGAAGAGGGCGTCCATGATTTTGAGATCTTCACATGGTGGCCACCATTTTGAATTCATAATGAAGCTCCAAATTTGGTGCCATCAGGCCTAGCCAGGCTCATGGAGCAAGATGCGCCCTCCCCTAGTCTCCCCACCACCAGCAGCCTCCCTGCTTCCCACCTGGTGGCCTTGAAGATTTAATAAATGCCAGAAGTGCTAAGATTCTCCTTTGGGCAGCAAACCAGGCCCTGGAGGCCCCATACTTTAGACTTCCCCAGCAGGCCCAAGTATAGACCAGGCCCTGGTGTGGCTAACACAGCCAACCCCCCTCCTCCTATGGCAAACCTCAAAATCAGGTGCGGGTTAGCGTGGTGGATATGGAAGCAGGGATGGAACACTCTTCCTCCCTATCAGAAGATCCCCTTGACCCCTCTGGAGTAAGATGTACTAGACAGAGGCACAATCCACCAGCAAAGAAGGGGGGCAAATCCAAGGGAAAGTCCAAAACCTCCCAGAAGGATGAGGATAGGCACCAGAGGGCCCTGGACAAGCAGTTCAAAAAGGCACAAAGAGAAGCAGCCAAAAGGGCAGCGGAACAACTGTTACAGGCCTCCATTAGCCCTCAAAATAATCCCACTCCCATCCAGGAGGCAGACCCCCTCTCATTGGAGGAATTGTTCCTAGACAGTGAGGGATCTGAAGTAGAGGCTGCAGAGGAGGACGCCCAGGAAAACAGGGTTTCTCCATCACCCAAGCTTCCCATTGCCTACCTGGCTCAACAGCCTCCTGATATGGCTTCCATTATTTCGGAGGCAATTAAGCAGGGCATTGCTGCAGGGCTCCATGAACAAAGGGCTTCCTCATCTTCCAGCCAAGCAAATGGCACAAACGTAAGGAAACCAGACATCCTACTGTAACACCAAGCACATCGGACAAACAACCTTCCAGGTCCCCTAGCAGTTCATCTTCTTCCTCTGATGAAGAGGAGATTCATAGGGATTCAGAACTATCTGTAGATGAGGATCCCAAGGCTGGACAGTCCACCACGGGCGGCCTGTTTTGTCCTTCCATATTTACCTCTCTCCTTCTGAAGGCGCAGAAGGTGGCTGAGCTAGAGTCAGCTTAGGCTGCCTAAGCAGGTTCTTCCTCCCCAGTGACCTCAGCAGGTCTAATGTTTTCTGAACCATTGGTCCAGAAGGAGGTAATTCCTTCCCCTAAACTGTTTCTGGACATTGTTCAGAGATAGTGGACTTCTCCCGGGCCAAGCCCTTTCCCCACATCTCAAGGCAAAAGGTTCTTTAACATGGGGCCAGAATTATCTACGCTGTTTAAGGTCCCATCCATTGATGCCCCTGTAGCTGCCCTCTCCTCTCCCTCATTGGTTCCCAGCATCCCTGAGGAAGCATTGAAACCAGAGGACTGGAGGTCTGAGCACTTCTTAGTTAAGGGCCATCAATCCGCCGCCTGGGTCATCAGGGCCTCAATGGCCTCTTCTTTCTTCGATAGGGCTGCTCTCCTCTGGTTAACACAACTGCAAAAGTGGCTCCCTAAATCGGATTCCAGGGCACATCAAGACCTTAGCAAAATTAAGGCGGTCCTGCAATTTTTTGCCGACACTTCCTTGAGCACAGCCAGATTTGCATCAAAATCCAGTTTCCTCTGTTTCAGCCAGGAGAATGCTTTGGCTTAGAGAGCAGCAGGTGAACACCAATCACACATGGTGCCTAGCCTCCACCCCATTTGCTGGGGATAAGCTCTTTGGGGCTCCCTTAGACCCCATGTTGATAGAATCTAAAGATAAGAGGAAGATTCTTCCCTCCCAATTCTGTATGTCAGAGCCCAGGGCCTCACCCTATCAACGTAAGCCACCCTTTTGAGGCTCGGATGAGGGATACGGATTCTCCTGTCCAGCCCGCCAATATTACGGTAGACAAAGTCAGCACCAAGACAGGTCAGGCAGAGGGTGGCAACGCTATCAGCCCAAACGGCCCTACCAAGGAACAGGTTCCAATTGGCCTTTCCGCCATCAAAAATGACTGCCAGCACGAAGCTGTCTCTCACCCCCCCTTCCTCTCCCCAGCTCCTAGGCGAAGCCGAAAAGCACCCCAGCTGGCTGCCGCCACATGCGGGGTGCCTCGGCCAGCTGCCCTTTGGCAGGACCCCCCTATAAGGGCTCCTGTGTCCCCTAAGGGACCCACCGGGGAGACGAGCGGCGGACAAACATGTCTGTCATCGTCCGATCCCTAGAAGTTGGTGCCGCTCCAAGAACATCACTCCACCTCTAGCTCTTCGCCATAGATATTAGAGTTCCTACAGGGGGTCTGGATTTAGGGTTAGCGCCTAACACTCTCAGACGACAGATGGGGGTCCTCTCGTCAGTCCTACACTGTGGGGCGCCCACATCATTGGCACATGACCCTCTCATTAAAAGGTTTCTGAAGGGAGCCATCAACCTTTGCCCTTCTGTGGTGCATCAATTTCCGACCTGGGATCTTTCCATGGTATCCAAGCACTCACAGAGCCACCATTTGAACCTCTGAAACAGACGTTAACTGTCATTCAAAGTGGTCTTCCTGATAGCTATCACTTTGGCCAGGAGGGTGTCGGAGCTGGCAGCCCTGTCCATCAGACAAGACTTGTGTGTTTTTCACATGGATAGGGTGTTCCTGCAGCTCGAATCGTCATTCATCCCAACGGTGAACTCTATTTTTCATTGCTCCCAAGAACTCATTCTGCCCAATTTCTGCCCAGACCCATCTCACCCCAGAGAATGCAAGTGACACACTCTTGATGTGCGTAGAGCACTACACATCTACATCCACAGAACCTCTCCTTTTCAGAGCACGGAAGCATTGTTTACCACTTTCCATCTAGAATCGTTAGGATGCAAAGCCTCGTCAGCAACCTTGGAGCGCTGGATCCAGGCATGTATCGTAAAAGCTTATTCTGTGCAATCACAGACTCCCCCAGCCCAGATCACTACCCATTCCACACAAAGCGCAGCAACGTCAGCAGCCTGGGCTACCCAGGCATCTTTGGAGGAAGAGTGCAGAGTTGCAACATGGACTTCACCTCCTCCCTTTATTCAGCATTACAAAATTGACCAGTATGCTTCGACCGAGGCCACATTTGGACGGCGGGTGCTACAACGGGTTGAGGAGAGTTGGGTTCTTTTGGCCCGGTCATCTTCATTCCACCCATAATAAGGGACAGCTTTGGTATGTCCCATGCATGGATGCTGTCTCTACCAACCATGGAGAATGGGTGTTGGCTTACCTGAGACATCCTTTCTCAGGACAGGTGGAGACAGCATCCAGCCCTGCCCTAATGTTTTTTTTCATTTGCCCGGTCTGGTATCAATAGAAGAGATTGCCTTATACGATTTACAGTTTCACACGTCAGTCTGTTATCGTATTCATCTTCGTCAAAAAGCTGGATATAGCTGCAGGAGAAGGTGTGTCTTAAAGATATCAGTCCTATTGGATAGTATATGAGTATTACCCAGGCATGGGTGCTGTCTCCACCTGTCCTGAGAAAGGGCATCTCAGGTAAGCCAACCCCCATTTTCAATCATAGATAACTAATAAATATCATATTAGATTGTTTCACTTGTTTTACATTTTAAAGTTAATTTCAATGCTATGGGGCAGAGACTGTTTTGGTGAAAGTTTTTCAAGGAAAAAGTAAAGGGATAGTTAGACCGAAAAATCAGGAGTGAAAAGAAGAAAGAAGATGGGACCCATTTTGAAATCTCTCTTTAGATTTTTGCATAATGTGCTAATAGCCACTGGGCTATTACCCCTAAATGATAATCCACCCAAAAGTTCAGTGAGAGATGATTATTCCATCAACATCAAATGCTATTTTCCAGACCCCTGCTCTGCATTAAACCTGGGAGCAATGTGGTAACCTAAAGATATCTGTTTAGAAAATATTGCTGATGTTTGACATTTTCTACAATTGATATCACCCTGTTTTGCCGTGGAACATTTTACTCACAAACATTTTGTCCTTGCTAAATAGGGAGGAATTGCTCTGGCAGAAATAGAATCAGGAGAGCAGAAAGTTAGGAAGCCAAGAAGGATATAAATTATAAACCAAGGTCTGTTAAACCAAAGCTTTACGGTAACATCTTGCACACTTGAAATATTTCTATTTATTAGCACAAGTCCCTTCCCTTTTTTCTCCTTCAGAATCCAAGGGCTGAAGGTTTTCATTTTTGAAGTATACTTTGATTTCTTTGCAAACATCAATGTGTATTTGATTGGTTGGCCCTAAACACAGAGGTCTGTCATTCATGTCTTGCTGTAAAATTCCCAGGGACATGGTGGGAACCAAGATGGATCACAGGTCTGTTCCAGCATGATTTTCTCTCTTTAAAATACTGGGGGCTGTGGGGGGAGGGGAATACAAGATTATATGTCCTGACCAGGGCATACTGGTGTAATCAAATAGCTCTTATTAATGAAAGTTTTATAGCATTCGTTCTATTTTTTCCTGGCTTGGGAAATCTTTGTAATAGTGAGACACATTTATTTATTTCCTACCATTAAGACTTGATTTTGTACCTGTAAAAAGGTAGGGCAGATGTATCATTGCTACATGATATAATGGTTTGTTTCTCACAGTCCTCTGTGCATTGAGTTGAGGTATAATCATTAGACATACATGTGCTCAAACTGACTCACGTGTAACCTTACTTTAAAAAAAAGATTTCATTCTTGCTTGCTTCGTCTTGGGAAGAGTTGCCAAAATCTGCACAGTCAAAATGGGCCAAATCAATTCAGAACATTACCATGTCCTATACAGTACAAAAAAATCTACAAGGGAGACCAGTCAAGTCATCTTGCCCCTTGGAGAGCACTTATGGAGATCATGCTAAGTAAGTCAGCTGAAACCCAAATGGGCCCAGTGAGTTAAGACTTCTCATTAATGTGGAAACAGACTGCCCAAAATCTTAGGAGAACTTCATCTCTTGTAAACAAAAATGTAGGATGTTTCCCTCCTCATCTTTTTAGCTAAATGAGTTTAGGTGCTGAATACAGACAACATTGATTTCCAAAGTTGATTCTGGAATGGGGCAATGATCACCTGTAGAAATGCCTAGAATCTGTGGCGTTAGTGGTCCGAGCTGATACAAGCAGTTTCTTAGGATCATCTACTTCAGTGAAAGGAATGTGGTGGCAGTATTCTTTTGCCCTTTTGATTTCTTTTTCTCCCATGTTTTTTAACAATCACACATTTTAAATTGAGCTGGAGAAATGGGATGGTTTTATCATATGGGAGTTGCAGGAAGGCAGTGGCCCAATTGGCAAGGTTCCCTGTTTTCCTGCTTATTTTGTAGATTTTAGTCCTGCCTTTTTGATCAACAATGTCCAAATCCACAGCAAGTCAAGCCAATAACATTTGTGCCTCCATTTGCTATGCAATATTGTAAAAATGACTGTTAAGACAAACAATGCTAACAGCCGGATATTATTTAAATGGTGCAAGGAAAGAAACAATCTGAGAATGTAATATAGATGAGAAGTATAGATGCAGTATAGATTAGCAACCTACAGACATGGTCTGAGCTGAATTATTTGGTAAAATAATTCAGTTGAAAAGACCCACACACATAAAGAAAAATCCTAAAGGAAGTGTAGAAATACAATATTATAATAAAAGTATTATACGGTAGCTACAGCATCAAGCCTTAACACTATCTTTTGGAGTGAGACGCTAGATTGTGTAAGTACAGCTTGCAATACAAGGAGATTGCAAAGGGATGTATTATAATGAATCCATGATATTGCTCTATATCTGCATGACTAAAGCTAACTTTTAGGGTGACTCAGCTTCAGGCTGACTCATTATAGTGTTTATTTTTGCTCTCAGCAGTTGTTCTGTGTATACTTTGCATATTTTTACTGCTAGTTTTCAGGAGGCTGTGAGTTCGATCCTAGGTAGAGGTAGATATTTCTCTCTCTGGGCACACTGAGAATATATCTGCTGAACAAAACTCCGTATTGGTGACAGGAAGGGCATCGGGCCATTAAAACGTTCTGCTAGCTCCATTCAGTTGCCCAGACTCCACCCCTCAAGTGATTATGGGGTTGTTAAAAGACAATGATTTTAATTGCTAGTTTCATGACATTTTTTTTCTGCTATTCTTACTAGTCTGTTTCCACTGAATTTTAAGTTTGTTAGCTATACACAGGAATTCTGGAAACTGAAGTCTACACATCTTGAAGCTGTTAAGGTTAAGAAACACTGCACTAGCCAATGCATCTATTCCAGTGGTGGGATTCAATTTTTTTTACTATTGGTTCTATGGGCGTGGCTTGATGGGTGTGGCATGACTTAGTGGGCGTGGCTTGGTGGGCATGGTAGGGGAAGGATACTGCAAAATCCCCATTTCCTCCCGATGGGTCCCAGCTGGGACTCGGGAGGCGCAGAATAGATGGGGGTGGGCCAGTCAGAGGTGGTATTTATCGGTTTTCCGAACTACTCAAAATTTCTGCTAACGTTTCTCCAGCACTGATCAGAACCTGCTGAATACCACCTCTGATCTATTCCGCAAAGTTGTCCTGAAAGTGAGAGACAAAACTCTGACTTCAGGAGACGATTCATGCTGTATTTTAATAAAATATTGATCTGTTTTCTTACTGAACAACCACTCCCTTGAAATGGGAGTGGATGTACCTGAGAATACACAAGTTAAGATGTTTTTCATGCACAGAAAAGTCCTTTCTTGAACTCAGGTTCTTCAAAAATCTTTATGCAGTGTACAGGTGAAACTCGAAAAATTAGAATATTGTGCAAAAATTCATTTATTTCAGTAATGCAACTTAAAAGGTGAAACTAATATATGATGTAAGACTCATTACATGCAAAGCAAGATAGTTCAAGCCGTGATTTGTCATAATTGTGATGATTACGGCGTACAGCTCACGAAAACCCCAAATCCACCATCTCAGAAAACTAGAATATTACATGCAATCCATAAAACAAGGATTCTGCATAAAACAATATCGGACCTCTGAAAAGTATAAGCATGCATATGTACTCAGTACTTGGTTTGGGCCCCTTTTGCAGCAATTACTGCCTCAATGCGGCATGGCATGGAAGCTATCAGCCTGTGGCACTGCTGAGGTGTTATGGGAGATCAGGATGCTTCAATAGCGGCCTTCAGCTCTTTTGCATTATTCGGACAAAGAACTCTTCTTCCCAACTGCATCTAAACAGAGATCAAGGGTGTTCTGTAAGGAGAACGAGGCAGACAGGACCTGAGGCAAGGCAGGTTGAAGTTAACACAACCTTTATTAACAGTATAACACAGCAAAATGTAAGGCAAACCTCGACCTGGCAAACAGCAGCATTTGACAGCTGACAGCCCTTTTTATACTAGAGCTGTCAGACGCTGAACCAATAGAATGGCTGTATTTTCCCCCCAGCTGGCTGCTTGCGTCTCAACCAATCAGGGGCTGGCTATGATAGTCAATCGTGTCGTAGCCTCGAGGACTTAACAACGGGTGTGGCAAGTGGGTTAACCAGTAATTAAGGCAGGTAATAACTAAAGCACTCTTAAATTCAAGAATAGATTAAACCGATCTCTCACCTTCCAAATCCTGTTCTTCCTGTCCTCTGATACAATTTCAGGCTTGTGATAGTTCTAAATTGCAGCGCATCACCCAGCTAGGCAGAATAATGGCTAATTAGTTAAATCTAGTTTCTACTTGTGACAGAAAGTGATACTAGGATGGTCCCAGACCTAAATCAAAACCATCAAAATTCAGTAAAGGCACCTCAGCTGCAGGAAGCAATCCAGACTTTTGTTCCTAGTTATGTCAGTAGGCAGATAATGCTCTAATTGTCCAAGGGAAGGACAGAGAACAAGACAAGATAATTATAGATCAAGCTATTGCTGAGGAAACCTGGCTTCTGAGTAATTTGAAAATTATCAGGCCCAAAAACCAAGAGAAGACACGTGGTGATTCTTCCAAGCAGATTTTTTTTTTAATCGGTCTACACCTATCAACAAAATCTTGGCAAACCGAAGCATCCTATTGTCTACCTCAAGCCTATAATCATAGAACTATTAGGGAGAGGCTGTCTTCACCCTCTTTCTCTCACATAAAACATCTAGACTGCGCTGCCTCTTATTCCTATGGAATCCACCCCCTCTCTCCTGGGAATCCATACAACTACCATGCATCACAAAAATGCTCAATGTCTAGTCTAAGCAATCAGGCAAATAAATCAAATGGAACTACCCATTAATTTTCAGAACTACCCATTAATTTTCATAATTTGGCAATCAGACAAAAAAATAACTCCCAATCCAATATTTTGCGGTGACATGTATCTACTGTGTCAGAATTTAGCTCAGAGTTATTCCATTCTTTTTGAATTGCAAGACTATAATACAATCCTATGGAGATTCTTAGTCATCTACGTAGGTCATGGTTGTCCCTAAGGTGCTTTTTCAAAAGACAACTGGACTTAGCCTTTGTGTGGCAGAACTGAAGAAGCTTCTTGGATGAAAAGCAAAGCATCTTCAAAGAAAAACAAAGAAAATCCAATTGCATTTTGAAAAAGCACCTTTGGGGACAATCCTATGACTGTGTGAAGCAGCAGTGGGGAAAAACTGAAAGGGGAAAACTTGATTCTGCCTCCTGTTTTTCTTCCAAGCTCATCTTTTTCCAAAATTGGTTTTTTAAAAATGACTTGTACTGCATCAGAATTACTTAAAAGAAAATATGGAGAGTTGGTGAAAGAGCACCTTAAGAACATTACGTACCCTAAGCATGTTTCTATTACAACTTTGACCCAGAGGGGAAAAAAATAAACCATCAACTGAGCTTATCTAGATTAATTCATTTCTGTTGGATGGAAATGGAATAATAGAAAGTAAATAATTCTACCAATTTATTTCAGATTGCAGCAGTATATAAATAAATCATCCCATAGAGGATGGAAAATGTCACATCTCCTTTGGTTCTATTCTACCATTATGTTGTTGCTAAGGTTAGGGAAAGATGAAATCACTAATACCATTTGATCTGAGATATAATCAGAATGACATATAACTTAAAAAGAAAGATTATGACACCTATTAGTTTCAAGGGGAGGGAATGCTTCAGAAGCAATTACTTAAGGGGTTTTGAAAAGTTGGTTCAAAGTGTCAGAAGAAGGAGTTGTTTTAGATGGGGTCAATTAATTTTCATTTGGTTAAAAAAGCAATAGGAGATAAATAATTTTGGAGAACATTGGTGCAGGATATGAATTGACTTTAAAATTAAATATGTACAACAACCAATTATGAGATAAGGGGAATGTCCAAAGCATCATCCATGGATTCCTTCTTTCACTATATCTTGTTCATCACTCTCCCATCTACACCTGGAAAAAATTGCTCTGTAATTTTCTCCTTAAAGTATATGCAGTTAGAAAAAATATGGAAGAAGCAATACAGAAATATAAGTGCTCTATGGACAGAAAGGCAGATGAGGAATAACAGTAAGAACAATGGGATGAATATATCTGGATTTTCCTGGAATTACCTCAGGGTTAAATGAGGGAAGAACCTGAAGGCAGGATAAGAAGTAATAGATAGAAACTAATCAAGAAGGGAGCCAACCTAGAACTAAGAAGAAATTTCCTGACAATTAATAAGTGGAATGAATTGCCCCCAGAAGTTGTTTGGTGCTCCAACACTGGTGTTTTTTAAGAAGAGATTGGACAGCTGATTAGCTGAAATGGTATAGGGTTTCCTGCTTGAGCAGGGGCTTGGACTAGAAGATCTCCAAGGTCCTTTCCAACTCTGTTATTCTGTTTTTATTATCGTCTCATCTGAAAGTGCTCAAGCTGATAAACAGCAGTGCATGCAAAATCCAGAAGTCACCTGCTTTTTACTTGAAATAGTGAGGATGTGAGTCTCAGGTGGTACATAGATTATTAGCAAAAACTGCAGCACTGTAGTTCTGCTGATGTTGTGAACTTAAGTATCTGTGGTTTACAAGATAGTGTGATGCACCTTCATGGGACAAATATTTCTCTCTGACACAAAGTAGAAAAGAGAGCTAATAATAGGAGTAAGAGTCAGCAGAGCAAAAAATGGCACTGCTGACCGAGCAAGTGCCTAATGACATAGATGAATGCTAAGCTCTCCTTTTCAGGAGAGGGGGCGGTCTAGAAATTCGAAGAAAATAATAAATAATAAATAAGAAGCAACAGCCATTTTTCTGACACATCTACCTCAGCACTTCCAAGTCCAAATCCCAAGATCAAGAGGAAGTTCAGGAGTTTTTTGTGTGGTTTTTGTTCGGTGTGGTGGTCAGGAAGTGGCATACAGAAAGCCATCTGTAGTAGATGCACCAACTTCTATCTGGGAAACTCTCTTTGTGTGGATGCACTGTCCATATCTTTTCAACACCTGTGTTGACTGGGAAGGTGTGGATGCTAAAGAACCAAGGAACTTCACGAGATGTTGGAAGGCAGAACTGGGCAAACTATGTGAACTGTCCTACTTTCTCTAAGTTATCTTGCTACCCTCAGGAGTCAAGGAAGGAGTTCTGTTGCCAGTATCGAAAAAAGATTCCACCGTCATTCTGCTTAGTCTCTCCATATAAGATTGGAGAAGAACATCAATGTATCTTTCATTTTTGGACAGCAAAGCTTCTTGAATCCAGCACATAAATACAAAAACATATTTTATTTCCAGGCTGGGGATATTCAAACCACGCATTAGAGTGGTCTTAAGTAAGACAGCCACCGTTTTATTAAGATTGTTAGTAAAGCACAAGTAGACCAATAAAGTAACTCAGTTGAAAAATGAGTATGGGGAAAGTAGTGATTTGGACATCGTTGTTGCTGCTTCAGGATTAGATGAGCAGGCCAGCTGTTAGACGAAGAACACTGATTGGCATTCCGATCAGTAAAAAAAATGGTAAACTATTATGAGGAGAGATTGGGCAATAGAAATGGTGCCTTGTGGAAGTGCTGGTTGTGAGAATAAGCAAGTCTGAAAGCAATTTATGACTGTTGCAAATGTCCCATGTACATGTCTCGATAATCATCATGTCTCGTGGCCTTTAGACCAGCTACCATTTGCATGCTTCAATGCCAGAGTTCCTGAGCCAAAATGACTGGAGGAGGAATTCTGGGAGTTGAAGTCCACAAGTCTTAAAGCTGTCAGGTTTGAAGACCCCTGGGGGTTTTTTCCCTAAAGCATTAGGGGTACAAGGGTCTTGTAACTTGACAGCTTTAAGACTTGCGTGCTTCAAATGCCAGACTTTGAGCCAATATTTTGGTTGCTAAGCAGGAGCGTTGTTAAGAGATACTGATATTATATAACACTTTGAATTAAGCGGGTACCTTGAAGAAACATAACTTTGAGTTTCAAATAATACTGATTTCATTGTTGTCTTAGGTGACATCTGTAAAAAAAATTCAGGTGCTCAGGCATGAAAATGTGCCGCTCAAACACTATACTTTTCTGCTCACATTGAAAAAAAATTAGAGGGAACATTGCTCTGGGTTCCTATGTCCATACAAGGCCGCATTTCCCTTATTGTTTCATTTCCCAAGCACATCTGCTGAAGATCACACAGAGAGTTGTGACTTTTTTATTCAAGGGGGAGAAAAGGGTCTTGGGGGGAAGGCAGCATCATTCATATTCAACTGAAGAAGAGCAGAAATCTCTTCTTCCCACTTTTACTCTCAGACGCAGCCATTAAGACTGTTTTGTATTTTAAAAGGCATGGAGAAAAGGCATCTTTCTGGTTTGACTGACGGTTTATTCTTGTCAATTCTGGTTTGTCACACAGTATGGAAATTGGAGTGGAAACATGTGCGGAAGTAGTAATTGAGACTTCTTTGCCATGAACTGCAATGGATAGTCCATAACTCTAGACTTTTTCCACTTTTGAACAAACCTTCCCCCTCTGGGGTACTTCCCCGTGGCTCAAGAAACTGTGACCCCTTGCAGCCTCCTGTTAAACAAACAGTTGTTAAGACTTCTCCCCCCCCCCCCATTTATACAAAGCTCAATAGCAGAACAGAGCAGGCTGTTGCTATTCTTTGGGGGAAATGAAAGATAAGGAACACTGTGTACACACAAGGAGGCTTTGTGAGCAGATATAGAGGAGCTGACACAGGCATCTCCCCACAGCTTGTAGGGGCAAGGTAGGCGGCTCCCTTTTCGCCTGGCACATTTTCGGTTCTGGGTTCCAGAAGAAAAGCAGATGAACAGGGCTGTTGGAAACATCTCCATCTTTGGATTGAAAGGCCATCAAATTCAGCCTTACCCTGACATGTCTTTTCAAGAAGTGCTGAATTACAGTTCCCATCATCTATGCAGCAGATGGAGATTGTAGCCTATTACATCTGGAGAACATCAGGCAGGGAGGGCTGATTTTATTATTCAGAATAACTGACCGGATACTTGGCTACAGTTCTCTCATCCTGTTCTGACCGAGGCTTCCCAAGAGCATGAAGCAAACTCCTGGTCCCGACAAAAAAAACTCTTTTATTAAATAACTATGAATTCTGCTCAGTCACATCCAGCAAAGTCTTTCAAGGGAGGATTTACAGTCACAGACCTTATCTGGCTTGGAGAGCTGCCAGGCCGATACCTGCAAAACTTGGCAAGGAGTCTCAGAGAGTCCCCAACCAATTAAATGAACTAATTGTCTCCTGCAAACTCCACTCCCCTTTGCTCCTCTTTTATTTCCTCTGGGAGGAGCCATTCATTGTCCACCTGTGGCCTTACTCCCAAGTTGACCCCTGTTCTTTAGCTATTCCCTTTGTCTGACAACTCTAGGCATGTGCACACTGGGAACAGCCTCCAGCTCTTCATCTGCCTCACTGATGTCTGACTCTGAAGGCAGCTGATAACTGGCATACGGCTCTGGCCCCATCTCTGCCTCTGACACAGAACCCTCATCAGAGCTTTCCCCAGACTCCAGGACTGGCCCATGTTCTTCCCCAACCTCCTCACTGTCCGAATCTGCTGCCAGCTCTGCTGGTGGGCCACAACACATCCTTATGGTTTTGCCCTCCCCTAACAAACTCTTGTTCTCCCACTCAAGTCTTTGTCTGTTCCTAGGACTTCTGCTCTCTCCTAGAGTTATCATCCTACAATTCTTCTATGCCACCTCTCCAAGTGTGAAAATGATATTGTCAAAGAAGAGAAATTATTTAAACTGACGAGGAGCTGTATTAACTGCACTTCAAAACCAATGTAGTTTTTTTCTTAGCCCTGATAGGTTTGAGTGCATTTCAAAGGCAAACAGTATATCTCTGAGCATCTGTTTATTAGTTTATGTGACCATATACGTCTTTGTGTGTGCCTCGGTAAAATAAAGGTCAAATCGTGCGTGAATACCAATAGCAAAAATTTAGAGAACCAACAAACATGTGTACAGTTCAAATGCCAGGGCAAATACTCTATTGTAGGTTATTGTTGTCTGTGTCCAGAAAACAACACAAATAGTATTGCATCCTTTCATTTTGGAATAATAATATATTCTTCTCCTTACAGCTGTTCTTATATCTGTATAAGACATAAAAATAAAATGTTAAATAATAAATATCGTTTATTATTAAATAATAAAATAACTACTACAACAACATCTTGTTCTTCACATGCTCTGCAGCTTTCTGAGGAGGGTGAAAATATTTTAAAACCATTTGTGCATCAATTTAAGAAAAAACTTTTGACTTCTGGTTCCGGCTGTGGATCGCGACGGGCATGCTTTGCTCGCCCTGCGTGCTCTTGGTGGGCTCCCCCCTGATCGGGGGGGCACAGGAAGCTTCGTAGGGGCCCCTGCCGAGGGGGCAGCTTAGCGGGGGACCCCCTGTGTCAGCGGTGGCCAGGGGGCTCCCTGCATCGCCCTAGGCACCGGGAGGCAAAAGGGGAGGCGCTTCTCTGCGTCTTCGCGTTGAGGCAGCTGGGCGAGACTGACAATTTGAAGGCTGCAGCTACAATGCGGTGAGATGGAAATTCCCCCCGTTCCCTTTTGTGACTGAAGGAAAAACAAAAAGACTGTCAGCTCTTTAGAAAAAACTTTCAACCCGTTCCTGGGAAGTGTGACTGGAGGGAGGGGGATTCCCCCCCCTTGGATAAGCGTCTCTAAACTGCTCTCTGCCCCCAGAGGAGGAGGAGGGGGGTGAGCTCTTGAATGAAGTCATGCTAATAGCAAACAGCAGATTAATTTTACTGCAATAGTGAAAATGAGGTGATGATCTGGTTTTTTTTGAAAACTTTGAAAACTTTTGGTTTGTTGCCTTCTGATCCCGGAGCTGGCAAGGCAAGATGGCACACTTCCGTTGTCTTCATTTACTTTGAAATTTGACTCCACCCACAGAAACTGCTGGCATTTTGTCTTTGTCTCCGTGACACTCAGAGATATCTCTTGTTATACTTTATCCTGGACTTGGAACAATGGATTTTATTGCCTGGACTTAGACTTTAGAAAAGGTCTTTATTTGTCTGGACTGCCTGCCTCGCGATCTCTCTCGGCTATCCACCTTTACAACTGTTTCTCCCCTGTATTAACACAGTCACTTCTGAGCTCTTCTTACTACAATGCCACCCAAAAGACCACCACCGGGGAAACCAGGTTTTGCTGGTTCTGCTCCAGCATCTTCAACGTCCAGCCCCAGTGGACAACAGACACTAACATCTTTGCTCCAGCCTAAGCCCTTGGAGGTGGACTTAACAGATGTTTCAACAACTCTTAAAGGGGCAGGAGGACTTGAAAAATCAACTGAAAGAAATGAACGAACAGCTCAGAGAGAACCAAAACCGAACGATTCAAAATTCATAGAGACTGGAACTTTTGGAGGAGGGGACGGCTGAGAAGAGGGGGGAGGTGAAGGGGGTCCAGAGAGGAAATCAAGAACTTGAGAACCACCAGATAAAAATGGAATTTGAAAGGATGTCTTTTTTCCTTAGATTTCAAAATGTAATTGAGGCTGATGATGAAAACCTGAGGGATATTATGACAAATTTACTGGCTAAATACATCAAAAAAGACAGACAACAGTTGGGGTGGGATATTGACCTGGTCTATAGAGTAAACTCAGCATATGCCAGAACACATAACGTTCCAAGGGAGGTCCACATTAAATTTCTCAGAAAGACTACAAGAGATGAGATTCTGAGTGCACAAAGTATTAAAATACGATAGAGAAATAGCCATTCTGAAACAAATCCCAAAGAAAGTTAGAGATAAAAGAAAAAATTATTCACTTCTAGCGAAGAAATTATACCAGAAAGGGGTGTGGTTCAGATGGCTTATGCCAGAAGGTATGCTAATATTCTGGGAGGACACGAGAGTTAGAATCAACACAACTATGGAGGCTGAGGCCTTCATGGAAAAAAACAAAGTCCTTCTAGATAAATCCGATGACACTACACGGGACAAACAGGACATGGGAGGTGCCGGAGCCTTGCTGGAGGGGGGAGAAGAGGCAACATCGAGAAAACTCAGATCACAAAAATGAACTAGAAAATCTGTTTGATATAAAATGATTGAAATTATTTGAAGATAAAAGGCTATATGCTGACAAAATACTATTAAGTAGTAACAATTTAATGTATTAATAAATGAAAGTTATGAGAATGGGGGGGAGGGCCATTTCCTGCATAATGTAGCTGTCAAAATTTGTAACTTTATCCACCATCCCTTTTCCTGATTATTTTTTGTAAAACCAATAAAAAATTTGTTTAAATTTTTTTTTAAGAAAAGACTTTTGAAATATGATCTGGATCAGTATTTTCCCAACTTAGCAACTTTAAGATGTGAGGATCTCAACACTCAGAATTGCCTAGCCAGCATGTCCACACATCGTATAGAACTGCCAAGTTTGAAAAACACTGATTTAGAACATTACAAACAAGTATCTCCCCAAATAATTAAGATTAAATGTCTTCCATAGTCTGCAACATGGACAGAAATGTGGGAGGGGTGGAGAGAGAGAAATGCATTGATTTAGCTTTCTAGTATTATGACTCCCAAACTGTGGCCAGGAAGGTTGAGAGTTCAACCCTAGGTAGCAGCTGATGTTTATTTTCTAGGGCACACAAATAAAATATCTGCTGTGAATTTCGCATAGGTGTAAGGGAAGGCATCTGGCCTGTAAACCAGGGGTGAAATCTAGCAGGTTCTGACAGATTCTGGAAAACCTGTAGCAAAAATTTTGAGTAGTTTGGAGAACTGGCAAATGCCAGCTCTGGCTGGCCCCAGAGTGGGGTGGGAATGGAGATCTTGCAGTATCCTTCCCCTGCCATGCCCACCAAGCCACGCCACATCCACCAAGCCTTGTCCACAGAACTGGTAGTAAACAAATGTGAATTTCACCACTTGAAATATATATGACTTGATGGCACATAATCAAACACTTTGCAGTAAATGCTGGTACCAAGCTTTTTAACAGATATATTTGTGTGTACAGAACATGTGCAAGCATGCGCCTAATTAGATTTATTCTTTATTGATTTTTTTTACAAAAATTCCAACCACATCTTGATCTTTGCATATTACTTCCCTTTTAACTCCTGTCTCCCTTCTCTGATTTTATGATTTCCTTAGTTTTGATCTTTAGATTGGAATTTCCTGAAGGCAAGGATTTATCTTCTTACATCCTATAAATTAAAGCATCATTCACACTGATTTGAAACAGTATACCACACAATAACTCAGATGGTAAAAATCTACGTAGAAGATTTTGTGATAATAAAAGCAGGATGTGGGGTGCTTTCTGTTATAGCATTTTTTCTTTCCATTTATTATTTTTAACCTAAAAAAATAAAAGCAAGGCAGGGAGCCTAACAGACATAAAGGCGGTGTGAATGCAACATTGAGGATTCAGGCTTTAAAATGTGGAAGCAAGAGGTTGGTTCACAACAAGGGATCTCACTATTAGCCCATCTGTCTTCAGTGAATATGCCTGAAAAGGACTATGATGTACCACAGTAGGAGACTTCTCACATTATCAACAGTGATATCATGTTAGCACAATCTAAACTGCATGTAAATACTTTTGGATCTAAACAAGATTACTTGCCAGCAACAAATTTTAAAAGTCACTGCATTGGCCTTCATTATGTCAGTGCAGCTATAAATTAACTTGGAAATAGCAGAAATTAAATATCCATCGCCATCAAATTAAAATTAAAGCAACTCTTTCTCTCCAGTTCACTCACAGTCTATTTTGCTAATTCTTTAATGAGAAGCAACATAAAAGTACCTTGTGACGCTTGATTAATGTCTTCGTTCATCAGTGACTTGTACTGTTCTCTGCTCTCTACATGTTTCTTCCCAATTCCAAGTGCCTAAGGCTGGTTGACATCCAAGCTGAAATCGTAAATATATTATGTAAATTACTATTGGATTTTTTTTATTGTAAATACACGTATTCATTTGACTTATGACCACAACTGAGCCCAAAATACCCATTGTTAATATGAGACATTTGTTAAATTAGTTTTGCCCTGTTTTACAACCTTCCTTGCCACAGTTGTTAAGTGAATCACTACACCTGTTAAATTAGTAATATAGTTGTTAAGTGAACCTGGCTTCCCCATTGACTTTGCTTGTTAATAGAAGGTTGCAAAAGCTGATTGATCACATGACTCTCAGACACTACAACAGTCATAAATATGAATCAGTTGCCAAGCATCTGAATTTTGATCATGTGACCATGCTGTAACAGTTGTAAGTATGAAAAATGGTCATAAGTCACTTTTTTGAGTGATGTCGTAACTTTGAATGTTCACTAAACAAACTGTTGTAAATTGTGGACTACCTGTAGATATTTTACCCAGAGACCAGAACAAGATGATCTATTTTTCATCATTGTTTTATATTTTGGTTTGAATGTATTTTCCCCCCACAAGGCAAGTGAATAAGGCAAAAGAGTCCTGGTACAGCATTTTATTTGGATCCAAAATCAGGAAGTACTATAAGAAAGCTCTTTATGTTGCAATGTATCACAACAGAACCTTTACAGTTTGCCAGTTTTTCTTTACTATACCTTATACCCAGTGGTGGGTTTCGAAAAATTTTGGAACCTCTTCTGTAGGTGTGGCCTGCTTTGTGGGAGTGGCTTGCCGCCCATGTGACTGGGTGGGAGTGGCTTGTCACCCATGTGACCGGGTGGGAGTGGCCAAGATGATGTCACTGAATTCTTTGCCCCAATGGATAAACTACAATAAGATTAAAATAAGAACACAAAACAATAAAAGAGCTACTTACAGAAGGAAGATGACTGTCCTTGCCAGTCACTGACTCCAATGAATGGCCTGCACAAAGAAGAGACACAGAAAGGAGGACTTTAATTGCTTGCACTACAATATTAAGGATGAAACAAGCACACAAAGCAATAAAACAACTACTTACATAGGAAAGATGACTGTCCTAGCGGTCATAATCTGTTGCCTCTTCATCCTGTTAAATAATACTAATTGCAGAAGAAATAAAACAATATTGGACTCAATTGTGGTTGTAAGCTGAGGACTACACTACAGGTAACAGAAGGGACCTTTGTTTTCACCCAACAATGTACATTCTTTTCAGGAAGGATGTCCCCCAACATACAGGAAATATATAGTCTTTCATTCAAGAAGTTAGATCACGAATGAATGTCATAGGTAGATTCACAGAGCAATACAGATTTTTTTTTCTTGAAATTTAGTTCTCAGTTCAAAAAACAGGAATATATGAATTAGGTTCAGTACTTAGGTCGGTCCAAGTAGCTATTCAAGAGTTAGTGGTTAGAAGCAATGGTAAAGCAAGATATGGATTTAAAACCAGAAATATTTTGTTGGCTATTTGAAAGGGAATACAATACATATTTAATTTTACACATGTTAGCAGCTGCTGGAATTGTGTTTGCACAACAGTGGAAACACAGAGATATGAAAATGAATAAATATTAGAATGTGCAGGAATAAATAAATTGACAATTAAAATTAAGAATGCTTTGAATACTTTTTCACGTGGGATTTGTTTTAGCAATTGCTAACTAACAGAAACAGAAATTAGAAATCTAAAAGTATGAAAGAAAACATCAATTATGTAAGGAAAGGTCACTAAAATGTATAAGGAAATATTATTAGTACTTGATCATTATTAATGTGTAGATAACTGCGGGACATTACACACCCACAAACTATGACAGTGCCCAAAAAACACCAAAAAATTACAATTTCCCCCCCAAAAGACTGCAGATGAAACCAGTTTTTTTCCCTAACCCTAAGGACAGGAAAGACAAAGCCACTGGAATAAAAATCATCAAGGCATTGTGGGAAATTATAAAGGACAGTGCCAGGAAGCTCACAGAACCAGAAACCACCTCACAATTACCTAAACAACCAGGTAGCACACAGAAACACACAAAATCTGGCAACTTGCCTTGCACCAACCTGCCCTGCCCTTAGAAAAGCAGCCACTTTAAGGCACATAAACCATGCCACACTTAAAAGCAACATATTGCATCACAAATAAACCATTCGTGAAAAGGAATAATATTTCTGAAGGCCTTCCCTTGCAAAAGCCGTGAGCTGGCGTAAGCTAGCCTCCCGCCGCCCCAGCCACCCCTCCTCATGCTTAATTGCTTACCTGAGGGAAGCAGCAAGCTGCTGGAAGGCAAAGCAAAAGAAAACAAAATGAAGGGAGTACCCGCTGCGCTTTTAAACGGATGTTAGAGGCAGGCGGGGCGACTCTAGCCCACTCACTGATTGACTGAACTCCAGCCAATCAGTGAGCGGCAGGCTGGGCTAGTTTAGTTCAGACAGGCGGGGGAGTAAGCGAGCTGCGACGGAACAGGCAGGGTGAGCAAGCGACAGGGCCAGGGCAGTCATTCCGGAACTTACTTCCAGGTCCACCGGTGAAACCTCTTCTAACCGGTTCGGTTGATTTGACAAACCGATTCTAGTAAACTGGTGCGAACCGGTAGGAACCCACCTCTGATACTGCCCCATAGTGCTTTACAGCACTCCCTGGGCAGATTACAATATCAGCATATTGCCCCCAACAATCTGGGTGCTCATTTTTCAAACCTCAGACAGATAGAAGGCTGAGCAAACCTTAAACTCCATCAGGGTCAAACTCCACTCCAGGCAGAGTTTGCCTGCAATACTGCATTGTAATCATTTTACCACCAAGCCTTACATGGCCGAAGACCAGGCCATTTGCCATCACAATCTTTGCCATCTGAAGCTTTTGGTTATTCTTCAAGGGAAACTGCACACAGAGCGCATTAGAACTGCCTTCTTAGGGTTGCAAAGAGAAAGCAAGGAAATAACACAATGGGGCTTTTCTGGACAGTCAGTCCAATTGAGAACTTGCCTTGTAGGTGTTTTAAAAACCTTGTACCAGGGACAATAACCTTGTGGATAGGGAATACAGATGATGATGATGACAGCAATTATGATTTTATTATTTTCTCCATTGAGGGAATGCTAGAGAGACTGTTCAGTGATGCCATGGCATCACTTGAGAAGCCAAAGCTGGACTTTCAACACATTCTATCCCTTCTCAGGGTTTGTGTGTGTGTGTGTGTGTGTGTGTAGAATATGCTTTAAAGGCATTGCAAGAAAATGGATAGCAATCATGACACTATTATTCAGCATTCTGCAGCTGCATTTGGACAGAACAATCCTAAGGAGTCAAAATTGGGCTACGGAGCTGCATATGGTATGAGAGCCATAAACTGCCTATGGTTACCCTACAAGGAAGTGTAGGTGATATAAAGGCTTTGCTTTCTCTGACTACTCTCACTTTCTGGACAAAAGAGGTCCTAGTTGGATGGCCAAATGTTGCTCAAGAGATTTCTGTGATGAAGAGAGCACTAAGTTGAGTGACTCAGGGTTTGCTGCTACTGCTTTCAATGTATTAGGATGAAGAAAATGCATCACATGTTCTCTTAACTTCTAAAGAAAATCTGAATTGACCACGAAAATGAACTTCCTTTATTTTAAAATATATTTCTCTTCTGTTCTATTTAGCTTCCTTCAGGCTATCTAGAATTCAATAGGAAATTATCTGTCTTTGGAACGCCACCACCAAGGAAATAAACAAACACGTCGTACATTTTTAAAGCCAATCATTGAGAATAAGATACCTAAATGTGACTTTGGGGGCAATCTGATGTAAAGGCAACTGAGATGTAGACAGGTAGGGGTGCAGATTGCAGTTTAAAACTAATGCAGCTCAGGAGAATCTTGGCAGCCGGTTCCATAAATCAGGGATTTCCAGGCAGCTTTTGACTTGTGGACTTTAACTCCCAGAATTCCCCAACCAGTGCTGGCTGGGGAATTCTGGGAAATGAAGTCCACTAGTCTTAAAGCTGCCAAATTTGGAGACCTCTGATCTATAGATATTAATACTGGCTGCATATGCGGTTGCCTTCCAAAATCTATTATATTATTTGCTTTGTCCAACGGGATGGCAATGCTATATCTTGACTAGCTTATTGTAAAAAAAAAAAAAAGCATCTTTTTTTCCCCATTCTTATGCGGGCATGTCTTCAAAACAATGGAATGGTCTGTGATGGCCCGAAATGAAGTTCTGCAGATCTCCATTGTGAAGCTCACAAAAGGGGTCTTATAGTTAGCCTTTTCTCTTTTGAGAAAAAAAAATACAATGGGGAGGGAGGGAAATCTCTGGAAAATGAATTTAGTCTTTACTATCTTGCCTCTTGTACAACCCAAATTGAAATAATTGTTCAAATTAAACACTGAGGTCCCCTGGGAGACAAACATAATCTCACACTTTAGGAAATTGGAGCATTTGGGCGTGGGTTTGTGCCTATGGACACACACATATTTTCTTACTTTCAAGGACTGCAGGTTACATCTGTTACGTTTTGACAAGGGGTGAAAAGAATCAACAGCAGTCAAAACATAATTCTTTTTGCAGAAAAAAAAATTCTCCCTTTTATTTCTACTTTCCTTTGGACAAAATTAAGCAAAATTAAATGCTATAATTGCTTGCAGCGGGTGGTCCACACATTTTCTTTTAACTAGAAAAAGGATCTGAATTGAACTGTTAATTGATATCAAAATACCTTAATGTTAGTTGGGAATTTGTTTTATATGCACAGCTACAATTTCTTGCCGAGGGCCACCAGGTTTAGAATGAAAAACTTCAAAAATATGGAGCATATTAATAGAAAATTGAGGGAAGGACAGAGAAAGAAAATTACCCAGCAAGCAGCTGCTTGTAGAGAATGTAAGGCCATTGGGCATCCTCCTTGATGCCCGGCTGTCAATGGAGGACCATGTGGCAGCCGTGGCAAGGGGGGCGTTCCACCAGGTTCGCCTGGTGCGCCAATTGCGCCCCCTACTGGACCGGAGTGCCCTGCGCACGGTCACTCATGCGCTGGTGACGTCTCGCCTGGACTACTGCAATGCCCTCTACATGGGGCTTCCCTTGGGACGCATCCGGAGACTGCAGCTAGTTCAGAACGCAGCCGCGCGGGTTATTATGGGGAGTACACGTTACTCCCACGTAACACCTCTCCTGCGCGAGCTGCACTGGCTACCTGTGGCCTTTCGGGTGCGTTTCAAGGTATTGATCACCATCTTTAAAGCGCTCCATGGCATAGGACCTAGTTATCTGCAGGATCGCATCCTACCACACACGTCCCTGCGACCTATTCGTTCACACAGGGAGGGGCTCCTCCTGGTGCCGTCCGCTAGGCAATGCCAGCGGGCGACACCTAGGAGTAGGTCCTTCTCTGTGATGGGCCCAACCCTCTGGAATGACCTCCCCCCAGACATTTGAACTACCACCGACCTCCATTCCTTCCGTCAAAAGTTAAAGACTCACCTATTTCAATCAGCTGGCCTGGCACTTTCTTAGTTTTTACCTCCCGGGGATTTATTTTATTTTAATTGGGTTTGGGGTTTTAATTGGGATGTTTTTAGGGTAGAATATATTTATTTCTTGTACAGCCTATCTCCCCTCCAAATGTATTTAAATGTATTTTATTGTTATGACTGTATTTTATTTGCATCGACTGTACACCGCCCCGAGTCCCTTTTTGGGAGAGGGGGCGGTCTAAAAATCTAAGAAATAAATAAATAAAATAAATAAACATTGTAACATAATTCAGTGCCAATTTCAAGTATTCAGGTATATACAATAGTAGAGTTGGAAGGGACCTTGGAGGTCTTCTAGTCCAACCCCCTGCCTAGGCAGGAAACCCTATACCGTTTCAGACAAATAGCTATCCAACATCTTCTTAAAGACTTCCAGTGTTGGGGCATTCACAACTTCAGGAGGCAAGCTGTTCCACTGATTAATTGTTCTAACTGTCAGGAAATTTCTCCTCAGTTCTAAGTTGCTTCTCTCCTTGATTAGTTTCCACCCATTGCTTCTTGTTCTACCCTCAGGTGCCTTGGAGAATAGTTTGACTCCCTCTTCTTTGTGGCAACCCCTGAGATATTGGAACAATGCTATTATGTCTCCCCTAGTCCTTCTTTCTCTTAAGCTAAACATACCCAGTTCCTGCAACCGTTCTTCATATGTTTTAGTCTCCAGTCCCCTAGTCATCTTTGTTGCTCTTCTCTGCACTCTTTCTCGAATCTCCACATCTTTTTTACATCGTGGCGACCAGAACTGAATGCAGTATTCCAAGTGTGGCCTTACCAAGGCATTATAAAGTGGTATTAACACTTCACGTGATCTTGATTCTATCCCTCTGTTGATGCAGCCTAGGACTGTGTTGGCTTTTTTGGCAGCTGCTGCACACTGCTGGCTCATATTTAAATGGTTGTCCACTAGGACTCCAAGATCCCTTTCACAGTTACTACTACTGAGCAAGGTACCACCTATACTGTACCTGTGCATTCCATTTTTGTTGCCTAAATGTAGAACCTTACCCTTTACACCATTGAATTTCATTTTATTAGATAGTGCCCAATGTTCAAGTTTGTCAAGATCCTTCTATATCTTAAGCCTATCTTCTGGAGTGTTGGCTATTCCTGCCAGCTTGGAGTCATCTGCAAATTTGATGAGTTCCCCATTTATTCCCTCATCCAAATCATTGATGAAGATGTTGAAGAGTACCGGGCCTGAAACAGAGCCTTGAGGTACTCCACTGCATACTTCCCTCCATGTAGATGCAGTTCCATTGAGGACTACACGTTGAGTGCGGTTGGTCTTATGCACAATTAAGTTCCTTTTCTAAATAATTCTTCTGATGTTTAGAAAAATGATTCCTCTGCCCCTTGTATTAGTTTGTCTCCCAATTTCAGTTCTTGTTGGTAACGTAGAAAAGCAGACATAGACAGGAGTAAGATTGTCATGGGAAGGCACCTTGAGTATCTCCCCAATGTTTCCTTTTATTGTCAAGCTTCTCAGAATAGCAAAAGCTCATTGGACAGAAAATACACTTGGCAACTATTGATTGGTTTACAGATGCATGCTTTTCCTCATGGACACCTCATGGACACCTCATGAAGATGATACGTGACCCTTATGTAATGATTGACTGCTGCATGGAATGTGTCTACGTGTAAATTCCAATGTACCTTCTTGTAAGCAAAAAGGATTAAGAGAAAGGAATGTGGACTTTGACTGATTTAATCAATGTGGTTTGCCAGCTATTGATTAACCAATTAACTCCACAAGTTCTCTTTAACATTTTTAATTATTTTTTTAAAAACCCTAATCTTATATAATTATAGACCAGAAAGTTTATTTATTCACTATGTGTACTACAGTCCATTTCATAATGAAAGCAATACATTTTTTAGCCTTTAAGGTACTGCTGGATATGTGTTATTTTTAATACAACATTCTATTGGGGGTGCCTCATTAGAATCTTGTTGCTGAGGTAATATCTTCCACTGTTAATATTTACAAGATATTGCATTGCTTATGTACTTTTAAAACTACATTAAATGCTAGAAGGAGATGAAAATAGCTTGATAGGAATAATAGTTCACAATATCTGGGTCCAATAGCCCGAGACATGCAACCATTTATTGACCATTCAAATTTACAATGGCACTGAAAAAAAGTGACTTATAATTGCTTTTCACACCTATGACCGTTGCAGCATGCCCAATTGCCCATGGTCAAATCATTAAAATTCAGACGCTTGGCAACTGGCATGAATTTATGACTGCTGCAATGTCCCGGAGTCATGTGTTCACCTTTTGCAAACCTTCTGACAAACAAAGTGAATTGAGAAGTCATTTAATAACTATGTTACCAACTTAATAACTGCAGGGATTCATTTAACGAGTGTGGCAAGAAGGGTACTAAAATGGAGCAAAACTTACTTAACCACCATCTTGCTTAGCAGTGGAAATTTGGACTCAATCGTGGTTGTAAGTAAAGGACTACCTGAGATGTTTGTATCTTAAGGATCATCTTTTGCCCCAAGAACCCACCTGAAGTTAAGATAAGCTTCAGAGATCAATTTGATAGAAATTTGTATAGTGATCACTTAAGGTCATTTCTTCTTGGTGGTAACAACAAAATTAGCAAAGTTGTTTTTCTGGGAGTTCCAAAAAGCTCACTTGAGTTTTCATCTTAGGTATGTTTCAATGACTTTCCTATTCCAAAAGGTTTCAGCTTTGGCCTCCACTTATGTTACTACTTTATTATTTGTGATTGGAGCCAAATAAGAGATTATAGACAGTATGCACAAATAAAGTTGTACACCTTATCTACTTGTGTCCAACTTCCTTTCTCATGGAAAGGAATACTTTGTTGGCCAAGTGTAATTGGACACACAAGGAATTTGTCTCCAGTGCATATGCTCTCAGTGGACAGAATTCCAATAGACTGAATTGGGATATTTTCATTGGGTTCTGCCTAAATGCAATGTTGTATATAATGCAAGAAATGTTCTCTTCATACAAAACCTAATTTCCATAGATTCCTTTGCATGTGTCAAATGGAATGCCTAAATAAGTTTGACTGGATAGTCTATTAACAGCTGACAAAAGGGGCATGTCTCTCAAAAAGCTTGCAGAAAATAACAGCAGTGCCTACAGCAACCAAATGATGCCCATTCCATTCCATTGAAAAACATTGTTGATATATGAATTATAATTAAGGGAGAGACTAACTTCTAGGACAGAGTTACTAATAGCTGGGGTTTTATGCAATTTTGCCTGTACTATTAGGTATCTGCAAGTATTTTCACCTAACACAATTTTTGCTGAACCAAGGAGAGGCTAATTTTTAGTGTGGAATAATCCTCGGTCCAAACAAAATTCCTGTCTAGGCTCACTGGAACTTGGCAACTGCCTTATGGGTCTCAAAAAGCCTGCTGCCCATAACTTAAAGATGAGTCCGTAGCAATCCCTTCTCAACGGATCCTTGAGCTTAAACAACGCTGCCCAATTGATTCAGAAGGAACTGGCACAGGCAGGGGACTCATCACATATTCGGAGCACAGCTCAGGTAAGAAATTATCTGCATGACATATCCGCAGCTTTGCTCAAGTCCTTTGTAGCAGAGCTCAGTTGAAGCTAACCATGCCTGTTGGGTGATTTACGAATGTTAAAAAGGAAGTGAAGGAGCGTGGCATTCTCCTTCTCATACAGATTAGAAGGCTGAGCTGCGTGCACCCAGGCGCCAAGCCAAGTTCTGTTTCCTCCAGCCAATCAGGTGGTTTCCTTGCCCCGAGTTGCTGGGTAGCGCTAAGCCTTCAAACACTGAATAATTTGGACCAAGCAATAACAAGTACAACAAAAACAGGTTGTCGATACTGTAGGCTCTCTCTTCCTCGGTTGAGATTTTAAATGCCTTCTTTCTCTTTTGGCAAATGGCGGGAGGGGGGGGGAGGAAACCACTTGCATTGGGAATGGAATGAAAAGAGGAGAAGGGCTTAGGAGAAGGAAAGTTAAAGGAAACAAACCTTGATTTGTTTGTGCATTTTGCAGTAGCCTGGGAGGACTTTTAATTGGAAATGTTAATGAGACACAGGAGTGGAGGGGGAAATTAAAGGATTTTGAAAAAAAAGATTCCCTCTTTCTTAGAATTACAGGAAGCTCTGTTGGAGCTGCAGCTGTTCTTATGACTAGTAGCATTATTTATCAAAACTTGCTAAATAAAACTAGCCCTTAACACCAGCAGAAAGAATCTTGTGAAGCCTTTACATTTGTCATACCAGGTAATCCTTTCCCTAATCAGTTGGAAACCTTATATGTGGCACGGACTCCCAGCCTTTCTGAACAGAGCCTTCTTCCCCTTTGATGCTATCCAAGACCAAGAAATCCCATAAGGTTATCACTTCTGGGCATGCATATTTTATGATATATTTTTAAGAGAAAAAATATCTCCACCTTTTGAAATTCTGCTCATTAGAAACTATTAAGTGTGACTGGAGGTTAGCATTCTTAGTTATAACTGAATACATGCTAATGATCAAATGGTAGAGAAGAAATGGAGGCTTGTTAGCTTTGCAGTACACATCCAGCATGGAAAAAATAAAAAGCAGGGCCATGTATTATCCTCATCTTTCCTATTACATGCTCCTATTGGTATCTTATGACTATTACTCTGTTGGTTATATCTTATGATTTATCACTTTGTTGCTTATATGTACACTGAGAGCTTATGAACTGGAGACCTGTTCTGTTCCATTCCGTTCCATTTTCTAATTAGGAAATAGCAATAGGTCTAGAATTCTATTTGAATGAAAAAAATCTGTAACTGCCTATAAAAAAACCCGAAGTTGTTCTAAAAAGCAAAAAAAAAAAAACACCTTCCAGAAAATAAGAACATGTCACCACTGTGCCACATCTCACTCTTACAAAGAAATCTGTATGCATTACATCCCCATGAATGCTAATGAATTTTATTTAGATTTGTGAGGTGGGGAGGAAGGAGTTAATTATTTCCACTTTTGAGTATTTTCCAATGCAAACTGGAGTCTCCTGCCTCCAATAAAACTATTAAACCATAGGGAAAACAATTGTGGTTTTGTTATGTCTTCTTTGCATCATGTACACAGAACAGGCTGTAATCTGTGACTACAACTTTAATAAAACATAATTGCATATTATAGAACAGGCATTGTTTAAAGGGGAAGATGCCATTTTATGTGAAATTGGAACCACTACTTGTTCCTTTTACAAAAATGTGGCACAGAATGAACTTATTTTATTTCTCACTGTTTCTTTGTATCCAGGAAAGCTTCACCTATTAAATTGCTGATGTAAAGGCCTGCAAACAAGACCTATAAAATGAAGACTATAGCCACGAGTATAACGTTAATCTGAAAGAAAGAATTCACACATCACCCAAAACCAAGGTTATTATGTTTTATTCAATAGGTTCCATGCAATTTGATAAGCCATAAACCATAGTCCACAAGCCACAAATGAATGGTGTTAGGACTTAATATTTTCTGCCATCACAGCTGAATTCTTGCATGTAGTTCAATTCATATTGGTCAAATTCACGTATTAGTATTTGCTTGTTGAAACGTGTTACGGTGTTCACACATCACTATAAGCCATGGATTATACAAATGGCAAGGTCCATGATATACTATGATACAAACTATGGTGAATTTCACTAGAACTGGACAACAGGAATTATTTCAATCATTTTCACATCAACTATTTTATTCACATCCTTCACCTTTTAACAGTCACTACTGTTCAAATAGAGTCACTCACCTTTCTCTTACAATTGCCACAGATATGTTGGAACTATAATTGTTGAAATTGCCAACTGTCATGACTAAGAATTCTAGCAACTGTAATTCCAATAAGAAACATCTGAGGCAACCATAATGAATTTTTAAAAATGATGGCAAGCATGCAGCAATCTTATACTACAAATACTGACCTTATAAACGTATGTCCTGATGTCGGATACAAGTATACACAGATAGATCATGGAATTTGCATCATGGCACTTATTTTTTTTCACTCCCCCACCCCTGCCAGTTGCAGACATTAAAGTTGGCATAATGGAACAGCTCAAGTACTCAGTTTTAATGAAGTGATTAATTTACTTATTATAATTCTTAAACTTATCTTATGTCTTATTCGTGCTTCATGTTTCCATGTAATGAAATGGATATACTGTATTTAGTCATTATGCAATATAATGATGCATTGTGTTTGCAATTTACATAAGGATGATAACTTAACACACGTAGGAGTACTGTTTCACATGCCCAAATCACAAATCAGTTGTTTATACGAGGAAAGACATGGTAAATCCCAGCACAATGGAATAATTGATGCAGAGAAATGTTTTCTACTAAAATAATAAGGTTTTCCAGCAGGGAAATATGAAGTTGTCCTGATAGGAAAATGACAACTAGAAATGCACTGGCTCCCTGTAGTCTTTCGGGTGCGTTTCAAGGTGTTGATCACTATCTTTAAAGCGCTCCATGGCATAGGACCTAGCTACTTGCGGGATCGTATCCTGCCCCATACATCCCTGCGACCAATTCGCTCTCACAGGGAGGGACTTCTCCAGGTGCCGTCCACCAAGCAATGCCAGAGGGCGGCGCCGAGGGGCAGGGCCTTCTCTGTGATGGGCCCAGCCCTCTGGAATGACCTCCCCCCCCCCCGACATCAGGACAGCAACCGATCTCCGCTCCTTCCACACGAAACTCAAGACCCACCTGTTCCAACTAGCTGGCCTGGCTTGAATTATAGCTATTTTCTAATCCCTCTGGATAAAATTTTAAATTAAGTTTGACTCTGGGTATTTTAATTGTTTTTAATTGCATTTTGCTGTTTTTAATTAATTGATTATTTATTTATTATGTGTTGTACATTGCTTTTTATATCTCCTCCTTGTTATTTATTTGTTGTGTAATAAATTGTACGCCGCCGCGAGTCCTTTGGTGGAGAGGGTGCGGCATATAAATTAGATTAATAAATAATAAATAAATAAATTCCGTAGCATCTTTCATGAAGGTACATAGCTTTTTTAAAAAAATTAACCTGGTATAACTGAGTTGCAATTCTAGCTCATCACTTTTATGTCTGTTGGTTTATTCTGAGCCAAGTAACCTGAAATAACTTAGAATATCTGAAAATGGGAGCTTCGTTTAAATATGGTATCAGACATCTTTTAAAAACAAACCTTTATTGTCTGTGTGCTGTTCCATGTGGCAGGCCTCTCATTTAAATTAAGTCACTTAGCCTACATTTGTAAGCACGCATGCATGAAAATTGTAATCCGGGTGAGTACAGCATTAACTTTCTTAATGACTTTCATCTAATTGATCATTATTTTCCCATACAAATATAAAATCCAAGGAGGAAGCAATATTTAAATATAACAGAAAAAGACACTGAACTAAAGAAATCCTTTTTGCAGTAGAACAGATTTCATTGCTCATTTCAATGATGCCTTTAAGGGAGAAGAATTCAGAGCAGAAACTCAGCACTGGCTTACTACGCTGTGAAACTACCGGTATATACATTTAGCATCTAAAGAGCATCTTTCCTCAAAAAAACCCTCTTCGTGTCCAAATTTTATAATTACTTGTTCAAATAAAATCAAAGGTAACCTGTTGTTTGGATCTGTGATTGACTTGATCTTTCAAGCGGAGGGAGAGCAGATTAGCTAGGCAGGAATGGTGGAATACAACCTCTATTGCCAATTGGGGCAGATTCATATATGAGGAACAGATTCTTAAGGAATCCTCTCCAGGGATCATGCAGAATAGCCTTCTTCAATTTGAATCTGATTCAATCTGATCTGTGGGCTGCCATCATCCCTTTGCACCAGTGGTGGGTTCCGGATCCCCTTTCAACCGATACGGTAAAACAGAGCCTGACGTCCCCCACATGCACACGGGCAGCACACGTGCACAGCATGCGCATGCGTCCTTACCTCCACGACACTTCCACGATACCTCCGCGACACTCCAGCCGCTCAGTGGAGCATCATGCAGGCACCGTATGCTCCCTGTGTGTACGCGGAAGCACCAAAGAGCTCAAATACAGGTAAGGAGCTCAGGTGAGTGGTTGGGCCCTTCAGAGCACCATATCGGAACGATAGCTGGTGTTCCCAGCAGGCACCGGTACCCCCATACCGGGGCGTACCACCTGCAACCCACCACTGCTTTGCACTGGCCCCATGGGTGACATGATAGCAGTCTTCCAATATCTGAAGGGTTACCACAAAGAAGCGGGAGTCAATCTATTATCCAAAGCACCTGAAGGCAGGACAAGAAGCAATGCGTGGAAACTAATCAAGAAGAAAACCAACATAAAACTAAGGAGAAATTTCCTGGCAGTTAAAGCAATTAAGCAGTGGAATGACTTGCCTCCAGAAGTTCCTACACAGAGGTTCTTAAGAAGAGATGGGACAGCCATTTGCCTGCAATAGTATAGGGTTTCCTGCTTGAGCAGGGGGTTGGACTAGAAGACCTTCCAAGGTCCCTACCAACTCTGTTATTCTTCAGTCTCATAGTGTAACGTGGCTCTGGGAAATGATAGGTAGTGTAGCAGGTAGCAAGAGGGAAAAGGAGTAGCAACTGCTTACTGTAAATAGGTGGCAACTCTGTGGATCATTCCCTGGGTATTATATACTCCATATCACATTTCACTAAAGCAAAGAGGTCAAGGGGAAAATAATCTTCAAGGCCTGCTTCTAAGCAAGCTTATTTTAAGACCAGGAAGGGATACATATACTTGTCTGTTAGAATGAGAGAGGACTAGCTTTCTAAACCCACACAACTCTTGCATTTAACAATCTGAGACTTGAGATGTTAGGCAACGCGAACATTCATCTTTAACTTTTATTAAGTATTGGTGAAGACGTGTGTTCAAATAATGGGCTCCGGGTTTCAAAATTTAACTATATTGGCTGAGCATCGAGAGAGACAGATGCATAATTGTCATTCATCAGCTTTGCCTTCATGTTGTGCAATAAACCACATACTAAGTGATATGAAACCTTTTAAATAGTCTCTTGTTGTGGCTTTTTAAATAACTAGATATACAAAGCATCCGCCAATGAAGTTTTTCCTGGGGTCATGAAGTAAGCCATTCCCAAAACTTGATCACTGAAGTCTGGTTGCTATCCTAGTCACAAGAACAGTCGTGTGAGGTTGGAGATGACAAAATCCAGACTCCTAAAAATGTGTCTTTTTCTTTTCCAGTTGCACAGCGCTCTATATTTAGACCCTAACTACACTCATTGACTCATAGGCGGATTTGGCCCTATGAGTAGGCCCTAAAAATTAAATGAAAAGAAGGACTGTATTGAAAAAAGGACTAGGAGGGACATGATGGCAATCTTCCAATATCTAAGAGGCTGCCACAAAGAAGAAATTCTCAAAATCACTTGAAGGCAGGACAAGAAGCAATGTGTGGAAACTTAACAGGGAGAAAACCAACCTAGAACTAAGGAGACATTTCCTGGCAGAACAATTATTCAGTGGAGGAGCTTGCATCAAGAGGTTTTGGGTGCTCCAGCACAGGAGGTTTTTAAGAAGAGATTAGACAACCATTTATCTGAAATGGTATATAGGGTTTCCTGCCTGAGCAGGAAGTTGGATTAGAAGACCTCCAATGTCCCTTCCAGTTCTATTATTCTGATATTGTGTTAAAATGGAGAAGTCACGTGTGAAAAAATGAAAGGAGCATATAGTACATTGAGCTCTACTATGCATCTAGCTGCAGCTACATCAATTGAAAAATCAAGTGTTCAGAAGTGGACCAAGCAGTGGTGAGTTGCAAATCCCGTTCCAACCGGAGTGTCGCACAGGCGCTATATGTGCCATGTGCCTGCGCGGTAGCGCAGAAACCTTTAAACACCGGTAAGGAGCGCAGGTGGGCAGGTGGGCCCTCCGGAGCACGTACCAGAACAGTATCCGGTGCTCCAGGCTGGCTCCGGTACACCCATACCGGGGTGTACCACCTGCAACCCACCACTGGGGACCAAGGGATTATTTTTCATGTTGAATTTCAGTGTAATTATAACTCCTATATGTGCCACATTATTTATTTATTTCCATGTATTTCTTTATTTCCATTCTCGATAGCTACCCTTTAAAATAAATAAATAATAGAAATAAACTTGAAAAGTGCATGTTAAAAATGACTAAAGCATTAGGTAGTAAAATAATAGACCATCAAAAAAGTCAGTTAATTGGTTGCTTGAGCATAAAGAACTATTGGTCTAAATAAGATAATAAATTGTGCCTAAATGAAGAATGGAAGCAAAGAAAAGGGGATTTAAAACTGGGTGCAATTACTGATTCTCATATTACTATTTAGCCATGGTTTCCTTAATACTTTATGACATTATTCTCAAATGCTGGTTATACCTAGAATATGAAGCTATGAATTATGGTTTATAACAATAGAACAATATTCAGGCTGCTTCAAAGGGAAAAAAAAGCAATCTCTCAGATAATTTGATTGGAGCTATTTTGAACACACATCCTTTTTCATATCTTCTTTTTACATGAGAATTTGTGCACTTAGGGAATAAATTAAAAGAAATTTAATTAGCCAATACCACTTCTGCATCCGATAGGTCCAATTTGCCCGTCTGCTCATTTCTTCTACTTTTCATCTAAGACTAATCTGATGTAGATGTATCTTAAACATTAGTCATTTTTTCCTCTTCTGCCATCTTCTGGATTTTTTTTGGGGGGGAGGAGTCATTCTGACAGATGTTCTCAGAAATATGAACGTTTCCATGCTATTTCCAAATCATCTGTTGGTCTAATAAATCTATTGCTGTATATGATTTCCTCCCCTATACCTGGAAGTGGAACATAGCTAGCTGTCTTCTACATTTCTGCTGCAATTATATTGTGGTAGTTATTAATCTGTGACTGATACTTAGCATTTTGCTAAGCACTTGTAACAGGGGTGAAATTCAGCAGGTTCTGACAGGTTCTGGAGAACCAGTAGCAGAAATTTTGAGTAGTTCGGAGAACCGACAAATATCACCTCTGGCTGGCCCCAGAGTGGGGTGGAATGGAGATTTTGCAATATCCTTCCGCCAGGAGTAGGAGGGAACAGGAATTTTGCAGTATCTTTTCCCTGGAGTGGGGTGGAATGGAGATTTTGCAATATCCTTCCCCCAGGAGTGGGGAGGGAATGGAGATTTTGCAGTATCCTTCCCCCAGGAGTGGGGTGGAATGGAGATTTTGCAGTATCCTTCCCCCAGGAGTGGGGTGGAATGGAGATTTTGCAGTATCCTTCCCCCAGGAGTGGGGTGGGAATGGAGATTTTGTAGTATCCTTCCCTGCCATGCCCACCAAGCCACATCCATAGAACCGGTAGTAAAAAAAAATGAATCCCACCACTGCTACAACAGCTGAATAAACTCTGAAGGGAATTGGATTCATGTTTGTGCTCTAATTAGGAGTACGAAATCCAACACAAACTCTCATTAAAAGCAGAAATTTAAAGTAAGTTCTTGGCACTCAAAAGATGAGGTAACAAAATCTTATAACCAGCATGTAGCACACAAGTCACTAAAGAAACTGTTGTAAATTGAGGATTACTGGTATGCGCCAATAGCTGAAGGCATTTTATTGCAATGCACATGGAGAGTGTGCCAAGTACAGGCAGATTGAACATCATGCATCAGGAATTTTGACTATGTATGATCCTATTTTTATATATTTAAAATGCAGCCTATAATACAACTTCGTTTTGCAGAGCCCAGTGTTTCAAAAATGCTTTTCAAAGTTACATAATTCTTTCCCCTCCAGTAAAGAAAGGACAGTCATTTGTGTACAATCCTGAAAGAGTAGACAAGGGACACATTTAACATTGTGAGGCTGAGGACTTACAAAGTGTGTAGGGCCACATCATCTATGCGGTTAGAAATGGGATTGGGGGAGTTTATATGCTCCAGTGGTGGGATTCAAATAATTTAACAACCGGTTCTCTGCCTTAATGACCAGATGGGTAGGCGGGGCTCCGTGGTCATGTGACTGGGTGGGTGTAGCCAACTCAACGTAACTCACGTCGATGGGCTCGTCGTCTTAGCTGTTACAATGTAATAAGGGGTAACTGGAAAGGCAGTTTCTGTAAGCAGAGCAATAAAGATTAGGCTAGAAAAACACCAGAATGTTTCCTTCCTGCCTTCCTTACAGGATTAGCTAACAACCGGTTCTCCCAAATAGGTGTGAACTGGCTGAATCCCACCACTGATATGCTCTTGATTTTGTAACTGATTCATGCCAACTTTAGGATTTATAGTGCATGTGTTTTGCATTTCAAAATGGGAAAACTGCAATTTTAAGAGAGGTTCCCCAGGACCTCCAAAGGAAGGTTTGGGGCTACCTGTGATTTGGGATAATGAATGATCTATTCTTGTGTGGGAAGCCCCCCCCTCCTAGAAGACTAAAATAATTTGGGAAATATTAAAAAGGCAGAATATTATATTTCACTAAAGGAGAAATGGAGAAACATGCTCTTAAAAACAGAAAGCAGCCCCCAAGACTTTCTTAATAGCCCACAGCAGATGCCAGCACTTAAGAGATAATTTAAAGAGGAAGATGAGTATCTAGACAGCTCTATTCATAAGCAAAGCAAACGCTGCAGGCAGAAATCCATTAAGACAGGATATTTCGAAACTTCTTGGCCAATGGTAGGATTAGAAAGCAACTCCTCACCCAAGGTCCAACACAGGACGAAAATCATTAGTCACAATAGGAATTACCCAACACCCTTTCAAAACATAAGCCCCTTCATTACACCACTCTCAGAGCAGTCCAAACCTCAAAGTCACAGAAACCTGGGAGCTCAGATAAACAATAAACCAGAGATTGACCAGATTACCTCCGACAAACACCTAGGATTTGCATTTCCTCTTTTGCCTATAGAGCCAGCTATGACCCCTACATGAACCCCATAGGAATCCGACAATAGCCAATAGAATATTAAAGGACATGTTCTTGCACAGGAACAGGAGGCTCAAATTCAAAGCCCAAAGAAGGTGTAAATCCCATCCACTCTCAACTCCATTTTGTCAGCTGCCCAGAATCACACGTGGTTTGTGGTTCTGCTTTATCAACAAACTATCTTTCCAATCAGCCTCCATGTTTCCAGCATCTTTCCTCCAACTTGGAACTGAACCAAATGGATATTTTCTTCCAACACTTGCAATAGTTTACATTTCTGGTTATATCTGCAAGTTTCAACAGTTCTGCATTGTACCATCATTAGTTCACACCCTATGAATGAATAGCGCTAAGAGGTTGGTCGCAATGACTAATAACAATTAGTCATTATTTTTTATTTATGCATTTGTCAAATTTAGGTCGACCCTTTAGGTTTTTGATGAATTTAGGCCCTTCTCCTTCTTGGAGTGACTGATTTATGGTACAGCATGATGAATATATATTAGACCATCATGACTTAAGGCAGACGTTGGCAACCTTAAACACTCAAAGAGCCGCAAAGGTCCTTTGCTGCAGCAGAGGGATGAAAGAGCCACATGGGGCTCCAGAGCCGCAGGTTGCTGACCCCTGGCTTAAGGTGTTGCACTGCATCAAGCCATTATTGTGTGGAAACAAAAATTATGCTATATCAGAACGTGATTTATTATGATCAACAACAAATTGTTACCCATTGTGATTAATAACCAATAGCATTAAAGCTTGCATTATATGGTGCAAATCCACCCAATTATTATTCAGCAATACAGGGCTAACAAAATGTGGTTTAGTATATGTGAACCATTGATTTAATCTATGTATGTGGCTTTGGGAGTACGGTACCTCAATTACTGCAAAGCCACATCCCATTTATATTTATTTAAAAGTTCAGAGAGGTTTATTACCATGCCACTATATATAGAATTTGAGTCATTAACTCTACTGTAGTCTTGAAAAAAGGAAGACAATTCAGTTGCTTAAACCTTCGTGACTTCATTAGACTGTGCACAACCTAGCTGGGGGCAAGATTGCAGCTTTTCAATTGATGACTCTGCTCATTATTTAGATACCAAACCACTGAATCACATTCACCTGTGTAAACAGCTAACAGGGTTCCCTCCTTTTCAGGCTGTCTGAAAGGGAAATCGCTTATACAAGTAGTACTCATTTTACAATGATTGGTTTAGCACAGGGGTCCCCAAACTTGGCAACTTTTAAGACTTCTGGACTTCAACTCCCAGAATTCTCTGGTTTAGCAACTATTCAAACTTACAACCGCACTGAAAAAAGTGACTTATGATGGGTCCTTGCACTTACATCAGGGGTGTCCAAACTTGGGAACTTTAAGACTTGTGGACTTCAACTCCCAGAATTCCTCAGCCAGCATGCTGGCTGGGGAATTCTGGGAGTTGAAGTCCACAAGTCTTAAAGTTCCCAAGTTTGGACACCCCTGACTTACATGGATCTTCACAGTCATGTGATCAAAATTCAGACACTCGGCAATGGGCAAATATTTATGACAGCTGCAGTGTCCTGGGGTCATGTGGTTGCCAGCTTCTGACAAGCAAAGTCACGGGGGGGAAGCCAGGTTCGTTTAACAAACTGTGTTATTCGCTTAACAACCATGACAAAAAAAGATCGTAAAGGTGGGTGCTTGACAACTGCCTTGTTGAGCAACAGACATTCTGGACTCAATTGTGCTCACAAATTGAGGACTACCTGTGTACAAGAAATCAATATAACCATAGGGATGCCAGGCAAAGAGAGAGAAAAGTCCTATTATCAAAAGTAGAAATAGATCTTTTTTTACGGAATACCAAAAAAAGAGTTGGATGTAGGTTTCAGAAATCCGTCAAGCAGTGGTGTCAAAAATGTCTGTCTGCCTTCGCAGAGTTTATTTGGCTTTTATACAGTTTTACAAGCAAAGCACAGAGCAACAATATATTGTTTTGGTTTACTCCCCCATTTTTTCCCTAGTGAATCCAGAAATGGCCAAGGTTAACTCCTGCCTTTGCTCGGTGAGATAGTGGGCTAAAAGATAACAGACTACTCGAGACCATAGCTGAAATGCGTATGTCTATGCGTAACCTTTCCTTTATTCCCACATCTGGTTCTGCTAATTAGGTGAGCTTGTAGGTATCCAAGATAACCAACTACTGAGATCATGGTAGCTTCCTGCGCATGTCTTTACGTAAGGTTGCCTCTCATTCCTTCAGTTGGAGGTCTTCTAATCCAACCCCCTGCTCAAGCACAAGATCTATACCAGGAGTCGGCAACCTTAAACACTCAAAGAGTCATAAAGGTCCTTACCAAAAGCCCCCCGTTCAATTCTGGAGCCAACTGGAAGTCCGATTCCCTCACAATAGAGTTTCCTTCTAGCACGGCATCCTTTTTCCTCTGCCAACAGGAAGTCTGGTTTCCCCACAATAGTCTCCTCCTAGCACAGCATCCTTTTTCCTCTACTTATCCTAACCAAAAGCCCTAACCCTAACCCTATCAATTGTGGAGGTGACCGGCAACAGGGAGCTGCAGCAGAGGGATGAAAGCAACCCTGAGCCGTGGGTTGCTGACCCCTGATCTATACCATTTCAAATAAACGGCTGTCTAATATCTTTGTACAAACCTCCGATGACAGAGCCTCTATAACTTCTGAAAGCAAACTGTTCCACTGATCAATTGTTCTAACTGTCAGGACATTTCTCCTTAGTTCAAAGTTGGTTTTCTCCTTGATTAGTTTCCACAATTGTTTCTTGTTCTGCACTCAAGATGCTTTGGAGAATAGACTGATCCCCTCATTTTTGTGGCAACCCTTCAAATTTTGAAAGACTGCGACCAAGTCACCCATGGGGCCAGTGCAAAGTGATGGTGCTTCTCCAGAAAGTCCAGGTTGCTTCTCTATCTGTTGGGATGGTAAACATTTTAATCAGTAGAACAGACCAGCAGACTTCTAAGCATGTACAATTTAAACTTTAAACCTCTTTCGTCATATATAACCCACTGACCAGATTTGTTGTAAGTTTCCAGCAAAGGTGGTATTCAGCAGGTTCTAGAGAACCGGTAGCGGAAATTTTGAGTAGTTCAGAGAACTGGTAAATACAACCTCTGACTGGCCATCTATTCTCTGCCTCCTGAGTCCCAGATGATCAGGAGGAAATGGAGATTTTGCAGTATCCTTCCTCTGGAGTGGGGAGGAAATGGAGATTTTACAGTATCCTTCCCCTGCCACACCAACCAAGCCACACCATGCCCACCAAGCCACGCCCACAGAACCAGTAGTAAAAAAAAATGAATCCCACCACTGGAATAGATGCATTGGCTAATGCAGTGTACTTCAATTTCCAGAATTCCTGGTCTGGGCTGAAAAATCTGAATAACCAGTAGATGGGTAGACAAGATCTGGTAATCCAAGTCAATAGAAATTGAATTTAAATAGCATTAAAGGTTATTGTTTCATCATCCCTGATTAATATATCCTGGCCCCTAGAAAGCCTGGTTCACAGACTAAGTGAAATACATGCTTTGTGGGACAAGCCCTAGTGGCTTGATTCACAAACAGACCATAGATAATGGTTTCCAAACAGAAGTGATTGAAATTGCACAGCATGGTTATCCAAACAGAAACTCATTAGCGCTAGGAAGGCTTTGTCCTGGAAAGAAAAGTGTTTTCTAGATTAAAAGATTAAAAAGTTCAAAAGGCAATGTATCTTTAATTGTACTTGTGATACAGCTGCAAAAATAATAATAATGCAATCCTAGGTTGCATCCATAGAATTAAGAGTATGTAGGTCAAAATAAATAATTGTTCTTTTTAACATTGTGTTCACAATGACCAGAACATTCTGAGCACAATTCCGACAATTTTCCATTCAGTTCTGAGCACTATATTTTAAGAAAGATATTGAAGAAGTGGAGCACAAAGAGGACGGCAACCAATCTGATAAGGGGACCTGTAAGGAGCCACCTAGGATTAACAATTGGATGCACTGAGATGATTGCCCGGGGGTGGGTGGGGGCATCTGAAAGGCTGAGAAATAGATAATGGTCAAATTGTTCCAGAAGAAAGGACTAGAAACAATGGGTTTAAAGTGCAAAGGAAGCAAATATGGATGGATTGGACATTAGGAAGATCTTTTAAATGTTAAGAGTTGCTCAACAAGGAACAAACTGCCTTGGCAGTAGGTAGAATACTGGATTCCTACACTGGGCAAACAATTGGACTAGATTATTTCTGAGTTTCCTTCCAACTCTTACATTCTATAATTTGATTTTCTGCTGGAAGAATGGGACCAGAGCATCTTAGCTCACCAGCCTTGGAAACAACTTTAGAGAATCTTGCGGTGCCTCGTACCAATTTTCTTATAATTTTGATTTAAACTGTCAGGTTGGCAAGACATTTTGTTCTATTGACCAAGTTAATGCAGATATTATACAATAGTTTACAATTATATTTAATTATTAATAATAATAGGAAATTACATTTTAATGTATTAAGAACAAGATGATGGCTTGAATGTTTAGCATTGATCTTCAAAAACAACAACAATGATTTGTCAACCTTAATGTTGTATTAGATTGCACTTTTATTGCAGAGAATGAAATGGCAATTCTTATGGTTTGAGTGGAAATGATTAAAATAGTTTTACTTTCAGCAAATTTTGAAATCACATCGTTTTTCTAGAGAAGAAAAATTAAAAGAGTGAATATTGGCTCCATTTTTATTCCTTTAATTACATTTGGTGCATTTTAAATCACCAATAAACAATTTTTTCTGGGCACTGTATAAATTAAGAACAAAGAATACAGGGCAACAATAAAACCATGGTGGTAACCCAGAAGAATGACAACCAAGAGCACACAATACTGCCAAGAAGAAAAATAGAAAGTGTAAAATAATGCAGAGATTTTAAAACAGTTCCTAAAAGCCTCCGGAAAATAAAAATGCCTTTTGAAAAACATTTCTAATCTGGAACAAGTACAGGTTATCCTTGAGTTACAATCACAATTGAGCAGAACATTTCTGTTGCTAAGTAAAACAGTTGTTGAGTTCTGCCCCATTTTACAACATTTCTTGCTACAGTTGTTAAAGTGAATCGCTGCAGTTGTTAAATTAATAACACTGTTGTTAAATGCACCTGGCTTCCGGTTTGCTCATAGGGTTGTTTTTGTTCTTCGGAGCCTTCAGGGAAGCCTCCGGAAGTCCGTTCCTGAACTTCCGGTTTGCCCGTAGGGCGGGTTTTTTGCGCTCGGAGGAAGCTCCTGAAGCCTCTGGAGGGCTTCTGGGGGGGCAGGGGAGCCTGTTTTTGCCCTCCCCAGGCTCTTATAAAGCTTCTGGAGCATGAGGAGGGCAAAAAAGCATGAATAAATGGGGGAGGGTTGCACCTGTCATGCACGCATGGCACTGGGGGGTCGCGCATTGCATTATGGGTGTGGCATGCCCGTGCACGACCCCCCCTGCACTCCCCCCGCTTTGGCATGTAAGCCGAAAAAGGTTTGCCATCACTGCCTTAGACAAAGGAACGTGACCTGTTGGTATGATATGCAGCCTTCTCTGACCACTCCATTCAGATCTCTAGATAAATTGTTAGAGCAAAATTGTCCTATTGCCTTAAACCATGGTTTGTTTAATGACATATTGATAAAAATAATCACTTCTATTTACAGAAGATGTTGAGCAATAACTTTTTTTAAAGAAGGTCTGACTTCCTGTTTCAACAGAAGAGATGTGGTCAAGAGCAGCCATTCTTAGTTAACTCAGGTCTGTGACCCATCAGGAAATCAGTTATGAGCTTTACAAAAGCAGGTTTAACAGGTTTAGGAATCAGCAACACAATTGTTAGTAGGACTTTCAAAAGCAAACTTTAGCAAAAATGTTCTGCCAACCTCTTTTGGAGAAGCCTCCAGTGAATTACCGTATTTTTCGCCCTATAAGACGCACTTTTTTACTCCCCAAAAGAGGGTGAAAATCTGAGTGCGTCTTATAAGCCGAATGTAGCCACCTGGGTCCACTGTTCCCTCTAAGGTGCGCAGCAACAAAACACCGCGCAGCAGTTTCCAACTGCCGTGCGGTGTTTTGTACTGTCACAGGCGCCGGAGGCTGGGGAGGTCCTTTGCAGACGGCTAGAACTGGCCGCCCGCAAAGGACCTCCCCGGACTTGTTTTGGTGAGCGCGGGGTGACTGACTCAAGTCCAGCAAAGCAAGCCGGGGGAGGTCCTTTGTGGGCGGCCAATCCTAGCTGCTTGTGCCCGGCGCTGCGGCTAAAATAAACTTTCAAAGCCCCTGCCTCTACTGGAATATCTGCTGCCGCCTCCTCCTCCTCTAACAGCACCACATTTGCTGCCCGACGCTGCGGCAGATTTCCTGACAGTGAGAAGTGAAGCCGCCAAAGCTCCCGCCAAAGCTCCCGACGACGATGAGCCCCTGCCAGAATAACAGCTGCCTCCTCCTCCTCCTCCACCACCACATTTGGAGTGAAGCCGCCAAAGCTCCTGCTGGCGCCCCCGCCCATGGCAGCGGCGGCGGCGCGTCCCCCTCCACTCGGAGCATCTGAGCTGGGCACCGCGTTACCCTGCTGCCCCCTCCTCCTCCGCCGTGCTTTTGAGAAGCCATGAGGCTTTTTTTCCCCTGCTGCCCTCCACTGCCTTCCCACCCGTGGCAGCGGCAGCAGCGCCTCCCCCTCCACTCGGAGCATCTGAGCTGAGCCCCGTTACCCCTGCCCCCTCCTCCTCTGCTGTGCTTTTGAGGAGCCATGAGGCTTTTTTCCCCCTGCTGCCCTCCACCGCCTTCCCGCCCGTGGCAGCGGCAGCAGCGCCTCCCCCTCTGTTTCGAGCATCTGAGCTGAGCCCCGTTACCCCTGCCCCCTCCTCTTCTGCTGTGCCTTTGAGGAGCCATGAGCCGCGGGAGCCAGTAGGAAGGTGGCGGAGGGCAGCAGGGGGGGAAAAAGCCTCATGGCTTCTCAAAAGCACGGCGGAGGAGGAGGGGGCAGCTGTCAGGTTTGAAGACCCTGGGTTTTTTTTTAAGGGTTAAGGGTGCAAGGGTCTTGCAACTTGACAGCTTTAAGACTTGCATGCTTCAATGCCAGAGTTCCTGAGCCAACATGACTGGAGGAGGAATTCTGGGAGTTGAAGTCCACAAGTCTTAAAGCTGTCAGGTTTGAAGACCCCCGGGGTTTTTTTTCTAAAGGGTTAGGGGTGCAAGGGTCTTGCAACTTGACAGCTTTAAGACTTGCACACTTCAATGCCAGAGTTCCTGACCCAACATTTTGGTTACTAAGCAGGAGCGTTGTTAAGTGATACTATATAACACTTTTAATTAACGGGGTACCTTGAATAAACATAACTTTGAGTTTCAAATAATACTGATTTTATTGTTGTCTTAGGTGACACCTGTGAAAAAAATTCAGGTGCTGCTCAGGCATAAAAATATGCCGCTCAAATACTATACTTTTCTGCTCACACTGAAAAAAAATTAGAGGGAACATTGCCTGGGTCATCTAAAAATGGGGGACATAAAATTGTTCTTAAACTGCTGTTAACTTTATACAGTTGATATAAAATATTTTACTACAGTATTTGGTTCAGAATCTTTTTTTTCTAGATTTTCCTCCTTTAAAATTGGGTGCGTCTTATATTCCGGAGCGTCTTATAGGGCGAAAAATACGGTAAATGTATAAGGTATCCATAAAATTGTGATAAAATGGCAGGGGTGAAATGTTTGGACCAGTTCGCCTGAACCGGGAATAAAAAAGGCTACTGGTTTGCCCAAACTGGTTGCAAAAAAATGCTACTGGCTCGGGTGAACTGGTAGTAAAAAAAAATGCTACCAGTTCAGCCGAACTGGTAGCAGTTTTTAACTAACGGTTTGGTTCCGATGATCAGCTGTGTAACAATCAGCTGTGCTCTGCGATAAATCTGCCAATTCGGAGGGCAATTCACTTCTAAGGAAATGAATGAGATTGTATTGTACATTTCCCATTGTACAGGGGTGAAATGCTCTGAAGTCTGCTACAGGTTTGCTTCGTGCGCGCATGCACACCGCAGGCGCCGATCGTCAGAACTACTGGTTCACCTAAACCGGTAGTAAAAAATGCTACCAGTTCAGGTGAACTGGTAGCATTTTTTACTATTGGTTTGGTTCCGACGATCAGCTGTGCAACAATCAGCTGTGCTGATTTCTAATCCCCGGCACAGCTGATTGTCGCACAGCTGATCGTTGGAACTACCGGTTCGCCTGAACCGGTAGCATTTTTTACTACCAGTTTTGGCAAACTGGTAGTTCCAATGATCAGCGCCTGTAGTGCACATGCATGCAAAGTGCACGCAAAGCAAACCAGTAGCAGATTTCAGAGCATTTTCCCCGTGTACAATGGGAAGTGTACAATACAACCTCATTCATTTCCTTAGAAGTGAATTGCCCTCTGAGGTGGCAGTGGGCCTACAGAATGGGACAATTTGCCACAGTTAACTCGCTACGGCCTATTCGCCATGGCCAACATGCCGCAGCCAAGTCACCACGGCTAAATCGCTGCAGGACAATTCTCCATAGTCAACCCTCTGTGGACGGACAACTCTGTCCCACAACGAGTTGGCCACAGCAAGTTGGCTGTGGAGGCTGCAGCGAGTTGGCTGGGATGAATTGTCATGGACCCCTGAGCCTAATGGATTTTGTTTCTAGGCAAATGTTTTTTGCATAAGATAATTAATTTACCCCTTTATAAATAGATGCAAATAAGTAACTACCCATTTATTTATTTTCCTTCTCTAAATGGGATTATTTTGTATTAATCCTCCTCCTACAAAAAGGAAGCAATGTCTACAAGAACAATAAAAACAAGAAATTCACCAATCATAAAAAGTATTAAAATATAGCAATTTTAAAGAGTCCGATTTAAAAAGCTGTCTAAAATTGCCATCTATCTCAGGATAACTTGTAATCCTAACTGGTTTCAATTTAAAATAAAATATAATAAATAAAATAAAACTGTCTTACCTTTGTCTTTTAAAACAAGAGAAAGCAGTTACAATTTCTTCGGAATAGAGTTCCATAACTGGAGTGCTGCCATTGAGAATATCCCAATCCTGGTCCCTGCTTTGTGATTTGAGTTCATTGGTGGACCATATATTTATACATTTATTAAAATATATCCTGCCTTTCATTCACGAGTTCAAGGTGGCCTATGTAGTGTTTCTTCCTTTTCTTTTTCTCCATAACAATGGTTCTGAGATATAGATTTAAAATGAGAGAAAGTGGGTAACCCAAGTCATCCAGTGGGCTTTCATGGCTAAGGATGGACTGAAACCTAGACCCATCACCTGAACCAATACCATTGTACCATATTGGCTCTTTACAACAGCAGCATCTTTGAAACTGACGTTAAAATATAGTTTGGTGTTGGTCAGTGATCTTTTACATGCATGATTCCAAGCCATTTAGGACTTTACAGTTTAACATTGATGCCCTAATTTGAGATTGGTCCCTGACAGATTACAACTCAATGTTTTCATGACTGTGCTATTTGATCTGATTTGCCTGTCCCAATTAAGAATCTGTAGTTCAGTGGTGGGATTCAAAATTTTTTACTACTGGTTCTGTGGGTGTGGCATGACTTGGTAAGCGTGGCTTGATGGGCGTGGTAGGGGAAGGATATACTGCAAAATCTCCATTTCCACCCCATTCCAGGGGAAGGATACTGTAAAATCCCCATTCCTTCCCCACCCCTCTAACCTGCTTGAGAGGTCGGGAGGCAGCAAATAGAGGTAGTATTTGCCGATTCTCCGAACTACTCAAAATTTCTGCTACTGGTTCATTAGAACCGGTCAGAACTGGCTGAATACCGCCTCTGCCATAGTTGCATTCTGTATCAGTTGAAATTCCCAGACCCTCTGCAAGGGTAGCTCCATTACAGTAACTACTGTAATTCAATTGAGAAGTTTTTAAATCATGGATCACCAAAGCTAGCACACCACTGAAGTTGAAGATAGGTTTATGAAGCTACTTAGAATCAGGAGGAACCAGGAAGGTGGACCCTGGGTCTTTCTAGAGAGAAAGCTAGGTTGCCCGGAACAAGGCATATTTCTCTTTCTGAGTCTAAAAGTTTGACGAGACTGTTCAACTTAAGCGGCATGGAGATGAACAAGAATATGCTTTTGTGACTCTGATAATGTGCTGAGAATATAAAAAGAAAGAGTGTCATATATGCCTCCAATTCCCAATCCAACTAAGCTTCTTCAGTAGTATTTCATGATCAATAGCTCATGATTAAAGGCATCTGAAACATCCAGAAGAATCAACACGGTAACATTCCCCTGTGTTCATTCCCCCCCCCCCCACTGTAAAGTTCATCAGTCACATTCAGGGCAACTAAAACTACTTCAGTGTAATTTCCAGGCCAAAAGCTAATCTAAAATAAGTCTAGATAATTGGTTTCTTTCAAGCATGCCTGTGCTTGAATAGGCATCCCTCTCTCCATTACTCTGTGCAAAAAAGTAGCATGTAGATACTAGTTCCCTGCACACACATGTAAAAAAATTGTTACAGGTCTAAATTAAGACATTCAGCATAAATATCTAATACTGTAAGAAATCATAAGGTCAAATTAATAAGAATTAGGTTTTTAAATAATTGATGTCATCTATGAACTATACAACATAGCTAAAGTCTGGAAAAAAAATAACAATCTATCATCTCTCTTTAAAAGATAGTATTTACTATTTTCTGATTGTCTCAACTCTCTCCTTTGCTATTTTCTTCAGCTCCAGTTCCCAGAACACTTAGCCTTTCATATTTGTGACATGCTATGCAATTTCTCCAACTTCCATCCATCACTAAAACTAATGTTTGCATGAACAGGCAAAGATGACAGACTCTCCTTGCAAATTGATGCGTAAACTATCAAGAGACTGAGTTCACACACAATTTTAAATGAGGTTGCTTGGTTTAGGAGTGCTACTGAATATTGCCAGCATGTGTCTTGAAGTATTTAAGGTACTTATGTACATTGTGGTTTATCCAACAAATCATAGTTTAAACATTCTGGCTTAATGTAATGTGAATTATGTACTTACTTTTCAGTAGGCACATAGAGAATTGCACTGCATAAAACCTTTCTGCACACTTTCCTAACCGTTAATCCCACCCCAAAAAAGTATCAATGGGATTTTAAGTAAGGCTGAGCAATTCTTTGAAGATGTGCTTTCTATGAAGTTTCATGCAAAAGCAGCTTCATGAAACGATCTGTAAACTGTAGAGTGTCACACTCAGCAGAGAAAGCACAAAGGAAGCACCTTTGGTGTTTCTGGCTATGTAAAGCACTTTGAAAAAATAAATGCTCTGGCTCCAAGACCCATCAAGGGAGAACATATTATCTCTGCAACATGAACAGCCTTGTTAGGTATCATCCATCTTGCGTAGCCTCTATCTCTGGATTCACTTATATTAAACACTGCTGAAAGGTTTATATGGAACTCCTTGGAAATCAAAGGTTTTTATTTATGTAATCTTCCACTGAAGAGGAAGCAATACAGTGCTAAAGTCCTTTCACCTACCTAGACAGCAAAGTGGAATATTTTACAGTGTCTTCCCTACTTCCCTACTAAACAAGCCAGAGAGTGGTATTATTACCCTAATTGTGTTAAGACAGGACAAGTTAAGGATTCTTGCTCCCCCCCCCTCTACCCAGCAGCTGTGGTTGGCTGTAATTGGAAGTAATATGAAGTGAGTAAAATAGTCCCACCCTCCCCCAAATAAAAATCTTTTTAAAAGCCCCTTGTCAGCAGAATAAATAGAAAATGCAGTCTGGCAGCAGAATCAACAACATGCAGCTGATTCCCTAGTGGAATCAATGCAATGGAAGAAAATGCTGGTGTTTTTTGTTTGTTTTGTTTTGTTTTAAACACAGGCTATGCACTTTCCAAAGACCTTTAAACTTGTGTATGCAAGGACCTCCTATGAGGTCTGAAAAGTGCTGGAGTAAAGCATTATGCACACAGAGGCCTCTGCAGAATCGGGTAGCATGTCTGGTCCTGCAGCCTAAATAACCAAGAAGGGCAATGTCTAAAGATTGGAGGGGAGAGGCTGTGCCTACAGAAGCCTGGTATGGCCAATAAGGAACCCTCACACTAATAACCTCATCAACCCTAATATACAGGTAGTCTTCCACTTATGACCACAATTGAGCCCCAAATTTACGTTAGTTGAGAAATTTGTTAAATGAGTTTTGCCTCATTTTACAACTTTTCTTGCCACATTTGTTAAGCGACTTTGCTAACTGGCTTTGTCAGAAGGTCACAAAAGGTGATTACATGGCTGCTGGACAATGCAACCGTCATAAATGTGAGTCAGTTGTCAAGCATCTGAATGTAACTCATGTGACCACGGGCATGCTACAACGGTTTAAGTGTGAAAAATGCTCAGAAGTCACTTTTTTCAGTGATGATGTAACTGAACGATCACTAAAGGAAACGTTGTAGATCAAGGACTACCTGTACATGGTTAGGTTCACAGCAAAAAGGGTCTGTAGAGAAGAGGGAAAATGACAGTTTAACACTAAAGACCATTTTAAGGTATCTCAGCTGTGATTGAGACAAAAAGAGGAGGCGGCATTGGAAATGGTTAATGGGGCATGTTTGTTCCAAGGTTAGAAGATATCAAGATAAACCCCATCAGAGAATTACCTTGAAACAGATTCCATAGGCTTGGGTTACCTTTGTAGATTGAGTGCACACATCACATTGAGCTATTTATTATCCCACAATTGGCTGGTTTTCTACATCTTGTCCAATGGTGAAATTCAATTTTTTTTACTACCAGTTCTCTGGGCATGGCTTGGTGGGTGTGGCTTGGTGAGCATGGCAGGGGAAGGATACTGCAAAATCCCCATTCCCTCCCCACTCTGGGGCCAGCCAGAGGTGGCATTTGCTGGTTTTCCAAAATTTCAGCTACCGGTTCTCCAGAACCTGCTGAATTTCACCCCTGATCTTGTCCCCTATATACCATTAATACTAACCACAGTATATGACTTAGCCTGAGGTTGACCTAACATGTTCAGCAATAAACAATGACTCCCAGGTTACAAATACCTCAGCTTCACAAGGTATTCCGCCGTCGAAAACCCAACCAAGCCACGCTGCAGTTTAGCGTGCCGGGTGAACCCAAGATACTTGCTGCGGCGCCCGACCTATTTTCTGCCCAGACGCTGCCTATCCAAGCCAAGCCGTCTCTCTCTCTCTCTCTTTTCCTGGCACTCGCCCCAAAGATTGGCGGGCCTGGCTGGAAACTCTCCCTACTGTCGCCGTGCCAAGCGATCCGATGTCGGGGGCGTCGCTATCGCCTCCTGCAGGGGGAGCCGAGCGGCCGCAGAGGTTCAATACGGCAGGAGGAGGAGAGGCGGCCACAGCAGCAGGTGCGGCGGCTGCAGTTGCTACCTTTACCTCCGGGAAAGGAGGAGACGGGGGCGGGGAGCTGGGTCAGGGGGCTGGGCTTTCAGGTTGAGAGCCAAGCGGAGGAGAGACGCGGCGGGAGAAAGAGAGAGAGGGAGGCAGGCAAGACGCCGCCGCCGCCGCGCCCCCCAACCCCCACTGGAGAAAGGAGGCGATCCGCAGCCGCGAGAGGACCGGATCCCGCTCTGGCTGAGCGCAGCGAATGCGGCTCCTTTCTACGCTCCGCCCGCTGGATCCTCGGCGAAGGGATATCGTCCGTCCGCCCGTCCCCCTCCCCACCGGCGTCCTTAATCGGCGGTAGCGCGGGCTGGCCAGGGACCCGCAGGAGCCGTTCGCCGGTTCCTCCCGGCCCCCGCGACCAGAAGGAGATCTTTTAGATCCGATCGCCAAGACCCGGCGGGCTTGTCGGGCCCGCCGCCGATCGGCAGCGGAAGAAACGGCATCCGCGTGTCCTGGAAGAAGCGGGTGCGGCGAAGGAGACGCAGGAAGGTTTTAGGGGCAACGTGGAAAGGGGAGTGCTGGGTGTGGCGGCCGAGGCGGGCAGGCAGGCGCGCTTGGGAAAGGAGGCGAAGCGAAGGTGGGCGGGCGACCCTCGGGTCTCCCGGAGACCTCGCCGCGTCTAAGAGCTGTTGATACCTATGCGCGGCTTAGCCGAGGATCCCGCAGGCGAGCCTTCCGTCCACCAGCCCGGCCGGCTTACGAAACCGCGGATCGTGCCCCGGGCGCCGCCTCCCTGGTTTCCCTCTATGTAAGGTTGCCTTTCCTCCTCCTCCTCCTGCTGGATGGCGATTGACCGGCGCCGAGAGGAGGGTGGCGGAGGGGGCCGCCCCCTCCCCGAAGAAAACGGCTCTTTGCCTGCCGGGGAGGCGGACCCTGCCGCTGCAGCCCCGGCCGCACCCCCTGAAGGGGGTCTCTCGGCAGAGATCCAGAGCCTGCCTCTTCCCACGCCTCCCTCCGGGTCCTGCAACCCCCTGCTTCTGGATTACGATGGCTCCGTGCTGCCCTTCCTGGAGCGCCTGGGCGGCGGGCACCAGAAAACCCTCATCTTCCTCACCTGGATCCCCGCGCTTTTCATCGGCTTCAGCCAGTTCTCGGACAGTTTCCTCTTGGTGCAGCCCATCTCTTGGTGCAAGGGGACGGATGGGAAGGGCAACTGGTCCGAGTTCCCTCCGCAGCCACCACCCAGGGGCCTCACCACCAGCCCCAGCTACAACCACAGCAGCAACAGCTATAGTAGGGGGATCCTGGCCGCCCCGGAACTGCCGACTCCTGAGGGAAAGAATGACAGTTACTGCCACTGCAGTGAGAGGTACCATCGGATCCCTGCAGGCCTACAGCAGAATGTAGTGAGCAAGGTAAGAGTAATGGAGGTGGGAGACCGCCTGATGCAGAGTGGGAAGTCGCCTTGCCTCTTCTCCAGGGGCAGAATGGGTCGTTGGGACTATTGGCCTCTCTCTGGCAGAACAGTAAAGCAGGAAAGGTGGCCCTACCTGTATCTCTTATATCTGGGGCTGGGTGGGGGATGGAAGAGGAGAAGTGGACCTTGCAACTTCTGATGAAGTTCTCTGCAGTCCACATTAGCTGCAGGGGACGAATGGATGAGATCGCCTGTGGCTTCAGTTCTTTGAATGCAGTTCTTGAGTGAGGTGCTCAGAGTGGGGCTTTTCTGGTCCTGCAAAGGCTTAATGTGTGCATGCGCTTGAGAAGATTCCACAGCAGGAAGTGGGGGGATGGCGAGTGAGATTTGGCACAGGACCAGGGCATTTCCGTTTCTAATACCTCTGCGTGGACAGGGATGTGTCATCATGTGACATTGACTAGATTAGTAGTAGATTAATATAAGCCAGTGGTTCTCAACCTGTGGTCTGTGGACTGGTGTGTGTGTGGGTGTGTGTGCGTGATGTGATCACAGGAGATACGCAAAGTCTTGAAGAAATGCTATGATTTAACTCTTGAGTTAAGTCTTGGGGGTCCATGGGCATGGTCCATGGCCACAGAAGATATTTAAAGGGGTCAGTGGTGAAGAAAAGGTTGATAAAAGCTATTCAACCATATTTTCACCTACCTTGTTGTGTGAATTCAGCTCCTTGTAGTTAAACGGTTGGTATGTCAGGTGAACCCAGAAAAATTGGGTTAATGGAATAGTTGTGGCTAAATTAATGATGGTAATTAAGCTGTACAAAAGCAGCCTATTTGTATGGGAATGATGATTATGAGCTGTAATATTTCTTCAGCTGCTTCTCAAACACATTATTGACATGAACCTAATAAAGAATGTTTGCTCATTTTGGATGGTTTCCCCCCTCCCCCCCCAAAAAAAAAACTTCTGTTAGTTGTGTTTGAACTGAATTCCTATAATACCTTTCCTTTTTCAGGGATACCCTCCTCCTAAGGATACCCTTTGCTCTGGTGATTAAAGTGAAATAATCTCTTGTTACCTTGGAATTCTTTAACTGCTTTAAGTCAGTGAGATACAAGCATATATTTTTTACGATCCTTTTATAATTTATCCTGTTTTAGATTTTTAAGCTAAGAATGCACAAAAAATCCCACCTATTTTTCCTTTCTTGGCAAAATCAATAATGTTTCTAAGTGAAGCTCCTATGATAAGGAGGTGCTTTTTAATAGTGATGTGAAACAAAATCATAAATGAAATTTTGGATTCTCAGTGGCGTCATTCAGACAAACCAAATGACCCATAATACAACACAGGACAATGCCTGCCCAGACTCTAGACAAAGATTCCAGTGCGTGCATTTTTCACCTGGGAATTTTGCTTGTCCCGCTTCATAAGTACTTTTGCCATGTGATCATCATGTGATGATGATATATATTTCTTGGTGAAAAGCAGGTTGATACAAAGGAAGCTTAAAACACAAGGGAACAGAGCTGCTAGCTTTAGACTACAAATTCTAACCTTTCACTTAATGAAGAAGAAAAGGTGTCATTGAATTGGCTAGTACACACTCATAGTACGCTAATTCTTAATGTGATTTGATAGGATACTGTGAACCAGTCATATTTTATCAACATGAATTTATAATTAGCCAATTACTAGTTTAACAAGCCATGTTTAAAGCCAAATAGAATTTGACATGACCGACCCTAGTCGATGGATGGATGGATGGATGGATGGGTGGGTGGGTGGGTGGATGGATGGATGGATGGATGGATGGATGGAAGGAGCCAGTTAGAGATATATTGACTACTTCAATACAAGAATGAAGATTTTGGTCAAAGATACCAAGAAATTGTGTTCCAAAATTATAGCATAACAATTTCGCTTTAATTCTTGATATATTGATGCTAATTCGGTATAATCTCTGATATGAATAAATGCTAGATTTATTTGGAACTTTTAATCATCATATTATGCAGAAGAGTAGGAATCACAAATAGGAATGGTGCTCTTAAGGGTGGAATTGCAGTATAATGTTTTGCTGCAGGAGCTCATTCTAAATATTTAGAATGTATTCCTCACTTGCTTCCTTTAACAGTTGGTTCTTTTTTCTTGGGGAAGGGACAGTAGCTGATTTGGTGTTTTGCATCTTCTCTAGCCTCTGGCATCTAAATTGAGCCAGATCTGTGTAGTACTTGGATTGCAGATTAATTAGGGAATCCCAAAGCCATAGGTTAGAGTAGAAAGTTTTAAAAAATCTAAGAAAAGGCAGTGGCAAACCACTTCCAAATTGTTCCTAGGAAGCTGCATGAAGATACCATGAAGTCATCAAGGAGTCATGTTCAACTCAAGAGAGAGTCTGCCTGCCTTTCCAGCATGACTCAAATAAACAACTACACTGTAAAATGAAACTGTTCATCATGATTGTACTGTAGTTCCCTTAATCCCCAAACACCAAAGCTCAGCAAAATGCAATCCTTCTGGGAACCGTGTTAGAATTAACTGCCTGGTGGTTTAAGCTAATCAAGCGAGTGCATTCTTGCTTTATCTTGCAACTTTCATTGCCTGATGATTAAATATTGTTCCAATTCCTCTTGAAAATGCTACAGGACCTACCTTAGTTTATTTTTAAGAGGAGCAATGATGATAGGTAAAACATGGTATCTAGTCAGAGTGTGGTTTGCTTTAGCTGTTAGTTCTTAATCTATTGGGGGCATACAATAATAAAAATGAGATGAGTGTCCCCTGCAACAGAAGAACTGAAAATCAATAAAGGCAACAAATCCACAGTTGGGGCACATCAACATATATTTCACCACCCAAGATGGACTCATCTAACATCCTGGCTCAACAACTGAGGAAACAGCTTGTCCTCAAAGCCTTCTTGAAGACTAACAGACTTGGGGACAATCAAATCTTGAACAGAAGGTGGGAGAGATTGTTCCATAGGGCAGGCACCATAGCAGAAATGACAGATTCTCCTAAATCCCATCAGATGACATTGTCCAAGGAAGAGACTGGGGCACACAATTCTGTTGGACTTTTAGAAGAAGACCATAACTCAAATTGTTGTTTATTTTCTTACTCTCTAGGACAGAGAGGGCAGGACAAGAAGTAATGCGTGAAAGCTTGTCAAAGAGAGAGATAACCTAGAAGTCAGGAGAGATTTTCTGACAGTGAGAGCAATTAATCAATGGAATAGCTTGTCTCCTGGGATTGTAGGTGTTCCATCACTGGAGGTTTCCAAGAATAGATTGGACAGCCATTTTTTTTTTATTTCTTTCTATTTTTTTTTTATTAAAAGAGTTTTGTACAAACAAATTTTCCCCCTTTTCACCCCCCCCTCCACACAATATAAATCTCATACAAATGCTATACCCCCCCAACCCCCCCGCAAAAATTCACATTCAAATATTATACCAAACACTTTACCCCCTCCCCTCCCCCCATCTTAAAATAGATTACTCATAACCCCTCTCCTCCCAACAAACACTATATAAATTTCTCTTAAATTGATAATAACACATTGATCATTTTCTAAGCTAATTTAACATCTATAACTCTTAATATACATTTCTCCTAGCCTAACAATGTTTCATTAGTCCCATCTTCTAATTTATTCATACATATATATTGCCCCATCCTCCACCCTAACCCTCCCCCACCTCCCACACAAACCCACCCCCCTGACTTCCGCTGTATACCACTCTAACAATTCCAAACATCCCATATACTATTTACTCTGATCGTCTATCGGTCTAAACATTCTTACCTAAAGGCTAGATAATAACTCCTAGTCTGGTATTTATTCTGCATATAATCAATCCATTTTGCCCATTCCTGTGTGTAATCCTCCTGTTTCTGAGCTTTTAAGAAAGCTGAAATTTTTGCCATTTCAGCGAACCCCGCCACCTTCTGAATCCATTGATCAATTGTCGGCAAAAAATCATTTTTCCAATGTTGCACAATCAACAACCTAGCTGCTCTAACCATATACAAGGCCAATTTTGTTTCCCCTTTGGTAAAATCCTTAACTATACCCAATAAAAACATTGGACAGCCATTTGATTGGGATGGTAAAAGGCTCCTGCCTTGAGCAGAGGGTTGGACTAGAAAACACACTATCCACACTATGCATTGCATATATTATTACAAAAAGGAGCACAATTTTACAGAAAAATCATACGTACTGTATGTCAAAAAGTAGGAATGAAATTCCATTATTGAAAAAGGTGCTAATTATTAGAGTAAAAGAAATAGTCCTCATTTATTTTAGAGCAAGTTGCATGAAGCAAGTGAAAGATGTGTAACCTGAAAATGATTATTGGAGAATTAGTTTGTTAGACTGAAAAACCAAGAATATTCCAAAAGCTTTTTGTGAAGTAGAAGTAAAATAATTAAAAAGTGAGAAGAAAAAATAGGCTGCATTTCTGAGTTGCTGGCAGAAATGGATTTTTCAACACTGTTTTATTTCATGCCGAAATATCGTACACTGTTTTTTCTAGTAACGTTTCTCACTGTAACCCAGATTTAATTAAATATCTCATTTTGATCCTCTGCCTTCCTGATTGAGAACTCGTATAGGAAATTGTTCTTGCATAATCATCAGATACCCATAGCTAAGCATTAGTGAGCCAGTCCAAATTCAGTGTATGATTTCTTCTGAAAGACCCAAATTCATACCAAGCTAAATTACTGGTGATTCCATAGCATACTCTATTTTGCATGCAGAAAAGTCTTATTTTTAATATCTCTTCAAAATGGGTGCTGTGAAAATTTTGAGTTTTAGACCAAGTTTATTGTTGCTAATCAAAACAAATCAGCTTTCTCCAACTGATACACCTCTAGGACAGGGACCTCAAACTGGCAGCATCACTCTGGATGCGTCACTCACAGGCCAGCCCCACCCCTGCTTCACGGATATGTCACTCACAGGCCATACCCAGCCCTGATGCGTCACTCACAGATGCATCACTCACAGGCCATGCCCACCCCTGCTTCACGAATGGGGAAAACATCGTGAAACATCATGTGATGGCAACTTGGCGCAGCGAGTTTGACACCCATGCTCTAGGAATTCTAGTACTATTAGGCTGCGTGACAGCTGTGGATAATGAGTATTGCAATCCTACAGCAGTGGGATGCCAGTTGCATCATTTACCATTTATCATTTATGTTTATAGATGCAGCCATCCCACCTAGCCATTGATGGCAGTGTAATACAATTTGTAACTTGGATGGCTCTTCTGTGGGGAATATGTTTGTGAAAAGCCTTCTTGACTGATCTAGGAGCTTTGTTGTACCTTACTCCTAGATTGATGGTGGTGAGATGGAAAAATTTAACTGTTGTGGTTATTCAGCAAATCATCATTAAACATGGCCTTGGCATTGTGTGAAGCCATCCTGCTATTCTTGCTTTCTGCTAGGGCTGAATTTTGACATTGGACCCATTATCAGATTCAGCTGTCAGTTTTAGCAATTAGAATTTGAAGCAGATAATACAGGATCAGGAGTCTTTTATACAACTCAAACAAATGCTGTAGTAGTAGCTGATGGCATAATTCAGAGCTGCCAGTGTGTGTATTTAATCACAGATCTGGGTTGAGGTCTTGACTCTGGTCATAATTCAGAGCTTGTAATGTTGGGCATCAGTAAATCTCTTTGTTCTAGATTTATCTGTCTGAATTACTTTAGAGAATTGGATCTCTAAACCTCCAATTGGATTTATGGTGGCTATTAAAGTATCATCTAATTTCCAAATAGCACCACAATGTTTATTGGGCATTGATGGTCCTGGGTGTCCAGTTAGGAGAGAAAACTGCATTAGTGGTAGAGTCATTGATTAGTTGTTTTCCATATTGTTATGTATTTGGGAATGAAATAAAAGTACTTAATTACAAAATGTTAATAGTAACCTCTTATTCTTCCATTTTTTGAACTCAAATATCTAATGGACCAAGGATATAATTCTTATAAGTCACTTCCTCAATTTCCAGGTTGATTGTATTTTATTGTGGGTAACAGGCACAGTTATTGAGTATATTGGTTGGGGATGTTGGGTGTTGGAGGCCATCTGCTTGTGGTATTAAAATAAAACCTGTTGCTCTAAATGGGATTTAGGGGAAAAATTATAGACATTGATCTGTTTTATTGTGAAATTCATTGTTTAGTAAACCATGACTTAGTGCAATATGTGAACCTACTCCCAATTATCTTGTTTCATACAAGATTTAACCATAATGTTTGGAGAAATCCATAATTGGTTGTGTTCATAATGTTAAAGCAGAAGCATCAACCACACACAATATGCTCAGCTGGAATCAGACAAATCACATTATACGTATCTTGGTGTGATATGTAAGGCCACCACTGTACATCTTTACATGTTCTCATGAGTTTCCTAAATTTCCAAATTAATGTTAATTCAGGATTTAATTTAATGGCTTTTCCTTTTCCAGAGATTTGATGTGGTGCGTATCACTTTCCTTGTGGCATTGGCATTGTAAAGTGAGGACATAGGAAGAGATTTGTGAGACAATTTGGGGCTGTTGTTGATCCCTGAAAGATTATTATTTTTGATTCTCCTGTTTCTGTGAATATTTAAGATGATAGTTTTGGCAAAGAGTGACCAGTTCATTCACAGCACTAGCTTCCAAATAAGCAAAGCTCATAGCAGCTTTCTGGAACGCATGAGCATATGCATACTTTATGCATACTGAATTAATCTGATCTGATACTTGGTTGAATTATTAAAACATTATCCTGAAGAATAACCAAAAGTCAGCTGGAGCAAAATACTACATTGCTGTTGCTAACTAATGAATGATACTGTGATCATCAATTGTATCACTGCAATGCTAAAAGCTCTAATTGCCAGCCATTATTGGTTTGAATCTTTTAAACTCTAAATGACTTAGGTAGCTGTGATTTAGACTTTGACTAGGGATTCATTGCCAGTCAATTATGGTTCTTCCTAGTAATTTTGGCCTAATCAATTGCTTCAGCCCAATCTATATGATGGTGTTTTATTCAGGTGTGAATAGTGTATACAGCCTTGACCTGTTAGAGATAAGGCAGTATATAAGAGAAATGAACAGAATTCACTGAATGGGAAATTTGATCAATTTTCATGATAGCATCTATTTCTGTAATCAGATTGGAAGTTATTTCTACTCAAAGTATGTCTACGAAAGCTAATGCCTGTAAGACCCAAGCTTTGGTATGCATTTGTGTGTGTGCACACATATTCATACACTCTCTCTCTCTCTACAGGATATAGTTGTTTTTGTTGAATCTGAGGACACCAGCTTGCTGCTAAGTCTCCCGTGGCATTTTGTTTCATCTTTCAGTTCCTTTAAGGCATACAAGTAATGGTAATAAATAAGTAAAGGAATATTTCTTTTATCCCATCAGTGAAAAGCAGACTTGTTCGTAATTTCTACGAGATCCATGGCTTAGTGTATTAAGTAAAGTATGCAAGGATTCGTGTTGTAGTGTATGCAGTGCACATTTTTGTGATTCTTCCCATTGCAAAATTTACACAGCCTTCTCTTTATATTTCTTGAAAGTCTTATTTAGTGTGTTTCATTATTTCCATGTCTCTCTGTGTGTGATTTTTTAAAGCAGCTACAACAACTGTATAGGTCAACATTTTCTAAAATTCCTGTTTATAGAGAGTCAATTCCACATACATTTTTAGGGTTAGCTAGATAAACTTAGAGAGTGGATTTAATAATATTCCAGTTTCTATGTAAAATATTTTCATAAGATACTGTTCATTATTTAATTTACATGTGAAGTAAGTCTATTTCAAACTTTGCTCCCAAATCTCAGCTTGATGCTGTCGCATCCTGTCCTTGTTGTAGAGTCGTGATTCTAAACTGTGATAGATTTCTGGTGCTTCCTGAACTTGGATGGAAGAGAATTACCATTTTATTTTATGTATTTAAATACATATTTCTGAGAAGGGTTTTTGTGTTTCATCAGATTCTCAAAGGATCCTGGAGTTCAACAAGATTTAGAAACCCTGGTTGTAGAGGACTCTGTGAGATGATCTGTGATCTTCCAGAGCAATGCGAACAAGGCCTTCACCTAGATCAGGTCTGACAAACTCAATTTCATTGAGGGCCACATCAGGGTTGTGTTTGATCTTGGAGGCCCAGGATGGGTATGGCCAGGGTAGGCGTGACCAGCTCGACATCACTCTTGTTGGTGGCACCTATGGTGGCCCGAGTACTCTGCCACCGAAAATGGGCTCCTGAGTTCTGTTTTTGACTGCCATGGCTTCCTGCAACCCTCTGCCAATGAAAATGGAGCTCCGTTTTCACTGGCAGAGGGTTGCAGGGGGCTGTGGCAGCCGAAAACAGAGCTCGGGGGCCCGTTTTCACTAGCAGAAGCGGCGCAGGCTGGTCCTTCACTGTTTCCAGGGTAGCCCCACAGGCTGGATCTGGCCCCCAGGCCTTGAGTTTGACAACCCTGACCTAGATGCTTTCTTCATATTCTCATATGAACTATGCCAGACCTAAAATATTTTAGCAGAGTAAAACTACCCTGTTTCCCCGAAAATAAGACCTCCCCAGATGTGCTAAAATAGTCCCTCCCTGAAAATATTGAAACACAGCAGCAGCCATGGGGTGACACTCGCTACCTCCTGCACCTCAAAAAAAATACCTCCCCAAAAACAAGGCTAAGTGCTTATTTTGGGGATCAAAAGAAAATAAGACCCTGTCTTATTTTCGGGGAAACACGGCAATAAGATATACAACACAGTTCAAAAAACAATAATTGCCACGATGGATTTTCCTATCAAAGAAAGTAAGCTTGGAAATCGCTTTGTAATATTTAAGAGCTATATAGTGGACTTCCTGCATTTGTGAAGACATTGCAGAATTGATGGGGATCAACATCTCTGTATGAGGAAGGGTACATATAGTTTCTGAAATATCCCAAAGTGAAATCCTGCAGCATTGCTTTGTGATGATTTTCTGCTTCTTGGTGAGCATTCTGGACCTGATTTAGTGTTGAGATTTCCCCCCCCCCCCCAGATTCATCTTCTGAAAATTATTTGTTCTTTTGCAAATCCTGGCTTTCCCCAAGATAGCCATTTTTTTCCTGTCATGTATGAGGGTAGTGCTTTGGTTCCACGAACACAGCATCACAGCTTAGATTGTAGAAATGTAGGGGTTAAAATAATCCCTTAGATACTTCTTGCCCATGACTATTTTTTTTAAATTACCCAATTTAACATGAGATGCCAATTTAAGTAATTTTTGCTCAGGGCAAGCTCTTAGATGTTTGCATACAATGAGGCAGTTTTTCCAAATTTCATATTGATGCTTTGAGAATGATCCCTTTACTACCCATTTGTTAAGGAGGATCCAGGAAAATTACTTTTTCTTAGCATGCTGATATTACAGTTAAGAAAATGCATTCCGTGACTACTATATTGATTTCAGGACAAAATATAGATTTATCTCTTTTTGTAACAGTGACCCTTTATTCTCTGCTGTTCAGTCAAGTGACTGTGATTTCCTCTGTGTTTATCCTGAATCTCACTCACACAGGGGGCCAAAGGATCAGAATACATACAACACTGTAGGAATACTTACAATATTTCATTTCTCCGACTTCGCAGCACTTAAAACAACATCTTGCTATTTGTAGTAATAGAAATAAGAAATGCTGAGGCAAGTACAGAAAGTCCAACTTATGACCACAATCGAGCCCAAAATGTGTGTTGTTAAGTGAGTTTTGCCCCATTTTATGACCTTTCTTGCCACAATTGTTAAGTGAATCACTGCAGTTGGTAAGTTAGTAATCTGGCTGTTAAGTGAATCTGGCTTCCCCATTTAAGTTTGTTTGTCAGAAGGTTGTAAAAGGGGATCACATGACCTTGAGACTCAGCAACCGTCATAAGTGTGAACCAGTTGCCAAGCATCTAAATTTCGATCACATGATCATAGGGATGCTGCAAAGGTCGTAACTGAAAAAGGGTCATAAGTCGCTTTTTTCAGTGCGGTTGTAACCTTGAATGGCCACTAAATGAATTGTTGTAAGTTGAGGACTACCTCTATCTTAAAGTAATCATATGCGTGATAGATGAACAGAGCTTCATTGAGCATAGTGGGACTAAATAAGGTTTCCTAGAAACATATTTATACACGCACAGGCATACTCATACAATGAGTTGGGGTTAGTGATTAAGCCATCAGGCTAGAAATGGGAGGACTGTGACCTTGAGCCAGTCATTTTCTCAGCTCTGGGAAGGAGACAGTAGCAAGCCACTTCCAAAAAAACTTGGCCAGAAAACTGCAGAACCTAGTCTAGGCAGATGGCAGGAGTCAAAACTGATTCAAGGATACCAGTAGCTTATTCATTTACTTATTTAAGGTAGACCATATATATTCCTTGCCTCATCTTGGGTACATTGAGATGCCTATCTAAGATTCAGAGATTTGTCCAAGGTCACCCAGCAGCAAATATATGGCTTGGCAGCGATTTGAACCAGTGTGCAACTTGATCTCTTAAATACCACGGTATAACTCCCTGGATTGAATGCAGACTGACTTATTCATTTAAGGGTTCTGGGTCACAGGAAATTTCTCCTGCTGGCCTCTGGGAAGAGTTTGTCAAGTCCTTTGAGAACAAGGTTGCAAGATAGGTGGAGTCTCACAAGATAACAGGTAAATGCCTCGTTGCCCCATCTGGGACTTGTTTTTGCTTATGAGCTAAGTGTGTTGGCAGGATCCTCTGTGGCATATATTTATTTAAATTATTGGAAAGTTTTACATCTTAGGTCACAACTCTGGGTGACATGACCCGTGGAGGAAGTGTTATCCAAGTAACTGGAGTCAATGAAGGCCTAGATGGGGAAAGGGAGACTGCTGATGAATCCCAGCAAAATGGAGTTAGGCTTCATGCCCTCATGAAGTTTCTGCCTAATGTTCTTAAATGTCCGATTCCCCTAAAGGAGTGTACAACCTGTGATATATCTTGGACTCACAGCTTCTCTGTGGCCAGGAGATCCTTTGCCCAACTTCAAAAGCTCTACCAGTTACACCTGTTCTTGCATCAATAAATACCAAGGACTCACAGGATTGTCACTTCTCCAATCCTAAGGGTTTAAATCATCTTTTTCTAGGCCAAAAATAGGGGGGGGGGAACGTTTCCAGGAAAAACTATTAGTTAAAAGAAACCAACCAAAAATAATGCACCCCTTGATTAAGAGATAAAGCTCTTTAAAAACTAGCCAGTCACTTTTTTTAAACGGGCAGCCATATAAATGAGAAAGAAGAAAGAGAAAGAGAGGAAAGGAAAGGCAGGTTGGTTCTAGACAGGGGTGGGCTGCTACGGGTTTGCCTGGGTTCGGGAGAACCCGTAGCTAACGTGATGGCTGGTTGTCTCCCACTTCCCCTCCCAGGAGCCTTCATTTGGCCCATTTTGGATGTGAGGTAAGTGCAGAGCCTGTGTGGAGGCTTGGGGAGTGGGAAAAATGGGCCTCCCGGAAGTTCTGGAAGGTCAGAAATGGGCCAGTTTCCAGCCTCTGGAGGGCCTCTGGAGCCCAGGGGAAGCAGTTTTCACCCTCCCAGAGGCTCAAGAAAAGCCTCCAGACCCTGGAGAAGGCGAAAACGTCTCGTCCCCCCCACCCCCCATCGTGGTGAAGGAGGCCAACTAGGCCACGCCCACCATGGCCACGCCCACCCAGCAATAGGGCAGAGAACCCGTTGCTGAAATTTTTGAAGCCCACCCCTAGTTCTAAAAATAGAAAATAGGAAATAAAACTTTTCCACCAATTTCCTTGTCTGTAACTGTTAGATACTAGCTTCAGCTATAGTGGTTTCCATCAAGGTCCTCTGTTCCGGCGGGAACAGAGGTTTAATCTCATTGGTTGAAGGGTCTGACAGCTCCCTATAAAAGGGCTGCTGTCAGACTCAACCTTCACTGGATTGTTCTCACTTATTGTGCTTAATAAAGAGCTGTTGTTACCGTTAGCCTGTGTGTGCCTTCCATTACACTTAACAATAACAGTAGTGCCAGTTAAGTATGGCCTGGCTCTCTGCTGCTTCCTGGTGACCTTGCTGAAGGAAAGGGATGAAAACAAGAGTGGACATGAACAAAATGGTAGCTGTGAGGTTTTCCCACAGGAGAACCCTGCATAACCAAGGTATTTTCTTAGGTAAAGATCATCGCCATCATTTTTTCCCTTTCTGCTGTTATTTATAAAAATTACTATGGGTGAGTTTAAGTGAATTTATTTTGTCTGTTGTCTTTCCTGTCAAGTTCACACAGAACCCCAGGGTTTCTTTGGAGTGTCAGCCTCCAAAAATTGCTAATCTTTTAATGGACGTTTTTAGTTTTATGTATTGTAAGCTACCCAGGCAATATTCAAATGATAATAAACAAATCAGTAACGGATACAATTATCTCAGAAAATTCTAGTACAGTACAATAAAATAAATCAGATCTTTGGAATATTTCCTGATTAAGTTATAACTAAGTTACTCTCCCCTTCTTCCTCATCTTTGAAGCTAAGACATATTTCTGCTCTCTTATCAGAAGAAATTGCTTTAGCAACAAATACCTCCCATATTTTTATCTTCTGATTCCCTAACTGTAAATGCCGAAATTAAGGCCTGCTTTTATTTTTCTTTATTACACACTGACTTGGGAGTAAGTCCTAATAAATGCATGAGAATGCATTTGTCTGTGCCAATAAAACTTATAATTGCACAAAGTCGACGTTCCTGACCGGATTAAGTTACTAGTTCACAATGTTTCCGTGAGGCTGATAGTTCAAAATAAATGCTTCTTATCTGTGTTTTTGAATGACTTCCCCTTCTCGCTCTTCTGTGGTCTGGGCCAATTATTTACCTCAAACCTTGGGGTCTTTAATTAAGAGCCCTGCCTCTGATGGAACTATCACTCTGAGCAAGGAGCGCTGAAATCCTGCCGGTGCACTGATAGTATGCGGAGATGGCAAATCGTTAATACAGCTAATAGACTTACGTTGTAGCCGGTTCTTAAACTGGGACTTTTACTTGAAAGTCATTTCATGTCTGTGTAATTTGATAGGTGTTCTTCCTCTCCCCTCCCTAAACCAAAAAGATAACTATAATGCAGCATAATGGAGCAGTGTGTGTTTTCAGGGCGCTGGATTGTCACGTTGCAATTACGGTAAATTTACATTTCAGTGTGGCACTTGTATATGGAGGTTTTGAGGACAGGCAGTAATTTTGATCTTGCAAAGAACTCCCAGTGAGGACCTAAATTTAGAACATACTTAAGCCAGTGCTTTTTCTCCAACACATCTTTTTACTTTTTTTTTGTCTGACCGCTTGGCTGTGGTCTTTTGAAAAGTTGGCTGGGCTTATTCCTCATACAAAGCATACACGCAAGCTATATTCATTTATTGCAAGAATGCCAGACTCCTGGCATTAATGCAGCTCTTCTCTTTTAGAGACATCCTAGCACTCTAAAGGTTGCTTTCTTGGTTAAAAACAACCGTCTCCATAATAGCTTTGCGCATCTGTTGTGACTGCAAAAAGCAGACAGAAAATCCTCATTTCCACTGCCAATGTATGGCTTGTATCGGTTTCTTTATCCAGCCTCTAGGTCAGAGACAGTCAGTTTGGTGCAGTGGTTCAGGCTAGAGACCATGAATTCTAGTCCCACTTTGGGCACGAAGCCAGCTGCGTAACGTTGTGCCAATCATACCCTCTTAGTCCTAGGTAGCAGGCAATGCAAACCACTTCTGAAATGGGGCCAAGAAACTTATCCCGACAGTTACAAGGAGTCAGCACTGACTCAAAGGGACGTATGGTACAAACAAATGAACATCAACACAGTCTCCATACTTAGCCTCTTTTTTAGGTTTTTTTTAAGCACCCAGTGGTAATATATCATCCCAGTTTTGTGTCTTAACTTAATTGTGCTTTCTCGTTAAGCAATTATGTTAGTAAGGTAAAGTAAAGTATAATATTAAGGGTAAGGTAGATAGGCAAGATATACAGGTATTTCTAGAGCAGGAAAGATGCCAGATGAGAATAGGGATATATAATATGTTAAGTATCATCCAAACTCTTTGTTTCATTTCATTACATGTTCTGTCCTTGGGACAATTGCTTCTCACCCAATTATTCTTCCTTTGTGCTCCTTTCCCTCTTTCTCCTACTTAAATGTTTCCTGTGGAACAATCACAATTGTTTGATGGTTGATTTCCAAAGTGTTGCTGCAGCAAACAATTGTCTTGTTGCTTACGGACAATGGAAGGGCAAAGATAAATTTTGTAGTGATCTGCTGTATGTTCTTGTTCTAGCGGGTAATCTTAGGATGGATCCCTTGTCAATTAAGGATACTGCATCCAATTTTGATTACCACAAAAAAGATGTTGAGACTCTAAAAAGAGTGCAGAGAAGAGCAACAAAGATGATTAATGTCCTGGAGGCTAAAACATGATGAACAGCTGCAGGAACTGGGTTTGTCTAGTTTCTAATGAAGAGATAGACTAGGGATAACATGATAGAAGTCTTTGAACATTTGAGGGGCTGTCATAGAGGAGAGGGGTCAATTCTATTCTCCAAAGCACCTGAGGGCAAGACAAGAAGTCATGGAGAGTTCAAGGAGAGCTCCAACCTAGATTTATGGAGAAATTTCCTGATGATGAAGATAATTAATCAGTGAATTGGCTTGCTTACAGAAGTTGTGGATGCTTCATCACTGGTGGTTTTTAAGAATAGATTGGACAACCATTTGTCCAGAATGGTATACGGTCTCCTGCCTGAGCAGAGGATTGGCTAGAAGAGCTCCAACATCCCTTCCAATTCTTGTTATTCTACACTCTGTAAACAAGTCAGGTAATGAAATATCCACAAGTAAGCAACCAAGTTCAGAGAGCACCAAGGACTTCACAGTTATTGAAAACTATCCAATTCTAGCTAATTTGACAAACCATGACCAAGGACAATGTGACTTCTGTCGCTGCTTAAGACAGACCTGTAAAATGTTAAGATAATCTAAGGGCACCTCTTTAAATGCAAAACATGTGATGCAAAATAGAAGCTATAATTAAAACAATCAAATCATCTAATATTGAAGGAAATCTATTTTTGTTTATTGATTGAGTCCAGAATGGACAATAGGGCAGATCAGCAATTCTAAAGAACTTTTTGTGAACCTGTGGCTGTGATGCTTCCATCCTATATATTTCTGTCTTGTTAAAGTAGTCTCTAGCTTTCTATTTCTCTATTACGGTAAACAGAACTGCAACATGGCTTTTAATCCTAGAGGACAGACCCAAACAGGAGAGTACAAAAAGGTTACAATGTACATTAAAAAAGGATAGGACTTTTTTGGCCACTGTCTCTTTTTTTAACCCTTCCTATGAATACTCCTGAATCCAAGGAAAACTTGAGCAATTGGGTGTGAAGCAGTGTTTGCCCCTCTTCCTGTGGTCTAAATCAAGAAATACACTGAGATAATGGGCATAGTTCACTGCCTATTCCAAGCTGAATCTTGAATCAGGCATGTTTGAATAGGTTTCCCAATATTTTCAGCATCGGCATTGTTTATTGTAGGCCTATTTAAAATATAAATGCCGAATGTAGAGAATCTTCAAATATGACAAGTTTTCAGAAGAATCTTTCATCCTTGTCAGAACTACCATTTATTCTCAATAAAAAGTACTATATTTTTAAGAACCAGTAGTTTATGGTACGGTAATTGCTTTGGGATGGCACTTTTCTCTTGTCCACTGCAGTGGATAAGATGAATGACTTTTGTGCAGCTGCCTTTATATCTCTCAGTTATTTTATTGTCTTGAAATATTCTTCCGAGCATCTTATTGAAATTATATTCACCACAAATGGTAAATTTTGTGGCTGTTAAAAGCCCCAGAACACTGAAAATGCCATTCTGTATTTGCCACCAGACACTGGATTATATGGAATGGACCAAGAATTCCTTGGCATTTGGGGTAGTTTTTAATTTTTTCACTTCCAAAATTCCCTTATTCAGTCTAAGAAGAAACATATACATTTTGCAAAAAGCACATTTCTTTTTTGAGATGGTTCCATAGGAGAAATTGAATGTAGATTTACTACTATTTTCCTGGGATTTCTGTTTTTATGGAGAAGATGTGAAGATGGATGCTGGCTACCATATATTCTGATTGATTGATTAATTATATGCCATCAAGTAGTTTTCAACTCCTAGCAATCACATAAATAGATTTTATCCATTATTCTGAATTGATGTCTTTGTCATTGTCTAAGTGATCATATGCCTCCAGCATTGTCCTTTATTGCTGTTGCCCAATATAGGGGCCCGCTTCCTTTAATTGGGCAGTTGAGATGTCCTTCACACCTAGGGTCACCTTGTTAGGAATATACACTCTTGGCATACACTAGCAATGTTCTTCACTCATTCCGCCCAGGAACAATCTCCCACCAAAATGAGGCAGCAATATTATGTGGAACATAATATTTTTAGTAATTACCATTTACCCATCACAAACTGTCTTGGATTCCTGATTATTGTATTTTGCATGCATACCAGTGAGACGTGGACTGTATACAGGAGGCACACTAGGAAATTAAACCACTTCCACATCACCTGCCTCGGTAAAATACTGAAGATCCAGTGCAGTGGTGAAATTCAAATATTTTTTTTGGTACCGGTTCTGTGGGTGTGGCTTGGTGGGCATGGCAGGGGAAGGATATTGCAAAATCTCCATTCCCTCCCCACTCCTGGGGGAAGGATATTGCAGAATCTCTATTTCTACCCTACTCTGGGGCCAGCCAGAGGTGGTATTTGCCAGTTCTCTAAACTACTCAAAATTTCCGCTACCTGTGCTCCAGAACCTACTGAATGTCACCCCTGATCCAGTGGCAGGAGAAGGTGCCAGACATAGGAGCCCTCTCCAGAGCAGATCTGCCATCAGTTCACACCCTGCTGATGAAAGTGCAGACAGATTGGGCAGGCCATGTGGCAAGGATGCAAGACCATTGCATCCCCAAACAGGTCCTCTATGGTGAGCTGTCTCAAGGAAAGCGATCGCATGGGGGACAAAGGAAGTGATACAAAGACATGTTGAAAGCCTCCTTCAAGCCCCTAGAAATTGACACAACTTCTTGGGAAACCCCGGCACAAAATAGTTCAACATCACTGATGCTGATCCACCAAGGCTGCCCGACATCTGAGGACAGAAGAACAACCATAGCACAAAAGAAGCGAGCACTCCGCAAAGCCAGAGCTGCAAATGCTGCAACAAGGGCGCCCACACACATCTGCCCAACATGTGGCAGAACATTTCATGCCCATATAGGCCTTACCATCCACCTGCTGGCACATCACAGACAGCCCACAACCTGTTAGATGTCAAGGTCCTCTTCAAACATGATGGATGAAGATCCATCATTGCATTTTGCCATTATGCAAATGACAACTTGGTATACACCCCATTTCGGTGATTATTAGGCTTCAAAAAAAAAACTCTCCAATGCATCTTGTATATATTTCTAAATATAGAAACAGAACCGGCAAGTTAGAAATTAGACTTTGGAACTAAGTGATGAAGCTGACTGGTGTGGGTTGACATGTCAAGGCCCTGTTGAAAGACTCTGCATTTAAATATCTGGATTGAAAGCATCCTTCTCCCTTTTCAGTGCTAAAGCTTTGTGGTCAGGAAAGTTCCTTCAGGTATTATGTTATGAACTGTAACACCAATTTATATTATTTGGAGTGACAGAATGTCAAAATGCTAGCTTAGCTTAGTAAATTAGTTTGCCCAATCAATAAATTATATGAAATATAAACCGACTTCAGTTTTGCCTGGTTTATAGCCACTGAAAAACAAGAGAATATGTAAGAATCACAATCCTGGGGGTTATACTATTGTGGGATATGCCATGCACAATAATAAATGGTTACCCAGCGGTAGCCGTCAAGTTTAATGAGCATTCCTTCCACTGTATGTATACACCTCCTGTGTCTTGAGGAGAGGATATCTTGATTAAACGGAAGTATTGAACATTCAAGCATTGATCTGATGAGTGAGAAGGATTTTTGAATCAAATCTATGAAATTCATAAAGTAGTTATGTACATACAGATTTAGATCTAGATTCTCAGCATCAGTTCTTGGCAGTATCAAGGGGCTAGATCTGTGATTTTTAAACCATAGGTCATGAATAATCAAGAATAGATTTGAAGGAGATCAATGTCATTTATTGTCTCTGGGGGTCCCAACACTACAGTTTGTATTATTCATGGAGAGTATTGTTCTCACGTAATTTGTTATTATCAAGATTCCTGGCACCATAAAATGTAAGGACTCCTGGGCTAGTGAAATGGACAAGAAAGAAAAAGGGGTCAGGTATGGATAAAAGTGGGGGGGGGCACGGTGGCTCAGTGGCTAAGATGCTGAACTTGTTGATCAGAAAGGTTGGTAATTTGGTGGTTCGAATCCCTAGCACCGTGTAATGGAGTGAGCCATTACTTGTCCCAGTTTCTGCTAACCTAACAGTTCGAACGCATGTAAGAATGCAAGTAGAAAAATAGGAACCACCTTTGGTGGGAAGGCAACAGCGTTCTGTGAGCCTTCGGCATTTAGTCATGCCAGCCACATGACCACAGAGACGTCTTCGGACAACACTGGCTCTTCAGCTTTGAAACGGAGATGAGCACCGCCCCCTAGAGTTGGGAAGTCGTTTTCACATTTCCATGGCAACAAAGGTATAAAATAATGAGATGAGAATTTTGTTTAGAATGCACGAGCAGATTCAGTAATGAAGCTGATGCTAGTTAAAGCTTCTCTAGAGTGTATGAATCAAAGTTTGTGTGCTAGTTTCAATAAAAGTCCTAGTTTCAATAAAAGCCACGTCTGATAGCTCTTTATAAGGTAATGGTAAAGGTTCCCCTTGCAGATATGTGCTAGTTGTTCCCGACTCTAGGGGTCAGTGCTCATCTCAGTTTCAAAGCCAAAGAACCAGTGCTGTCCAAAGACATCTCCGTGGTCATGTGGCTAAACATTGAAGGCACACGCAACACTGTTGCCTTCCCACCAAAGGTGGTTTCTATGTTTCTACTTGCATTTTTACATGCTTTCAAACTGCTAGGTTTGCAGAAGCTGGGGCAAGTAACGGGAGCTCACTCTGTTACGCGGCGCTAGGGATTTGAACCACCAAACTGCCGACCTTTCTGATTGACAAGCTCAGCGTCTTAGCAACTGAGCCACTGCGTCCCTTGATAACTCTTTAAATGCTTTAAATGCTTGGTTCCTGCAATACTGTAACCTGCAACATATTTTCCCATCTTAGATTCATGCATGCAAAGATATTATATTTAGAGATGTTTCCAAATCTCAAAACTTTTGGGTTGACTATTCTATAAATAGGTTAGGATGACTTTGATAGTTTCCTCCAGGAAGGTGTTACATCTGGACAGAGGAATCTTTGAATCATTGGCTCCTACAGACCCAAGTCAATGAGGAAGATTGGAGGAATTAGGAACGTTTAGTCTGGAATTAGGACTGATGAGGTGTGAGATGTCAACTGTCTTCATATATTCAAAGAGCTGTCATTTGTATTAATGATGAACATCTTGCATCTGTGGCCCGTAAACACATGGAAAGTGTAATTGCAAGCCTGTAATGGCTTGGGTGATCCTAGCCATCAAATAATTACCTAGGCTTGAAAAACAATTAAGCAAAAATAGAAAAAAAAACCCTCAACTCTTGGATTCAGGCTATAAGGGAAAAAAGGGTAAGAAAACGTTTAGGAAGCATTTCCTGACAGTGCAGCATACTGTTGAGAAGGGAACTGGGTGTCTTGGAAGCTGATTAAAGACCTCCTTTAAGTTTTCACACCAAAGTTCATGCCAGGTTGGACAGGATGTTCTCCAGCTAGACAGATGTGGGGAATGTGAGCTCTGATGAGCTTCATATGAACCCTGTCTGACAAACCAACTCCGGGGATCCTTTTTTGGATCAGAACCCCCCTGGAGGGGGGGCAAAGAAGGGCAGTGTCTCATCAGACCCAGAGGGAAGCAACAGTCCCTCGCAGGTCAGAGATTTACCTGAATCGGAGTCGGGGTGGCAGCCTTCAACATGGCTGACAAGATGCTGACTTTTTGTCAAAGCGAATGGAACAGGAGGGGAGTGGAAGAGATAAAAGACTGGGTAAGAAAATTTATCTAATCCACAACTATAAATTAAACCTGGAAAAGGCAAAGAAATCTTGAGAACATAAATAATATTCATGGTCAAATCGGGACTTTCTTTTTTCAAAAGACAAGGAAGAAAGGAAGGAAGGTGGAGGGTTGTAACACCACCACCACCACCCCAAGTTCTTTGTTTGAAACACTTTCGGACAAAAGAATAGACAGCAGAGAAGTGACAAACCCATTCAATCATGAACTTCAAATTTGTTTTTGAAATTTGGAATAGAAACCAATATCCTGAAAAGTTTACTTTTTCTTTGTTTGAATTCCTTCCAGTTAATATAATCAAGAAAAAAGCATGTTTTTTTTTTACTGATAACTGATAACTTAACCTTGACTGTGTGGGAAGTTTTAATTAACCAACTCCCATAAATCAGAATTTGGGAAAGCAGGAGGCAAAGAAAAACTTTTGGCTGATTACAAGCTTCTTACAAGTGATTTATTTTGAGCAGTTATTAAAGGAAAGAATAAATATCAGACTCAGATCTGGGAAATACGAAGGGGTTTTTTTTCTCCTCTTTCTTCTTCTTTTTTTCTGCAAAAGATTAAGATGACGTCAGCTTTTCTTCTGGTTTCAAAGTAGTTGGATTAATTAAACTTAAGGTGGACCAGAATTTTGAAATAAGATTTGTATACGTAGCTAACTGCAATCTTGGAACTGGATATTAAGGAAGAACAAAAGACTAAGATGGCTCCCATTGCTCTTCCCCACAGCAGTTGAAGTAGATAAATTTAAAGTGGATTAGAACTCTGAAACAAGAATTGTACAACTAACTATAACTTTGGAACATCATGGAAAACTGGGAATTAGAAGAAGTACGTGAAATTGTAAAAATATGCATAAATAATAATATTAAAAATATGCATAAATCATTAAAATCAAGTCTAAATAGAATTCTGAACCCAAGGAAGCAAAGATCTAAAGAAGAATTTAAAGAAGAAGAAGGGAGGGCAAGACAACAAGGGGGGGAAATGGAGGGAAATAAAAAGCAGACAAAAAACCATGAGTCTTGGCAGTGGTATAGAGAAAACTGTAAAAACTGCAGAAAAAGGAGGTGTCCCAACAAAAGGGAATAAAAAGCAGAAAAAAAGTGGTTTTGGAAGTTCTTAGTGCCATAAGAAAAATTGAAGTAGGAGGCTATGCCCCAACAAAGAGAAGTATAAAATACTCTTGTGAGGGTGGCCAGGGGGGGAATTCACCTGAACCAGGCCAAACTGGGCCAAACCGGGAGCAACCCACCTCTGATGTGCATCCTTCCTCACCTTCTCTTGCACCTTCCCCACCTGACATCAGCCACCTTATCTGCCTCTGCTTGCTTGTGAGTTGCCTAGGAATTGCAATTTCCTGCTAGTTTCCCCATTGAGTTGGCTGTGGGAAGCCAGCAGGAAATTACCTTCCCTAACAACTGTGGGATTTGGTTAACCATAGCAACTGGAACGTCAGGGAATGCCATCACTAAGCGATGCAGTTGTGCTGTAACTCAGTGGAGCAGCTCATGTGCAGAAGTTACAACCGTGTTTTGTTCTATCTAGAGCCATGATGGCAAACCTATGGCACATGTGCCTGAGATGGCACGCAGAGCCCTTTCTTTGGGCACGTGCACCATCGCCCCAGTTCAGCCAGCTAGTCGTCGGGTTTCTGGTGCTCTGGTATGCGTGCACATCCTCCAGTTTGGGCACTCTGTGCCAAAAAGGTTCACCTGATCTAGAGGATCAGAGCCGAACAGCTCATCTTTTGCACATGGCTTGAATCCTCTCTGCAGAATATTTTATCTGCTGATGAACTTACTTCATGAAGAAAACTGTGGTTAGATTGTTCTTGCCATAAAAGAAGCTTTTGTGGAGAAATCTACGAAATCCAGTTTGTTGTGGTTTAGCCACACTGTCTCATGACGCAGCAGTGAACACGCCTGCTAGCTAGCAGATGTGCCACGGAAATATTATCTCAACAAAGGGATCAGATGCTAGTGCTCAAGCACCCCATTCTCCCAAAACGATTAATGGGTTTTTAAAGGGCCAATTGTTTTTACTGACACTTAATGAAAGATAGGGCAGGGTTAGTATCTAGTTTGGTTGGCATTGATGCTACATAAAATTCATTGCAGCTAATTTTGCCTGAGATTTCTGCTTGTGTTAGTTAATCTAGTTAATTTCCCTTTCTTCCTCTTGTGACGTGGGAACACTGAAAATAGTTCCTACTGAGTTATTGGTTGTCTGAAGTCCCCTTGCTGCTTAGCCTAAAAAGATTACTAAACAACTAGGATTTTTGGGACGTCCTGATGGAAGTATGGAAACAACTGCACTTAAATATGTCTTCTGTCTGAACTGACTGTTCTGAAAGAGCTTCCTGAATTAAAAAAAAATATTGACATAAATCTTCTTGAATGCAATTGTGATTAAATTGAAGATTTGTTTGAGTTAAATATTTAGTCAAATAAATGCTTTTAGATTGCTTCCTTTTAGATACTGTTAATATTTATTTAAATGGCTCAGAGATGCGAAACTATCTTTAAAAATCCTTCAGTAGTTAACAGTGCAAATTGAAATTCTTCCCATTTTCTTCAAGGTGAAGACTAACTGTAGAAGATGCCAGAAAGGACATTTTATCCAGTCATTTCATGTTACTGGATATATATACAAGCTTCCCAGAACTCTTAACAGCTTAACAATAACTCTTCCTTCTCTGATTACAGATGATCTGGCCAAACCTCTGCTAATACTTGCTCTGAATACAGAAAAATAATACGGTTGTTTACCATTCGCTTTCATGACCTTAGATATCGACCTCCACTGAAGAACAAAAAAATGAGTTCCGGGTGCTGTTTAAAAGAGCCATTAGAATATTTTCTTATGGGGAAAAGAAAAGGGCAAACAGAGTGATGGAAGTAAACCAATAAACTCGTTCAGTAGACAAAGAAGGCACTTCCTTTTGGCACAAGTTAGTAAATGTTGGTAAATACATCATCTGCTTTTAAAAAATAGACAGATTCATTATTGATACATTTGCCACAGAAGATCTCCATATTCAGAGAATATGTCAAAACTCTGAATTGCCAGAGGGAAGAAAGAGTGAATGACTAGAATTGTAAAATCTTATAGGGTCTGGTTATCAGCTTCTGTACATTTATAGCTAGCTGTTTCTAAGGAAAAAGCTTATTTCAGGAAGAAATAACAATTCTTAGCATTTTGTAAACATGACAACACCAAGGTAAAATTACTGATAGTCACTGTAGTGAACATACTTACCAACACAATTGAATACAAAATTTCTGTTGTTAAGCAAGACAGTTGTTAAGTGAGTTTTGCACCATTTTACAGCCTTTCTTTCCACAGTTGTTAAGTGAATAACTGCAGTTGTTAAGTTAGGTAGCATGGTTGTTAAGTGAATCTGGCTTCCCCATTAACTTTGCTTGTCAGAAGGTTGCAAAAGGGGATCACATGAAGGCAGGGGACTGCAACTGTCGTAAATAGATGCCACTTGCCAAGAGTTTGAATTTTGATCACCTGACCATGGGAATGCTACAGTGGTCATAAGCAGGGGTGGTATTCATTTACCTTCCCTACCGGTTTGCAAATGTGAGCGCACTTGTGCTTGAGCTTAGTCTTTCGTGCATGCTATTTGGCTTTAAAAAGTGACTAAATGGGACGGCATGAAGCCGGGGCAGGTGGGTAATCCCTCCCCCCCCATGATTTCCACTACCGGTTCAGACAAACTGGTCCGAACTGGAAGAATACCACCTCTGGTCATAAGCATGAAAAATGGTTATGTCACTTTTTTCAGTGCCGTTATAACTTCAAACGGTCGTTAAGTGAATGGTTTTAAATAGAGGACTACTGGTGGTTTCGGGTGCTCTTTCTGGCAGTTCCTGGCAGCTATCTCTCCCTGGTGTTCACAGACTCCCATATTTCTCGCTGGGAGAAAGAGCTGCTGAAGAAACTTCATCTGCTAGGTTTCACGGAGGATGCCTTGGGAAACTACGACCTCAAGGATGTCCAATTTAGGATAGTCCAACAGCTTGTGGACTGATTTACAATATCTACGAGCCAGAGCCAATAAAACTTCCTCCCCCCTGACTCTCAACCAAGTTAACAACTATGGATTGAGGATGTCTTCCTATTTTTATACCCTAACCATTCCCAAGTATAGAAGAGCTTTTTCCCTAGCTCACTTCAATGTCTTGCCCTCAGCACTTCTGGATGGTCGTTACAAGAGGCTCCCGATTAATAAGCGGCTGTGCCCTTGTGACAGAGCCGAGGTTGAGACAGCGGAGCATGTCCTTCTATTTTGCCCTATGTATGGCGCGGACAGATCTAGGTTACTGTCTCTTCCTGAAATCGTCCCCTCTGGTCCTGATGGCTGTGATTTGTTTGTGCATTGCCTTGGGGATGTCTCCTCGTACATCACCTCTCAGGTTTCCAGGTTTTTCTTGAGAGCTGTGACCATTAGAGGAGAGAGCTGAATCCTCCCTTAGTTGGGGTTTTGGTGACTGGCTGCTGTGTCTCTTTTGTAGTGGTTGTGTTTTGGTCTGTGACTGTAAATAAAGTATTATTATTAAATAGAGGACTACCTGTGCTAGACAGTTATACGTGATTTTGCTCCAAGTATATGAAAATAACCCTATCTACTTTAAATGCATCATCTTTCTTTCTTTTTATTTCTTTTAGTGGGATCTGGTCTGTGATTCTGCCTGGAAAGTTCACATTGCGAAGTTTTCTCTGCTTGTAGGATTAATCTTCGGCTACCTAATAACAGGATGTATAGCTGATTGGTAAGTTTAACTAAAACCAGTACAAAATTGCTTTCCATGAGGAAATGACATTTTCTCACCTCCGGTGATGTTTGAATTTTTCCCCATACTTTTCCATTTCAATGCACAAAACCCCAGTATTTCATACCCACAATAGAGGAATGGATTCTAAAGATAGTAGAATTAGCAGAAATGGGAAAAAGTTACCTGTCTTGTTCAGGATAAAACCACAGGTGCTTTTATAAAAGACTGAAAAACCTTTATGGGTTTTTTGCTGAAAATGGGGAAAAAAGAGAAATGGTGATCTTTGTATTTTCTAAATTAAAAAAAGGGTTGAACATGCAATGGAATTTATATAATATAATTTTAAAAGGGGAGAAGGGATAATAAATTCATTTGCAATTGTGAATAAGATCCAAAGTAATTTCTTTAACTATCTTTTTCTTCTTTTCATTCTCTAATTGGTTCTGCACATTTTTCTAATTGGTTTATATATTTTTACATCTAACTTTTATCAATATAAGAATCTTCAATAAAGTTTATGCACGCATACACAAGCACAGTATTTCACAAATGGCTTGCAATTTATTGGTATTGTTGCTGTGCTAAATAAAGTCATTTAAAAAAAATAAAAGAAGGTATTTGAGATAATAGGGATGGCTTGAATTAAATCTATCTCCAGCTCCATTTTATGTTGAAATTCAGCTTCCAATATCTCCCAGCTATTGAGGTAGTTTAGAGAAAATGACAGTACTTCTTACCTAAAATATTCTATCCCTGTAAGGAATTTTAATGCAGTTAAATTATTATTTCACTATAGCCACTGAGTTCACTGCTAGTAAGAAAAGAACTAGTAATTTGTAGATAAAATTGAAATGAAACATCCAATAATAAAGAATTAAATAAAGGATTACTTTCATTCTTTAATTTAGAAAAGCACACAATAGAAGTCTTTCATTCTATGGACATAATATACATTTTTCAGCCATTACTTGTTTGGGAATGCAGAGAGAGTTGTACATTCATACATGTGTCCATGCAATTCAAACAGCTTTTATACCATATGCTGCTATGTAATCAAATGCATTCCGGATTTACATTTGCAGCTCCTAATGCCAGGAATCCTACCTGGGCAAAAATTTGACAGCATCAGCTTCACGCATTTCCATTTGCCTTGATGTCATAGCTTGACACTTCCCCAGATAGGTTTTTCTAATTGATAATTTGGTCAAGCAGCTTTTCAGTGAGCTTGTTTTGCTCAAGAATTTAATGGAAAAGGGAGGGAAGGGAAGACGCATCAGTGTAATATTAACTTAAGGCAAACATTCATCAGCAATCATCAGAAAATCATCCAAATAAGATGCTTGTATTTTCTTCAGGTTGTAGAGGATTAATGGTGATTTGAGTTGGGTAAACAATACTATGACATAAAATTATGATCTAGAGGTTTGATAGGAGCATTTTATAGTTGCTTGGTAACAGGCAGAGACTGTGACTATGTTTTATTAAGCATGCTAGGTACCTGAATCTGGATTAGACATTGGGACTTTTTATCTGGATAACGGCTGTAATCTATCGCAGGGTTAGCATAAATGTCATTGCTTCTGCTTCTTAGCTAGATCTGGCTGATTTGGAAAACAGACTAGTTTAGGGACTAGATTTTTTTTATTTCCTTCAAAAAAACCAACCAAAACAAATTATTTTCTAAAAATCCTTTTAGAATTGGCTTTCTGTGAGTAGATTAGGGGTAATTATGTGGTGAATGGACGTTTAAGAAACTATAATGTTAAGTAGGTTTATTCTACGGTATTTTTAAAAAAAATACTATTAAGTTGGCTACGTGAAATACACCAACACAATTGACTGGCTGCTTAATGCAATTCCATAGGTTTTGGAAGAACAACACAAAAAAGTGTATTACACAGGCATAGTGTTTTTTCTGTTTTTATGTTCACCTTGTTGCAGTATTCACTAACACATTTTCTTTCTTTTTAATGTTTTCACTAATGTTTTCATTGAACAAGATAAATTCACATTTTAGAAAAACTTTAAAGTATAGTGCTATAAATAGTAATCCTCAGAAAAATGATGTATGGGATTTATCTAACCATCTACAAATATATCTGCAGAAGCAACAGGACATATTGCTTCTCCTCCTCTCCATTCCTCTAGCATTCCTCAGATCTTCTCCAAAGGCCCTCTCAAAATTCTGGAGGAAATTTGGTGAGGTTTGCGGTGAGTTGAGGAGGCAAAGAAAGAATTTCTTTTGATGGTAGATTTTATACTGCCAGGAGAAAGCCATCATTGGCTATAAACCCGTCATCTTTTTTAAAGCCAGATTTTGATCCAAATATTTGTAATCCACCAATTTTCTGCCAGTATGTCCAACATTATATTTGTGAGCATCATACAGCTATGGAAATCTTCCTTTTCACCTTCCATGTCCCAGTTATTTTTCAGTGGCTTAAAGGCTTTTTTTAAAAAATAAAATTAAAAGTGAAGCCAGCATCTTTTAAAGCAAAGAACCAACCTCCAATTATCTTTATTGCCAAGAATTCCTTTGGATTCCACATAAATTCTCATAGATCCAGGTAATCCTCATTTAACCACAATTGGGCCTGGTAAATCTATTGCTAAGTAATGCCGTCATTATGCCAATAGCCATACGACTGCACCAGACTTAGGATACCACTTTTGCTGTGGTCATTAAGTAAATTACTCACAGTCGTTAAGCGAGACATCATATAACCATGATTTAAGATATTACTGCTGGCTCCTCTACCAACTCTGCTTGTTGGAAACCAGTTGTGAACCTTGCAAATGATGATCGCATGACTGAGGAGCACTGCAGTGGTTGTAAGTGCAAGGACTGTTTGTAAAGTTACCTTTTCAGCATCATCATAACTTTAAACAGTCACTAAACAATGCAGTTGTTAAAGTAAAGACTGTGTTTCTTAGAAAATAAAAATATTGAATGATTCATTATCTGTAAACGTACTCACTAGCTGCCTCCCCCACCAAAAGAAAAGAAAAAAAAATATTTGAGTGCTCCAAAGCACGATCTCAAAATATGAAATACAGGTAGTCCTCGACTTATGGCTACAATTGAGCCCCAAATTTCTGTTTCTAAGCGAGACAGCTGTTCAGTGAGTGGTCCCCCATTTTATGTCCCTTCTTGCAATACTTATTAAGTAAATCACTGCAGTTGCTAAGTTAGTAGCACAGTTGTTAAGTTCCCCATTGACTTTGCTTGTCAGGAGGTCACAGAAGGTGATCGCTGACAGTTGCAGCATCCCAGGGACTCCGGGACGCTGCAACTGTCATCAATATGAATCAGTTGCCAAACATCTGAATTTTGATCACGTGACCATGGGGAGGCTGCAATGTCTATGTGAAAAATGGTCATAGATCCATTTTTTCAGTGCTGTTGTAACTTCAAAAATGAAAGGTTGTAAGTCAAGGACTACATCTAGAACAAGAAGATTGGAGAGTCCTCGTCCTGATTAGAGATGGAGAATCTCTTCCTTTCCAGATACCACTGAGTTACAATTTCTCAAATCCCTTAGTTTTAACGATGCTGACTAGAGGTCCTGAGAATTAAAGTTTAGCAACATTGGAAACCTGCAGCATTTTCATGCTTGTTGCATAAAATAAGGGTGAAGCATCAAATAAAAACAATCGTGTTTTTTTTAAAAATGTAATTTATTTGGAAAGAAAAGAGAAAAAGAGGGAAGGGAAAGGAAGGGAAGAGAAGGGAAGGAAGTAAGTCTCACCAAACATGCATCTCTTATACCAAATAAATCTAATTCTATGTACATAATAGGTTTGAGAATCAAATTATTAAATTTGAAGTCATGCAATGCCTAAATGTTTAGGTAGTTATTTCGGGGAGATTACCTAAATTACCCTTTGGTAAAATAGTTGTTTATAGAAGGAGAGGTAGGTTTGTCTGACCTTTGTATAACCAGATAAAGAATGGAAGCCCTTTCACTCTTTCAGTGTCAATTATTTTGCAGTCATAAAAGCAGAGAATATTCACTTCTATTGTCGTCCTGTTAATTTACATAGAGTTAGAATATAGTCCAGAAGATTATAAATATCTATAAACCAAACCAAACAAAAATCCCACTGATTCTTCTAGATCTAGAATCTAGAAGAATCAGTGGGATTTTTGTTTGGTTTGGTTTATAGATATTTATAATCTTCTGGACTATATTCTAACTGAATACATATGTCTATTGCGTGGAAGGCCATCATACTTGTGACATTATTTGTTCCCAAATAGCTGATAACCCGGTGTTGCCCGGGTATTTATTGATCCCAATCCTGTATTAGACAGAAAAAGGAATGATTTTTTTCTATAGTATCAAGTCAAAGTAATTCACTATAGATATAATCGATTCCTTTTTATTTCAGCAGCCCAGGCGTTCCAGAGTTATGCTGCGGTGCACACACACATACACGGACTTGAATCCAAAATGCACACTATCACTGTCAAAAGTACTGTGATTTGACACTATAGATATAATTCATCCCTTTTTCATTTCAGAGGCCCAGACATTCCAGGGTTATGCTGGAACACACACACACACACACACACACACACACACACACACACCAAGGGGTGTTAGGAGTGTCTTACCTCCACAGTATTTGTTTCCAGAGAGTAAGTCATCTGTGTACCAAGTTTGGTTGAAATTGCTCAAGGCATTCCAGGACATTCATTTTTGTGGACTAGGAAAGCTTGGCTTTGATGGGACACATATAAACTTTAAAAATAAATAACTAGAAGCAATAGAATATCAGCCAAAGTTTAACATGATTTTAGCCAGGATGAACTTTTTTTTATGCAGGCATTTTTCAAAAGATATAGAAGGCAACAAAGCTTCTTCAGACATACTCTCCTTTCATACCACAATTTATATTCTACATAGAGAAGGCTCCAAAATAAATTTATATAATTGTTGTTGTTGTTGTTGTTTTAAATACACCCAATCTAAATCATAAATCTCCGGTAAGATATGGTTCCCAAAACATTTTGGGAATCTTTTGACAAGAGAGTGTTTACGATCATGGATTCTTTGAAATTGGCTGGAGAACATTGTACCCAGTGCAGCATTCTAATTTGCAAATGGATAATATGGAACCTGTAATGCATAAATGCACATTTCCTATTGTTCCTCTTTTATTTTGACAGGGTTGGTCGTCGTACAGTGCTGCTCTTCTCAGTGTTGCTCATCTTAGTATTTGGACTGACAGTGGCCCTCTCAGTGAATGTGACCATGTTCAGCACACTCAGGTTTTTTGAAGGGTTTTGCCTGGCTGGAATAACGCTTTCCCTGTATGCACTACGTGAGTATTGTCTTCAGAATACATCTTGGATATCTTTTTCTAAAATATGTTTATGTTGTAAGCCTCATCTCGTTGTTGGTTGTGTTTTCATATGATTATGCTATACACTGAATGCAGCATTTTTGGCTCGCGAAACCACACCCCTTCACAAAAATGGACATGCAGAGGGTTTCTGAGGCCTGCAAAGTGCTCCTGGGGGCTGGGAAGAGCAAAAACGAGCAAAAAACGGGCCATTTTTGCTTGTTTTTGCCCCCAGCCCCAAGGAGCATTCTACAAGCCAGCTAAAGGCTATGCATGCTTTTGGGGGGGGGGGCAAAAAATGGCCCGTTTTCTGCTCGTTTCCCCCTCCTCCAGCCCCCAGGAGCATTCTACAAGCCAGCTAAAGGCTATGCATGCTCTTTTTTTGGCAAAAAAAGGCCCATTTTTTGCTCGTTTTTGGAGGGCAGCCCCCAGGAGCAGTTTGCAGACCTCACAAACTCTCTGCATGCCCCATTTTTCACAAAAAATGAGGTGTGCAGAGGGTTTGGGAAGTCTGCAGAGTGCAAAAATTTTCTTTTTTAAATTTACCTCTTCAAAATCTTGGTGCGTCTTATACTCCGGTGCGTCTTATACTCCAAAAAACACGGGATATATATGTATGTATGTATGTATGTATGTATGTATGTATGTATGTATGTATGTATATATATATATATATATATATATATGTGTGTGTGTGTGTGTGTGTGTGTGTGTGTGTGTGTGTGTGTGTGTGTGTGTGTGTGTTTTCGTAGATTTTCACGGGTGTAGGTATGCTGGTTTTGTTGTATTCGGGTCTTTTCCCGTGTAAGGTTGAGATTGTCTTTGCAACGTTTCGGCAGGATCACACCTGCCATCTTCAAGCTGTGGGCTTAAAATGGGAACGGAGCTGCCGTCTTTCTGTAAGTCTTGGTGGGAGGGGATGGGGTGGTGGCTTTGTTTCAGTAAGTGGAATGATTGGTTGTGTGGTTGTATCATGATTGGTAGATTGGTGCTGATTGGTACAGGTTGTGTGTGCATTGTTGTTTTGTATTTTAACGGCTTGGGTGGTGGGTGGTGTTCGTTTGTTGGCTAGGGCTGGTTTCCAGATGTGATGATACCTCCCGCCTACCAAACGTGATGATACCTCCCGCCTACCAAACATCGTTGCAAAGACAATCTCAACCTTACACGGGAAAAGACCCGAATACAACAAAACCAGCATATGCATATATATATATATATATATATATATATATATATATATATATATATATATATATATATATATATATATATATATATATATATATATATATATATATATATATATATATATATATATATATATATATTTATTTATTTATTTATTTATTTATTTATTTATTTATTTATTTATTTATTTATTTATTTATTTATTTATTTATTTATTTATTTATTTATTTATGGTGTATTTGTACTGATAAATAAATAATTGTACTGATAAATAAATACAACACAAATATAAAAAGGCAACATTAAAAATAAAAATATGGTTTTCTGCCTGCATGGTCTTCTGTGATAAGCCGAAGGACAGAAATGAGGGAGTAGTGACCTTCCTCCCATATTTAGGCATACCAGGGGTTGTAACACAAATACATATACATATACATACATACATACATACATACATACATACATACACACACACACACACATACATACACATACAGATACAGATATAGATATAGATTTACATATGCATATGCATACATACATATAATTACTCAATTCCTTCTTGTGTTTGTTATATTACTGAGAAACTAGTCAAACTGGCTGGTGCAGCTATGGAGTTAGGCAGAACACCAGAATAAGTGATGCAGAATGAAGATAACCTAAGAGTGGGGTAGATACTCTCTTGATTCACATTTAATCTAACCAACCAAGTATAGCAAATTAGATGCTCTGTGAAGTATGTGGGTAGGGCATGATTATACAGACTGCATACGATGTCTCTTCCATGTCATCATTAAAAATAATTGCTCATTGAAGCCAAATGCCTTTGTCATTGGCCCCTGCACCAAAACATAGTTTGATTGCAAGTAGGCTCAAGGTCAACATTTCACATTAAAAATTCTCCTCCCCTTCCCAACCTACTCCTGAGCTGCTTTGGAAAATACTGTGCACCCAGATCTCCAACCAGACTTTAGACAATATGTGCAGAGGTCAAAAAAGACAATTTTTTTCTGATAGTAGTTGTTAATCTGTCCAGAGAAAACACTGTTTGAATACCATCTTTAATTGATCCCATTGAAATCAGTGGAATGTTCATTAAACCAGTTTATGGTTATGTCCAGCTAATATATTAAATACAATTTGCTTGGATTTTACAATCTTCAGGTTTTATCCTCTCTGTCTCTCTCTTACGGGATAAAATTAAAGATCCTCTCAATTACCAGGCTTGGACATATATACTACTATATATATATATTAATATTAATTTTACTGAGATTGGCTAAGGTCATCTAGATGGTTTTCAGAGGAATACAAACAGCATGTCGTCCACACAATGGTGCAAGTTTGTTCTGCAAATCCATTCCCATTATTTTTCTGAATCTTTTTCCTTTTATTGTTTTCATTATGGTTACTCTAAGCTCAGGGAGATCCCAATTAAGTAAAGTTAATAATACAAGTTCATGTGGAGCCAGAATAAGGCAATATTCATCAATATTGCTTTTATCTTCATATTTCCATCGCATATGGAAAAGGATTTGCCACATAGTGATGCTTTATTTACTTGTTTTACAAGTTTTCTTGTCAAAGAGGGAAGGGAAGAGGCTCACTTCAAAAGAATTCAGTCAGAAAATTTGGTGTATGTAAATCAATTCTAGTAGTTACACCTGAAAATTAAGTACAGAATGTACTGCGCAGCCTAAAAGGTCATAATAATGGCTCGTGTCCAAAATTCTCTAAGCAAAAGGAAAAAAGTGTCTTAGAACTGTTCTGTGGACTCTGAAAAGAAGTAAAGAGATGAGACAATTGTTGTATGTATTAGTTGCTATCAAATACTTATTTTCCAACTGGTAAACCTATTCTCTCTCATTTTCTTCCTCATTTGCAGCTTAAGCCCATGTTTATGTTTATATACATATTTGCTTAAAAGATGAATATTGGCTTTTTACAAGCAGTGTTCTTAAAACTTAACCTCTTTGAAGATTCCTTTTCGCAAATGTAAATATCTGGGTCACACATGCCTCTAATGCAGTGGTTCTCGACCTGTGGGTCGTGACCCCTTTGGGGGTCGAACGACCCTTTCACAGGGGTCACCTAAGACCATCGGAAAAGACATATTTTCGATGGTTTTAGGAACCAAGACACCTGCGTGCCACTGTTTGGAGCCAGGGAAGCGGCGGTGGGCGCTGCCTTGCAAAAGGGAGGGGCTACCTGACAGGAGTGGCAGCATGAGGACAGCCGGCGCCCAGCCAATTGCGACACGAGAGGCATCGGCGGGCGGATCAGACGGCTGTGCTTGACGTGGGGAGGGGGGAGAACGGAGCATCTAAGCGGCAGTGAGGCGGCACCCTAAGTGGTGGCCAGGCCAGGCTCGGTCTCCCAGCGGTGAGGGGAGGGGAGACTGGGAAGAAGTAGCTGAGAACCCAGGCGGGAAGGATGGCAACGATGTCCCTTCAGTCCGCAGTCTCCTCCTCCTCGGAGACTCAGAAGTTCATGCAGGCACTCTGCAGCAGCTGGCTCCAGATGTTCAGGTTTTCCCTTTTCTGTAAAAACTTCCGTTCATTCACAAGGAGACCCACCTTCGTTTCCTTCCCATGATATCTATGAATGAATGAGTGGTTGGAAAACTTGGGAGCGAGAGGATTCCAGGAGTTATGGGGCAGAGGGGAAAAAAGGTAGCCATCACAAAACATCTTCAATAGCCCCTCAAAAAAACCATAAAGCACTACATCTTTTTAGTTTTAGGTTTTAAGCTTCCATGCTTAGAATAGAATGGAATGGAATGGAATAGGAAAATGGAATGGAATGAAATGGGAATGGGAATAGAAATGAAATAAGAATAGGATGGAATAAAATAAAAATAGAATGAAACAGAAATAGAAATGTTTATTGGTGAAGTGTGATAAGACACACAAGGAATGTCTCCAGTGCACCAACTCACAGTGTACATATAAACTGCAAGTAATAGGTCATAGATCATAATAATAGTTACAATTATTAGTTACAAAAAACAACTGATAAATCATAAAGAACCAATACGACAAGATGAAAAATAGGAAGGATATCCAACCTAGTACTGTATTTCTCTTTGACCCATTGTTTTTACTGTCTTTCTTCTCTGTTTTATTTTTATTTTGTTACCAACTGAAATGTTTCATGGACTTTTTGTAACAAGGTTAGAGGTTATATTATATTATATTATATATATTATTTTCATTAGCAAACCATTTCACAATATATAATTACATATGTTCAATTTGTAATAATGAAAATACATCCTGCATATCAGATATTTACATTACGATTCATAACAGTAGCAAAATTACAGCTATGAAGTAGCAATGAAAATAATTTTATGGTTGGGGGTCACCACAACATGAGGAACTGTATTAAAGGGTTGCGGCATTGGGAAGGTTGAGAACCTGCTCTAATGGCTACCTTGCTACCTTGCTCTAATGGCTACCTTGCTACATACACTTTTTGTATGTAAAATTTCAAAAAGTGCAAATATTTAAAGGTTTTCAAATCAGTATAGGAAGAAATCACTTCCTATCATTGAAATAGGCCTGGGAATATTCCCTGAAACCATTGTGTATGATTTATCTAAGGATAGTTTATTGGAAAACACTTTTTCAAAGTTGACTGAGCTTATGGAATGCATTGAGCTGTAGGCCATGATTAACAAACCACAGTGGCTTGTTAATCATGTTTATACAACCCCATCTGGTCCCCAAATCACATTGTGTTTACTGAGTTGGATGAATCAGGAGATAGTTGATAATTTTGAATCTGAGTAGATTGGATGTCCACCAATAGTACCCAAGACAGCTTCCTCTGGTATCTTTGTGAACTGAGCAAAATTCTTATAACATGTCTTGGGAACATAATAAGGGAATGTAGATCACAAGATACAATACCACATAAAAAGATACAGGCATGCCATTTATAATGTGACGCAAAGGAATGTTAGAGATTATCTTGAACAATTAGAAGACTTTAGGATTTGCAGTCCTTGTTTTGACACAGTGTAATTTCACCTGATCAGAAATAGCTCTTCTGGGAAAGAATATCTTTCTGCTAGCTAAACAACATTGTTGGAACCAAGCCCACTTCAGTACAATATTGCTTCTTTTGTTTAAAGATGCATACTCTGCTTTTTCACCAAGAAAGCCCTTGAGGAGACCTTCAAAAACAGTATTACATCATGTTTAAAGCATTATACCCAATAGAGAAATCTAATGAATTGTGCTTGCCAAGTTAAAAGAAAGTAGGAAGGGTGTCAGGGGGAAATGTTTAATCATTAAGAACCATGCAATTAATCTAGATTACAGATACAAAATGCTTTATGCAACCGTATCATCTTCAGAATCCATCATTTAGCTCCTCGAAAGTGGAATGTTGTTTATAATTTTAATATGAATACTTTGCCAAGCTAAGTTCCTCAATCAGTAGGAAAGGAAACTGAAATTTCACGGCCCAGTGGACTACAGATTGATTGACATCTGTGTTGAGTAATGTGCAATCCTTTTGGTGCAATCCTTAATAGAATTCAAAAAATTGTGATTTATGGCGTGAGTTGCAAGGAACGAGAAGGAGAAGATGACTCCCACAAGTTGGATTGATTCAATTACAGTTATGATGAATGTACCATTGGAAGGCCTGAAGGACCAGGTTAAGAACTGTTTGTATGGTTGAAAATATATCTGAGTATTTATTATCGATATTTACCTGATGGCACATCAGTTAATTCAGTCAGGGCATGAGCTGGTTAAAAGCTGACTTTATGAATGTAATTCGCTATATCTTTGTTCAGAAGTATTTTTAAAGACAAACTAAATATTTCTTTGTAAGGCTTCATGGTATAATATAACAGTGAAGTCACACACTTCTGGAAAGAATGCTTATACAATGCTTCCCCACCCCTTGTTTTGCTTTATTTTTAAGAATTAAATAGCAGGAAAGCATCTGTCAAACCTAGTTTTCCAACAGGAGTACATGTCTGTCAAAGACTACTCTTCTGAAAAAGTGCACATCTAGGTGTAATCTTTCGGGATAGGGGGGAGCATGTATAAATTAAACTTGAATAAGTTATGAACCAACTAGATTCCCTTAGTTATAAGAGATAATAGCTATTTCCAAAGCATTTTATGGAACCTGAGTTTTTTTCTTCCCAAACAAAAGTAAAAATGTACACAACTGCAAGCAAATGTTTATTTAAATTCAAATGATATCTCCATGGCTAAGTTGAGTAATGCAGGTAGTTCTCATTTAGCAACTGCCTCATTTAGTGACCATTTACAGTTATGACAGTGATAAAAAAATAACTTTGCAACCAGTCCTCATATTTATGACCTTCGCAAGTCTATAAAGCAAAGAAAAGCTGAAGGGAGATCGTAAGTACAGTTGTGGTTTCACTTAGCAACCACTTTGCTTAATGACTGAGTTGCCTGTCCCCAACTGCGGTAGCCAAACATAAGGGCAGGTAGCCCAAAAAGAAAAGTAATATTTCCATAAAACTTTGGAATCTATTAAGTAAGTCCCTTCCTTCCTACCTTCCTTTAATGTAACCATATAAGAAAGTAATGCTATTAAGCAGGTTGAGAAGTAATGACTACTTACTATCTTATTATCTTATTATTTTTGAGGTGCAGACTGTGGTGAGTGTGGTCACCTCATGGCTGCTGCTGTGTTGCAATATTTTTGGGGAGGGCTTATTTTTGGGGGAAGGCTTATTTTAGCGCATGCATTCAAAAGCCCGATTGGACTTATTATCTGGGGAGGTCTTATTTTTGGGGAAACTGGGTAGCTGCATTTATATTCTGGATTGTTATGCAAAAATTGCTCATTTCCTATAGGCTTTTTAACAAAAATATATTTGGCTATGGCTATTACAGGCGTGAAATTAATTGTAATTGAAAATGAATCTATGTCAGAATATGGTGAAATCATACACGCTGGAAGGAATCATCAAGGCATTGAGTCCAACCCTCTGCAGAGATTGAAATGCAAACATTTCTGAAATATGGCTGTCTAGTGTCCCCTTAAAACAATGTCTGATGAAGGGAACCTACTACATCTCTGGGGAATTGGGTTCTGTTCAGCTTTTACCTGACTGTATTTGTCAGTGCTATGACTTGGCAGTTATTTTCATTCTGTGTACCATATCACCACAGAACAAAATTCAGCATTACACACCCCTTTAATTGCATCCTGCCAATCTATAATGATTAAGCTTTCACCTCTGTGACACAGTGTTTTTTGGTATTTTCAGATTGTATATATTCTTTTTAGTCTTTTTTTTTAATCAACTCAAACCAGAGTGGGCCTCTTTAAATCTCCATAAGATGTCATTATGGGTAAGAATGTATTTTGCTTAGTGCCTCAGTCCAGCTGAAATCCTGTGATCACTTTCTTGGACCTAAGTATCCCTTTATAATTAAACTGATCTTTATAGTCCATATAAGTTTGACATATGTTCATCCGTAAATCCATTCCATCTCATTTCTGTTTTGATCAGCATTTTTTTTAAAAAAAATCCACACAACATTGTATTTCTCTATAGAAGTATTCACACCTCCCTAATTGCTAAATGTATTTTTTGTCAAAGTTTATAATTCTATATATTTTATCCCCTATTTTACAGATATCTGTATTCTTCACACAGAATTTCCTCACTATAGAGGAGACATTGACACTCAAATAATAGCTGTGTTCTTTGTTAGTCCGGGAAATGCGGACCATTAAAAACTTAGACTGAATAAAATATTCAAATATATCTCTTTCTGAATGGACAAATGTAAGATTATTATCCTATTAGTTACTGTGATTGAAGTGAAAATACTCATCAGCAATTGAGCAGTCAGGAGGTAATCACATTTGATTATTTTCAGTGCTGACTAACTCTTATCTTATACTGGTCACAGCCATTCTATTAATTTTAAGGATATTCTCCCTCTGAATACTCAATCTCGAATACTGGCTCCCCATAACTCTGTGCTAAGGAAGCTTTGGTTTTTTTCAAATGTTCTTCAAAAATAGCTCTTCGTATTCCTAATCAATTAGTAAGCTGCATGGGATTTATGGGAGTTTGAGTCCAATAATACCTGGAAGTTCACAGCTGTTCTTCACTGTTCTACATCAATAAAAGTTTCTTTTCTCTTTTATTGTTTCCAAAGTTCCAAATCTAAGTAGTAATAGTTGCTAGCTAAAAAGATAAATCTCACATGTATGTGAAAAGAATTTTCCATTTTTTTTGGTGGGGGTGCTCCAGACAGCTGTAATAGTAGTCTGGTTATTACAGATAAGTCTTCGACGTACAACCACAATTGAGCCCAAATTTCTGTTGCTAAGCAAAATAGTTTTTAAGTGAGTTTTGCCCCATTGTACATTTCTTGCCATAATTGTTAAGTGAATCACTACAGTTGTTAAGTTAGTGGTAAAGTTGTTAAGTGAGTCTGCTTCCCCATTGACTTTCGTTGTCAGAAGGACACAAAAACGGATCATATGACCCTGGGACACTGCAACTGTCATAAATACAAGTCAGTTACCAAGCATCCAAATTTTGATCATGTGATCATGGGGATGCTGCAAAGGTCATCAGTGTGAAAAATGGTCAAACGTCCCTTTTTCAGTGCCTTCAAGCAGTCACTAAATGAATGGTTGTAAGTTAAGGAGTATCTGTATTTATATTCCCTATTTATATACCAAACCTTTGAATCACCCATGAGAGAGGGAGGGAAGAGGGGGGGAAGATCCCTCATTTTCTGGTTAAAATTGCCATATTCGTTCTGTCTCTAACACGGTTTTAACCTCACTGTGCAAGACGTACAAAGCAATGGCGCATATTTACACAGAGTTGTAGAGGGTTCAAAATAATTGGCTGCACTAAAAATTACGCTGCAGAATTATAAAGCACAGGCGAGAATAAGCAGGTGATGTGGCTCTAAAAATAGCTTTGTTTGTGTAGAGAATAAGCCTCTCTCTGTTGGCACAAGGTAACTGGCATATCTCTGGACTGAAATACACCCAAGGGAAAATGCAAGGGCTCTATTCTGACCTAGACTTCCCAAGAGCATGAAGCAAACTCCTTGTGCCAACAAAAACCCTTTTTATTAATTTACTGTGAATTCTGCTCAGTCACATCCAGCAAAGTCTGGAGGATTTACAGTCACAGATCTTATCTGGCTTGGAGAGCTGACAGGCCAATGTCTGCAAAACTTGACAAGGAGTCTCAGAGAGTCACGAACCAGTGAAGCAAACCAATTGTCTCCTGCAAACTCCACTCCCCTTTCACTCTTCTTTTATTTCCTCTGGGAGGGGTCATTCATTGTCCCAAGTCGACCCTTGTTCTTTAGCTGTTCTTTTCTTCTGGCAATTCTGCGCATTCGGACACTGGGAACAGGCTCCAGCTGTTCATCTGCCTCACTGATGTCTGACTCTGAAGGCAGCTGATAACTGGCATACGGCTCTGGCCCCCGCTCTGCCTCCGATACAGAGCCCTCATCAGAGCCTTCCCTAAATTCCAGGACTGGCCCATGTTCCTCCCCAACCTCCTCACTGTCCGAATCTGCTGCCGGTTCCTGGCCTTTGGCAGGCCACAATAGGCGCCATATAGGCAAGATACAGGTAGTCCTCAACTTATAACCATTTGTTTAGCAATGGTTTGAAGTTACACTGTCATTGAAAAAAATGACCTATGACCGGTCTTAGCACTTATGACCATCACACCATTCCCATAGCCATGTAATCAAAATTCAAATGTGTGGCAACCAATATATATTTACAACTGTTGCTGCCTCCTGGGGTTATGTGATTGCCATTGGTGACCTTCCCCCGCGCCCCCGCATCCAACAAATGAAGTCAATGGGGGAAACTGGATTCACTTACGGCAGGGGTGTCCAAACTTGGGAACTTTAAGACTTGTGGACTTCAACTCCCAGAATTCCCCAGCCAGCCATGCTGGGAGTTGAAGTCCACAAGTCTTAAAGTTCCCAAGTTTGGACACCCCTGACTTACGGTAACTACTTTTCGATTCACTTAACAACCCCAGTGATTTGCTTAAGAACAGTGGCAAAAAAGGTCCTTAAATCAGGTGCAATCGATTTAACAGCCATCTTACTTAGCAATAGATATTCCAGTCCCGATTGTGGTCGTATGTTGAAAACTGTCTTTAGACTTGGTCTCAGTTGCGCAGTGTCATTCACATTGCTCTAAACTTCCTAGTGAATAGGACAAAGGAAGGAGAAAAAATACCTGCACTTTAATTGTTAAAAGGTTACACAAGGTGAATCCTTTTCCTGAACTTGGAATGTAGTAAAAAACAAAAAAATCAGACTTGTCAGACATTGGCATTAGCAGCACAACTCTTCCTTCCTTGCTGCTTGTGCATCAAAACTGACATAACACAGAATAACAGAATTGGAAGGGACCTTGGAGGTCATCTAGTCCTACCCCTACAGGAGACCCTACACTATTTCAGACAAATGACTTTTATGTTCTTCAGTCAGATCATGGGCTTGTAGAAAACATTCAAAGCGTTTGATGAACGCTTCCCATGATTCGGCCTCGATGCGAAACGGAGCAAATAGCGTAGCAGTGGCCATGGTATGAAGAGGGTGTGGTTCAGGTTCGCCAGTCCTCGTCGCCAGTTTTATGTTCTGAGGTAATAAATCACGAGGAGGCTGCTGAACGATTAACCTTTATTTAGCAACAGTAACTTGACAGAACAGAGCAACAAGAACCCCGGCTGACAGCTATTTATACGGATAGCTGTCAGACGGGGAACCAATAGAATAACTGGAATTCTCCCGCCGAATGGCAGGGCCAATCAGGGAAGACTGGGACAGCGCCACCTGCTGGTGGACGGCCTCGGTACACAACAGTGACTGCCCAATTTCTTCTTAAAAGCTTCCAGCAAACTTCTGAAGGCAAAGCACTTCTCTGGTTAATTGTTCTCATGGAAAGTTCTCCTTAGTTCTAGGTTGCTTAGTTTTCATCCATTGTTCCTTGTCTTGCCATCTGGTGCTTTGGAAAATAGGCTGAACTCCCTCTTCTTTGTGGCAGCACCTTACATATTGGTAACACTGCTATCATCTCTCTCCTAGTCCTTCTTTTCACTAGACTAGACATACCAATAGACCACAGGGTAGAAAAATGGACATGCATGCAGGGATACACACAAACATGTGAAGGACAAAATGTTTCTGGAACATTTTACAAGTTTTCTTTTTCAAGGAAGGTGCAGGAATGTTGAAATGTGCACAAAGAGACATTTTATTGTCCATTTGTTTTTCAAAAAATCCTGTTTGGATGTAGAAACGCTTATGTTTCAGCAAAGATTCAACATAATATTTATGGTGGTTGCCATTTTATGAGGCTTTTACCTGGTATTTCAACTCTGCTAAATGGTAGTATATGCTGTGTTTAAAATAAACATTATGGAAACAACTGTTAAATAGGGTTATAGTACTATGATAGAATGGCTGTAATTCAACATTTTAACAAGGCAGTGGTTTTTTTTTCTAATTCAGCCAAAAGGAATTAAATTAAGATGACAGTAACCCAGTAAGGTGATAAAAAAGCTAAAGGAAAAATGTGATAGCTTTAAGATGGGGGAAATGAATTTAGCAATTCATGGAAAATACAGTATGCAGATTTTCTCTTTCAACAATATGTAAATAGTGTAGATGTTTTCTACTATATGTAACACAGCAAATTGTTATTATAATAAAGCTGGAACTTAGCTGATCCATAAATTTTGAAAGCCACAGGAAATATTAGACAGGTTTCCTTGAAGCTTTCAATAAAGATTTCTTCTGACAATTTTATGGAGGAAAGGAAGTTCTCTAAAGAACTCAGAATGGCTGCAAGTAGCAGCTTTTCAAGTAATATGCAGAAAAATCCTTTGATTTTTCAGTTCAGTGGAGCCACAATGTAGACATAGAATTCAGGCATAATACTGTTGGGTGTTTTACTTTACCATGCCATTGTTTTTTAAATTTTGTTTTAATTATGGCTCCTGCTTATTTTGTTGACATTTTTGGACCCTTTCCTATTTTGTAAATCTGCAGAACGCAGACCCGATGTCTACATCAGCAATATGATGTCAGAAATATGCCTCAAATGGATTTGAGGCTCTGAATTTTTGGGCAGAAAGTTTAGATGCGGTTTCTTCTGATCTATTAGATCTTTGCAATTCTAGGGTAATGGGGGGTTAACCATCCATTTTCTATATCTCCTAGACCAGTGATGGCTAACCTTTTTGTGGCGTGCTAGAAGTGTGTGCACAGGTGCACAACAGCCCGTGCGCATGCCAGCACCCATAATGCACAAACCCTCTGTGTGCCCCACACACTGCCACGCATGACCCCCCATGCTCCCTCCTCTCCCCCGTGCATGCGCATGCTCCCCCCTAGCACTCCCCCCCGCACATGCGTGCAACCCCCTCTCACACTCAGTTTTGGGCCTAGAGGCCTCCCTGCAGCCTCCTGGGAGCAAAAACAGGAGGACGCATCCACCCCGCGTGCTTGTGTGGCGGAGACCAAAAAATCAGCTGGCCAACGGGAGGTCCTCCCACATGTGCAGTGGAGCTGAGCTGGGGTGACAACTCGCGTGCCCGCAGAGAGGGCTCTGTGTGCGACCTGTGTGCCACATGTGCCAGAGGTTCGCCATCACATTCCTAGACATTTTGGAAGCAAACGTATGTATTGTCTACAGCAAAGATGGGGGAGGGGGGATGCAAAATCAGTTAGTGGCAAGGCATTTTGCAAGTTGCATTTTTTAAAAAGTCTAGACAGGTAGTCCTTGACTTGCAACCATCATTTAGCGACCATTCAAAGTTGCAGTGGCAATAAAACAGTGACTTATAACCATTCTTCCCACTTACGACCATTGCAGCATCCCCATGGTCACATGATCCAAAATTCAGATGCTTGGCAACTGACTCATGATAGTGGCATTGTCCCAGGGTCATGTGATCACGTTGCGCAACTTAACAACTGCAGTGGCTCACTTAACAGCTGTGGCAAGACAGGTTGTAAAATGGGGCATGACTCATTTAATAACTCTCTTGGTTAGCAACAAAAATCTGGGTCTCAGTTGTGATCGTAAGTCAATGACTACCTGTACAGGTCACAAGATTAGCTTCCATAAAATCCCATTGTTGATGACATCATCTGTTTGCATACTTGTGTCTTTTTCACCACTAGGGATACAATAGATGAGCACATGCCTCTCTGGTTCTCATCCGGTCTATTATTAATTAAATGAGTCACTGTGTTTACAATACAAAGGATTTCTCTTCCTCTCTCTCTGTCTCTCACACACATAGACTCTACTCTCTACTCTCCAAGACATTATTTAGTTATTTAGACAGACATGAGGCTTTGCTATCCTTACATATTTCTCAATCTAGCTTTTATTTCACTATAGCCACTTATTTCAGCACAGTGATTTTGAGTGTCTGACGATTTATAAAAAAAATAGCAAAGCACAATATAGAATGGGAAGCTGTTGATGGGGGCCTTTGAGAGGAAAAGCTTCTTTTTCAAACAGCTTATAAAATTAAAAAAAAAAACTTATCCCACGAGGACTTTCCCAATGAGGCATCTAGGCCACTACCTTTATATACTGAAAAAGTATAATAACTGCACTAAGCTGTTTTTCTCCCTCGTTCAAGGAGGACTTCAGTTTTCTCTATTTCGTTATGAAATTTTGTCCTTTCCCTTTTTGGATATACTGTATATATATATACATCTTGTTAGATACTTGCTCTAACTACAGTGGTTTCCACCAAGGTCCTCTGTTCTGGCGGGAACAGAGGTTTAATCCTATTGGTCGAAGGGTCTGACAGCTAAAAGGGCTGCTGTCAGACTCAACCTTCCCTGGATTGTTCTCACTTGTACTTAATAAAGAGCTGTTGTTACCATTAAGCCTATGTGTGCATTACCCAATCTAACACATCTGTATACAATATATGGGTGATCGTGAGGCTGTGAATGGAGCAGGCATGTGCAAAAGGAGGAAAATCATTGATGTTCAAACTGTAATTCTGATGGGTAGATCTTGGAAGCAGGAGTAAAAAGAAAACAGCTTCCAGGAACTCATCTGTGGATTTGCAGAATAAAATTATGCGGGCAATGCATTCTGACATGCTGCTCTGTGTCATGTTATAAGTGGTCAAGACATTTGCCAATAATAGATATCTTCCAGAACCTTTTAGCCAACATTTGTGTACGTATCTTGATAATATTAACTGGATGTGGATTGACCTACTTCTTAAATTATCTGAAATAGGATATTTGTTTGGTTATCTTAGATGGTGACCTTTTATTCCCTTCAATGACTTTTCCTAACAGCCTATTCTAAAGAGTTGTTGAGATGATTGATGACCGAGAAATTCAAGACGGATGTGGCTCATCTTTCTGAAGTCCGGTTTTCTTAGTAGTGAAACTGAAGTCAGATTTGAAACAGACCCGGGAGAAATTAGGTCATTTATACTTCACTTCACTTCAGCTTTTTGGGCCAAGAGCTGTATGTAGCCTTTCTTTAAAATACCAGGGTACCACAAACACACACAAAGATGGGAGAAGGAGAAAACTATTTTTAGAGTAATCAAAATTTAATTAATGACATTTAGTTAATGCAATTATTTCTGATACCTGGAAGAGTGCAATTTAATGGGTCAGTGTGGAAGATCAGGGACTTATACCCCAAACTTTCACTTGTACTTGAAGTAAATTATAATGTTGGTAAACCTCGCCTTTAGTTATTTCTGAATAGATATTATCTTAACCCAAATAAAGTTGTGCCTTTCCTATTTTGTACGTAAGTTTTGATTATTTGTTTGAAAATTGGTGAACTGAGCTGTTAGAGAATAAATTTGAGTTAGAGGTGATCTCACCACAGATTAGACTAGGTCTCATTAAAACCAAGTTTAATTAAATGCAATGAAGCTTGAATTGTTCCATTGGTTCCTTTTTATTAAAATAAAAATGCTATTCAATGCATTGTAATTTTAATGTAATGCATGTTAACCCAGGCCTAGTAGTACTTATATAGATTCTGTAATAGTGATACATATATTGAAAGTGATATGGGCAAATAGTTTTTCTGCAATCTTAGCCTCTTTCTGGCAAGCAAAATTATCTACAGAAATGCCACAATAAAAAGCATTATAGGATCATATTTTTAATTGACACATTTACAAAGACATACTGGAAATGACCTTATGCCTTACAGAGCTGATTTACTTACCTTGTTATGTAATAATATGCAGCCAAATGGTTAAGCTTTTATGGATTGAATGGATTTATTTCCTTGTAAATGAAGATCTAAATTTTCTTTTTGGTGGCTAGACCCTAAGGCACATGGAAGCAATGGAATTTGATGATATAATAATTTGAACTAGCCTTTAGCCTTTTGTGTAAGGCCTTAAAAATCCAGTTATGTTTCCAGGCCTCAGGTGCTGAATGTGCCCGTTTCCTGGCTGTATTGCTAATGGGCCAAATACCTTACTCTTATGTATCTTGAATTGGATGTCTTTATTGTTTTTTAAATTGGTTTTACTATTTTTCATTATTTAATTCCTTTTATTTTTAATTGTATTATTTATTTAATTTGTTTGCCACCCATCTCCCCACATATTTTATGAACTGTAAGCCTCCCAAAGTCATTGACTGAGATGGTCTGCCATAGAAGATGAATGAAGGAATGAAGAATGAACTATAAAGCAAAACCGCATTCAGTATTGCAATGGTGTATAACCCAACTAAGATAAATAAATTCAAACTGCTCAGAGCAACATTCAAATTTCATCGTTATTGGAAGCTGCTAATCCCAATTCAGGAGCCTAGTACCGTGTTTCCCCCAAAAATACGACAGGGTCTTATTTTCTTTTTACCTACAAAATATGACTTGGGCTTTATTATGGGGGGAGGGTTTATTATTTTGGGGTTGCCGGGCGGCTGCTCTCTTGCGAGCGGGCTCCCAAAGAGCCGGACACAGCCTCATGGGTGAATGGCTGTGTTGCTCTGTTGCAGCAGCGCAACACAGCAGCCATGAAGCGACCACGCTCACGAGCAGCCACCCGGCAAACCCCCTTTGCAGCTGGGCACAGCTCCATTCACTCACCTAGGGATATCGGCAAGCCGCGTGAGCGCCTGTTCGCCGCTGCCTGGCTCCCACAGCTTAGGGCCTTCCAAATTCCAGTGAATGGCACTCTGCACGGCTGGAGAGGGGGGTTGTGCGAGCGGCTATTCCACTCTCGTTCACCCGCCTCCCAGCTCACGATGCATGGCCCAGCTCTCATTACGGAGCCAGGGCACCTCCGCCACCGCCATCCCAGCCTAGCTTTTTCTGCGGCTTCCAACCGAAGTCTTTCGGCAGTGGCCGCTCTGAGCACACGCTCTATGGTTTGGGGCCAGCTGCCAGCAGAGCGTACAACCATAGAGCATGCGCCCAAAGTGGCCACTGCCGAAAGACTTGGTTTGGAAGGTGCGGAAAAAACTAGGCTGGGATGGCGGCGGAGGTGCCCTGGCTCCATAATGAGAGCTGGGCCATGCATTGGGAGGTGGGTGAGCGAGAGCGGAACAGCCACTCGCGCAACCACCCTCTCCAGCCGTGCAGAGTGTCATTCACTGGCATTTGGAAGGCGCCAAGCCGCAAGAGCTGGGCAGCGGTGAACAGGCGCTCACACGGCTTGGCGATGTCCTTAATCAGTGAATGGCACTGTGCCTGGCTGCAAAGGGATTTTGCCGAGTGGCTGCTCGTGAGCATGGTCCCTTCATGGCTGTTGTGTTGCGCTGCTGCGACAGCGCAACACAGCCATTCGCCCATGTGGCTGTGCCCGGCTCTTTGGGTGCCCGCTTGCAAGAGAGCAGCCGCCTGGCAACCCCCCTCTTCAGCTGGGCACAGCGCTGCTCACCAGCCTAGCGGTATCACGAAGGCGCCAAGCAACATAATCACCTTTGCCTCCCCCCCAGTTCCTGTGGCTTGGCACCTTCGGGATACTGCTAGGTTGGTGAGCGGCGCTCTGCCTGGCCAGAGGTGGGGGGTTGTCCAGGAGGCTTATATGTGGGGGGGGCTTATATTTTTGCCCACCAGAAAAATGTGGCATGGCTGCATTATGAGGACATGTCCTATTTTCGGGGGGAAACATTATAAAGAGTCAAACTTTGTATTGGTGTATCTCATACAGATTAAACTAAAATTTATTATATTTGATATTAAATGTCAGACGTCGTACTATTTCCATTTGGTGGAGTCAAACATTCACTCTTGGCGATTCACTATAATCCTCCTGTGAGCAAGCAATTATTTTTCATGTTACAGTGACTGATTTAATATTTTCTCCTACAGAAACATTATAGATCATTTCAAAATAAACTATCTTGGAACAAAGACTTTCCTTTAGATTAGTTGAATTTCTGTTGCATTCAGCCAGATGAAAGTAGGTAGTGTATGTACAACTGTGTGCAAAGCTCACTGGTTCTAAATAGTAAATATTTCCATAGCTACTCATAAAATCTATGAAAATTTAGACTGCTTTGTTTGACAACGGCTCTCTTATGTTCAGTTTATTTCTGAACTTGATTCTTTAGAAAATACAGTTAGCTCTCAAGTCCTGGCCTTTGATCTAACTGTATGATAAAGTGAGCCTTTGCTAACAGCCATTAAGGGAACACAGCTGAAAATAAATAAAAGCCTGATGTATGCACATATTAATAAATAATCTATCTCCTGTAAGAAATAATTTTATCCAGAGATTTGGCAGTATTCCTACTACTCTTGGAAACATAACCCACCAGTTTAGCCTTACAGTGCTGAAGAAAAACTTTGTTGAATTGACAAAGTCATTTCAAAGGTCATTTTACTTCACTGGGGCTGAATTACATAGTATTAAAAACCTACATTGGTAAATATGCATTGAGTAAAAGATATCTATATAACACTGCTGCTTTTATTAACCTAGAGGTAAAAGGCAGAACAAAAGCCAGATAAGCCACTAGGCCTTATCTGGGGCAGGAATGTCAAACTCAATTTCATTGAGAGCTACATCAGGGTTGTGTTTGACCTCGGGGGGGAGGGGCATGGCTGGGGACATGGCCAGGGTGGGAATAGCCAGCTCAATGTCACTCATCAAGGCTCTGTTTTTTGGCATGACTGCCTCCTGCAGCCCTTTGCCAGCAAAAACGCAGCCTGCCAGGGCTACATTCTCGCTGGCAGAGGGCTGCAGGAGGCTGTCGCATCCAAAAACGGAGCCCAGAAGGGCTTCTCGTGGCCCTCCCGAGCTGCGTTTTTGCTGGCAGAGGCACCACAGACGAGTCCTTCGTTGTTTCCAGGGCATGTCCACGGGCCAGATCAAAGCACCCGGTGGGCTAGATCCGGGCCCCAGGTCTTGAGTTTGACACCTCTGATCTAAGGGGATTATTGTGTCAGAGGATTCCATTTTGTGTAATACTAAACAGAGAAAAGTTGGTAGTATTACTGGAATTAATAAAGTTTTATACTTTTTTATTTTTACCTTTGAATCAGACTTGACTTCTGGTGATTACCTGGACAATTTTTAGGTAGCATTTTCAGAAGTGGCTTGCCATTGCTCTAAGTATGAAGAAGGAATCACTGATCCAAGATCATTATGCTAAAATAGGAATAGAACGCAACTGGTTCAACTCCTAATCCGGCCCTTTAACTACGAAACCAAATTGGCTCTCAACTATATACAGAGTATGTAGTGTTATAACTACATAGTCTACCGCAGTCTGTTGACCAAATGGACCTCAATCATGGACACATTATTCATATGGTGCTGTTGACTGAGGACTTCCTCATACCTAGGATTTGGAAGCAATAGCAATCGGTATTTGTTGGAGAGACAGTCTGTTAGATTAATGCACAGAATTTCATTCATATATGAGCTTGGGCTTCAAGCAGTGGTGGGCTGATTCAGACAAACCGGTAGTTCTGACCAGCGGCTAGGGCTGCCCACCCACCCTGGCACTATCATGTCCACATGTTCACATTTTCGGTTCTGAGTGAACCGGTTGTTACAGTATTTGATGCCTACCTCTGGCTTCAACTATTTCTAATACTGACTGAATGGAGCTTTCTGTGACTGTTTTAAATTGATTGCACTTTTTCCACCTAAGTAATAGTTGATGCTTTATAGCAATGATGGTGAACCTATGGCACGCGTGCCACAGGTGGCACGCGGAGCCATTTGTCAGGGCATGTGAGGCGCTGCCCTGTCAGCTGGCCAGCGCGCATGGACGCGCTGGCCAGCTGAGTTCACCTTTTTAAAAGCCATTTTTCGCCCTCCCCAGGCTCCAGAGGCTTTATAGGAGCCTGGGGAGGGCAAAAAGAGCCTCCCCCGCCCTCCCAGAGGGCCTCCGGAGGCTTCAGGGACCATACGGAGGCTTCCCTGAAGCCTTCGGAACGCTTAAAGCAACCCTCTGAGCAAACCGGAAGTGACTTCCAGTTTGCTTGGAGGGTCGTTTTAAGTGTTCCGAAGGCTTCAGGGACCGTCCGGAGGCTTCCCTGACGTCTTCGGAGTGCTTAAAACGACCCTCCAAGCAAACTGGAAGTCACTTCTGGTTTGCTCGGAAGATCCTTTTGAGCGCTCCGAAGGCTTCAGGGAAGCCTCCGGACGGTCCCTGAAGCCTTCGGAACACTTAAAACGACCCTCCAAGCAAACTGGAAGTCACTCCGGACGGTCCCTGAAGCCTCCGGGGGGGCGGGGGGGGGCTCTTTTCACCCGCCCCAGGTTCCTATAAAGCCTCTGGAGCCTGGGGAGGGCAAAAAAAGCATGTAAAAATGGGGGGGTCGCGCATTGTGCGCGCATGCACACTGGGGAGTCGCGCATTGCATTATGGGTGCGGCACGCCTGCACACGACCCCCCTGCGCTCCCCCCCACTTGTGGCACGCGAGCCAAAAAAAGTTCGCCATCGCTGCTTTATAGAATAGGAATACAAATTAAAGAGAAACATAACTTTGTGTTATATTTTCATAAGTTGGCTATAGTGAGAGGACAGTGGGGATTTGTAATTCATATTCCCCATCTTTTTTATATAATAATTCAAATGGACTTGTATTTTTTGGAACACCCTGCATGTAGGAAATTACAGAAAGCAATTTTCTCTTTTAAGTCTCCAGTATTGTATGATGCTTTGTTTTGTCACATTTCTTATGGCGTTTGGTTATGAAAACAAACATCACTGAAATCAAATAAGAATTCTTAGTTACATAGGTCATTTGAGGTTCCATCTGGAGTCAAAAAGGTCTATCCTTAGAAAAGGGTAGGAGAAAGCAATCAGACTAGTTTCTCCAGAAACCTTCAACCTTGAAGATCTTCACCTTATCTTAAGCTCTGTTTATCTCCTGTTAGCACCACAGAAATAAGAAAATACTCTCCTCTGTCATTACCCCACTCCGTCTCCTAGACCCATATAATTTGTGATCTACTGTACTGAAGAAAGCACATGAGGCCCTCCAATGTGTTACAATATAAATTGTGCCAGACAATTCTAAACTTTTGCTTGTTCATATATTTTAAATGCTGATTATCTGGATTCTTGCAGATTTGTTTCCCCACCCCCAAATTAATTTCAGCCACTTTAATTACATGGTTGTTATTTATGCAGATTATCTAGCAACATTTCTGAAGGTAATGATTATTCCCTAAGAAATTATTCCAAGAAAGAGAGCCTCAACTAAGAAATCTCCATATACTTAAGTACTAACTCAGAGTAATATTCCCTCTCTGAAATACCATTTGTCAGATGTGATTGTCTCAAAAGTGTTTATGGGGTTGGCTGTGTCCTCCTAACCTGGCTTCAAAGCACCCGACACAGGCCATTAGTATCTATTAGGGAGATATTTAGAATAGGACATTGATTAATTTGCATATAAGAATTTTCAATGACTGTCTGAACGGGCTAATTGTCTAGGATAATTTTAAACACGAGCTTTAATCAGGGTCCCTTGTAATTTTGGCATTTCACCTTATCACAAAATATGTTCAAGTTAAAATTGCTGGACAAATATTGAGGCCTCACTGTCTGTCCTAGGATCTCTCCACCATGCTGTTTCTCCTTGGTATTGTCACATTTTCACTTGCTCTTCTCTTTATTTAGAATAAAGGGGGATAATTTATCATGACAAGAACAATGTAGTTCAGATGGCAGCTCATGTGTTTTAAGAACTGCTAGGTTGGCAGAAGCTGGGACAAGTAACGGGAGTTCACTCCATTACAGAGCGCTGGGGATTCGAACTGCCGATCTTTCTGATTGATGAGCCACCGCGTCCCATTCAAAAGGTGGATATATCTAATTAGGCTTAATTTATTTAAGGTACACTTAAACAATCTGGCAGCACATTCAGTGTCCTTCCTTGATACAGGTAGTCCTCGACATGCAATCATTTGTTTAGTGACCATTCAAAGTCACAACAGCACTGAAAGTGACTTACGACTGCTTTTCACACTTACAACCATTGCAATCTCCCTGTGGTCACATGATCAAAATTTGGACATTTGGCAGCTGGCAAGAGTTTATAACAGTTGCGATGTCCCAGGGTCATGTGATCACCTTTTGCGACCTTCTAATAAAGTCAGCTCCAGCTCTCCAGTGCTGATTTCGGCCTTCATTTTCGACTGTTTTTCGCCCTCCGGAGGCTTCAGGGAAGCCTCCTGAAGTCTCAAGAAAGTGAAAAACAACCCAACATGCAAAACGGAAGTTCGGGAACAGACTTCCAGTTTGCACGTTGGGCCGTTTTTCGCCCTCCGGAGGCTTCAGGAGGCTGCAGAGGGCAAAAAACGGCCCAACCCGCAAGCCAGAGGTCAGAAAATAGACTGTTTCTGGCCTCTGGAGGGCCTCCGGGGAGGTGGGGGGAGGCTGTTTTTGCCCTCCCCAGGCTCCTAGAAAGCCTCTGGAGACTGGGGAGGACAAAAAATGGACTTACCAGGCCCACCAGAAGTCAGAAAATGGGCCGTTTTCACCCTCCCCAGGCTTTAGGAAAGCCTCCGGAGCCTGGAGATGGTGAAAATCCCCACCCTATGTGTGTTTGTGTGTCACTCGCACAGGTGGGTGGGCACGCGCATATGTGCAATAGCGTGTGTGCACACAATTTTGGCATAGCTTTAAAAAAAGGTTAGCCATCACTGATAAAGGTCATCCTGCCCTTACAACCACAGTTGGGCCTAGGATGTTGGTAGTTGAATGAAGCAGTCATTGTGTGACATCTTTGCTTAATAACCACAATCCTGGCTCTCCCTGTTGTCATTAAATGACTGTCTGGGTCTTTACGTGGGGCACCAGGAAAAGATTCAGGCTTCCTGGGCATAGTGAGGTAGGAAGAGGGCTGAGCCATGTTTTTCCCTCCCTTCCAGAGGGAAAATGTTAGCGAACACCCGAATGGCTTAGAACTCTGGTTATAATTGGGAATGGTTGTTAAACAACTGGTCATAAGTCAAGGACTGCCTGTGTAGGTCCTTGTTATTTTGAGTATTGAACAGAATTTATAGACCACTGTTGCTACAGTTCTAGTTGATTCTAGGGATTTTTCCTTTAGCTTTTCAAATATGAATTCAAATAGCTGTAGATCTACATTTATACCTTATCCAAAATAGAAAAGCAGATATAATTAATCTGGATACTTTTAAGATACAGTACTGCAGTGTTTCTCAACCTTGGCAACTTTAAGTCCTGTGGACTTCAACTCCCAGAATTCCCCAGCCAGCTGTGGATTCTGGAAGTTGAAGTCCACAGGACTTAAAGTTGCCAAGGTTGAGAAACACTGCAGTACAGGGTAGTCCTCGATTTACAACAGTTTGTTTAGTGACCATTCAAAGTTATAATGGCATTAAAAATAATGGCATATGACCATTTTTCACAGTTACAACCTTTGCAGCATCCCCATGGCCATGTGATCAAAATTAAGATGCTTGGCAACTGGTTCATACTTATGACGGTTGCTGTGTCCCGTCATGTGTTTCCCTTTGTGACATGACAAGCAAAGTCAATGTGGAAGCCAAATTCACTTAATAATTGGTTTACTAACTTATCAACTGCAGTGAGTCACTTAACAACTGCGGAAAGAAAGGTCGTAAAATGGGTGAAAAATCACTTAACAAATGTCTGAATAAAATCAAATCACTGTATTTACAACCCATCCTCAAAGGTACGACTGCCACACACAAAACACCCCCAACATGCTCACATGATAGCATTTCGGGCTCTTAGCAACCAGCTTGTATCTGTGACCAGTTGCAGCATCTTGCGGTCATGGGACAAGACAATTTCCAACTGCCTGGTGGATATGCTAAATTTGTTTAATAGCCACATGATTCACTTAACCACCACTGTAAAAAATGGTTGTAAAATTCAGTCAAGTCACATGGTGACCTGCTTAATGACCAAATCACTTATGACCAAAATGTCAGGCTCAGTTGTGGTCATACATTGAGGACTCCCTGTAGTTGCTTCTTATTGAAAAGAAATGTGTGACTTTATCAGTTTTGGGGCAGTCTTAAACATTTTAATTGTTTAATGATTGATGGCATATTGATGGTTGCATCCAAAAAAGGGGATGTGGTTTTCTGAAGGTCAGGTTTTTTAATAGTAAAATGCACAACCTGAGCTCTGTCAAACTCAAGGGTTGTGAAAATCATGATAAGCCATACATTTTATGTTCCTAGAATGCTTTCTCGGAAATATTACAGATACTTCCTTAAGTGAGGTCACAATTGTTTGCCAGAATTAAGGAAGCTATGATTAGAACACTGCTGTTTAGTTCAATTTCCAATATTTAATGCAGCCTTGTGACATCTAGATGCATTGCATTCAAGATATTGTCTTTCCAATGCACCTGGAAGGCATTTTATTAGGAAGGTCTATATAGCAAGCTGCCTTAATCCCCTGGGCTGTTGGAGCCCTGTGAGAATTTGGAAACTGAGAGTATACTTATTTATTTATTAGATATTTTGTGGTCCCTCTTGCTTTGTGGTGAATCTGGATGGCTTATAACAATAAAAGCCAGTAAAACCATGAAAAATAAATATTTCCGATAATGGTAAAGATCACAATTTAAAAGATGAGGAGGAAGGGAGCAGGATGGCAGGAGGAGAAGGTGGGGTCTTCTTTTAATACATCAACCGCCTCCAGTGTGATACACCCCCAAAGCAGTTGGCAAAGCCAGGTCTTCGGGCCCTTAACAGAAAATCAGAAGGATGAGAATGGATCTCACTATCGGGGTTCCAAGTAATACATCCCATTCAATAAGAATTCTGAGGCAAGCAGGTTCCTCAAAGAACATTTTATTAGGACATATCAAATTGGCATCTTCCTGGTGGAAATCATCTCTCTAAGTTGGCGCTGGTTTTCCCCCCAATTAAAAGTAAAACTTTGTTACTTCCCCCCAGAGTCTCCAATCACATGGTCCATGTCAGGGGAAAATTTCACCCTGAAGAAAGTGAAGTCTAGGATCGCGGCTGATTCCAACAGCATATGCATTAAGATGTGAAGAAAAAGAATAAAAGTCTTGGGAAGCATATTCTAATTAATAAACAAACTTTAATACAAAAATAATAAAAGTAAATAAAACAAAACTAACTAATTGTTACATTTTGATAATAAAGGTTCCGTCTGCCAGCTTTTTGGCAGCCGGACAAAAGTTCAGCAGTAGCTTTCTCTGTCTCTCTCCTCTGGAATGTGTGAAGGCATGCGCAAATACATCAATGTCAGATAAGAACTTTTATGACCTGCGCAATAACTCTTTCTCAGTTTAACTCTTTAGTGTCAGTTCAGTCAGTTCATATCTAGCAAACTTTTTAACGTAGTGACAGTCCAATCAGCATGCAGTCCAGTTGCAAGATGTCCCAGTCTCCACCCTGCAGAAACCTGCACGAATGTCCTTGAATCTCAGGGGAAAGAATTTTATTTAGGCTACAACACCCCAGCTAATCTCTACAACTCCATCCCTGGCCCCCTCACTCCAGGCTGCTGTGTCAGCCCTGAAGCAGTAAGGGTGGTGGAATCTCTCTAGAAACTACAAAAAACAACATGGCCACAGTTCAGCCAACTTCAGGATTGACACTCATCTTGGAGGCAGGGGGCATGATGTTTCAAAGGGCAGGACCACAGAAAAAAAGGCCTGTGTTCCTGGACCCCATCTACTACCACCAGTTTCTTGACTGATAGGGCCTGCAGCATGCCCCTTCTGCCAGCATAGTTTGGGTGAGCCAGTCTCATTGAAGTGAGATGGTTCCCCAGATAGCCTAAACGTTACTGATTTTTTTTGTTTTCATTGCCACTTGTTTTATCGGCATATACTTCTGAAGAACAGACCCTAGTTTCAATTCTTCTTATGAGATTAATAAGACAGGGATACAGCTAAAATGTTAAAATAATGGACCCGTGGTGGTGCAGTAATTAGAATGCAATATTACAGACTAACTCTACTTTACATTGCCAGGAGTTTGATCCTGACTGGCTCAAAGTTGACTCAGCCTTCCATCCTTCTGATGTGGGAAAGATGAGGACCCAGATTGTTGGGGGCAATATGCTGACTTTGGAAACCACGCAGAGGGGACTGGTTTGCTAGGTTCCTCTGATTAAAAGCCTACTAAAAGCTGATTGTATAGTATAGCCTGCTTTAGGCTTTGTCCTAAGTCTGTTTACTTGGGTATCAATTCCTTACTTGCATTTGTATTACATTTTTTTTAAAAGAAGGAGTCTGCAAAAGAGTGTGTTTTACTGATAATTCTAATAATGGAAGGAATAACAAGTTCATAAGCAGAAAATAATACTTTGATTTACTGTTTATTGATACCATATGAAGGTGTTTAATTTCTGCTTTCCAGATGCCAGGAATTCAGTGTTGCCAGGAGGAATTATAGGATAAGTACTTCATTCCTGTATTGTTCAACCTCTAGACAGGAATAATTTCTATAGGAATCACAGGTTGAACGTAATTATACAGCTGGTACAAAGAGCTCCCACCCGTCTAGAACTATAATGATTGTACAAAAATACCCTTTTCCCCAAGATTTCAGCCAAAAATCTTTTTATGGGTAGCTTTCAGCAGCCTTCTCCATTCTGGTATTGTCCAGACCCTCCAGTTTTAAATTTTCTTTGTAGATCTAGACATCCTATCAGATGAGAGAACAATGCTGGAACAGTCTAAGCTGATCTCTGCTGGTTCCAGAACTTTAAATCTTATCTTTCAAAATGAGGTTTTGCTACAGCTCTTATTTTAGCAAAAATGTTAACTGATTTCTCATTTTCAGAAGCAATCTGCCAATCATAGATGAAGACAGTTGCCTTGTTTGTAAGCTTCTTGGAAACTTCACATATTTAAACTCATAAAAACCTCTGAGGCATTTTGCTTGAAAAAAGAAAAATCTCAGAATGTTCCTGTACCTAATACAACATCCTAAATAAAGCATATACATCATGAAAAATCCTTGTAAGGACAAACCAATGTAGGTACACTTTAAAATGCAACAGGTGAGAGAGAGAGCTTTTGTATAAACAACATAAGAAAAATACCAATAACAATGTCCATTATCCCCTTTAATGTTCTTCCAAGATGCTCATTATCTATTTTTTTGAGGGTTTCCCAACAAAGCATTGCAAACAGTGGTGGGATTCAAAAAAAATTACTACCAGTTGTGCGGCCATGGCTTGGTGAGCGTGGTGTGGCTTGGTGGGCGTGGCAGGGGAAGGATACTGTAAAATCTTCATTCCTTCCCCACTCCAGGGGAAGGTTACTGCAAAATCCCTATTCCATTCTGATCAGCTGGGACTCGGGAGGCGGAGAATAGATGGTGGCAGGGCCAGTCAGACGTGGTATTTACTGGTTCTCCGAACTACTCAAAATTTCCTCTACCGGTTCTCCAGAACTGGTCAGAACCTGCTGAATACCACCTCTGATTGCAAAGCAAAACATTGTAACTACCCATCATTTTTATTTTATCAGGTAGCTTTTAGAGTCAGTGTGGGAGCAAGGAATATTACTGAAAATAGCAGTGCTAAGGGTTGATGAGTCTTGTTGGGAGTTCAACTCTTTTGAATTGCTTTTAAAAGTAGTCGTTGTTGGGTGTTGGTGAACTCTGGCAATCTGGCACGTCACTGAAACCATTGTGGCATATCATCTTTGACCTATACAGTATGTCATAGGTTCACCATCACTGGCTTAGAGTCTCTGTGAATGAGCATCCTATAAATATAGTACAATGGTACCTTGGTACTCATCCTTAATTCTTCCGGGAAGCCCTTTGAGTACCAAAAATGATTAGTACCAAACAAAATTTTTCCCCATAAGGAATAATGTAGTAAGTCACAAGGCAGCTGACAACAACAACTTCTAGCTTGTGCATTGAGTACCAAACAAACGATTAATACTGGGACAAAATGTTCACATTAAAATGTGTTAAGTACCAAATTCAACGAGTTTTAAAGCAGTTGAGTACCAAGGTACCACTATAAAGTAAGAGCTGTTATGGTACATTGAAACTATCTAGTTAAAAAATAAAGCAGAGCACACAGCTGTTGGTTTATAAGTTCTAGCCCAGTATCTAGAACTTATATGAATATTTAAGAACTATGTATCTAACACTAATTTACAATAATGCATAAAATCAAAATTTGAACTGAGACATTAAAAGCAATTAAAATGAATGACGCAAGGTTTGTTATAGTGTTTCTTTTAAGGCGGCCAAGGAAGAAAAAATAATTCTCCACAGATGGACAAGGATACTAAGCTAAACTGGTTCTAGAAGAATAAGGCAAACAACATGGTGAGGCAGATGGCTTGTTCCCTGTTGTATTTATATTCCATAACAGGCATAGAATATCACAAAACTATTTATGGATGCTTGAAATGTTGTGGGGGCAGGTTCTCTCCAGATTTGTTGCCTACTTGTTCTGGAAATGTAATTCCCTGCTCCATAAAAGTACAGACACTGTTTTGCTCACACACACTCTTCAAATGCTTAGCTGCTGTAAGAACTTATTTATGTTCTAGTGAAATGTCACAGGTGCAAGGCACGGCTCCAGTAAGTGTATATTCAGAAGGAAGTCCCAGTGAGGTTTACCAAATACTTTGAATTGAAATGCACTTCCACTTGCCATAGCTGTTTGCTATAAACACATCAAGGCTACAGTATGGATTTACCTGGCTTTGGTTTTCCCAAGTCAATTGTGAACCCAGTCAATTGTGGTTTATTAAGTAATCTAAAGTCTATTAAAACACATAAATAAATAAAAATAAATACCTTTAATATCCTGTAAATGTTATAAGAGGATGAAGAAAATGAAGAAAAGCTTCATTAAAAGAAGGGACATTCCTATAAAAAGGAGGAACAGCTGATAATACAAGCTCTAGAATTAAAAAAAATTGGCAGCACAGCCTTATTTTCCTGCACTGAGCTACTACCTATAGGAGTTGATCTCCAGTTTATCCATTGTCTACTTAAATTACTGACTCTCAGAATTACCGTATTTTTTGGAGTATAAGACACACCTTTTTCCCTCAAAAAAGAGGCTAAAAATCTGGGTGTGTCTTATACACTGAATACAGCATGTTTTTTGCCTCCTGAAACCCCGCCCCTTGAACAAAATGACTGTGCAGAGCTTGTAGGGGACTTTCAGAGAACTCCTCGGGGCTGGGGAGGGCAGAAATGAGTGAAAAATGGGCCACATTTTGCTGAATTGTGCCCCCCCCCAGCCCCCAGGAGCATTGTATAAGCTTCCTAATGCCCTTTTTTGACAAACAACAGGCCTGTTTTCATGAAAAACAGGTCAGTTTTTGCCCATTTCCTAAGGTGACCAGACGTCCCACTTTTGGCGGGACAGTCCCAATTTTTAATAATTTGTCCTGCGTCCCGTGGTGTTTTTAAAAAGTCCCGATTTTTGGTAAGGTGCGTGGCCGCGCACGTGGCAAGAAAACACCGCGCAGCAGTTTGCAACTGCCGTGCGGTGATTTCTACTGTCACAGGCTCCGGAAGCTGGGGAGGTCCTTTGTGGGCAGCTAGAACTGGCCGCCCGCAAAGGATCTCCCTGGACTTGTTTTGATGAGCGTGAGGCGACTGATGGTAGTTTGCACCGGCCGCGCCCGTTCAAACTATTGTCAGTCACCCCGTGTTCAGCAAAGCAAGCCTGGGGAGGTCCTTTGTGGGCAGCCAGTCCTAGCCGCTTGTGCCTAGCGCTGCGGCTGAAATGAACCCCCAAAGCCCCCACCGCCACTAGAATAACTGCTGCTGCCGCCTCCTCCTCCTCCAACAGCAGCACCACATTTGCTGCCCGGCGCTGCAGCTGAGGTGAAGCCGCCAAAGCTCCCGCTGGCACCCCTGCTCATGGCAGCCATGCCTCCCCCTCCGCTCGGAGCACCTGAGCTGGGCCCCACGTTACCCCTGCCCCCTCCTCCTCTGCCGTGCTTTTGAGGAGCCATGAGGCTGCGGGAGCCAGTAGGAAGGCCGCAGAGGGGGCGGGAGCAGGAAAAAAAAGCATCATGGCTTCTCAAAAGCATGGCGGAGGAGAAGGAGGAAGTGGCAGGGGTAACGCGGGGCCTAGCTCAGGTGCTCCAAGCGGAGGAGGTGGTGCCGCCGCCGCTGCCATGGGCGGAGGCGCCAGCAGGAGCTTTGGCAGCTTCACCTCAGCCGCAGCACCGGACAGCAAATGTGGTGGTGCTGTTGGAGGAGGAGGAGGAGGAGGAGGAGGAGGAGGAGGAGGAGGAGGAGGAGGAGGAGGAGGAGGAGGAGGCAGCAGTTATTCTGGTGGCGGCGGGGGCTCAGCGGCATCTTCAGCGGCAGCCCTGCCCCCAGTGAAAAAAACCGAAGATGGAGCAGATCCACGCAGATGATATCGCCGCAACATGACTGGAGGAGGAATTCTGGGAGTTGAAGTCCACAAGTCTTAAAGCTGTCAGATTTGAAGACCACTAGGGTTAATTCCCCTAAAGGGTTAGGGGTGCAAGGATATAGACCAAATTTTTAATCAAGAGCCACCCCCCAGTCAATGATGTCCCGCTTTACCAATGTTAAAATCTAGTCACCTTATCATTCCCCCCGCCCCGGAACACTCTACAAGCCTCCTACGGGCTATTAAAACCCTTTGGGGGGGAAACAGGCCCATTTTCGCGAAAAACGGGCCGTTTTCGCAAGTTTGCAGAGTGCAAAAACTTTTTTTTTTATTTACCTCTTCAAAACCTTGGTACGTCTTATACTTTGGTGCATCTTATACTCTGAAAAATACAGTAGTGGCTTCCTCAACTCAAAAGTTTGTCCAAATTACTGCTGTTCACAAGTTCAGAGGAAATCCAAGTGTGGGGTCCAAATCCTATAAGTCAAGGATTATCAGTGTTTGGAGACCTCTGGACATCCTCAAAACCCTTCTAGACCTAAGAGGTCTGCAAAGACAATTAATAAATATTATTTGTTTTCATTTTCCTGTTTTAACTTCTAATACAGTACATATCAATAACTTCTTGTTGTTAGTTGCGAAGTTGTGTCTGGCCCATTGCGACCTCATGGACAACGTTCCTCCAGGCCTTCCTGTCCTCTACCAACCTCTGGAGTCCATTTAAGCTCACCTCGACTGCTTTGGTGGCTCCATCCAGCCACCTCATTCTCTGTCGTCCCCTTCTTCTTTTGCCCTCAGTCTTTCCCAGCATTAGGCATTAGGCTCAATAACTACAACCCACATAAACCAAAACTGTTTGAGTTCCTCAATCATTTTTAAATATGTAAAGGGATCCTGAGACCAAAATGTTTGTAAATCACTGCTGATTTATTAAACAAGGATTTAGGTATTAAATACAAAGTTGGAGGAATCTGAAAGAAGGAAGTTCAGTTTCCTCTTCTAATTTTTTTTAAAGAACATTCTTGTGCTTCTTGGTGCAAGTGATCCCCCCCCCCATATTAAATTTTCTACACTCACTGCTGAGGCCATGAATTTTGTTTTGTGAAGGTGTCATAAGCAGTGATAGTTTGCATAACCTGGGGTATTATTTATTTGTTTGACAAATTCATATGGCCACCCAACACACACAAAGGTAGTTTACAATATTTAAAAATCCATCATGTGAAACCTCCCACCCCATCCCATGGCAGTGGGACAGATTTTGCTGATTTTTTTCTATATGTAAGAATCTCAGGCAAGAATGCACAGAAGTTCTATTTTGGAACAATGATTTAAGTGCTACCTTCTTTGGAATAATTCCTCTAGTTGTTCACAGCAACTAGAGGATTTTGGGTGTCATTCCCCAAGCAAATATTTAACTGAGATAACACCTACCTGTGGTTTTTTTCCACTAAGAATGTAAAGGGCAAGATAGATTAAAAGACAAGGTGTTCCAGCAGAAGGTGTGTATCAAAAAAAAAAAGAAACAGAGAAAGGAAAATAAAACAAGAGGGAGTAGTTTGCTTTATAAGAGATTCATATTCTCCCTTCTCTTTTGTAAGAGTCATTTGCTCGAGTGCTTCAGAGGTAACTTCAAAAGGTGTGTTTTCTTCAGCAAATGTTGCTCAGATGTGGCTTGATTTTTATTTTTTTGCAGTTTGATGAATCGACCATAGTTGATTGGATTTATATCTTACATTGAACCATAAACCAAATCTGCCTCTTCAAAGATATCTGGGTCTTTTTTAGTAGAGAAGAAGTCTGTAGAATGCTTCCATAGACAGCCCATACAGGGGAAAGGACTGATGAAGGACACTCTCTCAGACCCCATACAGTCAGCAATGTGTCAGGAATGGGATTAGATTAAAGCATTTTACCTGCTGTTGCTATAGAACATACCTCCCTCAGCTGTAATTAAACCCAAACATTTTATCTTTGCAATATGACCAAGAATGAACATTTGATCATGCTGTCATGACATCACTATTGAGTCATCTCCTCTCCATTCTTGCTGATCTATCCTCTTACACCAAATGGCATGAACACCATGACTTGATCATTTTTCTGCCAGCTGTTTTTTTTAGCTCCCCAGCTGGTGCAAAATAGACCCAAAAGCTGTAGCTTCCTTTCTGCTTCTTTCCCCTTCAACAAGAGTAGATTTAAAAAAAAATACAGTCAGGGCCATCACAACCATGAATATTGTTGGAGGATCATACCAACCCATCCATTTCTGCCACTTTTTAACCCTTCATGTGGCCAGAAAACTAGATTAAAACAAAACTTACGAAATGTCTCCACAAACAATACATGTTTCTGAATTTTTCTGAGGTGTTTTTTTCTCCATTCAGGATCCTTAAATCTATATTGCAAGCTAAGCATTGCCATTCTTTTAAAATATGCTTAATCTTTACTTGCATGCTCAATTTACTAACACTCTGTTCCAATATAAGTATAATCTTTATTGTCATTGTACATAAATACAACAAAATTGGTTTTAACCTCACTGGTGCAAAATTCAGTGACGTGCAGTCAGGTGAGGCAAGTGAGGCACAGCCTAACCTCTCATCATCAGGGCAGCGAGTCATTCGATGGGAAACTTGCCTTTTGGGAGGAATGACCCAGTTTGGCTCCCGCTTTCGATCTGCCGCCCAACGACCGAACGGAGAAGCGAAGAGGCAGGAGAGACAAAGCAGGAGCCAAACCGAGTCATTCCTTCCAAGAAGCAAGTTTCCTATTGAATGACTTGCTGCTCTAGACTCGAGGCTCCAGTCCAGCCTAGCCTGCGGTGCTTGCAGCCCCCGCCAGCTCCTCCAGGGACTCCCAAGCTTGGCACCAGAGAGCCGCCGCGAGAGAGGCCGGCCAGGTTGCCCGGGCGGCAGCAGAGGTTCCCTTTGTTCTTTCGGGCGTGGGAAGCAGGGGGGAGAGAGGCTTCCCCCGCTCCATCCGCTCCCCACCTGCGCTGCCCCCGCCCGACAAGCGTGCCCCAGATTCCGCGCAGCTCTGGCAGGCGGTGCCGTGGCCAAATCCCAGGGCAGAGGGAGGCAGGTCGCAACTGAGCATGCCTGACTGTGGAATTCTGGGAGTTGAAGTCCACAAGTCTAAAAAAAATTGCTGCCTCACCAGCTATAAACCTCATTGCACGTCACTGGCAAAATTATAGCAGAAACGACAAAAGAAAGAAAAAGGAAAAAAACTAGCGTGTGCATGGAGTGATTGTGGTTGTATTTAAAAATCTCACAGCCCAAGGATAGAAACTTTCTTTAAACCTGTTTGTTTGGCTGCTATACTTTGATGTCTTCTGCCTGATGGTAGAAGTGCAAAGAGACACTGACCAGGGTGTGAATCATCTCTGAGTATTTTCCTTACTCTGCTAAAGCAGCGAGATCTGGCGATGTCATGCAGGGGTGTCAGAGAGCAACCAATGGTTTCTTGTGCCGAATTGATCACTCTCTGTAGGGCCTTCCTGTCCACAGCTGTTAAACCAGCATACCATACTATAATGCAATATGTGAGGACGCTTTCTATGGTGGACCGATAGAAAGTGGTCATCAGCTATTGTTCCACCTGACTTTTTCGCAGGACTCTAAGGAAATGAAGTCTCTGTTGGGCCTTGCCAATCACCAGAGACGTGTTGTTTTTCCAGGTGAGATCTTGACTAATAAGCACTCCCAAGAATTTAAAAGAGGAAACCCTCTCCACACAGCCCCCCTCGATATACAATGGGGCAGGCTCCTCTCTGTGCTTCCGGAAATCTAACACCATCTCCTTTGACTTACTAGTATTTAGATGTAAGTTGTTTCTTGAGCATCATGCGGATACCTTCTGGACTTCTTCCCTGTATGCTGATTCGTCCCCTCCAGGTATGAGACCCAGTACTGTTGTGTCATCTGCAAACTTTATTATGATGTTGGATGGATCAGAGGATATGCAGTCATATGTATACAGCGAGTACAGGTAGGGGCTGAGCACACAGCCCTGAGGGGAGCCTGTGCTGAGCTTCAGCGTGAAAGATGTAAAGGACCCAACCCTTACTGTTTGTGGACGATCCGTCAGGAAGCCTTTGATCCATTCACAAGTGAGGGGAGGGAAATTCAGGTCAGTCAACTTTTCAATGAGAATTCCTGGTAAGATGGGGCTAAAGGCTGAGCTATAGTCTATAAAAAGCATTCTGACATAATTCCCAGATTTCTCAAGGTGGCTCAGTGCAATATGTAGAGCAGTGGTGATGGCGTCCCCTGTCGACCTGTTGCTTCTATAAGCAAGCTGGTGTTGATCAAAATTTGGTGGAAGACAGGACCTGAGGTGTTGTAGGACCAGTCTCTCAAAGCACTTCATCACTATAGACGTCAGTGCAATGGGTCTATAGTCATTCAAGCTTTTTATGGCTGCTTTCTTCGGAACCGGGATAATTGTGGCTGCTTTCAAGCATGATGGGACTCTAGCCTGTTGCAGGGAGAGGTTAAAAATCCTTGTCAGGACCCTTGTTAATTGGTCAGCACAGGTTTTTACCACTTTCCCCAACACCCCGTCTGGACCTGCAGCTTTGTTGGGATTTACAGCCTTCAGCTCAGCTCTCACTTGAAGTTCATCCAGGGTTAGTGGCTGGAGGTCAGAGAGCCTTTGGGCTAGAGCCACAGAGACTGATCTTTTGACCTCAAAGCAGGTGAAGAAGCTATTTAGCTCCTCTACTAGCAAGGCATTAGCATTGACTATTTTTTTCGTATTGCCCTTATAGTTGGTTAGGTGTTGTAGCCCCTGCCACACCTGTCTTGAGTTGTTATCTTCCAGGTACTTCTCTACCTTTTGTTTGTATTTCTGTTTAGCCACCTTAATGCCTCTTCTCGAGTTTGCCCTGGCTTCATTGTATTTGTCTTCGTTTCCTACCTTGAAAGTGGAGTTTCGGGCTCTCAGAAGTGATTGTACCTCTACTGACATCCAGGGTTTATGATTACTGTAAACTCTGATGCGCTTATTCACTGTTACATTGTCTGTGCATGTTTTAATGTATGAGAGTACAGTGTCAATGAATTCTTGCAGCTCCAAATGTTCAAATATACTCCGCTCGGTAGTCTCAAAGCAGTCCTGCAACTGGCAGAGTGCTCCCTCTGGCCAGATTTTCATAGTTTTCAAGACTGGTCGTATCCTTTTCCTAAGGGGATATATTTTGGGCATAGTAGCAGAGAGATGTGGTCAGACATACCCAGATGGGAGAGTGGGATTGCTCTATATGCCTGTCTTAAGCTTGAGTACATATGGTCTAGAGTGTTCTTACCTCTGGTGGTACACAGCACATACTGCACAAACTTAGGGAGAACAGACTTTAGACTGGCTTGATTAAAATCCCCAGCCATGATAAAAGCGCCCTCAGGGTAAGTTTGCTGCTGCCTCTCGATGGCGTCATGTAACTTTTGAAATGATGTTTGGACAGCCACCGGTTATGAGCCATAATTTGAAAAATCATATAGGGGACCTAGGACAGCTGGGGTCCTCATGGGTGAATCAAATGGTGGGAAAATTGAATAAGTAAATACAAGAAATCCAACAGTATTGTGTTTCCCTCACCCCACCATTTCTAACAACCTCTAGTCATAATATTCAGATGGGGGACAGAGTGTGGATGAAACACTGGAAAGGGGAGAACTTGAAACCTAGATGGACGGGCCCATGTACTGTAGTTATGTGTTCTCCACTTGCAGTAAAAGTTTTAGAATCCAAGTCTTGGATTCATTGGACCCGCATTAAACCAGTCGCTGAAGAATACTGGGAGGCTGATGAATCCCGTCCCTTAGTAATACGCTTAAAGACACGCCCTCTATAAGCTGCCCTACCGGCAATGGGTAGCTCACAAACGAGGCAGAAGAAGGCCTACTGAAACCACACCGGAAGCTGGTTTCTCGACGTATGGCTGAAGATTTGGAGGAGGAAGACAACGTTCCATTTGTTAGATATAAAATGTATTAGAAAGTTTGAGCACCTGTCAGGGTATGGCCATTGCTGCACTATGTCTTGTTTTAGTAAATTTGCTTACCTTTATTTTGATTTGTTGTATTGGGTATTCGCTCTTTGGGAATTGCCACTCCCAAAAAAGACAGGTGCTGAGGCTAAGATCATTAATTGTAATCAAGAGGAAAACGAATCTTCTGATGACACTTATGTTTGAGGAACCGTGGGAATGGGTTCTTTGCAGTATAATAGGAGTTTTTGGATTGTGGGTGATATGTTTAGCAAATAAGATTTGGTTTTGTGGATTGCCCAAAGCTGATATTGCTATTCCTCAAATTATATATAACCCCTGCCTTCTTCCTGACGCAGTGATTCAGTAGGCTAAAAGAATTGTGTTAAGAGAAGTTTTGTGTGAGGGACAATTATGAGCCTTTTGTGGCTCTGGTTGTTATTGGCAACAGGCTTGCTAAGTGATAATGTCCCGAGCAACCCCCTTTGCTCTTGAAGAAAGATCCAAGGATGTCCAAAAAAATGGAGAACAGGGTGGAATCAAGTTACAGGATGTGGAACAGGTCCGCTCCCATCAACGGCGCATTATTTATGCTTGGGGACAGAACCGTAAGCCAATCCCAACACTTAAAGTCAATTATCTGACAAACCCTGTAAGAAAAAGGGAAAAGCATAGGGAAAATGGGCCCCTGCAACAATTGAGAAAAGAGAATTATATGTTAAGAGTGCTGGAGTTAAGTCAAAGCTTAATCAATCAGTCTGACCCTGCCGTGGGTCAAAAATGCTGGTTGTGTTTGTCTGCTGGACCTTCACCTTATCATGCGGTGCCAGTTGAGTCAGATCTTTGGAAAAAAAAACACCAAAGCTACGATAGTCTTTGACAAGGGAGGTAGATGGGGAACCAAAACGGCAGAAGCCCAGTTACATGGTGATCTGTATGATGCACTCAAAAGTCTGGGGATGAGCCGTCTCCCCCTCGTTGGCCCCATAGCAGTTGGTGTAGAAATTATAGGGTCACTGTCCTTGAACATCAAACAATATCAGGAACTTGGCATTCCTGTGGGGTCACTATCAGAGTGCCCATCTGAAATGTACCTTGCCCCCAGGAAAACGTGAAATTAACTCACAGCATGTCTCCTTCTGCTCACAATCTCTTCCAACAGAAAGTCACTTTCTCGCTCCTGCCTCCACTCATTTTTAACTGATGGGAGGGGAATCTGACTACTGGAAGGTGCCCAAGGCCATTCCAACCACCCTGACTTCCCATTTGGGAACACAATCCACCATGGGATTTTGTGTTCATTTTCCCCCTGGAAACACCAGTTCCCACTATCTTTTTGAAGGACCAGTTCTTAGGGATAAGCCTTGGCAGCAGTGGTTTTACAAAACTGACGTGCCATAGACCTCTTAACTGCTGAAAAGGGTGGGCTATGTGTATTCCTGGGAGAAGATTGCTGTTTCTATATGAATAGATCAGGGGCAGTCCGGGGGGTGGTTAAAGAACTACGGGACCGAGCTTCCTCAATTGGTCAAAGACTGCAAAGGACAGATGCATGGTTCTCCATAGCGCTGCTTGGAGAGTCCAAGGATGGGTTAACACAGCCTGTTTGCCCATGGACTGAGTAGATTTTTCCCCTCTGGCCACGCCTCCTTTGCCTCTTCCGGCTCAGTTTTAAAAACTCAGTCCGCCCGATAGGACTAGTTTTGGGGAACTCTCAGCTTTGAGTAAATAGACTGGGTTCTCCAATAGTAATTTTAGAGTATTTTAAGTGTTAATATCAAGTTGTTATTAGGATTTTTCCCCAGATTTTATTATTTTGACTTTTTATTTTCCTTTTCTATTTTTGCCAAGAAGAAGATTTACAAAAGTAAGGCTGAAGCAGCGATCGGTTCCACAGCTGCTTAGTCGCAGCTGGGGGAACAAGCGAGGCCGCTCGTCCGGCGTCTGCTGGCGAGCGCAGGGAAGGACGGCAATCCCTGTGTTTCCCTGGTCGCTTTGGAGAAGAGGCTTTTAAAAAAGCCCTTGCTTCTCCAAACGGCGTCTTTTGCCGATCGGGAGAGCGGCGGCCATTTTGAAAAGCGCTGTTTTGGCGCGCTTTTCGGCTGCAGCCAATAGGGAGCGCCTGGAACTTAAGTGAGGCTTTTGGCGCGCAGAGGAGCCGGCGGCCATTTTTTGGGAGCATTTTACCCACCGGAAAGCAGCAGCAAGCAGCAGAGCCTCTCCGCCTCAAACAGACAGCCGCGGAGGATTGCGAGGGTTTGCCTGGGTCTCCAGCAAGCCTGAAGTTCCCCAGCCACCTAAGGGGAAGCGGCAAGGAGTGTCCTGGTGCCTGATCCAGCCTCCCATCTGAGTCTGCAGACGCTTCTGGAGCCGTCGGGCCAGCGTCCACTGCCCTTCCCTCAGCAGCGACCTCTTCGACTCAAGATCAATCAAGGATGGCTGATGAAGGTTTGGAGCGAAGGGAGGAGCTGGCAGGGCCATCTGCAAAGCGCAGTAGGCCAGATCCCTCAGGCCAAGGGAGAAAGGGAAACAAGGGCGCTGGGGGGAAAGCTTCCCACTCTTCAGCTGGGAGCAAGGCCCCAAAAATTCAAGGGGACAAGGGGCAGGACTAAAGGACAAGTCTGCTAGGCCCCAGGTTCCCTCTGCACCCTTACCAAGTGAGGCTGGGCCAGTTCCTTCCCCACCCATCCAGAGGGAGATAGAGCAGGGGGAGGAAATGGGGGATAGATCCTCATCCTTCTGTGATAGGGATTCCATGTCAGGATCCCCTGCAGCCTCTCTGGGTTATCCAGGTTCTCCTAGCTCTTCAGTCAGGGAGGATATCCCCTCCTTTCAATGCTGTTTTCATGCAGAGGATCAGAGAGATCCTCCTAGGGGTGCCAGGGGACAGGCCTATGACCAATCCAGGCCTGTAGAGGACAAGGGCCCAGCTATGTCAGCAGAAATGAGGGATCTCATCACGCAGGCTATTTCCCAGGGTGTGGTAGAGGCCATGAGGCTACAGGAAGGCAGGGGTGGCAAGGCCTCTAGGCCTGTTCGCCCCCTGGGGGAAAAGAGGACCAGAGTCCTCGAGTCCCCGGGCACTTCTATCACCACAGAGGTGTCTACGTGGGAGGAGGAGACTGCTGAGGAATTTGCTCTCTCGGAGGATGAGGATATGCCTCCAGACAAGCCCTCCTTCACAGGTCTCTTTAAGCCATCCTTATTCAAGGCCATTTTACACAAGGCCAGAGCCTCTACTGAGCTTGGTGCCAAACCTAAGGACAAGGAAGTCCCCTCTACATCCCAGGACCTCATGGCAGGGCTGTTCAGCGAAACAACCCCTGACCCAGAACTGATACCAATCCCTGACATGTTCATGGAAGTTATCCAGCGCCAATGGGCGCAGCCAGGTACCCTGGCCAACCCCAGTGGCGCAGACAAATCACTGTACCCCTTAGAACCTAGGCTGGAGGATGTATTGAAACTTCCAGAAGTGGATGCCCCTGTGGTCTCTCTGACCTCTAATTCTAATCTCCCGGCCGAGCTATTAGAAGGGTTAAAGGCAGAGGATAAGAGGGCAGAAAAGGCTTGTCTCAAAACGCACCAGGCGGCTGCCTGGGCGATCAAAACCTCCACTTCTGCCTCGTTCTTTACGAGGGCATCCCTATTATGGCTGCGCCAACTCAGATCTCAGCCCCCATCTGAAGCATCTCGTTGGCGACATGATCTTAACAAGATCATTACGGCTGTGGAATATGCCTCTGATGCATCCCTGCATGCAGCGAAATTCGCCTCCAGGGCACTAGCGTCTAACATCACTTCTCGCCGCCTGCTTTGGCTCAGGCACTGGCAGGCGGACATGAAGGCGAAGTGGAAGCTGGCTTCAGCTCCATTCAAGGGGGACAACCTCTTTGGGGATTCCCTAGAGAAATTCCTAATTGAGACAAAGGATAAGAGGAAGGTTCTTCCTTCCACCTTCAGGAAGCATGACAGGAAAGGTCAGGGCTCGTTCAGGAAACAGGCCTTTCGGGCACAGGAAGGTGCCCAGGCTTCCACCTCTTCCTATTCCTCCCAAAGACAGTTTAACCAGTCCTCTGACAGGTCCCAGGAACAAAACAACTTTTCTTCCAGGGGCAGACAATCCAATCAAGGGTCCTTTCGGAAGCCCTTTCGTGGGGGCTCCCACAACCGTCAGTTTAGACGTGGGAAGTGACCGTCTGGGGTCTCCTCCCATTGGGGGCCGCCTGCAATTCTATGCAGACCGTTGGGAGGAAACAACCTCGGACAAGTGGGTCTTAAATACCATCAGGAGGGGTCTAACCTTGGAGTTTCTATCATCCCCTTCGCGGACCTTTGTTCGCTGCCCACTATCCAGGAACCCTGTAAAGAGGGCTCTCATGCAGGCAGAAATAGATCATCTTCTGCAGATCAACGCAATAGAGTCAGTTCCTCCAGAACAGGAAGGGAGGGGGTTCTATTCCATTCTCTTCCTGGTCCCCAAGAGTTCAGGGAGGTGGAGGGCCATTTTAGATCTGAAGCGCCTGAACAGACATCTGGCCTACAAGCGCTTCAAAATGCAGTCTCTTCAGTCGATCCTAAGCTGCATGCGACAAGGGGATCTGCTCACCTCCATCGATCTCAAGGAGGCGTATCTGCATGTGCCCATCCATCCCGCACACAGGAAGTTCCTGCGCCTGTGTTACAACGGAAAGCACTTCCAATACAGGGCGCTTCCGTTCGGACTTTCTTCTGCACCCAGAACGTTCACGAAGCTTCCTGCAGCTGTGACGGCCCACCTGCGCAAGCTTCCAGTTCGCCTGGAGTGCTATCTGGATGACATCATCATCCACTCAAGGACTCATCAACAAGCGGTGAGAGATGTAAACATCACAGTTCACACCTTACAGGACCACGGGTTTTCCGTAAACATGGAAAAAAGCAACTTGACTCCTGCCACACGCATACAACACCTGGGGGCCATAATAGACTCGGTATCTTGCCAGGTGTCCCTGTCTCCGGAAAGAATCTGCAACCTCAGGAGCAGAATCCGGTTGTGTCGCAGGAACAGGTCCTGGCAGGTAGTGCAACTATCCCAACTGTTAGGGATCATGATTTCTTGCCTCAACATAGTTCCCTGGGCACGTCTTCATGCAAGGGAGCTGCAATGGTTCTTGCTTCCAATGCAAAGAGCAAAGATCAGCAACTCCACCAGGAAAATTCGCATCCCACTAAGAGTGACTCGGTCTCTGAGTTGGTGGCAGTCTCGAGCAGTGGAGAAGGGCTGCCTATTCAGAGAACCCGACAGGATCGTGGTAACGACCGACGCCAGTCTCTACGGTTGGGGGGCGCATTGCCAGGGTCAGTTGGTGCAAGGCAGGTGGTCCAGCGCGGAGGCAGCCCGGAGCATCAATTGGCTAGAACTCAGGGCAGCCCGGCTTGCGCTGAGGAGATTTGCAGAACAGCTGAAGGGGCACCACATTCTGCTACTGACCGACAATGTGGCCACAAAGGCTCACGTGAACCGACAAGGAGGGACCCACTCCAAAAGACTCATGTCAGAGGCGGAGGCCATAGGACGATGGGCAGAGATCCACTTAGCGTCGCTGAGGGCGGATCACATCTCTGGAACCAGCAACGTGAGTGCGGATTGGTTGAGCCGTCAGACCATCGACAACTCGGAGTGGCAACTTCATCCGGACCTGTTCGCACAGGTGGTAAGGAGGTTTGGTCTCCCACAAGTCGACCTGTTTGCAACGGCGGCAAACACACAGCTCCAGCGGTTCTTCTCCCGCTACAAGTCAGCACAAGCGGAGGGGACGGATGCCCTGAGGTCCAACTGGCCTCCAGGTCTGCTTTACGCGTTTCCGCCCCTCCCTCTGATCCCGCAGGTGATCTACAAGCTGCTGAAGGAGGGGGCGGAGCTCATTCTGGTGGCTCCACATTGGCCCAGGAGATCCTGGTTCGCGGACTTGGTCGATCTGTCTGTGGAACAACCGTGGAAAATTCCTCCAGACCAGGTATCCTTGCGGCAGGGGGCCATCAACCATCCAGAGCCCCAATGGTTGCAGTTAGCCGTCTGGCGCTTGAGGGGCAGCTTCTGAAGGACCAGAGCCTCTCAGACAGCGTCATTAAGACTATCCAAGCTTCCAGACGTCTGGCCACTACTCGTATTTATGACGCGACTTGGGCTGCCTTTTCTACCTGGTGCAGCCAACGGGACATTGACAGTGTGGAAGCGTCCATCCCTCAGTTGTTGGACTTCCTACAAGAGGGCTTGGACAAAGGACTGGCGCCAGCCACACTCAGGCGCCAGGTTGCTGCGTTATCCACCATCTTAGCCAGACACCAACTTCAATCCCTGAGTCACCATCCTCAGGTCAAGAGCTTTTTGAAGGGGGCTTACAACATTCGACCCCAGGTGGTGCACAGGTACCCGACCTGGAACCTACCCTTTGTCCTGCAGGCATTGACAGCGGCTCCCTTCAAACCTTTGAGGAAGGCCTCTCTTCGACATCTGACCCTTAAGACTGCCTTCCTCATAGCCATTACTTCAGCCAGAAGGGTGTCTGAGATTGCGGCCTTCTCAGCCAAGGAAGAATTGTGCATCATACACCCAGACAGGGTCATCCTACGGTTAGACCCCGCCTTCATGCTGAAGGTGGATTCTCATTTTCACAGGTCTCAGGAGGTGATCCTCCCGAATTTCTGTCCCAGCCCTCAACATTCCAAGGAGCGCAGGTGGCACAAATTGGACGTGCGAAGGGCAGTCCGCATTTACCTGAAACGAACTAAGGACATCAGGCACTCCGAGGCCTTCTTTGTGTCCTTTCAACCAGGCTCGCTGGGTCGCAAGGTGTCATCTTCAACCATAGGTCGGTGGCTGCGGACTTGCATTAAGATGACATATGACCTTCAGGGCAAGCCGGTTCCACCTCGTGTAACGGCACACTCCACCAGAAGTGCGGCCACGACCGCGGCCTGGGCGACTCAAGCGTCTATTCTGGACATTTGCAGAGCGGCCACATGGGCGTCTCCCACGGCCTTCATTAGAAACTACAAGATCGATTCCTTTGCCTCTGCCGAAGCCTCCTTTGGCCGTAGAGTGTTACAGAAGGTTATTGAGGCTCCGGACAATGCTACTTCTTCCCGCCCTGGGACACCATAGCTTGGGCATGTCCCATCCTTGGACTCTCCAAGCAGCGCTATGGAGAATGACCGTTGTCTTACCTGAACGGTTGTTCTCATGGCGCTGCGGAGAGTCCAAGACCCACCCAGGGTAATTGTTTAGCTCCGAGATTGTATCTTTACACAGGTGTGAGCTGAGGACGTCTTCTTTGGACAAGACCTCGTTTTTAAAACTGAGCCGGAAGAGGCAAAGGAGGCGTGGCCAGAGGGGAAAAATCTACTCAGTCCATGGGCAAACAGGCTGTGTTAACCCATCCTTGGACTCTCCGCAGCGCCATGAGAACGACCGTTCAGGTAAGACAACGGTCATTTTCTTGGCTACCGGGATCAGGTTGGATTAAACAAATGCTGTTTCTTTTGTTATGTGGGATCGCAAGCTTAGCCTTTCTCCTTTGCATAATACCCCTAATTAAGCAACTCTTTATGAGGTCTGTAAAGGAAATACTGGTTGCAAAGGAATTAATGCTGCTGGAAAACCTTATTAACCATATCCCACATCTTGATGAGGAAGATGAAATTTTAGATACTAGCTCGTTTGTTCAAATTGCACTCCTAGGAATGGAGAAAGTACTTCTGGAAGATAAGCCCTAAGATGTGTATTGTTTGTATCCTTGCTTTTTTGCTATTATGTATCCTGCATGCTTATATTGTTAATCTAACAGGCTAGACTCAATTGTGGGTATTAATAGAGTCTAGAAAGGGGGGGGGGGGGGATAAAGTAGAATAAAATATGGATTAAAATATAAGAATGAAGACGTGGCATAAAAGGGACAGTTAGAAGCTTGCTTAAAGGGACAGGGAAATATCAGCCTTCAACCACAACATGTTCCAGCAAACGTCCCTATGTCAAATGTCCAAAACCACAAGGTTCAATTAAAGTTCGCATAAAGACACGTAGACAGTACCTATAGCCCAAGACAAAAGGAGAAGACAGACCCCCATCTCCTTATAAGGCTTTTTCCTCAAGGTAACCAATAAGAAATGAGTTAAGTGTTTCCGTGTTACGCTGCCTTTGAGAATGTATAAGAACGTGTGCTTCGATAATGAAGGTTGTTCAGAACTTGCAATGCTAGCCATGGGCTAGCTTTCTGAACCTGGCTGCCAAATAAACTCTTCCTGTATCCTGAGAAGTCTAAGTCTGTCATTTTCTGCAACAACTCGGTATATTATGAGATTGCTGGAAATCGCTGGTAATATCTAGTTGACTAGAAGATCCAATCTTTAATAACTCCCTGCGGGTATAGACTAGTTTTTGCCTAACTCTACTGTGGCACCAGGAGCTCAAAGCCGCAGCGTCTAAGCGCACCGCCATCTGGGGGGGGGGGGGAATCCAATGCTGGACAGATTGAAAGAAGCAGTAGCAACATTTAACATAGTAGGGGCAAATAAGTGCTTTCCTTAAACATATCTGAAAGCAGAAGTTCTTTAAAAGTACACCAGAATCCTTATTTACATTTAAGAAAATGTTGGAGGATACCCTTACTAATAGGATCAAGTTCTCGTATCTTATCCTTACCAGAAACTGGAAAACAGAAAGAAGACATTTGTAAACTAGAAAGCTGCTGATGTGATACAGTTAAATTATAAATTATTTTGGCCTTCAGGTGACCTTATTTATTGCATAGATTAGGAGCACAGATAACCAAGCTATTTTACTGTAGGTTAGCTTACATCCGTAGTATGAAATCTGTCTGGTATTCTGATTTCATACTTAGCTATCTCTCCCACTGTTCTTTTTGTGTGCAAATAATGCAGCAGAAGGCAACAGCCGACAAACTCAAAATGTGTGATCAAATAGCCCTGTTTCAGAACTATACTGTATCTTGTTTACCAACATGATAGTCTACAGATAGTGAAAGTCCAAATGACCACTATACAGCAGTAAAGAGATGCCAAAATGTTAACTCTTTGCTGCCACATACTGTTTGTCCAGATCTTTGCAGTCAGTAAATGCTTTCTTTCCTTCTGATAGTGATAGATTTATCTTATCCATAAGGAGGTTTGTTCTATTCCCTCTGTTGTTTTATTGGTTGAATTTGCTTTTATTTTTGAGAGAGAAATCAAGACTTATTTTTTAATAAAAGGCCTGAGTCAGCATCTACAACACAAGAAAGAAACTTCAAGCATCTGGCATTTTGATCTAAAACTCAAATGCTCCAATTAATAACCCTGTATTTAGAACTTCTTATACCTGTATATATTGCCAGACATAATTTTATTTTGCTGGCAAGAATGGAAATTGTTAGGGGGAGGGGTTTTTTTTTTTGAGTCAGGCAAAAAATGTACCTAATAGCTTGCATATTATTTCCCCTTGGAATAAAATCAGAAAGCTCTGATTAAGGTATCATGGATGGGGAAAGGGAGGTGTGTGTTTAGTAGCTTGCTGCTAAAAATAGTGGGTATTATTGTAAGAATGAAAGTGTGACTAGAAACGGAACGTAAAATGTTAGAGAGAAAATTGCAGTGATAAATTAATAGTGCTGATGATAATCCAGGTCTATTTTGAGGAACATTTTATTATAATTACCATACCTTCTATTTGCTGTGCAAAGTCTAGCATGGTTTTATTTGACTAATTTGCCTATTAATTAGTCTATGGTTTCTGATGTCTCCTTTCCATCTTTTCCTCTCTCTCTCTCTCTCTTTTACCACAAACTATTTTAAATAAAGGATTACACAATTGTAGTTTGTAATGCAGGTAGTCCTCAACCTATGTCCACCATTGAGCCCAAAACTTATTTTGTTAAGTCAGTTTTGCCTCAACCTTTCTTATCACAGTTGTTCAGTGAATCACTGCAGGTCATAAGTTAGTAAACAGGTGTTAAGTGAACCTGGCATCCCCATTGACCTTGCTCATCAGAAGGTTGCAAAAGGTGATCACATGACCTTGGGACATAGCAACGGTCATAAATATAAACCAGTTGCCTAGCATCTGAATTTTGATCAGATGATCCTGGGGATGCTGCAAAGGTCAAAACCGTGAAAAATGGCCATAAGTCCAATTTTTTCAGTGCCGTTGTAACTTCGAACAGTCACTAAACGAACTGAACTAATTGTACCTCCTGTCCTCCTTCTCCTTCTGCTTTGACTCTTCTAGATTGCCCGAATGATCAAAAGACAGGTATACCAATGTTTAGCTGAGCATTATCCTGCTCTCTAGCATCTTGTCTAGATTTAAATGTATATTAAATTTTACAACCGAGTTTAGCCGAACCTGTTTACCATGGTGATTTTAGAGTTCCTCTGTCAGCACAGAACAGATAGGATTGAGGAGATGGAGATGGAACAATTTTGTAACCCCTGAGGACCGTTTATGTTTCCCAGGATTCAGGCAGCAGCTGTCATATTTCATCCGAGTCAAATCGAAGTGTGAAATGCAGGATCTCAGTTGCTCCCGTGATACATTTAATAGGTGGATGCTTTCTTGTCCTTGTAATTTGATGGAGGTTGGTCGTTTAGAATATAGCAGTGAGAAAATGAGGTGCTGCAAATGAAACGGTGATAGCTCCATTCTGTGGTTTCCCTAGAGGAATCTAATTTACCATATTATGTTTATGATGGATTTTAAATCCAGACATGTCATTAGAAGGCAAAATTACGAAACTGAGTCTGACTTAATTTTGGCCACGTTACATGGGGGAATTCACTGGAGAAAGCAATTATGTTTGGAAGAGTTAGCGGCAAAAGGCAGGCCATCAAAGAACATGTCATCATCAAAGCCGACACCAACCAGAGCCTAGAAAAACTCAAAGAAGTAGTACAAGTTTGCAAAAAATGAAGAGATCTGGTCCATAGACTCTCCAAGAGTCAGACACAACTGAATGGGTAATATCATCATCCTCGTTAAATCCAGAAACTTTTTTGCTTTAGAGTTCTATGACTTTTATCATTATCATTAGATGAAATTTCCTGAGGTTTTTCATGTCATAAAATTCCTTAAAACCTATACCCTCAGCTGGCATAATCTCTTCTTCTTGAGGGCATTCTCTTGTTTTGATGATCTCCCAGTGGACAGCTTGTGTTTAAACTACATTAGTTTGATTAATTACCTCTTGACTGTCATTTAACATCCACCTGACTTGCTGCTTGAACATTTTTTTCTATGGAATTCTGATTCTCTATAAAATATTTCTCTCCAACCCAAACTGGTCAGTTTGAGATTGATTAGTAAATGATTTAGTTCTATTTTGTCATGCACAGATTGGTTTTCTTCAGTTTCCCACTTTTTATTATAAACATTTGTTAGGAAGCTGAGCTTCACTGGATTTCTCACCATGCAAAAAGGACTTCTCTCCATACTATGCAAATCATATAAGTTAAACTATGAGCTTTAATTTCCTATAGGATAAGAGGAAAAATTAGTCTAATTTGACCGATGAAACGTGGAAGTTTAGTTTATGAGCCTACTATTATTAAGTAAATAACTACAGGTTGTGGAAATATCAGGCTGGCTAAAGTGGATGATGGCAGTAATAATGAAGCAGAGGAAATATCAGTGATGCCAAATACAAGATTCACATTGGGATGGCAGTCCTGTTCCTTACCAAAAGTGAATAATATAAGTTAATATTAGCTAGGAAATAATGCATGTATGCCACAGAGACACTATCCTGCACAGTGTAGGTAAGGCTTATTTCAGTAGGAATAGATTTTGTGTCCAACTTGTATTGGTCCACAAACTCTGTTAGTGCTATTTTGTAAAATGAGATTTTACTTAAATGTGGGAAGTTTCCAGATGAAATCTCATGTCATTATGACAGATAGCATCACCACCTGATGGATTTGTAACTGGCTGACAATGGTATTCAATGAATAGTCCTTAATGGAACTGCATCTACATGGAGGAAGTAAGTAGTGGGGTACCACAAGGTTCCGTCTTAGACCCAGTACTCTTCAATATCTTCCTAAATGACTTAGATGAGGGAATAGACGGGGAACTTCTAAAGCCTTAGTAAGACCACACCTGGAATACTGCATCCAGTTTTGGTCACCACACCATAAAAAAGGTTGAGTCTCTAGAATATGTGCAGAGAAGAGCAACCAAAATGATACGGCTAAAACATAATGGTTGCAAGAACTGGGCATGACCAGTCTAGTGAAGAGAAGGACCAGGGGAGTCATGATAGTAGTGTTCCAATCTTTGATGGACTATCACAGAGAGGAGGGGGGGGCAATCTATTTTCCAAAGCACCCGAAGGCCAGACAAGGAACAATGGATGAGAGATTCAACCTAGAAATAAGGAGAAATTTTCTGACAGTGAGAACAATCAACCAATGGAACAGCTTGCCTTCAGAAGTTGTGGGAGCTTCAATACTGGAGGCTTTGAAGAGACTGGACAGCCACTTGTTAGAAATGGTATCATACGGGTGTCAAACTCGAGCACGTCACCTGACGTATTGTGATTTTTTTTTGCCTTTGCAGAACCGGGGTGGGCGTGGCCTACATGTGATGCATCTAGCCTGCAGGTTGTCAGTTTGACACCTGTGTGGTATAGGGTCTCCTGCTTGAGCAGGGGGTTGAACTAGATGACCTACAAGGTCCCTTCCAACTCTGTTATTCTATATTTTGTATCCTCAACTAGATGGCCATAAGCAAACTACTTTTCATCACCATCCATGCTCACAATAATTTTTCTAAGAAGTGGTAAAATGTTTTTGGGAAGTGCTTTGAACACTTGAAAATACATTGTGTCACCTTCCTGAACCTAGTGCCTCCAAAAGTTCTCAGACAACATGACAACAAAGGGCACATCAAGAAGATCCAAGACATGGCCAATATCTAGAAGAGTTCGTGTGGGGAAGGCTGTTTTACATAGTGCTCAATATTACCATTACTGTTGTGGCTGGTATTTTGGTCCACAAATAAACAAACCAGTAATAAGAATATTTATGTGCACATTTGCCTGTGCTACATTTATCAATTATGCAGATAATTGTTATGTCTACTATGAATACAGTCTCTTAAGACATAATTCAGCCCAGCACTTCTTCACTTCCACATTCCTTTATCCACACTTAAAACTTGAAATAATCATTTATTTTTGTTTCCTTAAGATAATTGCATCGCACCCTTAACCTGAAAGAGAATAACAAGGACAATAAGTATCAGATCATTTCCATGTTATTCCTTTTCTCATCTGTAAACGGAGAGATGTCTGAAGGAGCCAAAAGTCAGACAGTAGGGTTATGTTATTGTTTTCATGAAAACACTTTTCACAGATGAATAAATACTTATTAGGATTAGTGTTCATATTTTGTTTGTTAATCATGATGCTACGTGTTACCTGTTTTATAAAATTAGCTTTCCAAACATACCATTTATAAATTACTGTATATCATTGGTTGCATTTTTAGGAGAGAGAGTCCCCAGTGCATTTTTCATGTACCATATGATAAATGTTGTTTTTGTAACCTTTAAAATGTTTATCCCAATTTCCTTCAGTTGAGAGTACAATAAGAACAAAAATGTCCACCCAACCCATTTCACAGATGCCCAAGTGTCATTTACTGTATTCTTCTTCCTCCTAGTTCACATTCCTTCAAAGTAAGGTAATGTTTCGTCTCCGTTTGAATTGACTTAATGATGTCATATTTAGCCGTCCTGATTTATCTGGCTTTATTGTACCATATAACCAATGCTATTTGCTGAAATACAATATTGCCAAGCCAATTAATATGAAAGGCCAAAAGCCCTGCCCAAAATCTAAATATGGTTATCATATAATCCTCAATTTGATAGAATTATTTTCTCAGACACTGTTTTAGTGTTTTAGTGATATCTTTTCCCAAGGAAGAGAGTAGCCAGGGGAAAAGTTTGTTGTTAGTTGCGAAGTCGTGTCCGACCCATCGCGACCCCATGGACAACGTTCCTCCAGGCCTTCCTGTCCTCTACCATTCTCTGGAGTCCATTTAGGCTCACGCCTACTACTCCATCCAGCCACCTCATTCTCTGCCATCTCGTTCTTCTTTTGCCCTCAGCCTTTCCCAGCATTAGGCTCTTCTCCAGTGAGTCCTTCCTTCTCATTAGTGGCCAAAGTATTTGAATTTCATCTTCAGGATCTGGCCTTCTAAAGAGCAGTCAGGATTGATCTCCTCTAGGACTGACCGGTTTGATCGCCTTGCAGTCCAAGGGACTCGCAGGAGTCTTCTCCAGCACCATAGATCAAAGGCCTCAATTCTTCGGTGCTCAGCCTTTCCTATGGTCCAACTTTCACAGCCATACATTGCAACTAGAAAAACCATAGCTTGACTAGGAGGAAATAGGTCTGCTTATTAAACAGAAAAATTAATATGAGGGGAGGGGAGGGGAGACGTTCCAAGAAATATTTTGGGGGCCTGCAGTCTGTACCTTTGTGGAAAAACTAACAAAATATGTTAAATACAGGCTGAAGTTCTAACTCCAGTCAGAGATGTACGCATCATGTGTTGATGGCTGGTGATTGGCTGTTGTTTCCTTCTGTTGCTAAGCCCTTGGCTCCTAGGTTATCAAGCACTTAGGAGCTGAGGGCTTGGCAGCATGAAGAAGCAACAGCAGTCGCCAGCCATCAACACACCAATCAGCCAATAGGAAGGCACCACATAAATATGACTCACAGGGTAGCCCCAAGCACATATTCCAGAGAGAAGTTCTCTGAAGATGGCTCCAGCATGAATCCAAAAGCTTGGAAGACTAAATCTCTGGTCCCAGTGATTGATCCAGATTCGATCTTGCAGTATTATCTTTGGACATGTATATTTGCCTTCATTCGTAAACTAATTTGGAATAATGTATTGAATGCTATTACATTCCTGCTGTGTTTTTGTTACAAAGCAGTGTGAGATTGATTGGTTTTATTTGATTTTGGTTTTTTTTTCCCCTTTTGCATTTCTTGCTCTTTTTTTTATCAAAGGGGGAAAATAAAATCAAAGAATGCCAACCAATCTTTTATGCTGCTTTGCACTGCAGCGTGTGTGAGCAATCTTTTCCATCCAAGACCATTTACCATTTACGTGCATCTTATTATAAGCAGAATGGGCAATACAGCTCTTGGTGTTCCCTGCTGGTAGCAGAAACAACTGTGCATATATTACATTTGTAGATTTTTTTTCACCTTTTGGGAAGAATAAACACAGTGCAGCCAAAGTGAACAACAATATCAATATTTTGAACTGGAAGCAATTGTTTTTTTTAAGCCAGTATTATCTTTCAATACAGACTGACTGATAAAGTCTAAAGCAAAATAATGCCTTCAACTGTGTTTCCAAAACACAGAGTAGAAATATTTTCTAAATATGTTGGGTGCCATTTAATTAGGTGAACTATGGCACATCCAAATGTTTACTTGTTGACAATCAAATATTCAGGCCACTAACAATTTTCTGGGATGCTCAAATGGGAATAGGTATCTTATGACGCCAAGCGAATATTTGGTATTTGTGGTAGCTGTTAAAAACCAAAAAACAGAAAAATGTCACTCTTTTTCCAGTGGTAAATATAGTCTGGATCCAAGTGAGATAATTATGATTAATTTGATTGAAAACAGTGACTCTTGGTTAAGTCAAGTCTAATTGGTTTTGATGTGATTCACGGAATATAAAATGCAGCCGTAACTATTACTAACATCTGTCGTCGTCATCAACTCGGACGGACATTCAGTCATGCCTGATCCTCCGCCACTCTATGGATCATCACTCTCTGTCTTGCACTGCCTCTTTCAGATCTGCCATGGTCATCTCGATGTCATCTTTTACATTGTCCAGCCAATGGATTCTAGGCCGGCTTCTTCTCCCTTTTCCTTTTTAGCCTGTATTCATGCAAATAAATTGCCAAGTCAAGCTATTCTCCAAAGCAAAGATTGGATAACCATTTGTCTGAAATGCTACAGGGTTTCCTGCCTAAGCAGGGGGTTGGATTGGAAGACCTCCAAAGTCCCTTCCAACTCTTTTATTCTATTCTATTCTGAATTGTAAAATGCAGGCCATCACTCTTGAGAGAGGTGCAGAGCAGCAGCTGGGTAACTTTGCAGTTTTTCCATACACCCTAAAACAAAGTTTGCTGTGTAGAATATTTCAGATAGGAATTATCCTCTTTGAATATATGGTTGTTTTCATAAGCACTGAGAGTGACTGTTTCGAAGATTTTATCTTTTTTTCCTTCTTGATTGTCATCCCTCTCAAAATGTTATTTATATTTTCCAGGGATAGAGCTCTGCCTTCCTAACCAGCGTTTCATGATGACGATGATAGCAAGCTTTGTAGCAATGGCAGGGCAGTTCCTGATGCCAGGGTTGGCTGCCCTCTGCAAGGACTGGCAAATTCTCCAAGCCGTTATCATCTGCCCTTTCCTGCTGATGTTACTGTACTGGATGTAAGTATCTACGATTCTTTACTTTCAGAAAGGGGTTCATTAGTAACAGGCAAATGTTCAGAGCCAAATGTTACAAGAGAAATGAGGTGTTCGATCACAAATTTTCATGACACTATATATGAACACAGCAGTTTCAAAAAAATTTTAGAACCTCTTCTGTAGGTGGCTTTGTGGGAGTGGCTTGCTGGCCGTGTGACCAGGTGGGAGTGGCTTGCCAACCAAGTGAGTTTCACCACATTTTACAAGTAGGCCACACCCACCCAGTCACATGACTGCCAAGCCATTCCCACTTGGTCACATGGCTGGCAAGCCACTTGCATAGCAACCAAAATGTTGGCTCAGAAACTCTAGCATTTGAAGCACGCAAGTCTTAAAGCTGTCAAATTAAGACTTTAAGGTTTAGATAGGACTCTTAGAGGCGGGCAGGGCGATTGGTGAACCAGCCAATCAGTGAGCGGATGGCGGGGCAAGCGTGGTGCGGACGGGTGGGGAGAGGGAGCTAGAACCGATTCTAAAAGGCACGGTAGATTTGTGGAACCTCTTCTATAGAAGAGGTTAGAACTGGCAGGAACCCACCCCTGGAACACAGAGAGAAATAGTGGGAGGAGGTAGAGTGCCGTCTTTTTTCCTCTGCCATTTCTCTTCCAGCCTGTGGTCTTTAAATCACAGGCAAAGTTAAACTAATGAGACATCAGAGACAGGAAATCATATTTCTATCAAATCTGGATGGATTTTATGGTTTACCTCAAAAACAATAGATCACAATGGGATAATACTTTAATGTATGGTAAGTGTGTACATGTATAGTACCTGTTTCTCTACTTGCTTTTTAGTAGATTTTTGGGGTATCTTTTTTCTTTATGCATCTTGCATTTAGCTACTTGATAATATTTGTTATTCATAGTTCAACTAAAAAAATATACATCCAGACAGGAAAAGAAGATGATATTAAAAACTAAAAAAACTTTTTTCAAAAAAAACCTTTAAGAACCTTGACTAACACATTCTCTCCCTTTGAAGTATTTTCCCAGAATCTCTTCGCTGGCTGATGGCCACAAAACAGTTTGAAGCTGCAAAGAAGCTCATCCATCCTCTGATTCACAGGAATAGGTCAAACACAGAGTGTGATATTAAAGGAGTGATGTCTGGTAAGCGTTTGAAGCTATGCGAAGTAGACAATGAAAGTACACACGGATGGTTTTGTACATTGCAGATTAAAAATTGCAATTTTGCTTTGGGAAAAACATTGGATTCCAAACTCATATGCTATTTTCCTTCAGTTTATTTAACCAACAAAATGGAGAAAAGAATTATTTGGTTCATGTGGGACATTTTGGCCCATCAATTAAGTTCCATATCAAAATACGGGGTAAATAATATTTTATTGATACTAAGAATAAAATTATTTTGGAATATAGAAGTACAGATAGTTCTCAACTTATGACCACATTGGAATCCAAATTTTCTGTTGGTAAGTGACACAGATGTTAAATGAATTTTGCCCCATTTTACGACTTTTTTTGCCACACTTGTTAAAGGAATGACTGCAGTTGTTATGTTAGTAACACAGTTGTTAAGTGAATTTGCACCCCCCTCTCCCCCATCGACTTTGCTTGTCAAAAGGTCACAAAAGGTGATCACTTGACCCCGGGACACTGCAACCGTCATAAATATGAGTCAGTTGCCAAGCGTCTGAATTTTGATCGTGTGACCATGGGGATGCTGCAAAGGTTGTCTTAAATTACTTTTTTCAATGCTGCTGTAACTTTGAACCATCACTAAATGAACTGTTGTAAGTTGAGGACTACCTGTAATGCTTAATATAACTTAAATGAGCTGGGTCCATTACTTCCAAGACAGAACAATCAACAGCTTCCCAGGACTAAAGGCTTAAACTATCTATGCACACAAGATTAGCAGAGATATACCACTCTTGCAAGCTTTGTTTAATAACATTAGAAAACAGGACACATCTGTTTTTGTAGGCATACCAAATCAATTGGTGTTCTTTTTCTTCTCTTTCTCCTTTTAGTCCTTATCACAACACTTTTTTTTCCTTTAAACTATCTCAAAAGTCCATATGTTAAGTGCTTTCCTGTCTGTACATGAGTTTGTCAAGGACAAATATGTCAAGAAAGCACATTTTCACAATGGATTTTACAGAAAATGTCTCTCATTCTTCCTAAGTTAATTAAAGTAATGACTACTAAATGAGAGGACAACCATTAGGAAAAAAATATCTTAGAAAGCCAGAAAGAGACAAGAGAACAACAAATTAGGAATATAATTTTGTGGCAATGGGTACTTTGCTTAAGATGGTGGCCAAGGAATGCTGACCTATATTTGGACAACTGCAGATGGTAACTTTATTCATTTTTGCACAGCAGAATTTTAGAAGTCATTGACTATAAGGTTCATTTCCCCCAGAAAGTTACTTGGTCTCTGATTATGCAAACTGAAAAATGTATAGCAGATTCAAGAATTACAACAGAAACAGCAGCATCTTGTCCAAACCTTCCTATCATACATATTTTGGTTTCCACCCCACCAAATGTCTTATGTATCTCAGCTTGATATTTTGTTCCATAATGTGAAATATAGAACAGCACTTGTCATTTAAATGGTCTTGTTCTGTATTGTAATTTGACCCTTCTGTTCCCTTTAATTCATATTTTGTGTGCTGCCATGAACTGAATTTTGGGAGAAGGATGCTTCTGAATCAAGTGACCAGCTGGATGTTTATAAAAGCAAATTTGTAGCCACATTACCATTGGGTGCTTTAAAATGAAAAATAAATGCACAATGGACTCTCCTAAATGTAATGGGCAGCAAATGTATGCCCTACAGCAAGAGTGGGGAACTAAGGTCCTTTTATTACCTGTGGACTTAAACTCCCAGCATGGCTGCCTCAGATTGAATTCTGGGAGTTGAAGTCCACAAGTCATAAAGGGGCAGTAGTTCCCCACTTCTAGAGCATCTCTGTGTTATCCTTAATTATTACATGCCCCTTTTTTACGCAGAAAAAAATGTCATTTATGATGTTCCAGATGATCTGACATCTGAATGGAAGAACTGCTGTGTTTTGCTCCAGAGATGACAATTTACAAGTTTTTATAGACATATTTTTCTGGATATACAAATGATTCTAATTTCAATAAGACTTTGCTTAGCCTTTGTTGTTGCGGACATAGATTAAGAGAGTTGCAGCAGTATAGATAACATTTAGATAACTAGCTATGTTGAATCCAGTCCGTGACTTTGCAGTTTCCTGGACAATTGTCTATCAGCCTTTTGTTAGCTGAAGCTTGTATGCTGGCCTTGCAGGTCTGTTTTATCATGCTTGCTACCTATGAGAAGTCCTGACTCTATAAAAGCCATTCTTCCACTTCTATCCTGTATTGCAAAAATGGGCCTCCTACAGAGCCTTTGTTACTGTTTGCATGAGTGTGGTTGTTAAATCACAACCTGGGTTGAACTGCCAATATTTAGTGCTTTGTTAGTGCTTTGTTGGAAAACGGAAGGAAAATAGGTGTATTGAGCACATGTTTAATTTCCATTTTTATTTTATTTGTGAAAAAGGGCACAGAATCTTTCCCCCAAGTACACTCTGAGAGACCTGTGCTGTGTATACACATACTCCATTAGTCATTAAATAGTAAAACTCTGCAGAAGGGAGATAAGGATGATCCCTGCTTGTAAATGAGCTCGGTTGCCTGGAAGTCAGCCTAGTTTATGCACACATGAATGTTCTATATTTTGAGGACAATAGATTATGTGAACTGGAGGGTCGTCGCTCCTAGGAAAGAAAATCCTTTACACGGATGTGGTTTATTTAGGGAAACATACATGCTTTTAATGTTCTTTTGCTAGACTGTGACAGATTAAGGGAATGCTGTTTTTGTTTCCTGATATTGTCAGTCAAACCGTGCTTCCTTTACCTGTTTGTTTGGCTCCTTCTCACAGGCCACAGGTGGTTGCCCACAGCTCTGTCAGGAAGTGAAGAAAAGGACAGCATGTCATGGAGCTCTAATGGCTTTGTTGTCAGAAAGTGCCAGATGGGGGATGTGGGAAGCAGCCAAGCTGGAGGTAATGTATGAGCAGGCTGCCAGACACAGAGGTTCCATACAACTAACTCATGGAGAAGCAGAGACTGGGATTAGCACGCTCATACAATTAGTTCATGGATGAGTGCTCTACAAATCAAACATTTGAATGCACGCTCCGTTTTAAAATACACTTGTAGAAAAGGGACTTCTGTGGGAAGTAGTAGTTACATGATACTATTCTTTGTATACTCGAGATAAAGCTGTGGTGGAGTCTTTCTTGTGCCACACTAACTTTATGTGTGGAAAGTGTTAGGGATGTAACCCTAGGCTTGGCTTGGCAATGTATATAAGCTATGTGTCAGGCCTGTAGTTACGTTTCTTTTAGGATCTTTGGCCTGCCACACTTTCTTATAATTTCCTATGTGTTTCATTAGTGTAGTAGTTGGGAGGGGGGAATAGAAAGGAGTAGATTTGTGGAATGTATTGTCATTTTTTCTAGAAGCTAAAGGCCATCTTTTGTCTCCGCACCTCGACACCTGACCGGAAGCAGAGGGGTGTAGATGCCAGCGTGGAAGATGATGATTGGAACATGTGATGGGTTATGGGTGTGGGGATAGGATCATGAACTTTAAACTGGGTGGAATTCCAGGAAGAGAATCAGAGTTGGAATTCCACAGACGTGCTAACATGCCTGTATGATTAAATTGGAACTTTAAGGATGATTCTGCCTTGGTCTCTGATTGATTTCATGCATGGTATTTAGAAAGCTGACACTATGATTACTTTACTGTTACTTTAAATGCTTAAGAGATGTAATTGGTTTGTTACCTCAAGCAGCTATAAGAGGGAGCCAGAATGGCTGTTAGCTCTCTGTTTTGTTAGATGCTGATCATGGATACTGTTTGATACTGCTCGTGAGTTACTGAGTCTTGCTACTGTTAGCTACTTTGTGGGTTAAACTGAGAATATTGATAACTGAATTACTGAACCGTGTATGACTTGGACTGTTAACCGGACTCTGAATACCTTTATATTTCTACATAGTAAACTACTATATTTTTATACTATTCAGTGTCTCTGTATGCTGTTTTGTGCATGTTATTACATATCACTCTCATTACGCTTCTCTGCATACTCGCTCTCCTAACGGGGAGCTTAATTACTTAACAGAAAGCTGTCTTGCTTTCAGTTTGAAGATTTAATGATGGATATTTCACGCCCGACTACCGATCTTGTGGCATAGATGTCAGGCCCAAAGTGAGACAGACTTGCAACCACAATTGAGCCCAAAGTTTCTGTTCCTAAGCGAAACATTTGTTAAGTGAATTTTGCCCCCTTTTACAACCTTTCGTCCCATAGTTGATAAGTTGAATCGCTACACTTGTTAAATTAGTATCACGGTTGTTAAGTGAATCTGACTTCCCCGTTGGCCTTATTTGTGAAAAGGTCGCAAAAGCTGATCAAAGGATCTTTGGACACTGCAACTGTCATCAATATGAGACAGCTGCCAAGCATCCAAATTTTAATCACATGACCATGTGGGGGATGCTGCAACAGTTGTAAGTGTGCAAAAATGGTCCTAAGTCACTTCTTTCACTGCCGTTGTAACTTTGAACAGTCACTAAATGAACTGTGGTAAGTTGAGGACTACCAGTATTTGAGACGGACCTCAGTGAAGATTGTATCCCTTTGGCCACAGAATGGGCACCATGGGCAGTTCAGATTCTCCATCTTCCCATTCACTCTTGAACACCTCCCAAATATTCTCTAAGTGTTTGGGAGCGCTACCCAGAGCAGATCTGAAGGATGCATGGAGGGGAAGGCAGGAAGGAGATCAGGGAGGCTCATCTTTTGTGCGTAGATGTCTAATTATGCAATAGTACAGTAATGGCAAAACTTTTTTGGCACCGAGTGCCCAAACCGGAATGTGGGTTCATGTGTGTGCGCATGCTGGAGCACCGGAAACCCAAAGACCAGCTGGCCAGCACGTGCATGCCTGTTTTTGGCAGTTTTGGGGGCTGTTTTCAGGCCTGAAAAAAACAGCCTTAAAATGGCCTTAAAAATCTATTTTTCAGGCTGGTTTTGGCCCAAAAAATGGCATCAAAAGAGCCTTTTTGGCTGTTTTTCGGGCTGTTTTTCAGACCGTTTTTAGGCGCTCTGGTGCCCGCAAAGACCAGCTAGCCAGCACACACGTCCGCACCGGAAACCAGAACAGCAGCTGGCAATAGCACACATGCCCACAGAGAGGGCTCTGCGTGCCACCTCTGACATTGCATGCCGCAATAGTGGATTTAGCCCTAAAGCAGCAACAGTGTGACCTCTATGAGCAAATTGCCTAATTCAGATATACCTGAAACGTACAGGAGAGGGCTTGGGAAAGGTTCTAATTTAAGCAATTTCTAGCTACATTTCTTTACCATTGGCTGGGCTCTCTCTTTCTTTAGTGCGGTTCCCAAGTTGTTGTTATTACAACGATGTGATGCTAGCATCTACGTAAAGTCGCTGGTCACATTTTATTGCTTATTGTGACAGAAATATTATAGAACTTCTTGCCTGCTAGATTTTATAGTGCTTGTTTGTTTATGTCAGGGGTGTCCAAACTTGGCAACTTTAAGACTTGTGGACTTCAACTCCCAGAATTCCCAAGCTCTGCTGGCTGGGGAATTCTGGGAGTTGAAATCCACAAGTCTTAAAGTTGCCAAGTTTGGACACCCCTGGTTTATGTGTTGAACGAGAACCTGAATTGGCCCTCTATCCTTTATGTTGTGGAGGTATAAATAAAAAGGTAATTTTCAGAAAAGCTTCCTAATATATATGAAAAGAATGCAGGTACCTTTTGGAAGAAGTCATCATGTTGTTTCGGCATTAAATGATGGATTTTGCCGTGCCAGTTTTATATCCCACCTTTATTTTTTTATTCTATTTTTTACAAATAACTCGAGTGGTGAATATATCCAACACGCCTCCCTCCTCCTGTTTTCCCCATAACTTCAGCCCTTTGAGGTGAGTTGGGCTGAGGGTGAGTGACTGGCTCAAAGACACTCAGGGCCAAGGCAGGACTTGACCTCACAGTCTCTTGCTTTCTAGCCTGGTGCTCAACCACTAGTCAAAAATGGCTCTCCATAATGTTTTTTGCCTGCAACCTCTTGATAAGCCTAATCAGAAAATCATCATTGTCCAACCCCTCTGAAAATAAAGTTATAAACCCTTGTTGCTTTTCACAAAAGCTTCTGTAAAGGACTGTCACACTGAAACCCTATAGGTAACCTAACAGGTATTTCAGTTTTTTCAATTGTATATATACACACAAACATAGTTTTTTTTTAAAAAAAAACCAAGAAAAACCAGTTCTACAATGGCCTTCTGTCTGATTGTTTTGTTGACTCAACCCTATTTTATCTGTGCTATCTAAGTAAGTCAGTGATGTTTACAAGAAGATGAATTGAAAAATCTTTTTTTTTTCTCTTTTGGTCTTTTCTTCATGTTATATGGGATTTCCTGTGCTTGAGAGATGCTTCACTAATTCAAGAATTTGAATTCTTGAACTTTACAAAGATTATAAAGATTCAAGGGAATGGGGAAACAAATCTATGGGCATACCAAAGCAATTATCTCTATTTCACTTGTGTTTATGGCTTGGTCATAGAATTTTTTTAGCTACGCAGAAATCTTCTTAAAGCTGACATTTTTATTTTAAAAAATAAAGGGAAAACCATTTTTTCTATATAGGGTCAGTCTAACAATGATAAAATAGAAAAAAGATGTGAAACTAGGCAAAATGAATTAGATATGAAAAAAGCATACTAGAATAATAAATGGAAAAAATCCTATTTCGAAATATAAAATATCAAGGAGGTTTTACCTCCCTCGTCTTCTATTGTTTGAGAACGTGGCTTGGGTGGATAGTGAAATCTAATTGTCTGTTAGTGCTTTTATGGTTCCTGTACAATTCAGATGGTTATTTTTCTGTACTTTCGAGATAAGAGCCATGGTGGCGTAGTGGCTAGAATGCAATATTACAGACTAATTCTGCCAAATGCCCGGAATTCAATCCTGACCAGCTTAAGGTTGACTCAACCTTCCATCCTTCCGAGGTCAGTAAAACGAGGACCCAGATTGTTGGAGGAAAATATGCTGACTCTGTAAACGGCTTAGAGGGGGTTGTAACACACTGTGAAGTGGTATATAAGTCTAAGCACTATTATTGCTATTATTACTTCCTGGTACAAAAGTTGGATCTCTTTCTATTCTTGGTTGTGAAAGGAGAGAGAGGAAGGAATTATCAACTCCCAATATGTAGATCCAAATAATTCTTGTACAAAGCTTTCTTCTCCCCCCCCCCCCCCAGGCAAAATCAGAGTCTCAGAGTATTGTGTTATTCAGTTATTCCTTCCTATACTCAATGCATATTAATTCCAACTTGAATGGACACATTTAATATCAGGTAGTTCAACACAGTGACTATATAGTATCTAAGAACAGAGCCTTGCAAATAAAACTTAGAAGAAATTCTAAACCTCAGAAAATGTTCAATAGTCCAATAGTCTCATCTTCAAATTATTAACAAATACATTAAAAAAAACTCCCATCTCCCTACTCTGTTTGGTCAACTGCTGGCATTTCTAATTTGCCAAAGACAGTGAGGTAATTGACTGTCCATATCCATTTCAAAACATTTTTGTGGGTTTGTTCATTTTTAACAAGGTTAACAACTCTCTGAAGACAAGATAGAACATTTAATCCAAGGATGGGCAGAAGGGAATAAGATAGACTCTACATTGGTAAAACTATTCCAAGCTGAAATAAGAAATGAGGAGTAACATTTTTGTGAGCGTATGAAATCTGTCCCTTTCTGGTAATCAAACTAAATGACTGGGTAAAGAATTCTTTAATTTTATCTTCTGCCAGCTGCGGTTGTGGAAATCACACGATAATCCTGAAATTTATGCTTCATTAATCTGATCGTAAAACTCTCCAAGGCTTTGATAGCTCGAAAGGAAAGGGGGAATAGGTTCAATTAATTATTAATTCAAAAATGAGATCAAGATTAGGGGAGGCGTATTACTTTCTTTTTTTCTGTTTGCATGGTTCCCAAACCTCAGAAACCACAACGTGTGCAGTTTAAACACAATTCACTGTCTAACGGAACCTTGGATAAAAAAGGGACAAGGAGCTTTAATTAGAACTTCCTTCTTTCCGCTGAGCTGATCTGCCTCCTTCCCAAATGCCTACCTTTTAAATAATGAAATGTTGCTTTTGTTTCAGAACTAGAGAAAGAGCTTGCCAGGAGACCAAAAAAAGTCTGCATTGTTAAAGTGGTGGGAACGAGAAACCTGTGGAAAAACATTGTTGTGCTTTGCATCAATTCGTAAGTATGAACGGCCCCCCCAGAAGGATTATCAAGAGCAACTCCGTAGGCAATGAAGAAAATAGTGGAAATGTTTTACCTATTAGCATCAGCAACTCCTGTAGCTTGAATGTTAAACTTTTTTCATAAGAATAAGAATCTGCCTGCCTTTTCTCTACAATCTTTGCCCCCAACCTTTTGGGCACCAGGGACTGGTTCTGTGGAGAGACATTTTTCCGTGGACCGGACGGTGCATGGTCTGCATCCCGCGACTGGGGCTTTGCTTGTTTACGCAGACTGGTTTCTGGCATGCCGCAGACTGGTGCCAGTCCACAGTCCAAGGGTTGGGGACCTCTGCTCTAGGTAAAGGTAAAGGTAAAGCACATATGTGCTAGTCATTCCTGACTCTAGGGGGCAGTGCTCATCTCCGTTGCAAAGCTGAAGAGCCAGCGCTGTCCGAAGACATCTCCATGGTCATGTGGCCAGCAGGACTAAATGCCAAAGGCGCACGGAGCACTGTTGCCTTCCCAGCGCTGGGACAAGTAGCGGGGCACTAGGGATTCGAACCGCCGTACTGCCAACCTTTCTGATCGACAAGCTCAGCATCTTAGCCACTGAGCCGCCATGTCCCACCCCTGCTCTATAAGGGGCAAAAGCATTGCATGTATATTATAACACCAGAATTGCTACTCCTACCATTGTCAAGAGGAAGTCTGCAGCAAAAGAATTTATTTTAACTGCTGTGCATTTTGCCATCCATTCCATGAGAGTGGCTTTTCCTGCCTTGGGTTTTCCTATCATTCCAGTTGAGATGAGGCAAAGACTAAGAAAAGCTGGTCAAAAGTATACAAGGAAAAAACAGTCCAGTTGTTTTTTGAAAAAGTACCTTTGAGACAGCTATGACTAATATAACTCCCTGAGTGATTTCGAGGAGTTTGGCAAAGATTTCTAATTTCAACTGTTTTAACAATAGCAGTCACAAAATTGCTCTGCCTTCTGTTCTGTTTATACAAATACGTGTATGCTTATGTGTTTGCTAGTTTCATCTTGAAACTTTTTCAGTGACTCCGTTACCAGCATTAAAGGTCCCATAACCTTTACTGCAAAGTTCACTGAAATCTCATTGATAAAATATGACCATCTAACAGGGAGGAAAGAAATCAGCTAAAATGAATTGTATGTAGTTCTAAGAAGCAGACAATAGCAAACCACTTCCGAAATCTTGTTGAGAATACAATAGAACAGAACAGAATAGAATTCTTCATTGGCCAAGTGTGGACACACAAGCAATTTGTCTTTGGTGCATATGCTTTCAGTGTACATAAAAGAAAAGATACATTTGTCACAAATCATAAGATACAACACTTAATAATAGTCATAGGGTACAAATAAGCAAACAAATCATACTAGGAAACAATATCAATATAAATCATAAGGATACAAGCAACAAAGTTAGTCATACAGTCATAAGTGGGAGGAGATGGGTGATAGGAACGGTGAGAAGATTAATAGTAATAGTAAATTGCAGGTATTAATTCAGGCAGTCACTAGGAATGACTGACTTGAAGATACCCCTGGTCCCCTCAAAAGGAACTGATTTTTTTGTTGCATGATTTTTTTACTTAACAATATCACTCTGAATGACTGTAACAACAAACAACAACTAAAAACAGGATTGGCAGGTTGATTTGGGGTTGGCAGGTTGATTTTGGAGACAGGCATAATATTTTTATGTAAGGCATCTATTTATCTAAATAGACTAGTAAAAGTTCTTTAGGGCCCATATTAGGAATGATTGTATATGCATGTTCATAGCTTGATAACTGCAGCATTAAATGTTCTACCCACATGCCTGATGCTATTCTCGTATCACTCAGTGGTACTGCAAATACAGAGTCTTTTTTCAAACATCCCTCAGGCTCCTGTAGGAAATAATTCTTTAACAAAAATAAATCATCCAAATATTTGTTGCTCTTTTGATTGTGTTAACTGATGCGCTAATCTAATGGAAATTGTTCATTGTGGGAAAGACAAACTGCAAACTATGAAATGAAATAAGATTCTCCACCATCTAATTGTACATGACTTCTTGCTAGCCTTTAGATTCTGCAGTTCTTTGCTAGAGTAGAAAAATGTCTTTTAGTTTAGTATTGAACAGAGAATTCGTTATTTGAATAGAAAAGAATAGAATTCTTTATTGGCCAAAAACTCTGCTTTTTTAAAAAAAATTAAAAGCAAGTTTATAGTCCCTCTTGGTTGTGAACATTGGCTTCCAAGATTTGGTCCATGTTTGGTGAAATAACGTTGAAAAAAGCAGCTCATTTCTTATGTACAAGGATATGATTTCTTTATTCTGCACTGTTCCTTGTTCTTTCCCTAGCTAAGGAGGAGTACAGTAGATTATGCAAACAATGCAGTTCATGTTATCTGCCTAAAATAAGCATGTCTTAGAATATTTATAGTTTAATATGAGTTTTCACAGATTTTGATATTTAATCCCAGCAGATATTAGACACTAAAGATAAAAAAAAGATTCCTACCACGTACTACTATTTGCAAATTGCAACTGCTCTGTGCCAAAATTTGCTTAGATTCATGGTGGAACAATAATTTTGCTCAATATAGATATATTGAATAGAATTACTGTTCCATTATGAATCTAAGCAAATCTTTGAGAGTGCATTTGTGTGTAGTTTTCTTGTAGCAGGTTGCATGGTTATTGCGACTGTGTCTTTTTCCACAGGAGAGAGACTTCTCATGTAGGGAGTTTGAACTGCATGGCACTGTAGGTTGCGTGTCAAGTCTTGGCGTGTAGAGGTCTACATACCAAGGTCTCCTAGTTGGTTCTAGAACAATACTGATATGATAAAGCTAAATTTGGCCCTGTTCTGACATAGGCTTCCCCAAAAAGCACAGTCCTGATCCCGACAAAACCCCTTTTATTAAACAAATGTGAATTCCTCTCATTCACATTCAGCAAGGCCTGGCAAACAGTCTTTCAAAGGAATATTTATGATTACAGGCTTTATCTATCTTGGAAAGCTGCCGTGTAAATATTTTCCAAATGAGGTGCTGTGCAAAGAAAGACTGGGCACAGAGTCTCTGAGAATTCACGGACTGATCTTCACACCTAAAACGAATCTAATGACTGAACGAACAAATTGTTTCTTGCAAAAGCCCACTCCCCTTTTGCTCCTCTTTTATTTCCTATGGGAGGGGCCAATCACCTTCCACCTGTGACTTTACTCCCAAGTCGACCCTGATTTCTGAGTTGTTCTTTTCTTCTGGCAGCTCTGCACATGCGCACACTGGGAACAGGCTCTAGCTGTTCCTCTGCCTCACTGCTTCTGGCTCCGTAGGAACCTGATCATTGCCAGGCGGCCTCGGCCCCCTTCTCTGCCTCCGATGCAGAACCCTCATCCGAGTCTTCCCCAGCCTTCAAGCCATGCTCCTCCCCAACCTCCTCACTGTCCAATTACTGCCAGTTCTGCTGACTGCTGGTGGGCCACAACAGGTCCTGACATCTAAGCAAATGGAAGAAATACATTATTTAGAGTCCTTCTCATCCTCCCCGACTTTTAAAAAGGAAACATATCTTTGGGATTGGGCTAAGTCCCACCTGATAATCCTAAGTAATCATTTACTGTGCAGTCATAAAAGGAGTGGTTCCTGTTATTTGTCTCATGTTGTCTCCCACAGGCTGACTGGATACGGAATACACCACTGCTTTGCAAAGAGTATGATGGGTCATGAAGATATGATGTCTTTTACCAACAATTTTTATGCAGACTATTACACCATGGCCAGCATCACTCTGGTGTCCTGCCTGGCTATGTGCCCAGTGGTTGGTTTTCTCGGAAGAAGAGGGGGTCTCCTGCTCTTCATGATCCTCACTGCTCTGGCTTCTCTTTTACAACTGGGCCTTCTCAACTGTGAGTGTCAGCATCGAACTGTTGCAAAGTTTAGTTCAGATTCACTGGGCCCTGACTTTCAGATTACCAGAGGGTTTCCAGTTTATGAGCTGTGGTGGCACAGTGGTTAGAGTGCAGTACTGCAGGCTACTTCTGCTGACTGCTGGCTGACTGCAATTTGGCAGCTCAAATCTCACCAGGCTCAAGGTTGACTCAGTCTTCCATCCTTCCGAGGTCGGTAAAGTGAGGAGCCAGATTGTTGGGGGCAATAGGCTGACTCTGTAAACCACTTAGAGAGGGCTCTAAAAGCACTGTAAAGCAGTATATAAGTCTAAGTGCTATTGCTATATATAAAACTGAAAATAATGAGAAAGGGGGGAAAAATGTCACAAGACTCAAGAATTTAGATCCAGAATTGGATTTCGTTTCTTCCCTTAGTTGTAGGTCGAAAGATCAGAAAACCATCACAATGGGTAGTTAGGAGCCCTGATTATGAATAAAAAGGGAAAAAAATAAGGAACAATGCAAATTTGTACATTTCTTTAGAGCTTTCTTTTTCCAAAGCTTAATATAGTCCCTGTATATTACCTTGTCTTCTTGATTGAAGTTCACAGGGGTCAAACTTGCAGCATCACATTGCCGTCACATGATGTTTCACAACAGTTTTCCCCTTCGCGGAGCCAGGGGGGGCATGGCCTGAGGGTGATGCATCCGGCCTGCAGGCTGCGAGTTTGACGCCCCTGTTGTAGTCGATTGCCCATCTTCCCAATTTTTATTTATTTATTTATTAATTTGACTTCTTAGTTGCCCCCTCTCCCCCAAGGGACTCGGGGCGACGTACACTAGCAACGGTCACAACAATACAATATGGAGGAGGTGGAACAATAAATAAATAAATTACAAAACTTTAAAACAATTGAAACCCCAATGATAATTAAAGTTTAAAAATTAAAATTACCAATTAAAAATGCCCAAGAGGTGGAGAAGCGCTAAATTAAGCCAGGCCAGCTAATCGGAACAGGTGGGTCTTAAGTTTCATACGGAAGGAGCGGAGGTCAGTTGTTGTCCTAATATCTGGGGGGAGGTCATTCCAAAGGGTAGGGCCCATCACAGAGAAGGCCCTACTCCTGGGCGCCGCCCTCTGACACTCTCTGGAGGACGGCACCCGGAGAAGTCCCTCTCTGTGCGAGCGAATAGGTCGCAGGGATGTGTGGGGCAGAACGCGATCCCGCAGGTAACTAGGCCCTGTGCCATGGAGCGCTTTAAAGATGGTGACTAACACCTTGAAGCGCACCCGGTAGGCCACAGGAAGCCAGTGCAGCTCGCGCAGGAGAGGTGTTGTATGGGAGAACCTCGTTCTCCCCATAATTGCCCGCGCGGCTGCATTCTGGACCAACTGCAATCTCCGGGCGCACCTCAAGGGGAGCTCCATGTAGAGAGCATTGCAGTAGTCCAGGCGGGACGTCACCAGCGCGTGAGTGACTGTGCGCAGGGCATCCTGGTCCAAAAGGGGTCACAATTGGCGCACCAGGCGAACCTGGTGGAACGCCCCCCTCGCCATGGCTGCCACATGGTCATCCATAGCCAGCCGGGCATCTAGGAGGACGCCCAAATTGCGCGCCCGTTCCACCGGGGCTAATTGCTCGTCCCCGATGGCCAGAGATGGGATGTACTGGTTGAACCGGGAAGCCGGAAGCCACAGCCACTCTGTCTTGGAGGGGTTGAGCTTGAGCCTGTTGTCCCCCATCCAGACCCGCACGGCTTCCAGACACCGGGACATCACTTCGACGGCCTCGTTGGGGTGGTTTGGGGTGGAAATGTACAGCTGCGTGTCGTCAGCGTACAGGTGGTATCCCACCCCAAAACCACGGATGATCTCGCCCAGCGGCTTCATATATGTGTTGAACAGGAGAGGCGAGAGGACCGACCCCTGCGGGACCCCACAAGTAAGGGGCCTCGGGATCGACCTCTGCTCCCCTGCCAACACACATTGCGTCCGGCCAGAGAGGTAGGAGCGGAACCACCGCAACACGGTGCCTCCTACCCCCAACCCCTCCAGACGGCGCAATAGGATACCATGGTCGATGGTATCGAAAGCCGCCGAGAGGTCTAATAGGACAAGGACAGAGGAGCAACCCCTATCCTTTGCCCTCCAGAGATCATCCACCAACGCGACCAAGGCCATCTCCGTGCTGTGTCCGGGTCGGAAGCCGGACTGGCGCGGGTCTAGATAATCAGATTCCTCCAGGTGACGCGGGAACTGCTGAGCCACCACACTCTCAACAACCTTCGCTAAGAAAGGAAGGTTGGAGACAGGACGATAATTTGCTAGCTCCGTTGGGTCCAGAGAAGGCTTCTTGAGCAGGGGCCTCACCACCGCCTCTTTCAAGGTGGCTGGTAGAAGGCCCTCACTCAACGAAGCGTTCACCAGTCCCAGTAGCCAGCCTCGTGAGCCCTCCCAGGATGCCAGTACAAGCCAGGAGGGACACGGGTCCAGTAAACATGTGGTGGCTCGCAGTCGCCCGCGCAACCTGTCCAAATCTTCGGTGACAACAGGGTCAAACTCCTCCCAGCGTGGTCTCTCAAGACTCGCCTCGGACGCCCCCCCTGGAGCACTGAAGGGGGTCCATTCCCTCCAGATCTGATCGATTTTATCCTGCAGGTATTCCCCGAATTCCTCTGCCCTGCCCTGCAAAGGGGGATCCCGCTGCCCCTGTGACAGAAGGGAGCGGGTCACCCGAAACAGGGCGGCAGGGCGGTTCTCTGCAGACGCAATAAGGGTGGCACAATATCGGCATTTGGCCACTCTTATTGCCACAAGGTAGGTCCTTAAGTAGGCTCTTACCTGTGTTCGGTCAGATTCGGAGCGGGAGGATCTCCACTTGCTCTCTAGGCGTCTCCTGTGGCGTTTCATCACCCTTAGCTCCCCGTTAAACCAGGGAGCCCGGGTCAATCGTTGCCACTGGAGAGGCCGCAAAGGCGCAAGCCGGTCTAAGGCTCCGGCAGCCGCATTATTCCATGCAGCTACCAGGTCCTCTGCCCGGGAGCGGGACAGGTCTGCAGGAGGTGGCCCAAGCTCCGCCTGGAACCTATCTGGTTCCATCAGACGCCTGGGGCGGAACCATCTAGGACAATCTGGTTCCGCCTTCCCCGCGGCGGGGGGTAGCGCCAGGGAAGTCCAGCTGGAGAAGTGAGTGATCTGACCATGACAGGGGCGTGATGGCTAAATCCCCTATTCCCAGATCACTCATCCACTGGTCAGAGACAAACACAAGGTCCAGTGTATGGCCTCTCTCGTGTGTGGGGTCCCGAATTTAACTTCTAGCCAGGCTATAGAGGGCTCTGTCAATAAGCAAAGTGAAGCAGCCAACTCTGGTGGCAGATGCTGGAGAAAGGAGTGGGCAAAACAGCAAGATGTTTAAAGTGTATGCTATGCAGTTTATCCCGGATCCTTTAAGTCAGCATTAGCCATCAGTTGCATGGAGGATGCTGACCTATTGCTTGTGTGTTGAAGTAAAGAATGCCTTGCATCTGACTTGCTACTGTTTCTGTAATTAGCATTAGATGCTATAATTAAAGACAGAAAATTCTAACATATTTGGAGTGTGGATAACAGGTAGATTGGTCTCATTACGACAAAACAAACCAGGCCCTTTTAGTCCTTCTGATTTTCTCCATTTGCTTCCTATACTCAGGAAAAAAATGAGTATAAATTATTGAACAACAAACATTGAAACTATGAGAAAAATGAAAAGAAAGGGAAGCATAGTTAAATTATTGTACATCGACTCTGTTCCCTGCATTTCTCCATATTTTTCTATATTTGCAAACATTCCTCACTTCTACCATATCCATTCACTTCTTCATACACTACCCTTTGCTCCTGAAATTTCTCACCTCCCTTTTCTGAACTCCATGCTAGCATGACTTCCTTTGATTTCATTTCCCCCTCAATCCATTCACACGTTATATATTTCTTTTGTGATTTGATTTGCATTCCCTACATGACCAAGCCATCAACATATTTGTCATGCTGCTCATTCACTGAATCCGCATTCAGTCACCACCCACTCAACCCTGACTCAATCGCTTCTTCTTTTCCATGCATGCTAAGAACCCCTATTTCCACTGGGTTCAATTTACATTGTATTTCCCTTGCCCTACCCTGTTTTCACATATAGCAAAGCAGAAGCAAGTTCTAATATGTAGCCATTTTTTACTTCTTTTGATAGCCTTTCATTTCTCACATCAGAATGCCTATTACCAAATACTGCATCTCTACACTTGTATATCACTGTGTTGGTTTAGATATTTTGGTCAGGGTACCACAAATGCCAGTTTTACCCCAGGTACGGCAAACTACTCTACCACCTTACAAGCCAATATGCTGACATCCCACTAGCTAGAAGGCTCATGCAGTGTTCTTACTCCGAATGCTGGCTTCTGAGAGAAAGAACAAAGTATAATCTGATAGTTGTGCCCTGTGTAATTGCGGTTTTATGTCATGCAACCTGCTAGTTATAACCATCTCTTTTTTATTCAAGGTTATCATTTTCTGTAGGTCAGTTGCACAATTTAGAATGCATCACATATATAGCCAAATCTTGGGTCTCTCTGCAAGATTCATTTTCTAGCATAGTCTGTGTCTAGTCTGGATAAATTCAGAGATTGGGGAGAAAGAAAACATTGGCTGATGACACATTTCCATCTCTGCCAGAACTATCCTGGGATTTACTGATTATGCTACTTTTAATGGAAAGCATCTCAACTCCTTTTGTGTTAATTTGAATTTGGCGGAGAATAGCAGATGCCGAGATCACAAGATCCCACAAAATCCTCATCTATAACTATTAGCAGATCATAGTGACTCGGATTCACCTTTAACCTCTACTTTTAATTCAATATCATTTTCTTTTCTTTTTTTGAAGCCTAAATTAATGTTGGCCTTGTGTGACTTTAAGTAATGCCTCTGAGATTGTAATGATCAGGTGATTCTGTCAATGCAGATATAAGAAATATGGCATCAGGCATTTAGAAGGCATATTTTAGCAGAAGCTCCATGCGATTTATGCCTACATCAAACTTTACACACACCACTTTCAGTTCTTAGCAGATGGATAAGGATGTTTTTTTCCGGATTTGGAAGCCAAGGAGGATTGTAGACATTTCATACATGAAAGGAAGAAGGAAGAGCATTATAGAGTCTCAGCCTGTTGGGGAGACTGGAAACATTTCTTTGGAAGAAGACACTAACAAATAACTTCCATTCTGTTTCTCAACTGCATGGATGTTATCCATGAAGATACACAGGTCAAGCTTAACTTCAAGGAAATGTTATTTTGATTTTAAAACGCTCATCTCTAGGATGGAACTTTGGAGTACACTTGATTTCATATCATATCCCTCTTCATATAAATGCAAACGACAGCTAAGCAGCTCTGTAAAATTTTATATCTGGTTATGAGCAGTGGTGGTCCAGTGGTTAGAATGCAGTACTGCAGACTAGTTCTGCTGAGTGTCAGCTGCCAGAAGTTTGGCAGTTCGATTCTCACCCGCTCAAGGTTGATTCAGCCTTCGGCCCTTTTGAGGGCGGTAAAATGACCCAGATTGTTGAGGGCAATATGCTAACTGTGGAAACCACTTAGAGAGGGCTGTAAAGCACTGTGAAGTGGTTTATAAGTCTAAGTGCTATTGCAATATTACATAGCGATATGTATATGTTACATATCTGTATATAACATACAGATATGTTGCATACAATAATATTGAAATAATCCAAAGATGTCTTGAGAAACAGGAAAAGACGTGGAGATCAGGTTTCTTGAACGCATTCAAGGAGGATTGAGTCCTAACATTTACAATAACAGGATTTTGTGAGACTCCAGTAAACTTGTCTAAAAATCTTAGAGTTTTGTTTTTTTAATACTGAATTTGTTTCCGTCTGGTATTCTCTCTCTATTTTCCCTACATTATCAATATAAAAGCTTTTATTGAGCCTTTGCATTAATTCTAGGCCTGGAATCTTTCACTATTATGCAGTTCATTGTTATTAACTCATTAGAATTTTTATTGGGAATTGGAAATTGAATGGCAGGCCAGGGAAAAAGATGTATTTTCACTTTATTAAATCATTAAACAACCAATGTGCTGGGGTAGTTAAAGGAGCAATTCTTCACTGTAATTTTTTTAAACAACTGCAATTAGATGTGTGTTTTTCTTCATATGTTCTTTTTTTTCTTTTTCTGTTTCCCATGTTTTCATCATCCTATTGTTCGGAATCCAGTGATAGGAAAATACAGTCAACTTCCAGACTCAGGTATCATTTCCAGATCATTTAGAATGTGATTTAATTAATGTTACTGAACCTTCTTGGTCTGGGGCAGAGGTTGTATTCAGCAGGTTCTGGACAGTTCTGGAGAACTGGTAGCAGAAATTTTGAGTAGTTCAGAGAACTGGTGAATACCACCTCTAACTTGCCCCACTCCCATCTATTCTCTACCTCCCAAGTCCCAGCTGATTGGGAGGAAATGGGGATTTTGCAGTAACCTTTCCCGGGAGTGGGTTGGGAATGGAGATTTTACAGTATCATTCCCCTGCCATGCCCACCAAGCCACACCCACCAAGCCATGCTATGCCCACCAAGCCACACCCACAGAAATGGTAAGTAAAAAAATGTGAATCCCACCACTGGTCTGGGGGTACATTTCAACCATTTTAAGCACAATTAGCCAGTTTTGAAGAAATACTATTTCACCCATTTAATACCTATTGTTCTTGTATTTTAACTTCCCCAACAAGCATGCTTTTAAATCAGGGGTGAACAGGCAGAAATCTTATTGGTCAAAGCCACACATCCCCAAAGCTTCCACAAAATTTCAGGTAACGAAACAGGGGGAAGCATCAGACATATGGGGAATAACTACAATATCTGTAATATCAATGTGGAATAAATTTTAATCAAATGTAAATTTAAATGAATCAAGTTTAGACTTTGCCCTGTCCTTTTTGGAGCACATCCTTGGGCAGCCCCACCTCCTAAATTTGGACAGCCTTGATTTTAATGGTATGGGAATATCTATTTCTTGAGCCCAAAGGCATATTTTACCTGCATGTGTAACTATGTCCTGTTTTTTTCTCTTTTAAACTAATTATAATTACATAAGAATTGGAGGTCATTTTTTTTCAGTTCCATGCATGGTAAAGGCAGGTTTATCTCTCCATACTTCAGATAAGAGAGAGATAAAAGAGCCAATTTGGTGCTATGATTAAGGTGCTGGCCTAGAAACCAGGACACTGTGAGTTCTAGTCCTGCCTTAGACATGAACCCAACTGGATGACCTTGGGCCAGTCATATCTTCTCAAGCCTGGGAAGAAGGCAATGGCAAGCCACTTCCAAAACCTTGCCAAGAAAACTGCAGGAATTAGTCCATGCAGTCATCAGCAGTCAACACTGTTTCAAAGGCACCAATTCACAAAGGCAAAGGAACATGCATAATGTCCCTCATGTTGCCTTATACTTCCTCTTCATTACAGTCTCCTAAATGTGTACAAGGGCCAACCGTTGTAGTTGGTAGAGGGGCACATTGAACAAGGGGGAGCTGTCAGTCTTTGAGAGCTGAATGCAAATGACATATTTGCATGTTTCTAAACAGGTATGAGTGACACCGTAAAGGACAAATTCTCCATTACGTTTTCCATCGTGGGGATGTTTTCATCGCACGCAGTTGGAAGTCTGAGTGTATTCTTCTGTGCAGAGATCACCCCAACAGTAATAAGGTATTTAAATAAGAGTTTGTTCTAGGAACAGAAGACGTTTTGAAGTTCCATCCTTACGTATAGACATTGATCCTCTGATCAACTAGTTTTAGGATTAGACATTTTGGGGCAACTAAGTCTTATGATTATTATGTAAACTTCCAAAAACTAGTAAGGACATTGTTTTGTTGTTTTGCATACCACTTGTGATTAGTCCATACAGTAGCTTTGATCCCTAAAGCTAATGAAAGGAAAACTGATTACAGTTTGCTATAATTGGAAATTATTGTGGTTATTCTTCAGTTGTCCTCTCCATTTCTCTTTTATTTCTGTTTAACCTATATTCCAGTCAGTGTAAATAGTTTTCCTAGTGTCTCTTTGAGCCTCATAAAATGATTTGAGCTTGGGGAACATCAAAGGTTTCAGTTACCAATGAATGAACAGGCTTAATAAAAATTATTCAGGGAGCTTTTTAGTTTAATGGAAATATTAATCTGTCTCTCCTTAAACCTTGCCTTCTAGTCCAATCAAAATGCTGGTTTTGAAGGGATTATCACAACCGTATACTTTTTAAAAGGTCTTCTGAATGCCATAGTGTTCTTCAGAATATTGGCAAACCAAACATTTGCCATGCCCAGTTAGCTCATTATTGTTCTTTTTACCTGGTTGTTTTATTGTTTACACTTTTGTGGCCAACCATTACAGGAGTGTGCACATAAGAAGCAATATGTACACTTTTAATCAATTCATAATGATGAAGTCAAATTGTTGCATACATTGTCCTAATATTCTCTTATCAGCACATTTTAAAATTAAAAAAACTCCCTCTCACCATCATGTGATTTGAAGAGTCATTGTGTTGTTGCAAGGGGAAGGGGATGAGCCATTGTTTCTTGTGATGGCTTGAGCTCCTTAGACCAAAAGATAATGATTTTTGTATAAAATAAAGGTGGATTTCATAATTTTATTGCTAGTGGTTAAATGCTCTGACCAGGTTTTGGTGGCAGCTGCAAGGTGTTTTGTGTCTACCATCAGCTATGGTGAGATCTTACATCGTCTAGTGGTTATAATCTGCAGAGGAAGCTTCACTGAAGGAGAGCCAATGTGGTGTAGTGGTTGAGGGACTGACTAGACTTGGAGAGAGACACAGGACCTTGTCATCCCATACGCCTGTAAGCCATCTGGGTGACATTGGACCAGTTAGGTCTATGATAGCTTGCCATGGCCAACTTGCCATGGCCAATTCGCTGCTGGACAACTTGCTGAGGGAGAAGAGTTACACTAATATCGTAGAAATAGTGGAATAGAAGCATTAAAGGAAGGGGGCCAAACGAGGGACAAAACTGAATGTGAATGAGAAAAAATAAAATAATTTTTAAATTATTTTAAATAAAATGAAGTTGAATTGTTGAATTGTCCTGCAGCGAATTGTCCCATGGCAAGTTGGCCATGGCAAGTTATCCATGGTGAGTTGCCCTTGATGAATTGACCATGAGAAGTTGTCCCATTCGGGGATCAATCATCCCTCTCAGTATATTTATCCCTCCAGATACCTTTGACTGGATTTAGCACTTTTGACTATCAGATCTTTCCCAAAAACTTAGGATAGTTAAAGAAATAGTAATGTGTGCATTGCTCAAAGTAGTACCAGTGCTCCTGCTAATACTGGTACTATTATTATTATTGTTGTTGCTGTTTGTCAGCCAAATGTTCAGACTGGATTTGACATTTTTATCCATCTAACAAGTCTTTTCCAGGGACCCAGGATAGGCAAATGTGGGTGTGCTAAAGGTATCATCACAGAATGTAAGCTGTTCCAATACCTTTAACACATGTATTATTGCTGTTATTTTGCCTGCAGCAAATGAGATATTAGCAATTATATTAGACTTTGCATCTGTATTGCTATCATAAACACTGTTGTCATGGAGCATTGTAAATATTAGTGAGCTGATGTATATGTAATTTTTGCATACTGTTATTATATAACTTTGTAGTAAATCTAATTAATATTGGAAGAGAGAGGATTAAGCTTCCCTTAGCTCTGCTGATAAAAGGAGAAATGTGAAGGGCACAAAATATTAAATTACTTTCTTGCTCAAATTATTAGGAAAATATTTTTAGGTTTATTTGGTATATAAACCCAGTTTGATTTTCAAGAACGACGTAACTCAAGTTGAAGTAATATAAAATCTTTTCAATACCCTATTCTTTACAGCGAACAAGCATTGTTAAAATTATGTTTCTTAGTGTTGATTTTTCCTGTTAATTCCCCTCAGCTGTATAATTCACTGGCTCTAAATTTGATGAATATAAGTTCATAAAAACATTTTTAAGATATTGACTAGAGGGGCAATTAATGGTATGTATTCAAACTTGCATTGTTACAAGAAAAGGTCTGTTGTGAACAACTTCAAACTGAAGCATAAAAAGAAGTGGAGATCCTTTGATACAGAAGTGAGGAGCTTTGGCTCCTTTATGACTTGTGGACTTCAATTCCCAGCATTCCTGAGCCAGATGGCTGACAGGAACTCTGGGAGTTGAAGTCCAGAAGTCATAAAAGGGCCATGATTCCCCATCCCTGAGACAGATGCCAATCCCTTAATTCTGGTTGCTTTTTCCAGCTTCTAGCTGCTAAGCAATTAAACATCTCTGATAAATCCTAATTCCACATTATAAGGGATTGAGAATAGATATGCGTTCAAACACTTAGCAAAGTGAACACCCTAAATCTCCTGTAGTATTTTTTGGTTGTGGAATAACTGTGTATTTTGGTTACTGAAAGCAGAATTCTTTTTTAATAGAATATTTATGAGGAAAGAGGGTCCAGGTGCTAAGAAGCTGGGCCTTTCCCATTTGAAACATTTCTCAATCTCTTTGCCCAGATCGGAATCTGGGCAAAAGGAACAAAATTGACATTGTCTCAGCTAAGAGTCTGTTCTTCTTAGCTTCACTGAAAGAACTTGCCTCATTGTTTCAGTGAAGCTTATTAGTATGTGATATGATAAGGACTGTGCTTTTCATCCTGGTTTGCTGATTTGGGTGGAGAGAGTGATTGCTGAAGGTCATCCAGCTGGCTTCTGTCCTAGGGGAGGACCAGAACTTGGCTCTCCCTATTTCTAGTCGAGCATCTTTATCACTATACCACATTTTCTCTCTTCACTCAGATAGAAAAACCGGGATTTCTTTTGCCCTTTATTTTATTACTTGGGCAAAGAGGACAAACAGAAAAATCAAAGGAAGCTGAAAGAGAATCATTCTCAAGTAATTTCAGAGAGTGAGCGAGATAGCATCCAGAATGTGTGAGAGAATAATTCCTGAAATTATTTGGGAGTGATTCTCATTCATATTCCATATTCCATTGAAGTATATGTGTATAGTCCATGAAAGTATAGGAGCAGCTTTTGGAAACTTCCTAAAGTGTGAATATATAAAGAAAAACATTTTTCACCAAAAAAGCCTATTGTAGAATCCCGACAGAGCCAATATATTCGTAGAGATTCCTGATTTTAAGCACTACTAGAAGACAATAGATAATAAATTCCACAGACTGAATTTTAGGAGATGAAACAGTGTGATCACTTGATCTCGAGAGGATTGTTACAGAGAGATAAAAGAAAGATGGAGAAAAGGTCAGATACGTTTATTTGGTGCCTTCCTTTAAAAAAAAACTTTGGAGGCTGACAGATAAAAGATAAGTAAATGTAGACATAACAAAAGTATCTGAATTCATGGATAGTATAGAAAATGTGGATATAAATTGTTCTGTTTTCCACTGTTTGATCAAAGAATGATTTAATTCTGAATAATGTGTTAAATCCAAAGAGGCACACTTAGAAAATATTCTTTTTAGAAATCAGTGTCATTAAAGCCTCTATCATTGTGTATTTGTTATATTTGGATCCAGGCCAGAATTGTCATTGTTCTACACATTCATGTGTACTTAATTCATTAGCTAAAAGAAACATTTTTTAAAAAAAATGATAGTTCCTGAAGGACTTCCAAATTTATAGTGGATCTAAAATGTGACAGTGAAAAGTGAGCAGGCATGCTGGTGAAGAAGCCTGTCATCAGTATATCTTTTTCAGTAACCCGGCTCCCTGCTTTTATATTTCTTATAAAATAAATGTGAGGAAAGGTTGCTCTCTAGTGATAACACAAAGAATTACATAAGTTCCAAGTTTCTGTTTTTCGTAGGATAGAAAACAAAGGCTGATCAGTGGAATAGAAGAATAGTTAATGTATGTCCACACACAAATACACAGAAAGGGGGAGGAGGGCATTTTAAGGTATTCTATTAGTTTTAATAACATATTTTACCTATTTTTGGATTGTACTTGATGATAAATTCAGATTTAAAGCAGACAGTGGATGACCTCATTGTGACATTTCCTCATTTCTGCTGATTATTGTTAGAACCGAGTTATGAAGTAGTTTTATACCTACTGTAAATGCAACTGTTCGGTTTTATGTGCATCTAAGCAACAGTGTTGGCACAATAAGACTTTATTGAGTAAAAAATTCATTTGATTTCTGAAAATAATTCTTGAAAGAAACGTTCAGATTCCATGACTCTTGCTGCTGTCAATTGTCGCCACTTATTGTCACTTATTAACCAATCAGCTATTCTTTTTGCTTTTATGACCCATGCCAACCTTGGCAGAAGGAGACCAACAAGTAAACATAAGTCCTCAGGCTTGGCTATGGTTTATCTTTGGTTCTCTCATGTACTGTGTAACCAAATATTTTAAAAAATCAATAGTAAGTTGGCTTCTATTGGGGTCAAGGATATCATTGGGTGATTTTTATATTTTGGGCAGATGCTGGAAAAATTTTTTGGGATGACTAGTTGCCATCATTATTATAATTCAATTAAGTAATTAAAGGGTTCTTTTCCATATGTATTCCTCTTATACTTTTATTGCAATCCTTCAACAATTGCAAATTGCGTTGAGTTTTTTAGTGTTAAAAACATTTTTATATATTTGGTGTTAAACAAAAGTATTAGATAAAGTAACCGAATTGAGAGATGAGGAGGGGTTGGACCATAAAAATAATAATAATAATAATAATAATAATTTATTAAATTTCTAGACCGCCCTCTCTCCCCGGAGGGACTCGGGGCGGTGTACAGGAATAAATTTAAAACATACAAACAATCATACACATAAATAAAAATCAGATTAAACAACCCCTGTACAATTTATAAAAATTAAAAAACAGACCTTAACACCAATCTTAAAAAATTTAGAAATAGGACTGAGGTGGGATAGGTGGAATTAGGCCAAGCCGGCTAGCTGGAATAGGTGGGTTTTAAGTTTCTGACGGAAGGAGCGGAGATCCGTAGTCATTCTAATGTCGGGGGGGAGGTCAGTCCAGAGGGTCGGGCCCATCACAGAGAAGGCCCTTCCCCTAGGCGTCGTCCACTGGCACAGCCTAGTGGACGGCACCCGGAGGAGTCCCTCTCTGTGTGAGCAAATCGGCCGGAGGGATGTATGGGGCAGGATACGATAGATGCTCAACTGCAGCTATTCTAATGTTATCATCATATTGCATGGGCAGTTGCCCTATACTGAAGAACTATGCTTGCTTCCACAGGGGTGGCGGCCTTGGCCTCGTCCTGGCTAGTGCAGGCTTTGGGATGCTGACAGCACCCATCATGGAACTTCACAACCAGAAAGGCTACTTCCTCCACCATGTGATTTTTGCTTGTTGCACCCTCATCTGCATCATCTGCATTCTCCTCTTGCCAGAGAGCAAAAACCAGAACCTGCCAGAGAACATTCCAGATGGTGAACATTATACCCGGCAGCCTCTCATACCGCATAAGAAGGGGGAGCAGCCCCTGCTGCTGACGAACTCTGAACTTAAAGATTACTCCGGCCTCCATGATTCGGCAACCGTGAATGATGGGGTGACCGAGATCGTCACTGCCAATGGGATGAAAGCAATGTAGGAGGAGGAGGAGGAGCATTTAGTTGTGGGTTTGCTTCTCGTCCAAGATTTACAAACCATTGAGAAGAAGGGATGGATATACAGGGAAATTAGACTCTGCTGCTAAAGCCACTTCTAGAAATCTGTGATGGGGATACAAATTGCTTTGAGGCACAGTAATGGAGGGAAATGCATCTTTAGAAAAACTGGCTGGAGATCACTGTCCATTTTTTTTTCCTGCCATGAAATAGTTCTATTTATTTTGTTGATTTTCCCCATGAAAGCACTTTATTCTGTTCTTCTCTTGTTGACCATAAACATGAAGCCATGTTACTCTCAAGAAAAGCAGCCATTCCAAGAAAGAAATCACGAGGTGGTATGGTTTTGGTTTCATTTTATTGTTTATTTTTGTGTTTTTACTAGGGGTATGAAGCATCTCTTGCTGCAACAATGAATTTGTTGGCTACTGACATTTTGAGTCATCTTTTTTTTCCCCTTGATCTCTCCAGATAATTAATATTTCCTCCTTCCAACCTCCTAGTCCTACCTACTGTGAAAGTGTGCACATAAAACTAAATTCCAACTGTGTTTTAAGTAGCAGAAAGAAAAGTTCGGATCAGAAGCCCTGGGGTATTTTTAACACCTCTTAATTTAGAAGTTGAGGAATCCACATGTAAATTGCTGTTTACAGTAAAAATAAAAAGCACTGCACAAGGAGGTAATTTTTTTTCAAGAAGAGGTTAAATGGATAGGGTTTTTAAGTGGGAAAGATTTTTATTGATATTCTTTCAAGTGTCTGCTAATTAAGAACAAGAAGCCATTTCAAAAAGCCCTACTTGATAATAAACACTATCAAGAATTATTTTTTAACTTCAAAAAGAAGAGGTAATGCTTTTTTAGAAAATTACCTCCAATCTGAGAAGGGGATAAATGATAGCAAAATATTTACTGGTTGTCTCAGAAGCCATGGGCTGAAATTCTAGGCAGCCCCAACATCATCATCCTTGTTCTAAGGAATGTTTGATTCTGATGGATGAGTGCAATGACTTAAAGATCAAGTTTAGGGGGGGAAATATAGGGGGAAATGGGAAGCAACCGATTGAAAAGGTCCCTTTAAGAAGATTTTGGAGCACCCTCCATGTGACATCCGAAGTAATTACTTTTCTAGGTTGCATATATTGTCAACCAGCTACCCTTTTTACTATTGAAACCTTACAAAATGGCCACCATAAGTGCACCAACACAAAATCCAAAGTGCTCTTGTAGGATTCTTCATTTTTTTTTAACCCTACAATAAATAAAAGCCAAGACCCATATGATCACTGGGGCTGAAAATAGATTCTTAACTCCCTGGTCCTAAGTAAATCTGAAGGTAACTGCTATTGAAACTCAGCTGCTTCTGCATCAGCTGTGTTTAAGAGCAGGAAGCTAGTGAAACACATCATCCCTTCCTTCCTCTTCCCCACAGATTCATCAATAATATCTGCTGGCAATTTAAATCTCTGCTCTTGCTCAAGCCTTGGCTGTCTCAGCAGTGCTTCTTATGCAAGAGTCACTCAAAGTCAGCTTCACGCAAGAAGATCTGAACTTGTGGCTAGTTAAACTATTCCTACTCTCCCTTTTTTTATGAACATCACCATCATGAGACCGATTGTCCAACAGGACTGCCATTTAAATCAACGCAGCAGCCAATGTGGTGATGTGTAAGAGCTCTTCACTTGGTGGTCATTTTGTTTGATGTATATTTTGCATTTGTGGGTAAAGTGTTAGGGACCCACTTTTGTGCAGCCTTCCTTGTTATGCCCCTTCCTTCTTCCTTTCTTTCTGTATATTGTCTGTTGACTTCTCTGTGTATCTTCTTACTTCTCCTGTCAGACTTGTTTTGTGTAGATCAGAGGTGGGAGAAAAACAACTTGTTTTTCCAGCCTTTTTTTTTTTTTTTGCACTCTCTAGTAAACTGTCTGGTTTTAACATGACCACCCCTCCTCCATTTATCTCTTCGACATCACATTCAAAAAATAAGGCCCTTTGAATTGTGCAGTATTCATGTGCCAAATTTGTGTGACGCCTTTTGCCTTTTATATGATGCTTGTCATTAAGTGATATATCAGGAACAGCAAGTTTCTAGTATAGAATTATTTTTCAGTGGAGTGGGGCCTTGTGTTTTTTTGTGTGTGTGGGAGGGGGATTTATTATTGACATCCAGGCTCCAAGTAGACAACAGAGCACTTTTGCAGTCTGTATGCTGTGGAGTAGCTTTTTTAAAACTCCCCACTCCTGTACATATAGTCTTTATTACAACCATGCACTAATATAGGGAATTTCTTGCATTTTGCCATGGTTCAAAGTCCCTGTTGTGTTCATTTTGTCACCTACAATCCTCACCACTTTCTGATGTGACGCTCCTTAACTTTACAAACAAGCAGAGAAAGAGAGTGAATGGTTGGAGATTGTATATTGTAAGATGAGAGGAGCTCTTGGTGATTTTTTTTAAAAAAAGATTTGTTTTTAAGATGTGTTTTTTTATTATTTTGGTCTGAATCTGGTATTTGGAATTAATGTGTTGTTATTCGTGCCCAACTTTCCTTGTAGTTTGCCTCACGGAAGACTGTCAGTTGAGTCCTCACAACATTTTTATTGAAGACAGTTTTGTAGCACATGTTTCTAATAAATTATGCTGCACGCCTAAATTTAAATTATTTTCGGATGAATTAAGTGGGCATAAAATTATCCGCAGGACCACAGGATTCTACTGAATGTGCTCAAGTGCAACCCTAGATTCCGAAGGCTACTCATAGAACTTGACCTACCTGAACTTTGATCCATTTTCAAGGATTCACAGAAGTTTGTTACAGTTGTGGTGTGGTGAGCTTTTGCTGCTGTCTCCTCCAATAATGAGCTGCACGTTGCTGGAGGCTTGCTCATAGCAAACCATTGGCAATATTTTTCCATAACATCCCATTCAAGTATTCTTCTTAAGACTGAACTACTACATACTTGGTCCCCATGTTGATTCTGGAAAATCAACTACTTATTGCAGCCTATCAACATCTGGACAGGTCTTCTGTTTTTTACAACTTTAGCATTGTCCCTAGACGTTGGCAGCGGTCCTTAATATAGAGCTGATTGCACGCACACAACCAGAAGTCTGTAACTTTTGACAGTCAGGCAGCCTCACAGGACTTGGTTCTATTTATTTATTAGGCATTAATTGATGTTTTAGTTTTTTCCAGTGTGTGAAATGTTGCAGGTATGTGGAGTATAGCTTCATTCTTCTCGTTAAGTCTGAAAAGCAGGTTTTATGGTCTTTCTGCTCCTCAAAACTGAGTGGAGACCAGCAAGAATGAGCCATGTACCACTAGGATCCATTCACCACCAAACTTTTTTAGCACAACGCTGTCTTTAACTGGGTGGCATCTTTTTTCCCCACTGTTGTTTTAAACTGTAAGCCAGTTTGAATGTTCAATTGGGACAGAGTGGCAATACCTGTATTAAATCTATATTTTAAAAAAAGAGTTAAAAATATTGTTCTCTAATAGAAAAAGGTTGATCAACAAGAACTCCGTCACCCATTGAAAATGGGAATGGGAGTGTCATCGGACCATTCCTTTCAATGGGTCTAGGTTCAGCAGAAGTGGTAGGAAACTTGGGTCTGCGCATATACTGCAGCATCGGTGTGGTTCGACTGCCACTACCACACTCATGGTCTACTGTGAGAATGGCTTGAACTCTCCATTAAAAATGATCGTTTGAGACTGATCGGGTACCCAATGCCATTTTGTCCAGTGGAGACCAAGCAACAACAACACCAGTGCCACTACAGCCTTTTCCTGTGGCAGCTTTGAAGTTAAGCAATCTGCAGAACCACAGAATGTGCTCTTGTCGGATCAGCTCCTGCTGCATCCCCTACAAGCTGTTGCAATGGGGTGTACGAAAAGGGAAGGGATGCTCTCTAGTTGCACAGATTTCAAGACCAGCTTTAGCACAAGAATGCCTGAAAACTGACTGCTGCAGAACACAGATGATATCCTTGGTTCTTGCCAAATTAAATAAAACATGGCATATGTTGTTTGCAGTGACGTGCGGTGAAGTTCATGGCTGGTGAGGCTGGTGACGTCATCAGGAAGGCGGGGAATGGGACCACGTGTGCTGGAGGCGGAGGCTGCCTCAGCCTCCAGCACACGTGATCCCATTCCCCGCCTCCCATTCCCCGTCATCCGGGAGCGCCGACGACATTTCTGCCTCCGCAGCTCCCGGGCGCGGCCGGACGGATGTATATAATATAATATTATATATATACATATAGTATATAATATTATATACTATTATTTCATGAAGAGAGGTGAGGCTGTGCCTCCCCTGCCTCCCGAGACCGCACGTCCCTGGTTGTTTGGCAATTTCATAGAAAACCAAAGAGGAGAGATTTTAAGAACCACGACGGTCAGACCTTCCAGCTAGGAAGCTCTAGCAGGCTGCCTGGCCCTGGAAGAAAAATAAATCAATCCTCATATTTATCCAAACAGGGAGCCCATCGGTATCTGTTCTGTCCACTTCAATTGTTCTCCTTCTGCTTTCGGTAATTCAAGGTCGTCAGCCATTTTTGGGAAGTATATTTGAAAATAATTTATTAGAAACCTTTTAAATAGCAAGAAAGTTCAGATCAAAACTGGACATTCCAAGACTTGTGTGTGCCATTTGTTATCAAAGCATTTTGAAAATGGTGCAGAGAACCTTGTTATGGATCATTGTAAGAATGGATTCTTATGAGTATTCTGAATTGTTGGCTCAGTTTCGTTTTTGTTGTTGTTGTTGTTGTTTAAATTACCAACTATTTATGTCGCCAGATCCTAAAGCCAAACTAAAGAAGAAAAAAAGTCACCAAATTCAGAAGTGCCATTAAAATGAACTCTGAATGTCATGTCAAGTTGCATCTATAGCTGGGACAGAAAGACAAGTGTTGAATATGGTTCACACTTGATTTTTTTTAAAAAATAAAAGTTAACAAAACCTCATTTTTTCAATGTACTGTGTGAAAACCTTTTGGAACAGAGTAGTGTGCTATGTCTGTAGTGGATGACATCCCCACCCTTTCCCTCAATTTCTGATGATGTTTTCTTGACTAATCGTTGTTACTGTACTTTTTTTTTTTATCATGAGTAGTTGGTGCTTCTTCATAGCACAAGCTTAACAATCAACTACTGGAGAACAGTCTTAAAAGCTAAATGTCTGCATGATGTTACACCCGTTGTACCTACTGAACAACTTTGTATGTAAATGTACAGGAATAAAAGACATTGCTCCATTATTGCTGGTGTTCATCCGTTTTGTTGGGATTACCCCATTTTGCACTATTACAGATGCTGCTTTGCCCAAAGTTGCTTTCCACAGGCCTTCCCCAAGAATACCTCCCTTTTTTCTATTCGGGGTAGAATCAGGGTGACTGAATGAAGCTGAGAATTTACTGGCCAGATGCCCCTCCTGACGCCCGCGTGGAGTTCACAGCAAATATTTTGTCTTTATGTTGTAGGACAGGGGTCCCAACCTTTTGGATCTCAGGGACCACCAAGTTCATAATGTTAAATCCCGCGGACCACCACATTCATAATTGGTGGGAAAGTCAGTCCCATGACTGTAGTAGTCACAGGATTGGCCCTTTGGTCATCCCGAACCAGCTCCTCCACCCAGGCACACCAGCTTGCCGGGGAGCAGGCAGCTCCCCTGCAGGCCAGTGCACCCGGGTGGAGGAGCTGCTTTGGGATGATCAACGGGCCAGTCCTGTGAGTGTGACCACTACAGCTCTGTAATATGGGACTGGATGTGGTGCGGCTGGAAATCTCTGGATGGCACATGCAATGTGCAAAAAGGAGCACAGCCCTTGCCTTCCAGTTCCAGCTCGTGTTGCTCTACTCAAGGTGAGGTTTGCGCTCGGCCGAAGGGTGGGGGCCGGTGGGTGGGCAGGGTGATGACGGTATAGCCTTGCGTTGCTGCACACGGGCCTGATTAATTGCTCTCTGGGGCCATATCCAGCCTGTAGCTTGAAGATGAGTGTATATAAAAAATGCAAAAATACAAAGATTTCTCTGTGGACCACCAGTGGTCAGTAGACCACCAGTTGGTGACCACTGCTCTAGGAGAGAAATATCTGCCACTACCTAGGACCTTCCAAGTGCAAGGTGAGCATCTTCATCATGACGCCATCATGCCACTTCTTGCCTTGCTAAGAATGCCCTGTTAAAATTCAGGAGCTGGAGGATTATGTAAATAAGAAGGAAAATGGCCATTGAAGCCTTCAATAGCTTTAATACAGCTATTATACTTCCAGAGAAAACTCCCAAAAGCCAAACAAACTAATTGGCTGCTTGAAGCAAAGAATACTGGATTAAATAGACTTTTGCCATTATCCAACAGGGTAGATTTGAATTTCTTAAGTATAGGTTTTAGAGATTTGGAAAGCAAAAACACCATCACTCTCGTCCTACAATATTAAATCCTGTTCCCAAACAGTAAATAGCCTCTAGGAATTATGCAGCATTTATGTAAAAATAGAGTTAAACTTGCTCTCTGAGTGGCAGTGAGCATTAGCCAATATGAAGCACAATTTCTTTAACAAGCCTTTATTTTAGAGGGTCCACGGACCTGGATCAGCAAAACTTTCTAACTTTATTTCACTAAATGTAACTGAAATGTAGCTTGTCTTTTTATTGATTTAATGGATGAATCACAAAGCAGAGTAAATATTACATGTTGGTTTATTTTATTTTTAATTTGACAGCACAAGTGATTTTCTTTGTAATACAGTCTACATCTAGCTATTTTACTTTAAACATTGAAATTCATTTTTTCTGAAAAGGAGCATGTGACACTTTTTCTGCCTCATCTCACAGATGTTATTCTAGAATGCTTCCCCCTTTCTTGTAAAAAATGTAAGCCTGTTCACCACTGTGCTCATATAATGGGAAAGTAGTCAATTCAATTCCACACCATTCCATCAAAAATCGTTAGAGAAGCTGGTAAGACTACACTTACTGAATAAGTTTTAAGTCTTTTTCCTTGACTTGGTTTGCTATGGGCATATATTCTGCAATGAATCAATTTCACATCTAATACTTTCCACTGAACAGATTCATTTTATCATTGATCTGATGCCACAGAACTAGATCACATGTGATTGGAAAATTCAAAACAGATCTATGTCATGTCAAGCAGAAACAGTAGGTGGCAACATCTGTCAAATGTTGCAGCATTTATTCCAGTTCTATATTCTCCCAACAGGAATATCTAAAGAACTGAATACTTCTTTCCTTTTCATTATAGACCGATATGTAGATTCATTCATTAGTTCAAAAAGATGCTCGATTAAACTGAATGCATTTTGCCATCCCAAATATATCTCAGTGACTTTTTTTTTTACAAAAAAAAAATCATCTTTAAAAAAAAAACAAATATAAACAAAAAATGTGACTATCCCGAACTAAAATTTCTCTGGGAAAGTTGTCATTTCTTCCTTGATACGATTTTCTACAAGTAGTATGAAGCTGTTGTCAGTATTTTGAATGTTATAACTGACAAAAATCTGTTTTTTAGTCTTGCTGGCTAAAACATAAACAAAGCACAAATCATATCAATCTTTGAAGGACTGTCATAGCAGAAATCAAATACCACCATGTGTTTCCCACAGTTCCAAGCCCTCAGTTGCTGACCAAAAACAAGTGTGAGTTTGGGAGGTAGTTGCTTTACATTTGGGATAAATTCTCCACATAAGACATTTTGGGACTTCTTCGGGATAAAAGGCTTGCTTTAAACAGGAATTGAATTGCTTTCAGTATCCCCAGGGGTTATCTGGGAAGCAGCAGTATGTAAAGTAGAGTGGGGGGGGGGGGGAACTATGGCCTCTTTAGGACCGGTTGACTTCAACTCTCAGAATTCCTGAGCCAGCATAGCTGGTGTTAGGGTTCCAAGTAACACCCCCCCAATGAAAGAAGACTCCGGGCCTTGAGTTTCCTCAAAGTTCCATTTTATTAGAGACGTCATATTGGCACATCCGGGAAAATCCAAATCTGAAAGCTTCCAGGTTTTCCCCACCCAAGTGAAAGTTCAAGTCCCTGCCCAGCACCCACATGTCCATCACATGGCCCAATCAGGCACCGTCCCAACTGGAGATGCCTCCCAGTCACACCACTCCAGATACAGGGCAAGATGCCCTTGACTCTCTGAGAAAGGAATGTTATTTAGACTATATATTTCCCATGCTCCATATAATCCCCCCCTCCCATTTTTCCATAGTGGAAAATGTGGCAGGTCAGAAGGCCCAATGTAAAAGATGGCTTCCAGGCCTGACAGCTGGCTTAGGAATTCTGGGAGTTGAAGTCCACAAGTCATAAAGAGACCATAGTTCAGGGGTGTCGAAACTTGGGAACTTTAAGACTTGTGGACTTCAACTCCCAGAATTCCCCAGCCAGCCATGCTGGCTGGGGAATTCTGGGAGTTGAAGTCCACAAGTCTTAAAGTTCCCAAGTTTCGACACCCCTGCCATAGTTCCTCATCCCTGATTTAAAAGAATAATAATAAACATGCTGAAAGATTGCTCAAAGCTCACAAGGTTTATGATGATCCCATATAATTTGAGCCATTACGTTTTTTTAAACTTTTGTATCATGGTGACCAGCACACACAAAAGCTGTCAATTAAGCCCAACTTATGTGGTCATGGATTTTTTTTCCTTCCTTTTCCCGGTGTTAAGTTTTAAAAATTCATGCACATACGTACCTAGCCTTTGAGCTAAAGAATTTGAGGTATTGTCAGAAGCATTGCCAAAAAGTAAGGTAGATGCCGGAATGGAGTCCTGTAACAAAGAAAAATTTTTAGGAGCAATTCTGTGCTCTAATACATACACAGATCCTCGACAAAAGAAAAAATGCTGTAATTATGGAATTTTCCCCAATGCTGATGCCACTGAAGATACAATTTTTGCTTCATCCTTTTACTTTTTATTTTCTAAAAACCTTGTTTCCAAGATGTATGAAAACAACAGAAGTGCTAAAATGAAAGATCACAAAACAGAAACCTCATATCTAAATTGGTTGCCCTCTCCCCTCCTTGGAAGAACTTTATAGCTCCCACTGCCTTAAGAAAGCTCAAAACATTCTTAAAGATCCATCTCATCGTGGGCACCCTTTTTTTAAACTATTACCATCTGGCAGACAGTACAGGATAATAAAAACAAGGACAAATAGGCTGAAAAAACACCTTCTATCCGAGAGCAGTAACTATATTGAATTCTACTGTATAGTGTAATATTAATGCAGTATCAGGGGTTTTCAATTCAATTGTATAGAGCATGAAGGATGTGTGTTTTTTATTTTTATAGTTTTCTTATGTATGATGTATGATGTATACTGAAGATGGCATTTAATTTTGATGTACGAGATGCAATGGCAGTAAAGAAAAGTAAACTAAAAAACTAAACTAAACAGATTTAATGCCTTTAATTTAAGAACATGGGGGGGGGGAAATTAGGGGAAATCAAATTAAACTTTGAGCATATACAGTACATATACTCATAATTATCTTTCAGGTTTTACAGTATTATGTAGAAGTGCTTTCACGGTGTTATATATTATATTTCTACCAACACAACAAACTCTTACAGGTAGTCCTTAACTTACGACCGTTTGTTCAACCATCATTTAAAGTAGCTGAGCAAAAGTTCCTACAATTGTTCCCTAAAGTTGCAGCTATTATAATGGGCCCTGTAGTCACAATCGAGATCCCACAATCATGTAATCACCATTTGCAATCTCTCCTGACTATTCCAGGGAGTCATTGGGGAAGCCAGCAGGGAAGGTCTCTCTACTCTGGGGTAGAACATCCTGCTTGGATTTTAACAGGGAGGATTTTTTGTCTCACGGTGGAAAGAAAAAAAAATCTGCCCACTCTGGGTCTTAAAATTTTCTCTCCAAAATCCAATTCTCTCACCAACTCCAATCTGATCAGAGAGATTTGCCTCTCTCTCAACTATGGGGCTGAAAATGCTCCCTGTCAGACTATTTCTAAGGCACTCCGCACTCCTTACGTGGGACTCCATCTGCTTAATGACCCAAAAAATTGCTTAATGACCACAACCAAGTGCCAGGATTGCAGTTGTTAAGCAAAACAGTCGTGTGACATCTCACTTAATGACGAGATCACTCAATGACTGATTCCAGTCCCAATTGTGTTTGTAAATCAAGGACTACCTGTGCAATGAAGTGGAGAGTAGCTTGGTTTTATAAATCACTGTTTTTGCTTTTTTCAACAAACATTCAACACACCATTTACTACCCACAACTATTCCCCCACATTTTTTGTTTATAAAGCATATTATAATATCATGATGCACAAGAACATCTGCCTGCGCTGGTTTTTTACTACCTTTGTATAACCTGAAATTCTTTGCTCTATTTTCCGTCAAACATAACCACCTTGGGTTTTGATACATTAACTACACGTTTCTCACTGCATCACACAATCTAATTAATATTCTCTGCAATCATTTAGATTCTGTCAAATACAAGGTATCATCTGTATTCAAATTTGCACATACATTTACATCCTTTACCAATATGTACATTTTTGCCATCTATAAGTGTGTGCCATGGGAATGAGGGATGTAAACTTTACATATATGCCTACAGTGTCACAATGCAAAGACATACAAAAGGTCATTGTGGCATATGATTCATCATTTTAGCACTATCATATTTAGGAGCAGGTGCCTATGCCATTGTAACAACAGGCATTCCTTACACATTTATCCATGAATGCTTTTATTCCTAGGCATCATTTGCTTCCATCATACATATATGCCAACAATCTTTAGAAGCTCCTATTAAAAAACTACAAAACAGTAGCGAAATGGAGATTCTTCTGGGCAACAACAACAACAAAAACCGTACAAAAAGTACAGTGAAATCATAAGCACCAATTGTAGGTAATTAATTGGTACATAAAATGTTGCACACAGCCTCTTTTTACACCAATAACAGCTCAACCCTGTGGCCTCTTGGTTTCAGAACCTAAGATACATTAGAATCATATGGCTGGAAGGGACCACGAGGTCTTCTAGTCCAACTCCCTGCTTATGCCATACCAGCCAAATGGTTGTTCAGTCTTGAGGTTTCTTGGAAACCTCCAATAATGGAGCACTCATAACCCTCAGGAGTCAAGCTATTCTATTGACTGTTCTGATTGTCAGAAAAATTCTTTCTTCTAGGTTGGATTTCTCTTTAATAAGCTTCCACCCATTTCTTCCTGTCCTGCCCTCAAGTATTTTGGAGAATCCCCTCTTCTCTGAGAGAGCCCCTCAAGTCCTGGAAGAGTGTTATCATGTGCCCCTAGCCCTTCTCTTCGATAGGTTGAAATACCTAACTCTACTGTTTCCTAATATAAATGAACATAGCGTGAAAATTAGGATAGCCACAGATGCATTTATCTTAATTGATAAGCATGCCAACCTATCAAGTTATGACTCCAGCGAGATGAGAAAAATGTGTCTTGCGTCCCCAAATGAGACAGAACCATAATGCAGTGTAGTGATGCACAAACCCGCAGCTTAGCCTCAATAATGATTGCTGAGACTGTCAAAACAAACTATCTCAGTGATCAATCCCAGAAAGGAAAGGAAAAATAGAAAACCCCATTATTTATTTTGGTGCCGGAAACTTGGAAAACAAGACTTCCTGAAGAATCTGACTGTGTTCCCTTCACATAAACCAGGAGCTGCATTCGAAAGAGAGAGAAATCAGTGCCAGAGGCAGGAAGAAGAGATGCTAAGGTGCATCTCCCTAGAGTCAAGCACCAGACCTGGCTAAGTCCTTTTCTTAGCAAGAATTTGGAAACAGGTTGCCTCTGCTCACCTATACACAAATGATCTCAAGAGGTAAGGGTGATGCGTCTCTCCTCAGGACTCACTTGGGTTCTTTAAAGAATAAGAGTATGCTTTTCTTATAAGAGTAGTTTGCAGAGCTGGCTGGGGAATTCTGGGAGTTGAAGTCCACAAGTCTTAAAAGTTGCCAAGTTTGGACACCCCTGGACTAAGCCTTGTGGAAATCATGGGAATCAACCTCTGGGCACGTACAGGTTGTCCCTGACTTACAACGTTTGTTTAATGGCGGTTCGAAATTACAACAGCACTGACTTATGGCCGTTTTTCACACTTATGACCCTTGCAGCATTCCCAGGATCACATGACTTTCATTCAAATGCTTGACAACTGACTCGTATTTATGACGGGATGCCGTGTCCCCGAGTCATGTGATCCGCTTTTGCGACCTCCCGACAAGCAAAATCCATGAATAAGCCAGATTCACTTTTAACAACTGTGTTGTAATTGAACAACTGCTGTGATTCACTTAACCAACATGACAAGGAAAGTCATACAATGGGGCAAAACTCAACTAATTTTCTCACTGAGGAAGTTTGTGGGGTCAATTGTGGTCGTAGGTTAAGGACTCCCTGCACCCACAAAACTGAGCTGCAGCAGGAGTTCGCCTCCTCATAGCGCTGTTTCAAAAAGAAAGGCAGACGGACCACGGCTTGCATCTGCGGAGAAAATGGTTGCTAGCTGGGTCGGGAGCCAACCGGCAGCTACCCCACTTTTGCAAAACGATGCGCATCGTCTGCAACCTCCTTTACCCCCCCAGGCTGCAACCCCAGAGGGGTAAAAAGTCCGGAACTCACGCGGGGGGTGCACATGGCCACGGCCAAGTTGCTGAGCTCCGGGCCGTCCCCGACCCAAAGGAAGAGCGAGTCCTGCAGGCGCATGGCGTGGAAGTGCACAACCTGCTCCGCTAAACGCCCGCAGAAATTGTGCAGCGAGATCCCCCCTTCCTCGACCGGCGGGGCGGGAGCCGAGACTCGCTCGGCGGCGTCTCCTCTTCCCGGCTTCTGCGCTTCCTCCATCGCCGCCACTCAGCAGCCGCTGTTGGCAGCGGTAGGCCAAAGCAAGCGATCCCCGATCGCGTCCGCCCTTTCCCGGGCGTCAGTGGGCCAGAAGCGGGCGTGGCCCTCTCTTACTTTTTCTCTTTCTTCCAACCGGCGTCTCGACTTTTATGAACGCGTTTATTTTCTTTATTTTTTTAAAAATGCACGCTGGGCCATAAAGGAATTGTTAGATTGTATTAAATTCACGCATCGCTGGCCATAACCACAGTTTGGCCACCTTGTGCAAATTTAGCTTAAGAAACAGCTGTTACTTCAAAAGAGTTTTGGCGTTTAAATTGCACTCCCCGTCCATTCTTCCTGCAACAAGGAATCTATGATTAACTTCTTTAACCCAATGCTCTGGAAAATTGGGATCGTTAAAAGGACAAGCAAAGCAAATAATAGAAGAAACGGAGATCAAGAAAAGGATAAGAACTCAGCTGATGAAATGATCTTAATTTGAATCTAGGTTTCAAATGTGTGACAAAAAGCAGTGCCTCCCCCCCCCCCCCCATTTCTCTTCATGTCCTCTGTCTTGCAGGCAAGGTCTTAAAATCAAACATTGTCCAGATGTTGATTATCTTGTTGCTTGTTGTTGGACAAAATCATATTGCCGATACACCCAGACAAGCCAGAATAAAGATGCTTCATTTGGTCAGCAAAACTAACGAATGCCTTGTGGTGACTACAGCTCAAATTGCAAACTCCTTGCTAAATCACAATTAAAGGAAATCAATAGAATCAACAGCCCTGTAAGATATAATTTCAGCAATATTCCATATTATTGTGCAATGGAGAAAAGGATTAGGTTCAATGGAATAGGTTTGTTAAAAAGAATGGCTGAAGAATTTGGGATTGACATTGGTGGTATAATTGAAGATAAGAGCAAATAAAATACCTGAAATGTAAAACAGAAAATACAACAAAATAACTGTTGAAAATGTATCGAAAATATCTAATAAAAGGCAGAATGTAAAAGGCAATAGAAATGGACAGAATTTTGCCTCAGTAAATCTTTTCAGGGAACAACGTTCTATAAATAATGCAAAGAGCAAGCAAATGAATAATAAGAGAGATGAAAATTAGAAAAATATCTAGAAATATATTTGGGCAAAGATGAGCATGACAGAAGACGAAGGCAAAGACTTACTGGAGAAAAAAAATATAGTGCAAATATATGGAATAACTATGCACAAATAATCTCCCAATCACATACATACAAGATTAGGTCACTGAACTACAGCCAAACATTCTGCAACAATAATCAAAAGGATCCTATAAAATATTACTAATAAAAGCTGCAGGTACTGAATAATAACCAGCTGTACTTTTATAATCCTACAAGAGGGTGATACAGTTTAAGTATTACGTGGTTTGTAAACATGTCAATGAGCCATTAAGAAGGCCAAGCTAGTCCACTTTACATAATAAAGAGTTCTCCTCTTCAACTCCAGAGTGATGGGATTAAGGCAGGATAATATTGCCTTTTACTCAACTGACCACATGGCATCTGAGAACTCAACCAAACCTGGATTCAAAACTCAGCCTAGAGCCGTGATGGCGAACCTATGGCACGCGGGCCACAAGTGGCACGCGGAGCCATTTGTCAGGGGACGCGAGGCGCTGAGTTCACCTTTTAAAAAGCTATTTTTCACCTTCCCCAGGCTCCAAAGGCTTTAAAGGAGCCTGGGGAGGGCGAAAAGAGCCTTCCCCCCCCCGGAGGCTTCAGGGACCATCCCTGAAGTCTTCGGAACGCTTAAAACCACCCTCCGAGCAAACCGGAAGTCACTTCCCGTTTGCTCGGAGGGTGGTTTTAAGCGCTCCGAAGGCTTCAGGGACCGTCCGAGGCTTCCCTGATGCCTTTGGAGTGCTTAAAACCACCCTCCGAGCAACCCGGAAGTCACTTCCGGTTTGCTCGGAGGGTGGTTTTAAGCACTTCGAAGGCTTCAGGGAAGCCTCCGGACAGTCCCTGGAGCCTCCGGAGGGCCTCCGGGGGGTCGGGGGAGGCTCTTTTCAGCCTCCCCAGGCTCCTATAGAGCCCCTGGAGCCTGGGGATGGCAAAAAACCATGTAAAAATGGGGGGTCGCGCGTTGTGCGTGCATGCGCACAGGGGGGGGTCGCGCGTTGCATTATGGGTGCGGCACGCCCACACTCGACCCCCCTGCGCTCCCCCCACTTGTGGCACGCGAGCCAAAAAAGGTTCGCCATCACTGGCCTAGATGGTTGCCCTTGCATGGGCCCATGGGAGTCTGGCAACCAATCAGAATACATTTCTTACACAGGAACAGGAAACAGATAGGTGGGGCTGAACAGATTATAAAAAGCCCTGCAAGCCCTTCAGCGCTTCTGTTCTCTGTTCTTCTCTTCTCTTCCCTTCTCTTCTCTTCTCCACCAACATTGAAGCATGTGATCACCTTTTCTGTTCAGGACTCAAGCCATGCGGTCCTGTCCACCATTAAAACCATCTTTCCAAGCAGCCTCCATGTCTCCAGTGTCTTTTTCCCCACTTGGAGCTGAACCCAGAAGGACACTTCTTCCAACAAATATATAATGCTGAATGTTCCTAAATTCTTACAAAAAGCATTTTATGTTTATCTGCAAAACTCAAGAAAATCCAATGCAAATTGTGCCTGCTGCTGCCTAGATTGTTGTTAATACTGACTTTGAAGCCTTTCATTTGTTAAAAAACTGCAATATCATTGCTGTTTTGGATTATCACAGCCTTATACTTTAAGACCCGGAGATGTGATAGCTCATCTATCCACTAGATGGAGAAACTTTATTATTCCTATCTAGAGACTCTACCTGTTATAAATATTCTGATACTGGTTTTTTTTTATTTCACTGGAAAAGGTTATGCTGAATTTAAACGGAAATTGTATATATTAAGGAAATCACATTTGCATGATAAAAGAATAGTATAAACTAAGCAGTTATAAATATCAGCTATCCCTACAATCTCAGTCAACTTTTTCCAGAAGTGGTTGTGGCTGTCAGGCTCCAAAAACCAACAAAGACACACCAAAGTTCTAAGCCATAGGTGTTAAACTTGCCATGTCACATTGCCGTCACTTGACATATTGTGACCCTTTTTCCCTTCGCAGAACTGGGGTGGGCATGGCCTGCACATCATGCATCCAGCCCATGGGCTGCCAGTTTGACGCACCTGTTCTAAGCAGATTCCTTTATTGTTCCTCACCCATAGACAGAAATATTGCCAAGCTAAAGCAAACTACTTACATCATTAAACATATACTCTGAGAATTCCTAGGGAGGAGCTGTTCTGGCTGTCTTCCTCCCACTCAGACTAAACTTTGCTGCCTTTGTTCCTCTGGAATGTACTCCCTCCCTGACTACATTCAGACTGAATCCAGACTACATTCCTCCACAGTGAAAACTGATTTGTTCATATATTGTCTCATTCATAAAACAGAAAAATGGAGATGAAAGGTCTCGTTCAATCTTACTACTAATGCAGGAAATCCTTTATAACCCATCAAGTCTTCACTTCATATTTTCAAATAGCAATAGCACTTATATACCATCCCATAGTGCTTTGCAGCACTCTCTGGGCAGTTTACAATATCAGCATATCCTCCCCCCCCCCAAAACAATCTGGCTCTTCATTTTTCTAACCTGAGAAGGATGGAAGGCTGAGTCAACCTTGAGCCCCATCAGGATCAAACACTGGGTTGTGGGCAGAGTTTGCCTGCAATACTACATTCTAACCACTGTGCCACCAGGGTTCAAATGAAGGCGAATCAACCAATTTCTATACAACGAGCAGTTGCTATCACTGGAAAATTATTTGTAAGCTCTAGAATCGATTAAATCTACTTTGCAATTTTGTTTAATTTGCACTCATTGAGACAACTCATTCCTGGAGTGACAAAGAGAAAAAACCAAATTGCTCCATCGTTGTAACAGTTCCTCATACATTTTAAGACAACTATTAAATGACATGCAATGGTCCCCTTTCCAAGATAAACATCTACATGCTTCAATTCCAGAAGAATGAGAAAGGGACCACTTGAACACCCTGAAATGGAACCTAAATTGTTGAAACATACTTAAGGCTGGAAGCAAACTGATTTTTTAATATTACCTAATAGATTACTGTTGTAGCTGGAATCTATCAGATTCATGTACCAATGGGTATATGTCAGCGGAGAGTGTGAGCCCAGCTTATGATTAAGTGAGATGTCTGAACGCAGGCAATTGGGTTAAGTAAACCATAATTCTGTTAACCACAAATGAATGTGTTGTGCAAATACTGCTGCAGAGAGACAGATAAGAGTATGAATTGAAAGAGAGAGCCAGTCGTTTTCTGAAAATACCATAGTTTTTCTGCGTCTTTATACTTTTATTATTCTCTATTTACATATTTGTGCACACACACAAAAAGCAGCATAACAAAGTCTCCAGAGCTTTCTTTGTCCTTCTATTAAAGCATGCAGGAACTTTGTAACAAATTATGAATCTGTTTAACTATGAAACCATTTTTCTTCCTGGAAAGCCTATGTGAAAAACTAAACTTCCCTTGTTACATTTAGAAGCTAAGAATTACTCTTTTGGGATGTAGCCCACTTCTTACTCCGTGCCCTTGTAACATTAGTCCTTCTGTGAATACACACATTTCTACTGTTTAGAAAAATCCAATTAGCTAAGCAAAATGGTTCTAGAAACTCTGTATATCTTACTTCTTTTTACAAACACCAGACAAGAGCTGATATTCTTGATCTCATCTCTTATAAAACCAGGAGAGGAAAAATTATCTGGTCTCTGAATTCAGCATTTGCTACCCTCCTGCTCCAGACAATTATTTTATTATTTTATTTTATTATTTTATTTTATTTTATTATTTATTTTATTTTATTTTATTTTATTTTATTATTATTATTGTTGTTGTTGTTGTTGTCGTTGTTGTATTGCATTGCATTGCATTGCATTGCATTGCATTATATTATATTATATTATATTATATTATATCATATCATATCATATCATATCATATTATATTATATTATTATATTATATTAATTACATTACATTACATTACATTACTATACTATACTATATTATATTACATTACATTACATTACTATTTTATTTTTTTTATTTTATTTTATTTTTTATTTTATGAACCAAGGTGGTGCAGTGGTTGGAGTGCAGTACTGCAGGCTACTTCAGCTGACTGCTAGCTGCAGTTCGGCAGTTCAAATCTCACCAGGCTCAAGATTGATTCAGCCTTTCATCCTTCCAAGATGGGTAAAATGATTGTTGGGGGCAATATGCTGACTCTGTAAACTGCTTAGAGAGGGTTGTAAAGCACTGTGAAGCGGTATATAAGTCTATTGCTATTTTATTTTATTATTTTTAATTTATGTTGTTATTTATTTTATTATTTTTATCTTATTTTTTATCTTATTTTTGAATTGTCACCCATCTCACCTAGAGGCATTGCAGTGTATCTGTTAAGCAGTCAATAGATTGGGCAGAAGCTCTACATCCACTCTATGAGTGCTTGATATGGATCTGTTGAGAAGATTCTCCTCTCTCAACCTACCTTTCTGCAAACTGGAAAGAAGAGTTTCCAAGATCAATCCACCCCTGTTCATGAGCAGTAACCCAGGGAACTGCTGCATTTAGAATACGACCATGCGGGCCAGTGGTGGGATTCAAATTTTTTTACTACCGGTTCTGTAGGTGTGGCTTGGTGGATGTGACAGGGGAAGGAGACTGTAAAAATTCCATTCCCGCCCGCCCTCCAGGGGAAGGTTACTGCAAAAACTCCATTTCTTCCCAATCAGCTGGGACTCCGGAGGCAGAGAATAGACGGGGACAGGGCCAGTCAGAGGTGGTATTTACCGGTTCACCAAACGACTCCAAATTTCTGCTACCGGTTCTTCAGAACTGGTCAGAACCTGCTGAATACCACCTCTGATGCTGGCAACAAACTCAGTGTTCATCTACAATGCCAGCAGATCTTAAAGACCAAATCCACTCCTAATTGTAGCTGCCAGGAATGAAACCCTATCTGCACACAGAACAGCTGATAATGTTCTTCCCTTGTTGTGGATTTAAGCATGTTTGTTTTGCCTTGTCCTCAAGACTAATATAACTACTCACAGAAGGCAGCATTATACATAACTGTGGTTTTAAAAAAAACACCAGAAATGCTTGATCACATAATTCCCATTATCCTCTGTGTCAGACCAACATATCTGAAGGACACCAGATTTAGAAGTTATGGTTAACTAAAGTCTTTAAGGCTCTGATTTCTCATTTGAGTCATATCAACATATCAGCAAAAAGAGCTGCTTCATCCCCTCTTGTATCGGAAATGCCTTTTTTTTTGTTAGCAGTACCCAGGCCGCTACCCAAAGTGAAATCCAAACTATTGATTTCATTGAGATAAAGGGTACTTAACACTGCAATACTGCAGTGTAAGACACACTGAAATACTGTATGAGTCTTACATCTATGAAAAAGAGCATAAAATTATACTGAATGTCAGCTTTAGATGGTTCTCATAGGCTTCCCCAGCTAGAAATCAGCCTGGTAGCACCTGCATGAGTACTCATGCCTCATAATAAAATGTGTTTTTCTTAGAAGATGCTATCAGACACTTTCTGATTTTTGACTATCATAAATGAACCCAAATTTCCTTCTACGAGTCTACAATTAGATTCCCCAATTAGGTGTCTTGCCAAGGATATAATGAATGATGGGTGGATTATAACTCCCAACTAACCACATTGAAGGTAGATGTAGTCCCATCTGGTGGCCATTAGGCCCCCGGATAGAATTGCAATCTGATGCCTGCCTATTCTGAATTAAATCCCACTAAGTAATGGTCTGTGGGAGACAGAGGGCAGAGATGCAGCCAGAGGGAAGAGGCAGATGAGCTGGCAGGAGGAATGGGGGCCTCATCAAGGAGAGATTCAACCTAGGAATAAGGAGGAATTTTCTGACAGTGAGAGCAATTACCCAGTGGAACCGAAGTTGCCTTCAGAAATTGTGGGAGCTTCATCACTGGAAGCTTTCAAGAAGAGACTGGACTACCATCTGTCAGAAATGGTTTAGGATCTTCTGCTTGAGCAGGGGGTTGGACTAGATGACCTACAAGTTCCCTTCCAACTATTCTATTCTATTATATTCTATAGATCATGTAGCTACATAAATGGATATCAGTCTCAACTGCAATCTAAATGATGAGTTTTTTGTCAAAATGCCAATGCACGTTTTACCTCTTACCTGCATAAGCAAAACATCACAATCCTCCCTACAGAAGGAACAAAGTTTGCATTTCAACACAATGATGTGTGCTTTATCATTTCCCCCTTCCTTCTCCCCACCAATGGATGCCCATGGTGGTTGTATTGCTGAAATAAGTCTTTTGTTACCTGCCAGCAAAGAAAATTATAGCACTGGGGTCTTAACACCTTCTTATATTTGAACACCATAGCCCTATGCTCAAAGGGCATAGAAAAAGGTGTAAAATAAATGTTGTTCTGGGCATCGATTTCAAGCAATTCTCTGCTCCTTTCCTTCAAAATTCAGGGAGGGGAGACATTCATTTGTTTCCATATTCTTGCTTTTTAAGCCATGAGACGGTATTGTCAGAACCGAAAATGTTGCGGGATGACGAGACAGAGGGATCCTTTTTTCCCCCTCATTGCAGCTTGTTTCCAAGGCTAAAGCGGTTGCCTAGGAAACCGCAGTAGGTGGAATCTGATTCAATGTGTGGCTGGCCAGACCGAGCGTCAGGGATCTGTGGGCAGCGTTTCAATGAAGGACGGAGACAGTCTCTGAAGAATTAAGGAAGGCATACAATTGAAGAGAAGCAAAAAATTTAAAAATGCAAATTCAGGGCAATTCCTCTCCTAGCGCGGAATGTAAAGTTGTGCATAAAAATAACTGCATACGTTCGAAATGTAACAGAGACTGAGATCGGGCAAGATGCCTTGCCGAAAACAATAGGAACCTGCTATTATTCAGTATAATGGCTCCTCTAACTACTGTTGACTATGAAATGTGTTCGGTTTCTAACCCTCCCGTCCTAGAGATGGGGGAGGGGAAGTCTGCTTTTCTCTTTTTTTAGGGCACAGACACCTACAGTCAGAAAAGCTAGCACTTTCTTTCAGAAAGAATTATCACTAATATTTGGAGACATCTTCTTTGTTCAGAGGGCCTATTATCTTCTTAATGTCTGCTAGTAAAATTCACAGAAGCAACCCACTTCCATTTTTATATGTGATGTGAAACTGATACGGTATTTGTGTGTGTGTGCGTGTGCGTGTGTCAGGTCTTGGGATAGATGGTTATATATTACACACATAAACCAAGGAATTAATTATTCAGTTATAGCCTTGGCCATCATCCAGCGGGCGAAGGGAGCATCATATCATTCATATTCGTGCTGGTTTGAGTACCTGCTTTTGACGTGCTATAGTTCTTTCTGACTGCTGCATCACTTGGTTTAATAGCATGGATCGTGTTACTCTTCTGGGATCTGAGGATGTTAATAAAACATTGTGGCTCTGTTGGCCCCTGTCTATCTTAATTTATTCATGCTGGTTTGATGGAGCAGTAATGCCAGCCTTGAAGCGGACTGATCCAACCCACAAAGCAGCACTTTTTGGATCCAAATTTTTATTCGTGAAATAGTGGCCTTGACAGGTGGAGTGAGGAGAAATCTGCTTGAATGCAGTAGTCCAGAGGTGTCAAACCCAAGGTCTAGGGGCCGGATATGGCCTGCAGGGTGCTTAAATCTGCCCACAGGACCAGCCAGGAAATAGCAAAGGACCGGCCCCTTGTGCCTCTGGAAGCCAAAATGTTTTAGTTGGCAGGTGCTGCAGGAGGCATCCATCCTATCTCCCACCCACCCCCCTCCCGGCCGGCCAGCGGAGGAGAACTAAAATGTTGATCTGGTCCTTAAAGAAATCCAGTTTGACACCCCTGCAGTAGTCTCTCTCTACAATTGCAGATTTATTGGAGAAGACCAACTACAACTTACAACCACAATTGAGCCCAAAATTTATGGTGCTAAGTGAGACATTTGTGAAGTGAGCTTTGCCCCATTTTACAATTTTTCTTGCCACAGTTGTTAAGTGAATCACCTAAGTCATTCGCACACAGTTTTTAAGTCAATCTGGCTTCCCCGTTGACTTTTGCTTGCCAAAAAGTTGCAAAAGTGGACACTATGATCCCGGGACACTGCAATCGTCATAAATGTGAGTCAGTTGCCAACTGTCTTGAATTTTGATCACATGACTATGGGGACGCTGCAACAGTCGTGTGAAAAATGGTCATAAGTCACCTTTTTCCAGTGATGTTGTAACTTTGAACAGTCGCTAAATGAACTGTTGTAAGTCGAGGACTACCTGTTCATCTGACTTGCACTCTGTACCATGATGGAGGTGTGTTGGAAATCAGTCAGTCAGACTTCCCAGTTTACTTAAATGGAGGATATTCGTCCCTAAGAACTTATGGCACTTTTTTCCAGGACCAGGGTAGGAAAGATTTTTTTCTGGTCAGCTTTCATTCCAGTAATGTTATACTGGATTGTAGCTAATATCTGACTTGATTCTCAATATGCTGTAACTCCTTCATATATTATAGTTAGAGTAAGGATGCCAGGAAAAAGGCATGAGGATCACAACCAAGTAGCAAAATCGCCTCAAGCAAAGCAGTTTCCCCTCAAACCTGAATACAGTAATCAATTTTTGGCAAACTCAGCTGGCTAAAAAAACAAAACCAAAACCCACGGTGTTTAAAGAGGATTACTCAATGTTGGAAGGAGAATAGAGGATTCGAGGAAAATGCTATTGTGAGATCTAGATATTTGTTGCCTAGTAATAATGAATTTGCCTAATAAAAATGAATTTGAAACATAACCACGTACAAGTAGCTCTCAACCTATGGCCGTAATGGAGTCTACCCATTTAAGCCATCAGTTATAAAATAGGTCAATCACATGACCAAAATGATTTTATGACATTTTTTTTTGCAGCTTTACAAAATAAATGCAGTTGTTGTAAAGCCAACCTATGGAAATCACTTGGAAACCACTTCTGTACTTTGTGCTTGAGGTGGAAATCAAAATGAAACTTTGATTTTGGGTTTTACTGATTTAGATAGATCTCGTTATAGAAATGACTAGTTCATACTGTTGTGTAAAAGTAAAAAGTTGAGGTTTGATGTTACTATCTTATTCTACTGCACCAAAGGGAGTCAGTGCATTTTCTTTCTTATTTCCTTCTTTTCTGCACTTTTCTCTTCCCTTTTACCTCCTCTATTTTTCCTATTATTTGCTTTTGTATTTTTGTATTTCATATTCTAAACTAATACAAAGGGTAAAGCAAAGCCAAGGTTTGGTATTGCAACTGTTTAGCTGAAAATCTGAAGTTCCAGTTTTGTGCAAAACCCTCATAAATTTGATAACATGACTGCAGTACACTGCAAATGAGCATCAATGCAGTTGTGTTGCCAAGTCTCCAAACTTTGGTCACATGACTATGGAAGGGGCCCAGCTGTTGTAACTTTGGAAATGAGTTGTAAGTAGCTCCAATGTGGGTTGTCATAAGTTCCAATGGTCACCAAGCAACCAGTCGTAAATCAAGGAAACCTGTAGCTAGCAGCCTGAAGAATTGAGAATTCAAAATTTTTAATTAAAGATGTAAGGATTGATGACTGAACTGTTAAATAAGATCTGGAAACTGAACTAAAATGATAAAACTCAATTTCATTTGCAACATTAGTTCTGCTGTCTTCCCTGGGACTAACATCTAAGAAGATGAGCACAGGACTACAGGTTTATATACCCATTTTTAGGCCAATGTTAAGATTTAGTATTGCCTGAATGGACACATTTTCAGCTGTAAGGGCCCAATCAGTTACCAGATAACAGACCAGTCAAGTTATAGATCAGGGGTGTCAAACTCACAGCCCGTGAGCCACAGGCATCACATGCTGGCTATGCCACCGCCGTTTTAGCAAAGGGGAAAAAAGTTGCAATACATCAAGTGACGATGCAAGTTTGACACCCCTGTTATAAATGCACATAATTCTCCAAAATATTTTTAGATGCCCCGGGATATTTATTCACAGATAATCTTGATTTACCTGCAACACTCATATATCTCATTCTCCTTCCTAGCATTTTTCCTCCAAGTGCAGGGTTTGCTTTTTCAGATCAATCAAATGTTGATCCATTGGTTTCAAGAGGAAATGACCAACTGGCTTGTATCCTGAAACAACCCACTCCTTCTTTAAGCTGAGAGGAAGTGCCTGGCCCAAAGTCACCCAGTTGGTTTTCATGCCTAAATCAGGACTAGAACACAAGATTTTCTGATTCTAGCCTGATGTTTAACTACTAGAACAAACTGGCTCTCTTGTTATATTCATGTTGTTAGTGTGAAGTTGTGTCCAACCCAACCTTATGGACAACGTTACTCCAGGCCTTCCTGTCCTCTACCATCCTCTGGAATCCATTTAAGCTCATGCCTACTGCTTCAGTGACTCCATCCAGCCACCTCATTCTCTGTCGTCCCTTTCTTCTTTTGCCCTCAATCTTCCCCAGCATTAGGCTCTTCTCCAGAGAGTTATATTCATAAATACTTTAATTTACTAAGTATGTTTTCCACATAGGTATAGAATATACATAGCAATATATGTGATTAAACAACACATTCCAATTAACGTGCTTTTTTGCAGCACACTTTCCTGAGTTTCACACATTGTACCAGACCATAATGTAATTTGTTTCCTTTTAGCTAAATTATGGTAAGTGAGAGCAAGCCAGTTTGATCTAGGGATTAAGGCATCAGAAAACCACGAGACCGTGAATTCTAGGTATGACTTGCACATGAAGCCAGCTGTGTGACCTTGGGCCAGTCATCTCTCAGTCCAAGGAAGGAGGCAATAGCAAACCACTTCTGGAATCTTGCCAAGAAAACTGCAGGAATTTGTTGCCAGGAATACTGCAAGCAGTTGCCAGGAATCAAGACTGACTGAAAGACCATTTTTTGAAAAAAGTGTGAACTCAGCATTGTGATTTCTTCACAATACAACTTGTTGTTATGCATGAAATTAGTGTTATGTGTGAACAGGCTACAGTTAAAATGTGGATTAATATTGTGTGAACTTAGCAGGTTTCAAAACAAGTAGGAAATACATTGAAAGTGAATAATAATATACATGGCATCTATATTTATATTCACACACACACACACACAGAGATGTGCCTGCTTGTTCTTTGGGGGAATGTTTCTTCAAAAGAAGACCAACATACTATCTTATCACACATTTTCCCCACAGTGCTTAAATGAAAAAATAAGAATATTCAGTTTCTAAATTCCCTCACCCAAAATAACATCCCATGTCATGTGATTATGAATCTACAGATCCTGTGATTCACAAGGTAAAATAATAATCTCCACCTGTTAATACTATTATTTTAAAGGCGTAGATAGGGGTTATATTCCTTGCAGGATTGCTCATCCCCAGAGGTTTGTGACCATCTTACCAGATCTAAAAGAGGGTGGACAATGTCCCAGGTCACTTTGGTGAAGTCGTGTCTCTTTATGGGGGTCTCAAAAGAAGCCCCCGGTTTTTTTTATCATGGTGCTTTGTGAAACAGCTTTCCTCCAAGATATGGCTGGGCCCGACTGCTTCCCTAGAGGAAGGCAGTGAAAACCTGGAGCCAGGATGCTGATGGAGCTGGCATGGTTGTGTTTGCTCTACAGGACTAACTTCTTTTCCTATTGTAATAAATATTGACAATTGTATTATTGTTATTGTTATTGTTATTGTTGTTGTTGTTGTTGTTGTTGTTATTATTATTATTATTATTATTATTATTATTATTATTATTATTATTATTATTATTATTATTATTATTATTATTATTATTATTATTATTATTATTATTATTATTATTATTATTATTATTATTATTATTATTATTATTATTATTATTATTATTATTATTATTATTATTATTATTATTATTATTATTATTATTATTATTATTATTATTATTATTATTATTACTATTACTATACGATTGTATCACAGCGGCCAGTTGATTCGCCGGATTTGGCATTGATTACTAGTCGGGCCCTATCCAGGGGCCTAGGACGTCATAACGTATTATTATTATTATTATTATTATTATTATTATTATTATTATTATTATTATTATTATTATTATTATACGATTGTATCACAGTGGCCAGTTGTTTCGCCGGATTTGGCATTGATTACTAGTCGGGCCCCACCCAGGGGCCTAGGACGTCGTAACGTATTTTCGTAATATACGTGCAGATCCAAGCAGTGCAGCTTTTTGCATTTGACTGATGGTGATTTTGTCAAGTTTTAACTGTTTTAAATGTAATTCCAGTGCTTTTGGAATAGCACCCAGTGTGCCGATTACCACTGGAATTACCACTGCTGGTTTGTGCCATTATTATTATTATTATTATACGATTGTATCACAGCGGCCAGTTGATTCGCCGGATTTGGCATTGATTACTAGTCGGGCCCCACCCAGGGGCCTAGGACGTCATAACATATTTTCGTAATATACGTGCGGATCCAAGCAGTGCAGCTTTTTGCATTTGACTGATGGTGATTTTGTCAAGTTTTAACTGTTTTAAATGTAATTCCAGTGCTTTTGGAATAGCTCCCAGTGTGCCGATTACCACTGGAATTACCACTGCTGGTTTGTGCCATTATTATTATTATTATACGATTGTATCACAGCGGCCAGTTGATTCGCCGGATTTGGCATTGATTACTAGACGGGCCCCACCCAGGGGCCTAGGACGTCGTAACGTATTTTCGTAATATACGTGCAGATCCAAGCAGTGCAGCTTTTTGCATTTGACTGATGGTGATTTTGTCAAGTTTTAACTGTTTTAAATGTAATTCCAGTGCTTTTGGAATAGCACCCAGTGTGCCGATTACCACTGGAATTACCACTGCTGGTTTGTGCCATAATCGTTGGATTTCAATTTTTAAGTCCTGGTATTTCGTGGCTTTTTCATGTTCCTTCTCCTCGACCCCGCTTATTGTTATTATTGTTGTTGTTATTGTTATTATTGTTGTTATTATTATTATTGTTATTATTATTATTATTATTATTATTATTATTATTATTATTATTATTATTATTATTATTATTATTTCTGTTTGCCATCCAGAGTTCTCTTGGGCAGGAATCGGTGGATTTATTTCTTTGCTTAATAGATGAACAATACATCATTTTTTGGTTCTCAAAATGAAACTGTATAATGCATATATATAATGGAGATATGGATTCTGCATTAAGGCTTGCACCAATGCAAATGTGAAAGCCCCAGCTATGAGATCCTCTTGACTCACTCCCTCAGCAGCATTCCAGTAATAATACAAAAAGGCTACTCCGTGGCCTACGATCACTCGGTTGACAGGCTGTGTGTGAGGCGTGTTTTCTTCCAAGTTACATCTACTAACAATAGGAATTGGCAGAAACAGCCCGCAGCATAGAAAACCCCATCCCACCCCCAGCGCTATTCCGTTTCTCATCACAGCTGCTGGATCTGCTGAAGGACGGCCGACTGTTCCCCAGCCCCAGCCCTAAAACGTGGGAAGCTAACGGAGATATTCAGCACCGATCCCTCCTCTACAAAGAAGCGGATCTAGGAAAAGCGATGGAGTTGGCACGCTGCTTTTGTGCAAATTTGACAAAGGAGTCGCCTAATTAAACCAACTGCATTTAAAAACAAATAGGAAGGATAATACTCTTCAGTCTGAAACATTCTGGAAACCGGAGAGTTAATACTTCGCTTAGCGCCGACTGGGGGGGGGCAGGGGGGGGCTTAACTGCTTTGACACGGTTTCCGTTCTTTACAAAATCCCAGTCCGCGTGAGAAAAGCCTCCCGTAGCCTTTTCTCTCCTCCTTTTCCACCCGTCTGCCTCTCCCCCTCTTTCTCTCTCTCCCTCCCCCCTATCTCTCACAGCTATTATCTCCCAACCGCTCCCCCACTTCGGATCGCATCACCGTCAACTCTTCCTCTCCCCCCCATTGACAGCTTCGCGAGAAACGCCGTTGCCCGACTGCTCTGACCAGTACAATATTGCGACCTTGACGAGACCCCGCCGTGCAAAAAATACAAATCGATCCAGCTTGAAAACTCGAAAATGCTGCCCGGCTGGCTTTTCATACCGAGAGACGCAGTGCTCTCAATTGGGGCCCGAAACGGGGGGAGGGGGAAGGTCGTGAGAGACGATTGGGGGGGGGGACGTTAATGAAAGCTACCCGTTGTCTACAACGCTGAAACCAGAGTTGGGTTTCTTTTCTCTCCCACAAGCTCGGCTCCTGGAGCAAGCGAAGAAACGGAAGGGCTCGATCCGCAAACAGCTGGTGTGGTTTCTCGAAAGGGTCCCCGTGTGTGTGTGTATGTGTATGTGTGTGTGAAGAAAGCACGTGGGAAAGCTGCAGGAGAAGCTGCAGCGCGGGACACGCCCCTGCCCTCCACCACCTTTCTCAGCGTTGCTGTTGCTGCTGCAAAGGGGGCGGGCGAGCCTCCGAAGGAACAAAAGAGTTGGGGGGACTTGGGAGTCGGAGGGCGCGGTGCAAAGCGCTCTCCGACGGATGCTCGGAGCCTGAAAGCCCAGACGTTGCAGTTTTTTCGTCGCCTCCTCCTCCCTAGTGCCTTACTTAGCACTCTCTCTCCCCCCCCAGAAGAAACTGTTAGGGATGTAACCCTAGGCTATTCAGTGTCTCTGTATGCTGGTTTGTGCGCGTTATTCCATATCACTCTCATTACGCTTCTCTGCATACTCGCTCTTCTAACGGGGAGCTTCATTACTTAACAGAAACCAAGAACAAAGCGCTGCTTCAGACTTAAAAAAAAAGTTGGAGCCTCCCCACCCACCCGGGCTCCGCATGTCGGTTAAACCCTGAAAGAGATCGCTTGGGTGTGGTGTGTGTGTGTGTGAGAGAGAGAGAGAGAGAGAGAGAGAGAACCAAAGCAGACCTTCCTTTCGGTCCCTTCTCTGATCCGAGCCGCATTTTCTCTGCCTGGGGGAGCGGGGGTGGGTGGGATGAGGGGGGGTTTCAAATCAGCAGAGGAGGGCAAAATGCCTTGAGGAATTATGCCGGGGGGGGGGGCTGTGATGATCGCCCCACCCACCAGCTTGAAATGGGTCTGGTTGCCTTGAGAGGACTCGAACATCATTTCCGACTCTTTGCTTTCGAGAAAAGCCCTGAGCGTTTTGATACCGCCGTTCCCTTATTTCTGTACTACGCTCTACCACTACTGTATTACTACGATTAGTAGAATATTGGGGGGTGTTTGTTTTTTTTTGCTGTCGATCTCTTGGTTTGTGGAATAGAAGAAGGGAGTCAATTGGACAGACCGGGAGGGAGCCCCCCTCCGCGATCCCTTCTTCCGTCAAATTGACTTCCTTCTAAAAAGACAGCAAGCGACCTGCCTCTCGCCGCGGTGGCGGCGTAGAAAGGAGAGGAGCAAACGACACCCCCGGCCTTTTGCCGCGGTCGCCCCCCTTCCCCTCCCCGCGCGCTTGTCCAGAGCCGCATTACCTCACCCGAGGAAAAGGCGGGGCTTGGGTGGAAACGGGCGGGGCTTGGGGCTGCGGAAGGGCGGCGATCCGCGCTCCCGGTATAAAAGGAAGCTCGCGGAACCAGCCCTTTCCCTGTCGCAGGTTGCCGGCGCGAGAAGAGGTGGGGTAAGGCAGGAGGCTGAAGCAGCGGCCACTGAGGGGGTGTGTGAGCCCAGAAGAAAGCTGTCGCCATGCGTGAAATTGTGCACATCCAGGCCGGCCAGTGCGGGAACCAAATTGGAGCCAAGGTACCCTGGGCGTGGAGAGCGGAAGGGGTTCTTCTGCTGTCGAAGGCTTCGCGGCGGGGTGGGAGTCGAAAGTGTCCACGGGTGTCACTGCATCATCTGTGGCAGGGCAGTCGTTTCCTTCCACCTGCAGCAGAAGGGGGCACTCGGAAGTCCAATACTGTGCTCTCCAAATCTAATTTCTTTCTGAATAGTTACAATTATATATAATTATAAAAAGATTACATATGTGTGTGCTTGTGTGTGTGTATGTATGATCTCGGTTGCACTTTTTTTTCTTTGTTCTGCTTCAGTGGAAGGGAGGGGAGAGCGCTTGTCGGCGTTCATAATCAGGTTCATTGCTGTGGCACAAAGAAAGGTAGCGGGCGGGCGAGCTTTACCCGGGGCGCTTGGAGGGGGAAAAGGCATGTCCCGTCCCCCCGTTGCTTTTTAATACGCGGTGGGAGGATAAAAGATTCGGGCGACTCGGTGAGAAAGCAGGGATTCTTTTTTGAGCCATCTAGAGACCTTGGCCACACCCTTACTCCCCTTCCATTCAGACGTACCTTCTATTATATATTAGTGGGGAGAGAGACTAAACTAGAGGACAAACTGCATACAATTTAATTGGAATAGAATTCTGGAATTTCAGTTCCAGCAAAAGGGGCAAGATATAGAATTACAGTCCCCTGCAATTCTAATAGGTTAATTTTTCACAAGGCTGGTGAGACTATTGAATGTGAAATCCAGCTAACAATTGGAGGAGGCGGGTAAGAAAAAGAGCTTAACTCTTCGCTGCCATCTAGGCAGTTCTGGTTGGTGGTACCCATTGTTGGTGCTTTTGACACCACCACAGAAGCAGACTTGGTAGCCTCCTGGGGAAATTGGGACCCAAATGTTAGCTGCGCAGGAGGTTGGAAATAGGATTGATCCAGTGCTGTGCTGTTTTAAGCCTTCTGCAACCCCACCCCTCTAAGACAGACAAAAAATGCTCAGCATGCATTCCGTAGATCTTAAAAATACTAAGGACCACGGGTTCTTTTTTTTAGGAGACCTCAATCAGATGAAGTGAAATGTGTGCATTTATTTTATATCTGGGGAAGGAAACTGGTTTTTTTGGGTTGGGGTTGTAGGCAGGTGTGTGAACCGAACGATCCTATATCTTCACTTTATTCTAATGTAAAACACAGAGTCTGCAGTATGGGCAAAATATATTCTTCATTTTCTTTCGAGATACAGCTGTTAATAAAGCCTCTTCGATGTAAAATGTCCTGCTCTTTAGTATTTTCAGATATGTTCAATATTCTTTCGTAAAGAACATTGAACATAAAAGGGGGGGGGAAACATTGAGACTAGTTTTAATTAGAACATATCTGAAAATACTAAAGAGCAGGAAATCTTTCATTTATGGTGCCCAACTCTCCTCCTTGGCAAAAATATAGAAAAATGTGTGTGTGTATTTTTAGAAATAATGGCAAGTCAGTGACGGATAGAACCTCTTTCTGCCTTCAGCTGTAACTGTGTCATTTCTTTGTGCTTTAAAATCCCCTTCCCGTTGACACAGCTGCCTTGATTTCTGCTGGGGTAGCAACAGCAGCTCTGACAGCAGAATTAGACAGGGTGTGCCTGCAAGAAGCACATGCTCCTGCAGCCTCCTGGCATTTTGAACACAGTTGCTAACAGCTCTCAAAAATCTCATTCCAGTTCTGGGAGGTCATCAGCGATGAACATGGCATTGACCCCACCGGCAGCTACCATGGAGACAGCGACCTGCAGCTGGAGAGGATCAATGTCTACTACAATGAAGCAACTGGTAACTGGGGGGGGGAGGGAGAGAGAGAGAGAAAATCGGTGATATGTTGTGCCTGAATTATTTTTCATTAGAAGAAAGAAGGCAGCCACCGGGAGCAAAGTGTGACAAATCATTGATAAAACAGTCTGGTTAAATCCCTAGCAAAGCATGAATGCCTACTTGAAATTCCATCCTGGTTTCGTTAGATGAGGCGTGTCTGACTGTAGACTGCATGCAGCCCTGGACAGCTAATAATGTGGCCCACAAGATAGTAAACCCTATTACAGGTAGTCCTCAAGTTAAGGACCACAATAGAGCCCAAAATTTATGTTGCTATGTGAAACATTTGTTAGGTGAGTTTGCCCCATTTTATGACTTTTCACAAGCAAATCATTGCAGTTGTTAAGTTAATAACGTGGTGGTGAAGCAAATCGAGATTCTCCATTGACTTTGCTTATCAGCGGATCGCATGACCCTGGGACACTACAACTGCCATAAATGTAAACCAGTTGCCAGGCATCTGGATTTGGATCACATGACATAGGGATGGGGCAATGGTCATAAGTGTGAAAAATGGTCATAAGACATTTTAAGTACTGTTGTAATTTTGAACAGTCATTAAATGAACTGTTGTAAGTTAAGGACTACCTGTATGTGATTTATATACATTACTACATTATGTATTTTATATGTGGTCCAAGACAATTCCTGAAAGTGATCCAGGCAAGCCAAAAGATTGGCCATCCATGCCTCAGACTGCCCCCTTTAAATGTCAACCTGCCCTTCTATCTGTCTGTACCGTACCTGTCTTTCTTCACTGAAGAGTTGACAAAAAGCATGGAAGCAGCTTTGTGTTTCTTTTTTTAAAAAAGTTGGTTGGATCAGTAATACTGGGTATTTTGTCTTTTCCACAGGTAACAAATATGTCCCCCGTGCAATCCTTGTTGACTTGGAGCCTGGTACAATGGACTCGGTCAGATCTGGACCTTTTGGCCAGATCTTTAGGCCTGATAATTTTGTCTTTGGTGTGTAGCTGATCTACATGGCTTCTCTTTAAATATACTCAATTGTGTTTGAAAAGCAAATTGGCCATTCTCAGAGGAAAACCTCAATGGAAAATAATGGGATAGTGTTGGGTTTTTTTGGCACAAGAGCAGGGGTGGGTGCTAAGCGGCCTTCCATAAATTTTTAAATAATGACTCCCAACACTCCTCAGCAATATGGGCAGTGCTGAGGGAAGCCAGTTGCTGTGGTTTCATACATTGCAAAAACCTAGACTTGTTTTAAGTCAGGGGTGTCCAAACTTGGGAACTTTAAGACTTGTGGACTTCAACTCCCAGAATTCCCCAGCTAGCCATGCTGGCTGGGGAATTCTGGGAGTTGAAGTCCACAAGTCTTAAAGTTCCCAAGTTTGGACACCCCTGTTTTTTAAGTGTTTTGAATTCAACATATATAAAGAGTCTATGTGAAGGAGAGACTACTGATTCTTTCAAATCTACTTCACCTGCATGGGACAAAAACATTTTCATTCTTTATTGAAAGTAGACCAAAAAAAGAGTCAAGCATTTCTAGGCAAGGGAAATTTGTGGCTTAAAAAGGCTAAGTAAGTCTTGTAGCCTTGGATAAATTAGTTCCCTAGAATAGGTTAGCGCTCAGAAATCAGTAGCATTATGTACCCTATTTATAATAAATGGTGCCTGGGTTCAGATACAGTCTATTGAATAAATTACAGGGGCGGGATATATGTGATAAGCTTCATTTTGACTTTAGTATTATGTGTGAAACTGTGGCTATATTTAAAATGCAGCCTTGGAGTGCTCAGATATAAAAAAAGAAAATGATTTGGTATGTGCAAGGACACTCCCATCATATCTGGGGTAGGTCCTTAAAACAGCTGCATCTTGTCTGATCATAAGGCTATACAAGCAGTCCTCATTTAGCAACAATTGAGACCAGCAGGTTGGTAAATAAGCAAAGTGGTTGCTGAGTGAAAAATCAGGATTTAGTGATTGAACTTAAGCTGCAAAGGTTATATATGCGAGGATTGGTCACAAACTTTTTCATCATTATCATAACTGAACAGTCACTGTCTGAGCCAGTCACTAGGACAACCTGTAAAATATTAGTATTTAATGTGTCTCCTGTGTGTGTAATAGGTGGCAGTCATTTAAAGAGCCATTTTTAGAATTTGACCAAAATACAACTGAAGCATATAAATAGTTTCTACCTATGCATGGTGCAAGGTGATATTGATGAAATAATTATTAATCTATTTTCTTCTGGGTATTTTTTTTCTTTTAGGCCAGAGTGGTGCTGGGAACAACTGGGCCAAGGGCCACTACACAGAGGGAGCTGAGCTAGTGGATTCGGTGCTGGATGTAGTAAGGAAGGAGTCTGAAAGCTGCGATTGCTTACAGGGCTTCCAACTCACCCACTCGTTGGGTGGGGGCACTGGATCTGGCATGGGAACGCTTCTCATCAGCAAGATTAGGGAGGAGTACCCTGATAGGATCATGAACACCTTCAGTGTAATGCCATCTCCAAAAGTGTCAGACACGGTGGTTGAGCCATACAATGCCACACTCTCTGTTCACCAGCTGGTAGAGAACACAGATGAAACCTACTGCATTGACAATGAAGCTCTGTATGACATCTGCTTCCGCACATTGAAACTCACAACTCCAACCTACGGCGATCTCAACCACTTGGTATCTGCCACCATGAGCGGAGTGACCACCTGCCTCCGGTTCCCTGGCCAACTGAACGCAGATCTACGCAAGCTGGCGGTCAACATGGTGCCTTTCCCTCGTCTGCACTTCTTCATGCCGGGCTTTGCTCCCTTGACGAGTCGTGGCAGCCAACAATATCGTGCCCTGACAGTCCCGGAGCTGACTCAGCAGATGTTTGATTCCAAAAACATGATGGCGGCCTGCGACCCCCGCCATGGCCGATACCTGACGGTGGCAGCCATCTTCCGGGGCAGAATGTCCATGAAGGAGGTGGACGAGCAGATGCTGAATGTCCAGAACAAGAACAGCAGCTACTTTGTAGAATGGATCCCCAATAACGTGAAGACGGCCGTGTGTGACATTCCTCCCCGAGGCCTGAAGATGTCTGCCACCTTCATCGGCAACAGCACTGCAATCCAGGAGCTCTTCAAGAGGATCTCTGAGCAGTTCACAGCCATGTTCCGACGGAAGGCTTTCTTGCACTGGTACACCGGCGAAGGCATGGATGAGATGGAGTTCACGGAAGCCGAGAGCAACATGAACGACCTGGTCTCTGAGTACCAGCAATATCAAGATGCTACTGCAGATGAGCAAGGGGAGTTTGAGGAGGAAGGAGAGGAAGACGAAGCTTAAGAGATTTCAGTAGGGTTAGTCCATAGGCAAGTGTCCAAGGTGAGGGCTGTTCAGCTGTACCAGTGCATGCTTTTCCAGTGATTCTTGGTGCTTTTCACTGTTGCCTCTGTCAGCAGTTTTTGTAACTTCACTCTTTATGTAGTTGCAAAAGATTTCTGGGGAGAAATGTCTTCTGTTTCAATGTCTAATCTCAAACATAAAAAGTATTTGTGTTTCTCATTGGTGTCTGGATTCTTTTCTTACAAAATGTCATAAGGCTAATTGATTTAGCTAATTGAAGGAATATGGCAAGCCGATACTAATTTGCTTTTGCCTTTACAGTGTGGACTGTCAGTAAAAAAAAAAATATTGTTTTAGTGATTCTGTAGTTTATATTTCTCCCTGTAAATTACAATAGCTGTTAAGGAATTTTGACCAAGTAATTATTCATTCTTTCCGTATAATGTATACTCAACACTGGGTCGTAGTCCTTTAGCACAATTTTAGGGAAATAAATTTATGGGCTTTGGTTATAGAGGTTTGAAAAGTTGTAGCCTACCAATTTGCTTTTTGATGCTTTCCCTGCTGCCTGAAAATTCCAGCCCCTCCCCCTTTTTTCAACATTTTGGGATCTTGGTGAGAATTATGGAAAATGAATGCCTTAAACTGCAAAAATATAATCTGAGAGGTGTTCATGGCATGCTATGTAAATCCTAGAATGGCCCACAAGGCAACAAAAGTTGGTTATCCTTTTAAAGCAAAAAAACAAAAGACACAAGTAGTATAATTTTTAAAACGAAGAGATTTGTGATGGCATGGTTGAAAACTGCATCTAACAAATTCCCTTGCTGTTTTCCCTTTAAAGTGAAATCTGTGTTAAGAATAATAATTATTTTTAACTTGTCCCAGTGCAGGGCAGTATAATTACAGCAAAACCATTCATACATAAATGACTTGAAGCAACTGGTATGTTTTTCTTACTCCTTCCATGTTCATTTCATGAGCATTCAAAGTCCATATTTAAAACCACAAAGTTAACTCTTCTTTCAATGTGAAGAGCCAAGACCTTAGCCCTGAAGCCAACTGGTGTTGAGAAAAGGGTGGATGTTGGTTCAAATCCAGAAACAAGACCGAGCTTGCTTCTCAACTTCACAGGGAGAAGGAATAATTAAGGTATGGTTTGGACCTTCCATGAAATCACTGTAAATATTTTGAAATCGTGGTGTGAAAGATGTTTTGGGAGTATAAAGTATGACAGCTAGTGTATGGTGATGATGCAGGAAACTAAATCATACTTTAAGTATGAAACTTGGTCAATTGCTTTAGCCAACAATTCTCTCAGTCCTTCCATCTTTCTTACTATGAAATAAAAGTGAGTCAAAAGCCATCTTGAGTTTTTGCAGAGCAGCAATAATTCCCCTTCATTTTATTATCTTTTCCCAGTGCTTCATTATAGAAAATAAGATCTGCTAAGACTCAAGAAATTCAGTTTATTCCAAATTGTAATTTTAGTGTCTTTAAGGTAGAAAGAATGCAGTTGTTTTCAGTAACAGTATTAGACTTGTTGAATATATTCATTTGAGAAAAAGAAATCGTAAACGTAACTTAAACTTCAAATTCCTTGGAAATATTAGGAATCTAATAATGGAATATTTTTCTGACCTTGTTTACTTAAACAGCCTTTAAATATAGGGACAAAGACATATTGAGGCAAATCTATTTGGCAGAGAGATTTGACACAAGAAAAAGTTTTGCAGCTGACATAAAATATTCATGTAGATACTTCAGATGTCTTCATATTTGCATTTGGGTCCAAATCATCTGAATTGACATATGTCCCTTGTGCATCTCTGCCTTCCCAATGTGCACATAGTTTGAAATCCTGAAAGAAAAACGCATAGGCATTTTTTCCTTGAAGCATTCATGTTTGATTTCTAGATACCGAGGTTAGGGGTTAGAAGCCCAGCCCTGTTCTGTTATTAATTCATTTTCATATGATTTATGGTTAAGGGAATGGGTTTAAGTGATTTGTGCTGTAGGAAGTTCTGTTGCTTTATACCAGCAAAAATATTCTAGAATTGGAAGACTGCAGAAAAGAACCAAAATATTATTAGTTAAGGAGAGGGGTCCTTGCTTGTTTACTTAATTTCTTGCAGATGTTTCATTACCTTAACTAGGTAACATCATCAGTGCTGGTGTTAGTTAAAAGGGGACTTTTTTCTGTTTGTTAACTAGAAAAGAGATGGAGTAAGTCTTCCTTTTCTCATAATACTAGGATTCACACTTCCCTAATTAAATTAAAAGAGAAGTACTGAACATAATCAGAAGATTCCCGGCAAAGGGTAAGTGCAGTGAACTGGAGATACAGTAAATCCAATAAATATATACCAGGCATCCATAGCGGACAATGACAAGGCAAATGATGTGTATTGTCACCATAACATCACAATGTGATTTATGAATGAGCAAAAGGCTGGAGTCTGTAATGTGATGGATACTATGATGTACATTTCATTCGTTTTCATCATCTTGGTCCGTACCAGATACCTGCAGCCAGATGCTTTCCCGATCACGTTTTTTGTCCCCAGAGATTGATAAAAATAAATGGAGAGGACTCTCCCTTAACAGCAGTTTGATTCCTGGAATGGGTTGGATAATACACTAGGTCAAACCATTACATGGCTCAATGTGTCAGGCTAATAAAGTCAATCACTACTAATGATGTAGCAGTTGGATTCTGCATTTCTGGTCTTTATTTGCATGAAACGTTGACAAGGAGCTCTATTGGTATGAGGACTTAAAATTTATATAATTCCACACACCATAATGTTAGTGTTATGTTTTTCTAATCAAAGCTATTTCTCTAATCAAAGCAACACATCAATGATTATGGACTTATTACAAACAATTTATTTACAGATAGTCCTCAATTTATGACCACAATGGAGCCCAAAATTTATGTTGCTGAGAACTTTAAGTGAGTTTTGCCCCATTTTACAACTTTTCCTGCCACAATTATTAAGTGAATCACTGCAATTGTGAAACTAGTAACCCGGTTTGTTAAAGTGAATCTGGCTTTGCTTGTCGGAAGGTCGCAAAAGGAGATCACCTGGCCCTGGCACATGTCAACTGTCTTAAATGTGAGTCAGTTGTCAAGCAATTGCATGTAAATCACATGACCATGGGGAGGGGTGGATGCTGCAGAAGTCATAAGTGTGAAAAATGGTCATAAGTCACTTTTTTCAGTGCTGTTGTAAGTTCGAACGGTCACTAAGCAAACTCTTGTAAGTCGAGGATTATCTGTATTTATTTATTGGATTTATATGCCGCCCATCTCAATGATACCGTGACTCTGGGTGGCTATAATAGAAGCTAAAAAGTGCAAAAAGCAATTAAATTAGAACCAAAGATAAAAATTAAAATTAAACCCAAGATGATGGGCAGCCTGGGAATGAAAATCACCTTTGTCCTGTCAGCTACCCCCAGTGTAGCGGGCCTGACGGGGCCCCAGGTCAAGCAGCAGAGCCAAGTTTTTGCAGTAGGCTCTTCCAGAAGGCCAGTATGAGGGTAGATCTCGCCTCTTGACAGGAGAATATTCCAGAAAAGGGGGGAGGGTGCAGCAGCAAAGTCTCTTCTGTGGACCACATCAATCAAAATTCTTTGGTTGACAAGATCTGAAGGAGGCCCTTTCTGCTGTAATGAGTAGGACGGGTTAGTCCCAATGGGATCAGGCGATTCCTCAGATAACCCTGGAGAGTTGATATGTATTCCATAGCAATAATAATTGGAAGTGAGTTTATTCTTTTCAAGTCATCCTTGTGGACTTCCTAAAAACAACCTGGTTGCCACCAGAAACTGCAGTACGTTTGTGCAAAATGGTCCAATCCAGTTGTTCTTGTGTTCCAAGGGAAATACACTGTTTTTTTAAACAATAGGTTCCCATACCATATTAGAAACTTTCTTAAAGTGCCTATAGCAGTGTTTGGAGCCAGATTAATGTAATGGTTTAGGGCACCATGCTAGAAAGTGAGTGAATGTGAATTCTAGTCCTGCCTCAGACACAAAGTCAACCGGGTGACCTTAGGCCAGTCCAGGGTTCAGCAGCCTGCAGCTCTGGAGCCCCATGTGGCTCTTTCATCCCTCTGCTGTGACTCCATCACCAGTCAGCTCCACAATTGATAGAGCTTTCGGTTAGGACAGGTAGAGGAAAAAGGATGCCACACTAGGAGGAGACTCTATGGTGGGGGAACTGGACTTCCAGTCGGCTCCAGTATTGAACCGGGGGCTTCCAGTTAGTGGCTCTTTGAGTATTTAAGGTTGCCAACCCCTGGGCCAGTCCCTTTTTTCACCCCTAGGAAGCAGGCAATGGCAAACCATTTCCAAAATCTTGCCAAGAAAACTGCAGGAACTCCAGTCCAAGCAATCACCATGGGTCAACACTGACTTGAATGTACCAAAAAGAAAAAAAAGCAGTGCTAAATAGGTAATGGCTACTCTCTGGGTCAAACAAGTGCAAAGCCTCCCCAAGTTTGCACAATGTATTTTTATGGGGGTTGGGAAGAGGGGGAAGAATAATGCAAAATAATTGCTGTCTAAAATGAAACCAAAATGGTAATTCAAATGGGAAGCAATGCCTATCAATTATTAGCAGTTATTGTTGCATAATTGACTAATGCACAGTTAGTTGAACCAAAATGCTCAACCCAGTACTCTGGAGTCACACAATACAGTGAACCATGGGCTAACTATACTGCTAGGTTCACACTACCTTCAGGATAAATGTTGGCTACTTCAAAGGATTCAGTCAGCCTATTGTGCAGTCGGAGACAAAGCAGAGGCAATAGCTACCCATTCTGCTCTTTTGAAAAGTAATCTTGCACCACTCAGAATACTTTTCTAAGTTGTGCCTTAAAAGAAAGGAGGAAAACATCTCATCACAAAGCATTTGGACTTCAATTGGAAAGAAAATTGAACTTTTGGAACATTTCAGATGGGTTGTTTCAAGGTCAGACCACTACACCCCACACTCAAATTGATTTAAAGCTTCAACAATTTGTGCAACACTCAGAATGGCCTTGTTTGAAATCAGAATATACTATGAAAGACCAGTGACGTGCGGTGAGGTTTATGGCTGGTGAGGCTGGTGACATCAACAGGAAGGCGGGGAATGGGACCACGTGTGCTGAAGGCTGAGGCTGCCTCAGCCTCCAGCACACGTGATCCCATTCCCCGCCTTCCTGAGCGCGCTCCGCCGGCTCGCGCTCCGCAATCCCCAACAGCAGCTGCTTTTCAGTGCTTTTCTGTGCGTCTGGCGTTTAGGACATCCGGCTATCTACCTAAACGCCAGACGCACAGAAAAGCACTGAAAAGCACTTCGCCTCCAAGCCACTTCGTCTTGATGATGTTGCCGATGTCACTGCTGGGCGCGGCCGGACGGAGGTAACCATAGTGGCGCCGAGTGGTCCAGGTGGACGAAAGAGCGAGTGAGCGAGCGATGGAGGATCAGGCAGCCTGATCCTCGGTCGCTCGTCCGCCGGACTGCCTCGGCGCCCCTTTGGCTACTTCCGTCCATCCGCGCATGGCAGCTGCGGCAACATCATCAAGCCCCTGCCACTTCTGGACGTCTATTGCAGTCGCGAGGAGCGCGCAAAGTACAGTGGAGGCAGGAAGGTTATTGGCGCTTCCAAGAACCCTCCTGCCTCCGCTGGTTGCCCAGCTGGCACTGCCCCACGCACGCTCCTCCTCCTCCCTCCTCTTCCTCTTATATATATGAAACTCCCTTGTGGATATTATTATTATATATTATTATTTCATGATGAGAGGTGAGGCTCTGCCTCCCCTGCCTGCACGTCCCTGTGAAAGACGGTTTTGTGTATTTAACAATCCACTCATCTTTTCCAATACCTCAACATCTATACACATGCGTTCCAGCAATAATTATTTTGTGGGAGCACGTGGGCAGGTGTTTATATTAATTTCTCCAGAGATTAATCAAAATTCATGCTACCTCTGTCATGAACCTATTTATGAAGGGCACAGAGAGTACTGCCCAGATGCCATGAATTTCAGGTACTTCTCCTTTAGCTACTACAATTTTGACCAGCCACTCAGTTAAATGAAACAGCTGCTAAGCAAAATTTAAAGTGCTTCCAATATTACTTCAGCTTTCCTTAGCTTTACAGACCTATAAAGTGATAAATGCAAGGATTTTGTTTTTCAGAGTGTGCACAGAGTGACTATTATTTTGAGACAACCCAGGAGCAAAATACAGTACACAGAGGTTTTGTCTTTCAAACGGTGCCTTATATACAGGACTTATACATACATACACACATGTGTCAGGCAAATACTAGGCAATCAATCAATCTTCAACTCTACATGGAGAACTACAATGGAGATAGATACACGAGGAGAGAGATATACCCTCACCAGAGGTGGGTTTCTGCTGGTTTGCCCCCAATCAGGCAAACTGATAGTGGTGGTGGCCGCCCACCCGCATGAGCGAACCAGTAGCAAAATAAATTGAAACCCACCACTGACCCTCACATGGCCTCCCTTATATAGGCAGCTTCTTAAAGTGGCAGTAACCCTGCTGACTCATTCTCATTTCATCAGCTCGTTTGCAGCCTTACAACAGCAGCTGGTCAGCTATTAAATCGTCATTACCCTGACAAAGTTATTTTTTTATTATCTTTGTAACTGTGGACAGTCACTAAACAAAACCATTGTTAAATGAGGACTACCTGTGCTAGATCCCCAATTGGAAAGAACTGGGGCAGTAGATGCAGGGGTATTTATTTATGCCACTGTAGGAAGTTAAAACCCACCCCTCTGCTAGAAAAAGGAAATATCCTAGGAAATATTGAAAAGGCAGAATTTTACATTTCCCTGGATCAGAAATGGAGAAACATGTTTTTAGGCAGGAAACAGACTCACTCTTAATAGCCCCCACTTTCTTAAAGGGCCATTAAAATGCCCCAGTCAGTCTATTCTACATAACAATGAGTTTCCCCCCTTCAGTTCCAGGGTGATGGGGTTAAGACATGATAGTATTAGCCTTCCACAGAAACTCACCACATGGCATCTGGAAACTCAAACTTGGCCCCATGGGAGTCTGACAACCAATAAGAATACATTTCGTACACAGGAACAGGAAATGGAGAGGTGGGGCCGAACAGAGTATAAAAAACCCAGCAAGCCCGTTCCTCCTTCTCTTTTCTTCACCCAACTTTGAAGCATGTGATCACCTTTTCTGTTCAGGACTCAAGCCATGTGGTCCTGTCCACCATTAAACTATCTTTCCAAGCAGCCTCCATGTCTCCAATGTCTTTTTCCCCACTTGGAACTGAATCCAGAAGGACATTTCTTCCAACACCACCTTTATTATTTTCGCAAATACCTCAAGACAGCAAGCATATGCAACACACCTTCCTCCTCCTATTTTCCCCACAACAACAAACTTGTGATGTGCATTTGGCTGAGAGAGAGTAACCATCCCAAAGGCATCCTGCTGGTTTTCATGACTAAGGCAGGACTAGAACTCAAGTTCTCCCACTTTCTAGCCTTGTGCCTTAACCACTAGACCAGGGGTGTCAAACTCACAGCGTCACATTGTGATCATGTGAAGTATCGTGACTTTTTCCCCCTTTGCTAAAGTGGGGATGGGCATGGCCAGCAAGTTTGACAGCCCTGCACTAGAACAAACTGACTCTATAAGACCAAATATGAATATTGTATTGTCATAAGGAGATATCTAAGAAAACAATCTTACTTCTACAGTATGGATGCTTCAAATGCAGACAATGCTGCATTTGGGTTGCAAATCACATGGCAAAACCATTAGTAAAGATGCCAGGAGCCTTGCAACAATTGCTTTGGTCTTTATTGCTAGACCCTGCCCGCTTTATTTATGGAAAGGCTCCAGAAGGCAATACTGAATATCACATGCTAAATAGCTCTGGGGTACAGCTGGCTAAACTGTCATATACAAAATCAAGATGGAATCTCCCTCTCTCATTGTTTGAAAAACTCTGTAAACCCTATAAGTGGCTCACATATGCAAATGTGCTGCTCTTAATTTATTCCAAGAAGAAGCTGCTGAACTGGATTGGGTTCTTTGTCTCTCTCTCTCTCTTATACACAGACCCTCATTTTCTGCAAAATAACATTGTGCACTTTCGATAAAATCACAACCTTAAAACTGAACTTATTTTGGACACCAAATCAAGTTACCAATTCAATAACAACGTACCCTAGAAGTGTTTGGTGTTTTATCTTTAATGACTTGTTTGGCTTTAATGATTTGTTAGACTTTTTGTTTGCTGAAATTGCCAGGAGATGAAATGCTCCTGGGAGGGATCACCCCACAGTCCCTTCTCCCCAAGGGGCATTACTTTGAAGGTCTGTGTTTGTATTTTTGTATTCTCTTCTCATGGGTATTGTGCGTGCAATTCCCCCCCCCTTTTTTTGGACTGGGGAAAGTTAGTGTTAGGTATTAACACTAGCTACCATGGTTTCCATTCTGGTCCTCTGTTCTGGTGGGAACAGAGGTTTAATCTGATTGGCTAAGAGGTCTGACAGCTCCCTATAAAAGGGGTGCTGTCAGACCGAATAATTGCTGGATTGTACATACTTGTCTGAATAAAGAGCTGTTGTCACGTTAAGCCGGTGTCTGCCTTCTCATTGCCCGATCTAACACTGGCGACGAGGATGGGATTGAGAGGCAGATAGGTGAAGAAATGGACAACGAGACATCCAGCAAGTAAATCCAGCCCGGAGCTTTCGGCGCGGCATCGAGCGACCATTTTGAGCGGCAAATTCGAATCGCCTCATCCAAGAATGGCCATGCACACCCCACCAACTCCGTGTGACCACTGAACACTGGGAATCGTATATATTAAGGTTCGAATGCTTCCTCGAGGCAAATGACCTTATGGGTGTCCCCGACTCCCGCAAGAAGAACCTCTTCCTGGTTACTGTGGCCGAGAGGTCTTCGAAACAGCGAAGGATTTATTGGAGCCAACTCTGATCCAAGCGGTTCCTTGAGCGGCGTTACAACAGTCTCTAAAAACTCACTACGTGCCCAAACCATCGAGGCACGTTCGCCGCCATGAATTCAACGTGCGGAACCAACTGGAGGGAGAATCCATAAACCAATATGTTGCGACCCTGCGAAAAGCAGCAACATATTGTGATTTCCGTGACCTGGATGACCAAATTTTAGACCACTTAATCTGCGGCGTGCGGGACACCAATCTGCAGAGACGGCTGCTAGCCAGATCAAATATGTCTCTGCAGATCGCACTTGACGAAGCCAGGGCGTCCGAATCTGCAGACAAGTCCACGGAAGCATTACAGCGGCAACACAACGTGCCACAAACTGCGCAGAAGCAAACACGCGTACATCACGAGGCCACTGAACAAGAACCCTCTGACAGCGAAGATGATGACAGCTACCGCATGCGCAGTAGCCACACAAAACCAGCACGAAAATTCAACTTGCGCCTGCCGCCCTGCGCAAGCTGTGGAGGGGACCATGCCAGGTCTACCTGTCAGTTTCGGGACGCGACCTGTCAGCGTTGCGAGGAGAAGGGGCACATTGCCAAAGTGTGCCAGAGCGAATTCCCTGCCACCGCTTGGCAGCCAAAACCCAATCCAAACCTCCAACAGAGGCCCAACCCAGGGGCCTGGTGGAAAACTCAAGGGCGCCCAGAGAGAGAACCTAAAGTAACCTATCAAACCACGATAGGGCAAATCCGCACTAGGTGGCCAAAAAAGCTGAAAGTCACAGTCCTCATTGAGGACTCTCCCTGCGAGCTTGAAGTCAACACTGGATCGTCCCTACGATCATATCCTGGTCAACCCTGAAGCAAGCCATCCCAAGCCTGAAAAGACGGCACCTTTGCACCCCAGACATCAGTTTGCGTGACTACCAGGGGAACCAAGTCCCCATCGTGGGCCAAGGCACCTTCCGAATGCAGTTCAAAGACATCAGCGCCAAGCTTCCCATGACCGTGGCCAGCGCACCGCTACAGAGCCTCCTGGGGCTCGATTGGTTTGAAGCCCTGGGGTTGGAAGTCACCGGAATCAACTCCGTAAAGGAGGGCGGCACCGAGGCGATTTTTAAAGAGTTCGAGAATGTCTTCGGCTCCGGTCTCGGTAAGTATGTGGGGACGCCAATCTCTTTTAACTTGGACCCCAACATAGCGCCTATCAAGCTCAAACCCAGAGAGTACCTTTCGCTCTCCGCCCTAAAATCGATAGGGAAATCGATAAGCTGGTGAGCCAGGGGATCCTAGAGCCAGTCGACCATGCACGCTGGGAGACCCCTATAGTGACCCCGGTCAAGCCAGACGGGTCAGTCCACATCTGCGCAGACTATAAATGCACAATAAACAATGCGCTACAACAAAGCACCTACCCTGTGCCCATTGTACAGCACCTACTACATTCGCTAGGCCCAGGAATTTTTTTTGCTAAATTAGATATGGCGCAGGCATACCAGCAGTTGCCTCTAGATGGCGCCACAGCAGAGGCTCAAACCATCGTGACGCACAGGGGTGCATTCAAATGCCACCGCCTGCAATTCGGAGTTAGTATCGCCCCTGGACTGTTCCAAAGCGTCATGAAATGGCTTTTGCAGGGGATACCAGGAGTCATCCCCTATTTCGATGACATTTTGGTATCAGCTGCAAACGAGGCGCAACTTTTAAAAAGAGTTAGGGCTGTTTTGACCAGAATTCACAAAAAAGGCCTCCGGCTCAAAAAAGAAAAATGCAAAATTAATGTGCCCAGGGTAGAATTTCTGGGGTACATGATTGATGGTTCTGGGATCCACCCAACATCCCAAAACGTAAAAGCTATCCAGGAAGCCCCCACACCTCACAATCAGGCCGAGCTGCAAGCGTTCCTTGGGCTCCTTAACTTCTACAGCGTCTTTCTCAAACAGAAAGCCACCGTCGCTGAGTTCTTGCATCATCTCCTGTCCAAGAATGCCAAATGGTTCTGGGGCCAAGCTGAGGCCGCCGCATTTGCCACGGTGAAATGTCTTCTGACTGCTGACTCCCTGCTGGTCCAGTACAGCCAGACCCTGCCGCTGGTGTTAACGTGCGACGTATCCCCCTTTGGCGTCGGCGCTGTCCTCAGCCACCGCATGCCCAACAGTATGGAAGCCCCTATTGCTTTCTACTCACGAACCTTGTCTTCCGCTGAAAGGAACTACAGCCAAATGGACCGAGAGACTTTGGCTTCAGTAGCGGGAGTCAAGAGATTCTACGAGTACCTTTACGGCCAAGATTTCGAACTTGTGACAGACCACAAACCATTGTTAGGGCTACTGGCTGGGGACTGACCTACCCCGGTATCTTTGTCTCCGCGCATTACCAGGTGGACTGTTTTCCTGGCTGCTTACTCCTACAAACTGATTCACCACCCTGGTTCCACATTGGGACATGCTGACACTTTGAGCTGCTGTTGCCTACCTGAACTGCTGGCCGATCCCACTCCCGAGACACCAGTCCTATTTATAGACTACCTGGACTCTGGACCTGTCTCGTCCAATGACGTTGCCCGTTTTTCTGCTAAGGACTCTACTATTAAGCAGATTTTGAACTGGGTGCGGAGGGGGTGGCCCAAGGGGCCTGTTGGGGCTGAATTTAAAATGTTTTTTACTAAACACGATGAGTTGTCAGTAATCAAGGGCTGTTTACTGTGGAGGAACTGGGTGGTCGTTCCAAGCAAACTGAGAAAGGCAGTGTTGGAGGCATTACATGTGGGGCATCCTGGCATTGTCAGGATGAAATCCTTGGCTAGGAGCTATGTCTGGTGGCCTAACATGGACAGGGAGATAGAAGAGTGGGTGGCTATCTGCACTCCGTGCCAGGAATCCAGACCAGCTCCCCCAGAGGCGCCCGCTAAGGAATGGGAGCGCCTTCAGGCACCCTGGTCTAGGGTCCACATTGACTTTGCAGGCCCTGTTCATGGCCAAATGTTCCTCATAGTTGTGGACGCATATTCGAAATGGTTAGCTGTAGCCCTGATGACCTCTACTACGGCAGAGGCAGTCATCAAGGTGCTACAGAGACTTTTCTCCACGCACGGCCTGCCCGACGTCTTGGTCTCAGACAATGGGCCCAAGTTCACGGCCATGCAATTCGAGACCTACTTAGCTAGTCAGGGAATTCGGCATGTCTTGGTCGCGCCATTCCATCCAGCTTCCAATGGTCAGGCGGAGAGAATGGTGCGATCGGCTAAAGAGGTACTTGCCAGAATGGGTCTGGGTGATTGGCAAACATGGGTTGATCACTATTTGCTAATCCAACATATCACGCCAAGCGCCACCACCGGGAGAAGCCCCTCCGAGCTTCTCATGGGTCGCCGCCTAAAGTCCCACTTAGACTGGCTACACCCAAACTACTCTGCCACATTGCCCCCAGACTCCACAAGCAAGATTCGAAACTTTAGCGTAGGGGATTCAGTATACGCCCACAACTACGCCGGGGGAACTCTGTGGATTCCTGCTACGGTGATAGGCATCACCAGGCCTCGCTCTTAGCTATTAGAGCTAGAGGATGGTAGAAATTGGAGGACGCATGTTGACCAACTCCGTGGTCGCCTCTCCCACTCCAATCTTAGAGCACCAGACGAAAATCCGAAACAAAGCAGCCAAGGCCCTACCCAAAAGGAGCAAATACTCATTCCTTCCACAGACAGCTCAAACCCGAGGGTACCGGAAAACCTATCTGAGTTTGTTGCAGGCCCACAACGAGCTCCAAGCGAGCAAATCCAGGGAACTCCAGCCGCGGCCGGGGGTAAGTTCCAGCAAGTTCCACAGAGCGGAGCTGGAGAGCAGACAGGTCCGTCTGACCTGACTGAAGAACTAGTTCCAAATGAACTGCACAGGTCTGATAGAGGGAAACAAAAACCTGCCTACCTCAAAGACTATGTGACCAATAGGAACATCCCAACCAAGAGGGGAGGGGTGTTAGATATTAACACTAGCTACCGTGGTTTCCACTCTGGTCCTCTGTTCCGGTAGGAACAGAGGTTTAATCTGATTGGCTAAGAGGTCTGACAGCTGTGGGGTGCTGTCAGACCGAACAGTTGCTGGATTGTACATACTTGTCTGTCTGAATAAAGAGCTGTTGTTACTTTAAGCCGGTGTCTGCCTTCTCATTGCCCGATCTAACAGTTATCACCCAGCCCTCTCCCAGAAAAATGAAATATCCTAGGAAATATTGAAAAGGCAGAATATTATATTTCCCTGGATGTGAAAAGGAAGAAACATGTTTTAAATTGAGAATAGCTCCCTGTAGCTTCCTGCCTCCACCCACTTTGTCAATGGGCCATTAAGAAGGCCAAGCTAGTCCACTTTACATAATAAAGAGTTCTCCCCTTCAGCTCCAGGGGGATGAGATTAAGGCATGATAATATTGGCCCTTTACCCAACTCACCACATGGCATCTGAGAACTCAACCAAACCTGGATTCAAAACGCAGCCTAGAGAGTTGCCCTTCATGGCCCCATGGGAGTCTGACAACCAATCAGATACAAGATCAAAGGCCAGAGAGGGCATAAAACCAGGGACTCAGCATCTCAGCCCGGCCTTCTCTTCTTCTTCCCAACATTGAAGCATGTGATCACCTTTTCTGTTCAGGACTCAAGCCATGTGGTCCTGTCCACCATTAAACCATCTTTCCAAGCAGCCTCCATGTCTCCAGTGTCTTTTTCCCCACTTGGAACCGAACCCAGAAGGACATTTCTTTCAACAGGACCAAAGGGTAAGGGTATCTTGGTTCTTTGCACTAATAGAGACACACTACCTCATTTCTCACTACAATCAATATCATTTGGGCACATAGGGTTTTTCTCCCCTGCCCCAAATTGCTTTCTGATCAGGTAGGTTTTTTTCTCAGTGTTAGTTCAGAGAGAACACGCATTTTAAAAAGTGATGTACAGAGATGGCTTTGTCATTTGAAATAACCTCTTTTGCAATCAGTGTACAGCAGAGGTGGTATTCAGCAGGTTCTGACCAGTTCTGGAGAACCGGCAGTGGAAATTTTGAGTAGTTCGGAGAACTGGTAAATACCATCTCTGACTGGCTCCGCCCCCATCTATTCTCTGCCTCCTGAGTCCCAGCTGATTGGGAGGGAATGGGGATTTTGCAGTATCCTTCCCCAGCCATGCCCACCAAGCCACACCATGCCCACCAAGCCATGCCCACAGAACCGATAGTAAAAAAAAATGAATCCCTCCACTGGTGTACATGTAGTCCTCAACTTGCAACAGTTCATTTAGTGACTGCTCAAAGTTACAGCAGCACTGAAAGAAGAGACAGGGTCGTTTTTTTAAGTAGCGACACTTGCAGCATCCCCATGATCATGTCATTTAAATTCAGATGCTTGGCACCTGCTTCATATTTATGACCGCTGCTGTGTCCCAAGATCACGTGATCCCCTTTTGTGACCTTCTGACAAGCAAAAGTCAATGGGGAAGTCAGATTCACTTAACAACCAGGTTATTCACTTATCAACTGCAGTGATTTAACCACGGAGGTAAGAGGTCATAAAATGGGGCAACCCTGAGATACCACAACCGTCATAAGTATGAGTCAGTTGCCAAGAGCCTGAATTTTGATAATAATCTCTTTTGCAATCAGTGTACAGCAGAGATAGTATTCAGCAGAATCTGGCTTCCCTGTTGACTTTGCTTGTCAGAAGATGACAAAAGGGGGTCACACAACCTTGAGATACCACAACCATCATAAGTATGAGTCAGTTGCCAAGAGTCTGAATTTTGATCATGTAACCATGGGGATGCTGCAATGGGAGTAAATGTGAAAAATGGTCCTGTCACTTTTTCCAGTGCTTTTGAGCCATTGCTAAAAGAACTGTTATAAGGGGAGGACTACTTGTATCTGAATAGCCCAGATCTGCTTAGAAACCTTGTTCTGGTACAAAGATAATAATCCCCACATAATGAATTGGAACCTTGCATGCTAACCATGCTATATGTTGCTAAATTAGCAAAGCAAAGCTATGATTGACAATTGCTCTTGCTCTTACCTGTACACTTGTGAACTTGTACCTGTATAGAAAGGTTGCAGCATCTATGGCTCTGTAGGTTACCATGTTTACCATAGTAATGACTATCCTTGTATATCTTTCTATATACTAATGATTATTACCCTTGTATAATTATAATCATACACAGTCACACTGAGGATAATCTCCGATGAAGTGAATTTTAATCCATAAAATTACAGTCTGTCACAATTAGTGCTAAAGTATATGCAACCTCCCTCCCTCCCTGTCAACTGGAATAGGGTAGGAGAGGCCAGTGACATGCCAGAACATATAAGATGATTGAGACCAAATTTGGCCAGTCCCCAAAATTGAAAAGCCAATCATTCTAAACCTCTGTCAAGGGGCAGATAGAGGGTTCCTAGCATTGCCAGTTCCTAATCCTGCATGCTAATATAAACAGGTGTACATCTGATTCTTATTCTTTTCAATCCGTGTCCTCTAGGGAGGGATGAGACCAATTGCATCTCTTTAGCATTTAAAGCAGGGGTGTCCAAACTTGGCAGCTTTAAGACTTGTGGACTTCAACTCCCAGAATTCCCCAGCTTGGCTGGGGAATTCTGGGAGTTGAAGTCCACAAGTCTTAAAGTTGCCAAGTTTGGACACCCCTGCTTTAAAGTAACAGATACATTTGTTACAATCATGGCTTATATACATTGCCAAGCCAAGCCTAGGGTTACATCCCTAACAAGACCAACCTATACATTGACTACTACATGACTGTATCAAACACAAGACCAGCATCACACATCCCAACAACCCCCCCACCCCAGCCCCAACTATCAAAACGAGGCATGCACGCCCCCAACTTCTTCCAGGTCCACCACTGCAGACCTTAAACGCAAACTACTAAGCACAATAAGCCTCACAAACAAAATGCCTGAATTCCTACCCCTACTAAATGAGGCCCTTCTCGATCTAATCTTTGTCTGTGAGAGGTGGTTGAATGTATCCTTTCCATACTCTCATTACCACAGTAAGTGACTATCATGTTTTCCTGTCTGACCATGAAAACCGTAGGGGGGGGGGGGTGTTGCCATTTTCTATAAAAAGTCCCTAGATCGGAAAACGATGCAAGTTACCCAGGAGCTTGCTCTTCCTGAAATGAAAGCCAAGAATGCGGCCAAAGGCAGGGCAATGATACAGTTGCCTCATTTTTAATTATTGAGCCTTTAACGTTTAAAAATACCAGCCTCACGTGCATATGAAATGGCTGCTTTCTTAAGACCTTGGACTGCAATCATCCAAAGATATCAATGGAACTTGTGAATCCCTGGGACATCTTACACGGGTCATTCTTCTGGCAGTGAGCGTGTGGGTGCGAAAGAGGGGAGGGAGGGAGGGAGGGTAGCCAGGGTGACAATTTATTGAACAGAATTTATTTACTTGCCTAATTTTCTAACAATTCTGCGTCCCGTACTAACAGGGTTGAAGGCTTATCAAACCCGAGTAGGGGCGGGGGAGGAAAGGGGCGTCTTTCCATGCAGAAAGCCAGAGAAGCCGGGGTGGATTTTTCCAGAATTGCAGAGCCTCCCTTCAGTTCCCACCGTTCTTTCCATCGGGGCTTTTTTTTTTGCACAGGAGTGTGGTGCAAAGGCGTCTTTCTGAGTCTCAAAAAAAATGGTCCCTTGCAAAATGCAATGAACACGCGCGGCTCCTTTAAACCCGCCCAATTCCGTCTGGGCAGGAGAGCTGGACCTTCGCCCTTTGTGAACGGAGGGGGCGGAGCCACGCCGAGCCCGGTATAAATAGAGCTGCGGGTGAGCCGCGCCCAGTTTCCCAGCTGCTGATGCTCGGCCTGTAGAGAGTCGCTCTCCTCGAAGGCACATTCGCAGCCATGCGCGAGATCGTCCATATCCAAGCCGGCCAATGCGGAAACCAGATTGGAGCCAAGGTATCGTTTGGAGAGGGGGAAGGGGTTCGGCGTTTCGAAGCCCTATATAGGTCTCCTGCGTGAGCAGGAGGTTGGATTAGAGGACATCCAAGGTCCCTTCCAACTCTGTTACTGTTAACTCTTCTCCGCTTTGATGGTCTCAAAATACAAGATTAATTATATCATGTGTAGCCCTCCTGAGCGGAGGGCAATGGAAATTGTAGTCCAAAGGTTCTGGAGAGAAATGGATCGGAGGTCGTCGCCTTGTCAATTTTGGGCGTGGGAACCACTAACGTGATTTCTGTCCGGTTTTTGGAAAGGAAGCGGTGGGTGGGAAGGAGGGAGGCGACGGAGGTTGCTGCGCTTGTAATAAATTCTGTATAGTGCCATCTTGAATGCGGAGGAAGAGAAAAGAATTTAATCCGAAAAACAAGCTCAACCAGTATAGATACCTTTTTTTAAATGATTTTTTTTTTTTGCAAAATCTCGGAGGCTTCTGCCATGCTCGCTTCTCTCCCTCCCTGCATCTTCTCGGTAGAAGTGCGTCTGTTTGGAGACAAAGAGGATCTCCCTCCCCTTCCCCCTCATTTGTTCCACGCAGAGAAAAAGAAGCGAGCCTTTTATTAGTAAAAATTCTCTCTCCAGCCCAGTAGTAACAAGGTTTCTTAGCTGGGAACCTACCTCACTTTTAATAACAGCCCTTGGTTGCCTCACCCATTTTCAGAGGGTGAAACCTGGAGAAGAGGCGCCTGCCACAAAGGGTGTGGGGTTTGCAGACAAATCATATGACCAGATTCTGCTCCGTAAAGGGAGCCGACAAGAAAAGCCCAAACCACCTAAGTATAACCTTAATTTCTTGGTGAGGAGAGGGCTAATGATGCAATGCTAAGTGGCTTTTGGCCATTGCCCACAGCTGTAGTGTTGCAAATACCTGTTGTAACAGCCCCTTTTTGTAAGGTTAGAGCTGCACTTAGACATGACCAAGCGAACCCCAGAGGGGAGGTGGGCATGGCTGCAGAATGCGGCTAAGGTGTGGCTGCAGCACGTGGTGGTGCAGCCTTGTTGGTGTTTCAAAGGAATTGGCGAATAATTCTCGAAAATCCCCTTCCAGTTCTGGGAGGTCATCAGCGATGAGCACGGCATCGACCCCACCGGCAGCTACCACGGAGACAGCCACCTGCAGCTGGAGAGGATCAGTGTCTACTACAATGAAGCAGCTGGTAACCCTTTCTTCTCTTCTTGCTGTTTGGAGGTTTTTGTAAAGGCCGTGTGAAATCGAGCAAAACAAACCTACACAGGGTGGCTTCGGAGCAGAAAAGTCACCTTATCTGAATTGAGTACCTTGTTAAAAAACAACAAGAGTTGTAATTCTGCTTTTGGCTTGTTCCTCTTTTAAGATATTACTGCTTCTGATTGCATTGGGGGAAATGAGGATATTTTAACCCACACCAACCTCCAGGTTAATACTGAGGAAATCATGTCCACCACTAAGGGAGAGCCAAACCTTTGATGGGCAGAAATGCCTTTGAGGTCTTGCTTTTAAAAGCTTTAATATGCTGTTCCTTCCAACATACAACATGTCTGCCAAATCCTTCCCTGCTTCTATCTTATATGTTGGTGCAGAAGGTGAGAATGGGCAGTGAGTTTAACACTTTCCTCTGAGGAGCCATAGGATTGCAATTTCACTAGCAATCAAGTGTTTAGCCAATTGGGAAATATTAGTAATAGAAAACAATTTTGGATTTCCATAACTGAAAGCAATTAAAAGAAGCTTAGAGATCAAATTTTCTGGGTCTACTCAGATGCCATGAATGACTCAGACATCTCCTTCCCCAGGGACAGACTCAGCTTTGCAAGCCAACAGTACACAGTGGCTGAAACTGTCACTTGGTCATCCGTTTTTTTTTAATTCTCCGGAGGGAAAGACTGCTACTTCCCAGTTCTTTTTGGATTTTTTTCCCCACCAAAGCAAATAGTAATACTGTGGTCAAGCTTAACCCAAGAACAAGTAAAACAATCCTGCTAGAGTTCAGTTCTTTATTTGCTTACACACAATAAACAGAGTCTTGCCTGAGTAAACCTATATTATTTTCATCCTAATTGATATATATATAATGGGCTTCCTTCTTCCTGGGTAACAACTTCTGCTTCACTAGTCCATCACATCACCTCCCACTCCTCAGGAACCATCCCTCACGGCTGCCATTGTAGGCTTGCCAGACTGCCCCTCCCTTCACTGTCTTTTTGTGCTTTTCACCATTCCTCCTCTTGTGTGGGTAGTGAAAACAGCTAAGGCAGTTGAGAATCTCTAAGAAGGTTTGCCTCTTTCTGGAAATAAGAATAAACTGACTCCTTTATAAGTAATGAGAGGCTTAGTTTAGACTCTTTAGAGCCATATTTAATTTTCTCTGCCTTAGTTAATTCCAAGTCTTAATTTAATATAGGGCAGGAAATCACTGTGGAATTTTGATGAGGTTATGACAAATCTTTTTTTAACAAGATTTCAGGATAGTCTCGGAGCACGTGGTACATCATGCATGTTCTAGGTAACTAAATGGTAATAATCCAGAGTATTTTTACAACTATAATAACTTTGTTGCTCCCTTCTAGTCATTGTTAACTCCTGGCAATTGCCTGGATAAGTCCCTGCAGTTTCCTTGGCAAGATTTTGAAAGTGGTAGCCTTCTTCCAAGGGCTGAGAAAGAGGTTACATATCTGGTTTTGTGCCCAAGAAAAGAATGAAAATTTGCAGTCTTCTGGTTTTTAGCCCGTTCCTTAATCACTATACCAAATGGAGCTTCAAAGTTGATTCAGAACTTTTTAATAGTCATAGCTATTCCATGTGGGCCCTGGAAAATATATGATGTTGGAACTAAGAGATTTTAAAAGATCCTTGGTAATGTAATCTGGGGAATATTTATTCATAGAGTTCCATTAAATTTATAAGGAATACAAGGAATTTCTATGGGCATCCAAGTGAAAAGCTAAATGCTATTATTTGACTGGATTATGATTGAAGGCCATACAGCCAGTCCTTGCGTTGAGGATTGAGGCCAACATTTTTGCTGCTAAGTGAGACATTTGTTAAGTGACAAGGTTTTGCCCCACCATAAAACCTTTCTCGCCCTAGTCATTAAGTGAATCATTGCAGTTGTTAGTCACGCATGGTTGTTAAATGAATCTGGCTTCTCAGTTAAACTTGGCTTTTCAGAAGGTCACAGAAGGTGATCATATGTCCCCAGGATACTGCAACTGTCATAAATGTGAGACAGTTGCCAAGCGTCTGAATTTTGATCACCTGACCATGGGGATGCTGCAACAGTTTTTAAGTGTGAAAAATGGGATGTTTGGAATTGTTAGAGTGGTATACAGCGGAAGTCAGGGGGGTGGGTTTCTGTGGGAGGTGGGGGAGGGTTAGGGTGGAGGGCGGGGCATTATATTTGTATGAATAAATTAGAAGATGGGATTAATGAAACAATGTTGTTTTAGGAGAAATTTATATTAAGAGTTACATATGTTAAATTAGCTTAGAAGATGGGATTAATGTGTTATTAATTTAAGAGAAATTTATATTGTGTTTGTTGGGAGGAGAGGGGATACAATATGAGTAATTTACTTTAAGATGGGGGGAGGGGAGGGGGCAAAGTATTTGGTATAATATTTGAATGTGAATTTTTGCGGGGGGGTTGGGGGCGGTATAGCATTTGTATGAGATTTACAATGTATGGCGGGGGGGGTGAAAAGGGGGAAAATCTGTTTGTACAAAACTCTTTTAATTAAAAAAAATGATCAAAAGTCACTTTTTTCAGTGCCAGTGTCACTTTGAACAGTCACTAAACAAACTGTTGTAACCCAAGAACTACGTTTATGTCAGCAGTACACGGCACATGCTTAGCACCTGAGAATTTTCCTTCACACTTCTTTTTGTGATGTTGAGGTAATAGGGACTAAGAATTGTGTTTGAATTTCTGCAGTTAGCTAGCCAGTATGAACCTGTAATAGCAAACTGCCTAAACCAGGGGTATCAAACTTGCGGCCCGTGGGCCAGATGAGTCACACACTGCCTCCCCCCCCCCCGGTTTAGCGAAGGGGGAAAAATTGCGATACGTCACGTGATGTTGCGAGTTTGACATCCCTGGCCTAAACCAATGAAAAACAGATTATGTATTGTATGAGCTTACCAGTTGGAGAAATCATAGAATTGGTTCATCCATTAAGCTATGAGCTACCAGTCAAACTCTGTGAGTAGATATATTTACATCTAATTTTAAATAGGGCCTAGATATCAGGAGCACTGTATAAAGCAGTACATTGTGGTCTGGCCTAGGCCATAATTAAACATGGCATATGAGAACCTGGATAAAAGGAATGTTCTTTCATATCATATCAAAACAACACAAAGTTCATAGGGAAAATTGCAATCAAGATTGATGTTAGCCTTCAGTGCCTTCTGCATGTCAGCATTTCCATGAAGGAGGATTTAATCACTATGTGCTTCGATTCTTGTATGTGAAATGTGGATCTAGCGATTCCGTACTTCAGACTGTCACACTTCTGCAAGCATTTGAAATTTCACTATTTGTGAGTAAGCCGCTCTTTTGAACCCACCGCCCTTCCTTTCCCAGTCAAGCAGAAGTTTTCTCTCCCTTTTGCAGCAGAGAAGGTTAAGGTGTGAAAAGTTCTCCCATTTCAAGCACTTCGGAGATGCAGTTTTGTTTCTGGGCACATACAGTATAGATACCCATCTGAGACAAAGAGGCCATAATATGATGCAAGCTGGTGCAGGAAACTTAAGAGAATATTAATCACGGCTGACGTGTTTGTTGTACTTTCAGAGTGAGATTTTGAAAAACTGTTCCACAAAGGATTACTTAATGCCATCTTTTAAAACATTGAAGTCGCCAAGGGTACTATAGTCGGGAGGTATTTTATAAGGCTGCTAGATAAAGCTTGCTTTTGTTCTTTCCCACAGGAAATAAGTATGTTCCCCGGGCAATCCTCGTTGATCTGGAGCCAGGCACAATGGACTCAGTCAGGTCTGGACCTTTTGGCCAGATCTTTAGACCTGATAACTTTGTCTTTGGTATGTAATACTAATTATGTTATTCTCCGATTATATCTTAAATAGCTGAAGCATAATTCCTACTATTCAATTTGTTCTCAGAGGTAGGTACTATGTGTCCCTAGGTGTTGCAAAATTTAAATTTCCAGCAGTCCTCATCAATGGCCCCAGCTGGTAGGAAATATAGATCAGCAACACCTGGAGACTTACCCTTCCTCTACATCAGGTGTCAAACTCATGGCCCGTGGGCTGGATTCGTCATGCACTGGCCACGCCCATGCCTCTTTTAGGGGGGGAAGTCGTAATATGTCACATGATGCCATGGCGATGCGAGTTTGATAACCCTGCTCTACATATACCTTATAGATATAATGAAATATATAAAAATGTACCATTTGTAGACTCCATCAGTTCAGCCTCTATATAACCATAACCAAAATGAGCATTACTGTCTAGATAACAAAAAGATAGTATAACTACAGGCTGCCCTAATTAATATGATGTCCAGATTTGCTGTCTGATGAAAAATCTCCCTGCTCCATTTCTATTCTTTTAGCTTCAAATTCCAGAATATAGGAGAGCTCCAAAATTTTGTATCTTGGACTAATGTCCTCCACTCTTTTTCTCCTAGATTTAATGCAGTCATTTCCTCATCTCTCCATGCTGTAGATGTAGGAATGAATAACTTGACTGCTACTGGGCCAGATGACAAATTGGTCCACAGATCAAACATGAATATTATTTCAGAATTCCCGTCCTATAAATGGTTTTGTAAGCATCTCTTTTTTTCCTAATTTTTCCTCTAGGCCAGAGTGGTGCTGGGAACAACTGGGCCAAGGGCCACTACACAGAGGGAGCTGAGCTAGTGGATTCGGTGATGGATGTAGTAAGGAAGGAGTCTGAAAGCTGTGATTGCTTACAGGGCTTCCAACTCACCCACTCGTTGGGTGGGGGCACTGGATCTGGCATGGGAACGCTTCTCATCAGCAAGATTAGGGAGGAGTACCCTGATAGGATCATGAACACCTTCAGTGTAATGCCATCTCCAAAAGTGTCAGACACGGTGGTTGAGCCATACAATGCCACACTCTCTGTTCACCAGCTGGTAGAGAACACAGATGAAACCTACTGTATTGACAATGAAGCTCTGTATGACATCTGCTTCCGCACATTGAAACTCACGACTCCAACCTACGGCGATCTCAACCACTTGGTATCTGCCACCATGAGCGGAGTGACCACCTGCCTCCGGTTCCCTGGCCAACTGAACGCCGATCTACGCAAGCTGGCGGTCAACATGGTGCCTTTCCCTCGTCTGCACTTCTTCATGCCGGGCTTTGCTCCCTTGACGAGTCGTGGCAGCCAACAATATCGTGCCCTGACAGTCCCGGAGCTGACTCAGCAGATGTTTGATTCCAAAAACATGATGGCGGCCTGTGACCCCCGCCACGGCCGATACCTGACGGTGGCAGCCATCTTCCGGGGCAGAATGTCCATGAAGGAGGTGGACGAGCAGATGCTGAATGTCCAGAACAAGAACAGCAGCTACTTTGTAGAATGGATCCCCAACAACGTGAAGACGGCCGTGTGTGACATTCCTCCCCGAGGCCTGAAGATGTCTGCCACTTTCATCGGCAACAGCACCGCAATCCAGGAGCTCTTCAAGAGGATCTCTGAGCAGTTCACAGCCATGTTCCGACGGAAGGCTTTCTTGCACTGGTACACCGGCGAAGGCATGGATGAGATGGAGTTCACGGAAGCCGAGAGCAACATGAACGACCTCGTCTCTGAGTACCAGCAATATCAAGATGCTACTGCAGATGAGCAAGGGGAGTTTGAGGAGGAAGGAGAGGAAGACGAAGCTTAAGAGATTTCAGTAGGGTTAGTCCATAGGCAAGTGTCCAAGGTGAGGGCTGTTCAGCTGTACCAGTGCATGCTTTTCCAGTGATTCTTGGTGCTTTTCACTGTTGCCTCTGTCAGCAGTTTTTGTAACTTCACTCTTTATGTAGTTGCAAAAGATTTCTGGGGAGAAATGTCTTCTGTTTCAATGTCTAATCTCAAACATAAAAAGTATTTGTGTTTCTCATTGGTGTCTGGATTCTTTTCTTACAAAATGTCATAAGGCTAATTGATTTAGCTAATTGAAGGAATATGGCAAGCCGATACTAATTTCCTTTTGCCTTTATAGTGTTGTCAGTAAAAAAATATCAATATTGTCTCTTAGTGATTCTGTAGTTTATATCTCTCCCTGTTAATAACAATGGCTGCTAGGGATTTTTCAATTATTTAAGTAATTATTCATTCTTTCCCTATAATGCATACTCACCACTGGGTCATAGTCCTTTAGTACAATTTAGGGAAATAAATTTATGGGCTTTGGTTATAGATGTTTGGAAAGTTATAGCCTGCCAGTCTGCTTTTTGATACTTTCCCTGCTGTGTGAAAATTCCAGCTCCCTCCCCCTTTTTTCAGAATTTTGGGGTCTTGGTGAGAGTTAAGGAAAATGAATGCCTTAAACTGCAAAAATATAATTGGAGAGGTGTTCATGGCATGCTATGTAAATCCTAGAATGGCCCACAAGGCAACAAAAATTGGCTATCCTTTTAAAGCAAAAAAAGAAAAGACATAAATGGGAGGTATATTTTTTAAGATGAAGAGATTTGTGATGCTTCTGTCAGCAGTTTTTGTGACCCTGCTATATTACTTTAATATTTATAAACTGGCAAGATGATTTAATTAGGGAGATACAGGTCCTATTAAATTTGAGAGCTATGAAGTTGAACTCTTCAACAGTGCTGGTAGTTGGACCAGCTCTACACTATATATTAAAATCTTAAGAATAAACTTGTTTTCACATTTATGCAACTATGGATTCTGCACCCCTAATTGGTATTTAAGATAATTCTCAAGGAAAATTCCTGCAGGGATTAAAGTTTTATTAAAGAGATATTATACTTTATCTAAATTAAGAAAGAGATTTACGCAGTGCTTTGCAAACTAAACTGCTCTAGATTGGTATTTTTTAGATGTGTTGTAATTTGCAATTCCCAGATTTTCTAGAAAGCACAAGATTTTTTCTTTCTTTCATGGGAACCATAGGACCTTCAGCCCTAACACTTCTGGAGGGGATTACATTGGAGAAGACTTGCTTACCCCTTGTTCTTGACCATTGATCTTAAAAGGCGGTAATCAAGAAATAGATTAATAATAGATTTCTCTACCAATTAGAGTAAGGAGAGTATCTTTTTTTTGTCTACTCCATGAAATACTTTTGCACCTGCTAAAGAATATTCTACACAATTGCAGAGGCAGTAGGCAAACTTACGTTTAGTTTTTCCTTGTCTTGCGCCTTCACTCAAACGCACACTGGATGGAAGTGCTTACAGTTGCAATTAGAATTCTGTATGTAACATGTAACACTTTATTGTGATTCAAACTGATCATTTCCAACTTTTGGGATCAGGCTCCTCAAAAGATGCAGTTGTTGCAACAACTGGATTCTAAAACTATTTTTTTTATAATGCAGGAAATCATTGGCTTGTAACGTTAGGAACTTATTCCCTCTCACTTTAAGAACTAAGGTGGTATTTTTTTTAGTATTCAGAATCACTATGTTCCAAATCATGTCTGCAGCCTTTTTCTTTAAAAAAAACCCCAACCCTTAAAACTTTGAGGAAGAAAGGGGCACAATTGCAACTAGAATACTAGCAGAGCAGGCATGAATTCAGACAGCTGGGATTGAGCATGTTTTCTGTGGCACTGTCTTATGTTGCTTTCTTTTGAGTATTGTATAAACTCTTCAGGAATGTCTGCAGTAAAATTCTACAATGGCTTTTATGTGGTGTTCAATGTATCAAAGCATGCATTTTGGATAATGACTTCTGTTTGTGCTTTTCTTCAAGATTGAATCTGGGCAATAAAAAGTATTTATTGAAACTTGTGTGTCTCCCTTAACCTTTCTACAAAGCTTTTGAGAAAATATTCCCACTTCTAGCAGTTTTTAATCATTTTCCATGTCCCGGAATTGTTGGCATACATCCGTTTTGCTCTCATTTGGAGAAAAGATGGGTAGGGCAAACAATATATGTTCCCTTGTTGCACTCTTTCCCTTAAGAATATAGTTTGCTGTTGCCAGTTTCAGCTGAACTATACCAATCTCTCAGGAACAGCAAAGAAGTAGGTGCTCTACACAAGAAATTCTTCTACCATTTTGTTAAACTCTTCGGCAAACCGTAGATGTAAATTATGTTTTCCTTCAGGCATAAAATGCAACCTGCAACGGCAAAGGATGAAAAGGTTAAAGTATGCCAAGGAAACTGGCACTAGCCAAGTTTCACTTGCCGTTTTCCAAAATGACACTAAAATTAGAAATGGCAGCCCATGCAGCCAATGGAAATCCCACTTTGTCATTCTAGGCGTTGCGAGTTCTAGCACACCAAGGGAACACTGGGTTGGTAAAGATTACACTTGTATAGAGATGGAGAAATAGGCTGAATAGAAACAAATCAGTGGAGGAACAGAAATGCATGATCCAAATCATTGTAGTCGTAAGTCTATTCTGGGCTAAGGCCTGATCATTTCTTTAGGCCTGTGTAAGTACAGGCATTGCAATATAACTGATCTGTTTCTTTGAAGGACCTAAATCAGGTTATGGCTTGATTTTAACTCCTTCCAAAGGAAACACTGAATGAACAAATTTCCCTTTCCCTTTGGTTATGCCGGCTGTGGGCATAATGGAGGTTGAAGTCTGAAGCATCTACAAGCAACAGATTGGGGGCCAATAGGGTCCTGGTATTGTCCCACAAAAGTTTTCCTTAGAAATACGTACCTGTTCAGTGAAAGGCGGCTATAGTTTTGCCTCACCACTTACCAAAAGCCCATAGTCTGCTTCCGAAGAAGCAATCCTTGATGTTTCTTCCTGTAATTACTGTAGTTACTCAGACGATAAGCTCCAACCTTTTTGACAAGAGCCATGGTGGCGCAGTGGTTAAAAGGCAGTATTGCAGTCTAATTCTGCTGACTGCCGATTGCCAGCAGTTCGAATCTCACTGGCTCAAGATTGATTCAAACTTCCATCCTTCCAAGATCAGTAAAATGAGGACCTACACTGTTGGGGACAATATTCTGACTCTAAACCGCTTAGAGAGGGCTGTAAAGCACTGTGAAGCAGTATATAAGTCTAAGTGCTAATTACTATTGTGCCTTAATTGATTCAAAATGAATGAGTTTACCCTGGCAATATGTTGCCAAAATGAGGGGGTGATAGTGGAGGATAACCCAGTTAACATTTCATCTTATTGCTCTTAACTCCAAATTTATTTTTATCCTGCCTTTATTATTTTTATAGATAACTCAAAAAGCAGTCAATGTACCTAATATTCCTTCCTCCTCCTATTTTCTCCGCAACAGCAACCCTATTAAGGCAAGTTGGGCTGATAGAGAGCGACTGGTCCAAAGTTACCTAACCGGTTTTTCATGCCTAAGACAGGACTAGAACTTGCAGACTCCTGATATCTAGGCTAGCACTAGACCAAACTGGCTCCCAATTTGCATTCTCAAGCAGAATAGAGATTTGTGCTTCAGGGAAACTGTAAGTTGAACTTAATGTGAAAAGTTCTTTAATTCCTTAGCCATCTTGGAAATATTTGTATATTTCTGCAGCACTCTTAAAAATTTATAGCACCTGAAGTCACCTATAATAAAAGCAGGAAGATGTGGGAGGCGGTTAATGTTTTACAAAATGATAAATATTCATTACATCAGATTCTCATCCAACCAGTGAAGTATGAGACTTACCGTGAACCTTGGATATGCTTGTGGAGATATTCCGCATGAAAACGGGGTACCAATGGGTCTTTCTCACCATGTATAATTAGCGTTGGGCATTTAATATGAGGCAGCAAACGCTGACAGATATCACCTGTGAAGGAACAAATATATAAATCCTTCCATTCCCCATTATCCAGTCAATAGCTGAAGAAGCTTCTTGGATAACAAGTGAAACATCTTCAAATAAAAACCAGAAAGTCCTGTTGCCTCTTGAAAAAGCACCTTTGGGACAACCATGACCTGGATGACTGAGAATCTCCATAGGGCCTAGGCCCATGATGGCGAACCTATGGCACGCGTGTCACAAGTGGCACGCAGAGCCATTTGTCAGGGCACGCGAGGCGCTGCCCTGTCAGCTGGCCAGCGCGCATGCGCGCGCTGGCCAGCTGAGTTCACCTTTTTAAAAGCCATTTTTCGCCCTCCCCAGGCTCCAGAGGCTTTATAGGAGCCTGAGGAGGGCGAAAAGAGCCTCCCCGCCCCCCCGGAGCCCTCCGGAGGCTTCAGGGACCGTCCGGAGGCTTCCCTGACGCCTTCGGAGCGCTTAAAACCACCCTCCGAGCAAACCAGAAGTGACTTCCGGGTTGCTCGGAGGGTCGTTTTAAGCGTTCCGAAGGCTTCAGGGACTGTCCGGAGCCTCTAGAGCCTGGGGAGGGCGAAAAAAGCATGTAAAAATGGGGGGGGGTCGTGCGTTGTGCGCGCATGCGCACTGGGGGGGTCGCGTGTTGCATTATGGGTGCGGCACGCCCGCACACGACCCCCCTGCGCTCCCCCCACTTGTGGCACGCGAGCCAAAAAAGGTTCGCCATCGCTGGCCTAGGCAATGAGCTAAAATGAATCTTTTTCATTTAAAACAGGCAAAAAATGTGAAAAAGATAATGTACTTTTCCCATTGCAAAACAGCTGTATTTCTCTAACATTAACATCACTGAGGAGCAATTTGGAATAGCAAATGAAAGCTATTGGCTAAGAACAACATTTTCCCTTGTTTTAATCACAGCTGCAGTTGTTTTTGTTCTCTCCTTCCCAATAATGAATACTCCAGTTAATCAAATGCAGATAGTTAAATGAGAAGAGCCGTTTAATGCAATGGTGTTTTATATCGATAAGATGATCTCAATCTTTCTTTTCAATTTTTTTTTTTTTTTTTGCTATCTAGTGAATGCAAACATAATATATTGTGGTTGATATAGGCGTGTCACTACCTCTCCTCCACATAATAATAAATCATGTTTATGATTTGCCTAAAGAGAACCTGGTTGAGTTTCGTGGAAACTGAAGATTATTTTGCCTTTGGGGTGTTTTAATGTAGTTCTTGTTTTTTTTTTAAGTAACCTTCATTCATCTGACAAAGTAACCAAACTCTGTGACCAGTCTAAATATAAATTGCAAAAAAAAAAAAAAAAAAAATCCAAATAAATTACCAGTGTTTCATTCTGTGTATCTTGTGTCATTGTTTCTATACAAGAAACGAAAATAAACATAAGTTACAACTGCCAAAACATCTTAGGGAGATATTTACGCTAGCGAGATTTGAACAGCTTGACACAATGGTCAGATACATTCCATTCTATACCCTACAATGAGCATCTCTGCATTTGCGGAGTGGCAGAGGTAGAAGACTTGGCTCACATCCTATTTGATTGATGCTTGTATAAGGGGGTGAGAGACAGGTACCTTGGTCCATATACCAAATGAATGACCCATTGGGATACTAATATCGAAACAACTTACTTTATGTGCAGCCAGAACCTGAAAAATAACATTTAACACAGCACAGTACTTTTAAAAAATGGTTCAGTTGAGATCTGCATACATGGGACTGATATATATATGGGACACATATACATATACATACATACGTACATACATACATATACATATACATATACATATATACATATATGTATTTGTGTTACAACCCCTGGTATGCCCAAATATGGGAGGGAGCTCACTACTCCCCCTTTCTGTCCTTCGGCTCATTACAGAAGACCAACCAGGCAGAAAACCATATTTTTATTTTTAATGTTGCCTTTGCCTTTGCTACAAATACAACACAAATATACATATATATATATACACACACACACACAAATATGGGAGGGAACCCTCTGCTTCCCTTTTCTGTCCTTCGGCTCACTCCAGGGGACCATCCAGGCAGAAAACCATATTTTTAATGTTGCCTTTGCTACATTTGTGTTGTGCGAGCAAAGTGTGGTCAGAGCTGCCGTCTTTCTATAAATCTTGGTGGGGGGGTGTGGTTGATGTTTGTAGATTGGTCAGCTGTTACATCTACCAATCAGGATGCAACTACACAGCCAATCAACCCACTTACAGCAACAAAACCAACACTCCACACACACACACCCCAAGATTTATAGAAAGACCACGCTTTACTCGCACAAGCACGAAGCCGAAAACACCAGCCTGAAGATGGCGAGTGGGATCTCACCGAAACGTTGCCAAGACAATCTCAATCTTATATGGGAAAAGACCCGAATACAACAAGACCAGCATACCTAAACCCACGAAAATCTACAAAAACACACAGACACACAGACACACACTAGGAGCCTTCCAGGCAGAAAACCATTTTTGTATTGCATTTGTGCTGATAAATAAATAAATGGAGACTAGTATAGATATATTTCAAGCTATTTGGCTCTCATCGGTTAGCCATACCCTTACTGGGATTTGAACCTGGGCTGTTTTTACATGTTAGGCAGTTGTATTAGCCTCTAAGCCACAAGCTCTCCTTTATCAGCTGAGCCAAGGAAATGATTAAGTGTTATGTCAAAGCACTTGGTATGCCCAAATATGGGATGAAGCATGTGTGTGTGTGTGTGCACGCGCCCACATACACACAAACACACATCCATATATGAGAAGGGAAAATAAACAATGCCCAATTTATATGTCATTAAACGTACTCTGCACAATTAAAAATTACACTTGTAACATGATTCAAAACATTGCTGCATCCCTCCCGTCTCCGAATATATCTAGAAGATTAAGTCTTGAGGGTCTTTCTTCATACGTGGAGCAACAATGTTCATATACATGACCTGGTGTAAGCACAGGCACACACAAAAAATACCTACACGTGAAACTTCATGGGTTTTTAAAACAAGACAACTGTGCCATGACCATAATGAAAAGTCTGTTAGGTAAATCTAACATTTTCATCTGAACTTTGAAATCACAGATTAGCATTTTAGGCAGAATTACCATTCTAAAGGAGTCTTGTTGGGCATATAGGAAAATTGGACATTATTATTTCTTAAAATTTGCTACCCACCTTGGAAGTGACTCTACGAATCACCAAAATGTTAAACAGAGGGTAGTAATTATGACTGCTTTATTCCCCAGTCTGGAGGTTAATTCTATATCTTTCCCCTAATTTAACCTTTCCGTCCTGAACATGTTGAACAACAGTTCCAAGCAGAAAGCACTTAAGATGACCTTGTTGGAGAAACCCAAACAGGTGGTAATTATTTCTGAACAACTATTGCTTTTAAACTACTACTGGCAATGATTGACTTAGCTCCGGAGAAGCAAAAATAGGTAAAGTTAATACGTACCGTATTAAAATGGAAGTAAAACAACACAAGCAACTCATATGCAATAAAGCAGCTTCTTATTCTCCCCTATATTCCTAGCAGGGGTGTTGTAGGGGGGGGGATGGAGACATGTTAGGACGTTTGAAAATGAAGTTTTCTTTCACCCCACCCCGCCCCACTTCTCAGGTAAACTGAACATCCCTCAGGTTATGAATGAATTAGAATAATTAAAACAATCACACCTGTGTTGTTCTTATGATCCAGCCTGGAATTAAGCAGAAACCAGACTTTGACTTATCTCATGTGCTTTGCAGGTATAATTGACTCAATAAAGGAGGAATGAAATAGGAGCATTTCAGTTACTATTTGTTGGGCTCCAAAACATTTTTGTTCCATTCAAGAAACAGGGCACATTGGTAATTCTTGATAAAAAAAAAATTAAAAATTACTCTCTAAGGGAAGTTAAGATGTCATCCTATGATAAATGCTGAGTTTATGAACTGTTTACACAGCTGAGTCCTTCTATCTACCATGGAAGACAACCATTGCCTTGATGTTTATTCTTCATCAGTGGAAGGAACACTTCAGGTGTACTGTGTGAATTTACAGTAAAGGTTGGCTTGAATAATTTGGGTTTTCTTTGTGAGGCACCATGTGACCAAATTTGATTTTATGACTGTTTTTATGATCGTCATAAACTGTGTCATGGTCATTAAGTGAAATATGTGGTCATTAAGCAAATCCAGCATATCTAACGGGCATTTTTGCCATTGCAAACCATGATCATATGACCACGGGGTGCTGCAACCAGTCATAAGGGTAAATCAGTTGCCAAGCGCCTGAAATGTGACTATGGGAGTTCGTGTGGCAGTCAACTGGTCATAAGGACTACCTACAATGAGTTTATAATCTTTCCATGCAAAAATCTATTTCTAGATGTTCTTACAAACTGTTGTAAGTACTGTTCTTACAAACTGCCTATGCTGTACTTCAATAAATACTTCACCCTTTGGCACTTCAAGTTCTCCACTCAGAGAAAATGAGGGGCTGATCACAAGGTTATACTTTACTGTTAAGGGCAGCTTCTGCAATCAAATGGCCTCCAGCTGTGTTAAATTACAATATTCCAACTCAGCTACTGTTAGTGAAGGGCAATGCTGATTGAGGATGATGGAATGTATAACACCTCTTGAAAACATTAGGCTAGGAGACACTTCTTTGTTCGTTCCCAGTCTCTGTGGTCATCTAGGGATGCAAAGGGCTTGAATGAGCTCATTCAACTTCCTCAAACATAGCACCATGAGCTTCTGAAAGCAACTATGCTATCCCATAAACACACACACACACCAGTCTCTCTTTCACATGCAACTTTTCCTGAAAACAGCATCAAGAGAAAGATGGCAGGAATGAAAAGTTGCAGCAAAGCCAGGAGGATAATGTATCTGGGATATGGGAAACACAAAAGTATTACTCTTTTAAATAAATGAGATAAAACAAACTAGGCCACAGTTCCAGGTTCTTACCATCTGGGTTTTGCATGAACTGGGAGATTCCATCTACCCAAGCTGAACATATTTTGCTGAAATATTCATGTCCGTACATTGCTTCCAAAGGTTTTCTTGTTTTTTCACTCCATTTTGAAACATCACGGATACCTGTATGTAATGATAAGATATAGTTTTCCCCTCAGTATTATCTCTGACCTGGTATGCAATTTCTAAATGCCTGTCTGAGCATTTTGAACCCACGGGGTATTTTAAAAATGATTAAATTGCTTGAAAATAATTAGAGGCTCTTTAAATGCATACGGTATACTTCATATTTTGATATGTTGGCTGCTGAACTGAGATTTTTATATATTTTATATTATTCTTAAAATGTATATTCTGAGGAACTGAATCAACCAATGAGTATTTGAAGAGGTTAAATGCAAAAAAAATTCAAAAATGAAAATTCTAATCTTCAGGCATTAAAAATCTCTCTGGAATTATTGTTGCTCCTATAAAATATGACTATCTCTTTGAAAATATTTGCATTGGAAATGTTGTTTGTAATAGGCAGAAAGGTTTAACAGATTTCTAGATTATTGAGAACCATAAGGCAGGATTTCTAATGACTTCAATGAACAATATTCACTGTAGAATATTTAGATAAATATGTAATATAAGCACAGAGGGTCTATAACAACTCACCATGGCCAACTCACCACAAGATAATTCACCATTCTCTGTTGGACAACTCACCATAGGAGGACAAATGTTACTCATCACATATCTCTCATATCTCACTATTTCTCATCACATACCTTAATTTCCAAGTAAAAAAGGAGTTTACCTAATTAGAATATACATTGCCTCCTGTCACTTTCTACACTGAGACTATAAATGAAAACATAATTTTCTTCTGCAAGGGGATGAGAAAACATGTATTGTGAGATCACTATGGAAACCATGTGACCTATTATGTCTACCTCAGAGTTAGGCTTGTGATATTTCCTTATTTTGGGATGATTGTGGTTTGTATAGATGCCTATATAGTAAATCCCATACATACCTCATTTTTTTTTCATTTAGTCTAATAAATAGCTTTAGCAAACTCAAAAGCTGCTTTTATATCCTTTTACGATAGTTTGGTTGGTGGTGTAAAATATTTCAGGATTCTATACCTAAAGCCTTGAGCAGCTTCAGAAAAGGCATTTGGATCCCTTTGATTTAACTCTTTGAACATGGAAAATGTTGCCTAGATCCTGCTCAGCCACTCAGTAAATTGGTACAAAAGGACTTTACATATAGTGGTGTTGAACAGAATGTACAGTTTCATATTTCAAAATCACACAGACCACCATATGAAACTCATGAGCCGTGCAAAGGAATGATCACAGGGACACATTTGAACTCAAAGGATGCGTAGTAAGGGAGTGTTCAAACTAAGCACTTCCTTAGTGAAAGTAATCAACATTTGGACCATTTTCCTATCCAGTGTCTTTAGCAGTTGCTGAAGCCTATTAAATATTTATCACCTTCAGATGCTTTAAGCAACATTGGAACTTGTCTTACAAACCCATTTCGGAAATCTTAGCTCCAAATACTTTTTACCAAGAAAGAAATGTGCCCATTTAAGTGGCATTTGCTGAGTAGAAAAGGAGAAAATGTATCATTATTGTACTAATTGGATTATTTTCTTCCACAGAGTAATCTGTTATTCAGAGATTGTAACTACTTTTATTTCTTTTGCCTGCTGCGCTATTTCTCATTAAGAGAATCTAGATTTTTTTTAAAAACAAAGTGGTAGTGGTTGTTTTTGTGTACACCATGCTACTTAATTAAGTAAAAGTATCTTGTTTGGTTTGCTGGGTTTTAAAAGTATCTTGGTCTAGAATAAGGCTCAAGTGAAAATTACTCATTCAGTTAAATGCAGTTAACAAGGGGGGGGGAGGCAAAATATTTTATTTTTGATTGAATTTTTTTTGATTGAAAATATAGTTATTCTTTTAAAAGATATATTTATAATATGTGCCTATATATAATATTTATATAAGCATAATATGTATGTATGTGTGTATATGTTTGTATGCATGCATGCATGCATGTATGCATCAGAATTTAGCAGTGTGCCATAGGAAAATGCTCTGTTGCCAAAGTATCTGAAACTGATTTAGAGATGAGGGCATAAGTCATGATTCTGAGGTTCCTTCCATTCCAGGAACAGCCTACTTGATGTTGCTGGATGATCTCTTCCAATGGGTTCATGTACATGTTAAATAAATAAGGGAGAGATTTAAACCCCATGGCACTGCATATCGAAGAGCCCAAAAGTTGGCTCAAGGTTCAAGGACATCTCATCTCACAGGAAATGTCTACTTCATCAACGTCTACAAAGTCAAATGCCTTCTGACATGACTCTGCAGGATATTACCCCATCCACTCTTCAGAATCCGTTCAATTGGCATCCTATTGCAAACAAATGTGAATTTTATCTGTCAAATGCCTTACTGAAAGGTTGTAGCAGCCCTCTAGTGGTTCTTTTAGTTATTCTCCCCTGACACAGTCCTGATCACCCTAAAAATATTTGCTGGATAGCATCCAATGGATAAGTGCAGAGAAGTTATAATGTAATGGAGCTCCCTCTGAAAACCCATGGGATTCATCAAGTGATTAGGAAGAACCTCTATCATTGATCTATCCTCTCTACAGAGATTGATGGTGCCACTTAACTCCATTGGTGATCAATCCACAACAACAGACTAATTTAACACCCTCCACTTCTGAGCTGCTCTGGAACATAAACTAGATCCAATGTGTGGACTTCTCTGTATGTACGGCTTATGATGACCAATCCATGGACAGGCGTGTGGTTATGATAGCAACCAAAAAAATCTCAAGCCACCTCACTCCATCGGGAAGACTGAAATTATCAAGTACTAACAGACTGGGAGACTCGACCACCAACCCATCATAATATATTTCAGTTGAAAATCCTGAAATATAAACAAGATTTTGGCATTTTTGTGTGAAATCACACAACATCTGGGACAATTTTTATTTATTATTAATGCTGTGTCCAAACCACTGCACAAGATCACACAACTAGTGTGCGACTGATGAACACTAATGGTATAAATTATGATACTCATATATTATTGTAAGGTGAAATGTTATAATTTAAAAGTTATATGGATAAAAATATGCATTAATATCAAATTGATGCATTTAGCACTTATTTTTTTCTTACAGTAGCCATATGCTTTAATATAAATTTTCATTATTGTTCATTTAAATTTATTATAGCTGCCCAACTCCAGTAGAATCTGGGCAATGTACAAAACAGGAAAAAAAATCCATAACAACAGATAAAACTTAAAACCACAAAGAAAGCCCAGACTAAAACAAATTTAAAAATGACAAATCAAACTAACCTAAACAAATCACAGTTCCTGAAAATGCAATATTTTAAGCCGAGGCCTGGGACCAAAGCCAGATTTTAAGAGCTTTCTAGAACCCTAGGAGAGAGGGTATTCGTCTCGTCTCTGGGAGAAGGAATTTACCATTGTTTAAAACAACAAAAAGAAAAGAAAGCTAATTTGGTGTACTGGTTAGAAGCACTGGGCTATAAATCAGGAGTTCTAGTCCTGCCTTAAGACACAAAGCCAGCTAGGTAAGCCTGGGCCGATCGACTTCTGTCAGTCCTAGGAAGGCAACAAGCCATTTAAGTTGCCAAGATAACTTGCAGGGACTTGTCCAGACTGTTGTTAGAAGTAAAGACAAACTTGAAGGCGTACAAATATATATAACCAGACCTACACAATCCCTCTCATAAACATTCTGTTTCTTAAATTTGGTCCGATATTATAATGTTCTATGACAATAATCTTGAGAAACAAAAGGAAGAGCCACAGCCAGAGCAATGGTCAGGCAAGAGATATCTCAACCAGGAGTGGTATTCACTTACCTTCCCTACCGGTTCGCAAATGTGAGTGAGCACACGCTTATCCGCACATACACGCAGCCTTCCGCACATCCGCTTTGGCTAAAAAAAAGTGCCTAAATGGGATGCCATAGAGCCAAGGTGGGTGGACAGAGCCACCCGCAATTTCCGCTACCGGTTCAGGTGAACTAGTCGGAACTGGCAGAATACCACCTCTGATCTTAACCCGCAGAAGGATCAGGGGAAGAGAAAGTGTCTCAGAAGGAACCTTCCCTAGTTCTTTTGGAACCAAAAGGAAGGGAGGAGTGAAGTGCTTTCAGAGTTGCAAGATTCTGTTGGTATAACCTTTCAATAAAAATAGTGTTACTACTCCTGGTTTGTTTGTTTGTTTTTTGTCTGGACTACCTCACTGGGCTGACAGATACCCTGTTTCCTTGAAAATAAGATCTTCCCGGATAATACACCCAATCGGGCTTTTGAGCGCATGCACTAAAATAAGCCCTTCCCCGAAAATAAGCCCTCCTAGAAAATATTGCAGCACAGCCACAGCCATGAGGTGACCACACTCACCACCTCCTGCACCTCAAAAATGATAAGACCTCCCTGAAAATAAGGCCAAGTGCTTATTTTATGGGTCAAAAGAAAATAAGACCCTGTATTATTTTCGGGAAAACACAGTACATACCATTGTAAAGGTAAATGTTCACCATCCTCTTCTGTAATATTTGCAGTGGTTCCCCACACCACCATTTTGCGGATCAAATCTGGATATTTTGCAGCTATAACAAGTGTGGTTATTCTACCATCACTCCATCCCCCAAAAATTCATTTTTGTGAATGGGGGGCTTGGCCTAAAGTTAACCAATTCTTCAAAAGCAATACCTTTTCACTGATATAAAAGGAATTTAACATGGCTAAATCTTCACATCCACTTCTGTAAAATTCGCAGTGGTTCCCCACACCACCATTTTGCGGATCAAATCTGGATATTTTGCAGCTATAACAAGTGTGGTTATTCCACCATTGCTCCATCCCAACAAGGAGAACTTCTGAAACTTCAGTGTCTTGTGGAGCATCAGGAAACAGATTGGAATTAATTCATTTTCATGGACGTTCGCCAATACATACCATTGTAAATTTTCACATCCTCTTCTGTAATGATTGCATTGGCTCCCCACACCACCATTTTGCGGATCAAATCTGGATATTTTGCAGCTGCAATGAGTGCGGTTATTCCACCATCGCTCCATCCCAACAAGGAGAACTTTTGAAACGTCAGTGCCTTGTTGAGCATAAGAAAACAGATTGGAAATAACTCATTTCCGTGAATGGGGGCCTAAAGTTAACCAATTCTTCAAAAGCAATACCTTCTCATTGATATAAAAGGAATTTAACACGGCTTAATTGTGTGCAACGAAGCCCAGTAAATTTATTGAATAATATTACTAAATCATATTATATATTAATATATAATATTCATATTAAAGAATACTAACCACAAGAATGATCAGCAATTTTGTTTAGGTTTCAATGACAACTGGGCATTCAAATGATAGCAGGAGCCTTGTATCTGGAAGCACCAGTGGAAGGATGGAGAGCACATTATCTCTTTCACTGCCCTTGCAATAATTTTCTTACCACTCTTCAATCCACGTCAATAAGTAGAATAATACCAATTGTTACCAGTGCAGTCACATATTCTCTAGAGCAGCATTTCTCAACTGTAACTTGAAGATGTGTGGACCAACTCCCAGAATTCCTCATGCTGGCTGGGTAATTCTGGAGGTTGAAGTTCACACATCTTCAATTTACCAAGGTTGACAACTCCAAAGAGCCAGTTTGGTTTTCAGGTAGTCTTTGACTTACAATGGCAAATGGTTGCTGATCAATGAGGTCATAAAACATGACCACGTTGCTTTGTGACAGCAATCCCTGAAGTCTTGGTTACCATTGTGGGCTATAGCAACTGGTTGCAAAGGCAAATCGATTGCCAAGCTCCCAGATTGTGATCATGTGACTGCGGGAATGCTAGACAGCCAAAACTCCAGAGACTGGTTGCAAACACCATTTGTTCAGTAGGCTAGAAAATGGGAGACCATGAGTTCTAGACCTACCTGGTTTTGCGCCAGTCACTCTTCCTCAGCTCTAGGAAGGAGGCAATGGCAAGCCACTTCTGAAGTATAGGTGATCTTTTCTCAACTTCTACTTGTTCAGCAACCATTCAAGCTTGTAATGCTGAACGAGTGATATTTATGACTAGTCCTTGAAGTTCCAGATGTTTATGACTAGTCCTTGAAATTCCAGATGTTGCAGTGGCCTTGTGGTCATGTGATCATGATCCAGGTGTTCAGTGCTCAGCTTGTGATTATGACATCCAGATGTCCTACACTCAAGTGGTTGCCATTTGTGACTTTCTTGGCCAATTTCTGACAAACTCAGAATGCTGCCAATGGTGACTACATGATGTCCCTGCTTAATGACCTACAGTAACTCACTTAATGATGACAACCAGGAATACCAGAATTGCTATTGCTCAGAAGTGCAGTCATGTAACAACACACTTTATGACTGCAGTGTTTAATGACAGCAATTCTAGTCCAAATGGCCATTGTTAACCAAGGACTATCTTTATTGCCTAGAAATCTCCAGTGACTTGTTGTTGTGGCTGCCAGAGGGGAATCAGATGAGGAATCAGATGAGAAGGTGGTGTGGGAGTCAGGGCCAGCATCAAGGCAATCTGAGAGCTCCGAGGGGGAAGAGGGATTGGATCTGTCAGAGATAGAGACAGAGGCAGAGCCTGGGCTGTCCATCAGCCATTAGATGGAGAGTCAACAATTCCCAGGTCTGGAGATGGCTGATGAGGAAGAGGAGGAACAGCCTGGTCCAGTGCCTGGTGGGTGAATGCACAGAAGGCAGAGGAGAGGAGAGCAGCAGAAATCTGTGGGCCGGTCCTTGGGACGGAAGAGCAACCGCTGCTAGCAAGCCCCACCCTAGCTCTGGGGATAAAAGGCAGTGAGATGGAGATGAATAGGTGTGGCAGACAACTATTCATCTCCTTGCCGGACAGACTTGTTAGCCTGCACTTCTGAATCCTGTCTGGAAATTATCAGAATTCTTCTTGAAATCTGCATCGCCTTTTGAGTGTGCGTGCATGTATCTCTGCTGCTGGAAGAAAGCAAGTGCGCCTTCCAGGAGTTCCTTTGCAAGTGTGGGGTGAGACAGACAGAGGGACGGAGGGAGGGGGAGAGAGAGGGAGAGAGAGAGGGAGGGAGAGGGAGGGAGAGAGAGGGAGAGGGGGAGAGGGGGAGAGGGGAAGAGGGGAAAGGGGAGAGGGGGAGGGGGAGAGAGAGAGGGAGGGAGAGGGAGGGAGAGGGGAAGAGGGGGAGAGGAAGAGAGAGAGAGAGAGATCAAGAGAGAGAGAGCGCCACTTCAGGGGGAAGGGAGCGAGCGTCAATTTCCACAGCACTTAGAGCAGTGGTTCTCAACCTGTGGGTCGGGACCCCTTTGGGGGTGGAATGCCCCTTTCACAGGGGTCGCCTACGACCATCGGAAACACATGTTTTCAATGGTCTTGGAACCGAGATACCAATTTGATGGTTGAGGGTCACCACAACATAAGGAACTGCATTGAGAAGGTTGAGAACCACTGACTTAGAGACTTTGTAGCCTGCTGTGAGAGAGTGGCTGCTGGCGCTCCTAATAAAGGGAATGTTTCGTTAAAATACAAAGGGCTTGTCGTGTTTGAGAGATACAAAACAACAACAACCAGCATGTCCTCTATAGAAACATTCTGCTTCTGAACAAGTTCAATCTTCATTCTCATGAAGTTTCAAAGGCACAACCTTAGAGGTTCTACTTGCTGATTTCCAAACTTCATGTGCAAAATTCTCAGTAATCAAAGGTTTCCAAACCGGGTTTCAGAGAAGCCTGAACATATTTACCTGCATCAAGTCAACAGCATCTTTTGCGTCTCTTTCAAAAAAGTCTGGAGGAAAATCTCGGACTGGAGGGATTGATTTTCCGTATCCTCGAGGGTCCCAGGCAACAACAGTAAAAATCTCCTTGTTCATATTCTTCAGCTGTGGTTCAAAATCAGTCTGACCGCTGCCTAAATCAACACACAAAAACACTGCAAGATCATCATGACCAAGAGAGAAACTTATTTCACGCATATTAATATATGCAAAAGAAAAACTTAAGTCCCAAAAGCACGATCAAATTAACTACAGGTAGTCCTCAAATTATGTCTGCAATTGAGCCTAAAATGTATGTTGCTAAGTGAGACATTAGTTAAGTAAATTTTGCCCCATTTTACGATTTTTCTTGGCACAGTTGTTAAGAGAATCATTCCATTTGTTAAGTTAGTAACATGATTGGATTCCCCGTTGTCTTTGCTTGTCAGAAGCTCACAAAAGCTGATCATGTGACCATGGGATACTGCAACCGTCATAAATATGAACCAGTTGCCAAGCATCTGAATTTTGATCATGTGCTACAATGGCCGTGTGAAAAATGGTCATAACTCACTTTTTTTCAGTGCTGTTGTAACTTTGAATGATCACTGAAGGAATTGATGTAAGTCAAGGATTTGCTCTATCTTTATGTCTCTTGTTTGACTATTAAGAAAGCTAAGGATTGTTCCCTTTTGCTGCACTATGATCAATTTCATTTGTTATTCTCCAACCATTGTAAAACCAATCATTTTTTCCTTGGCTTTCTCCTCACAAACTCACTACCACTGATTGAGTAACTATAAAACATCACCCTCTCTCCAGTGGAAAGCTAAGCAGTGTTCTACCTGAATGCAGCTAGTATGACAGCAGGAAGAAAAATGCTTGTATCTTGAGTTGGATTCCAGAGGAACAGTTGGAGGGCTGTTTTTATTATTTGCAATGTGCAATTTATGGATGTAGGAGACAGTACTAGATGTGGGAAGATTTCATATACTGCGCTAAGCTCAAACTAATCAAACTCTTTGATTAAATGGTAAACAAAGTAAAAAAGGGAGTTATGGTTACTGAAGTCACACAACATTTTCTTATAAACACAACATCTCCCTTAAAGCAAGTTGTATTGAGATTTAAGAGCTGACCAGTTGTAAAGCTGATGCAAATGTAAAGCTGATGAAATGTAAGGCTGATGAAATGAAGATTGGTATAGTCAGTTGAAGACTATGAAGGGGTGCACAAAAGTCTTTACCACTTTAAGAGGTGTTTATATAAGGCAGCCAGGAAAGGGCGTGTCTCTCCTTCCTTGGGTCCGGTATCCATTGCTGAGGTCTCAGTGTAGAGTTAAGAAGATTGATTACTTGTCAGGTATTTGCTACCATGTATATGTTGTATGTAAACCACTGTTAAATGTCTACCTCTCTGTTCGCTGTGTTTTGCTCCTGGGTTGTCTCCTAATAGTACTCACACTGCGAACGCTCTGACACAGGTTCACTTTTAGTCAAAGCAGAAATGTGTCTATGTAATTTGAATGTGGTTTGGAATTGGAATTACTGGAATTTGGATGTGTAAAGAGTTCCTGGGAGGCTTGTAGGTTGCCTGTTCATGTGGTAGAGGATTTTTAGTTCTTTTGCTATTATTTCCCCAAAGGTTTCCTCCAGTGTTGGAATTCTGTGATCTCCAGCTAGTTCAGTGGAATTGCAGTCAAGCACGAGACTACAATTCTAGATTGAGAAAGAGAATCCTAGATTGAGAAAGGCTGATCCTGGATCAAACATAACTAACGGATATTTCTACTTTATCGACAATCAAGGCTGAGATTTAAGCAGTAACTCCAAGGTCAGTCAAGGCAGGTAGAATTTTTCTTATTTTACTTACCCTCATTTAGGAAACAGTAATCAAAAACCCTTGGAGATCTCTTGCTATCATCCAGAAGTAAACCAATACATTTTATCTCACCTTCAGTCTATTTGCAGTTAGGTTGATCAACTTAGAGAGTTAGATAATTAGTCTTGCTTAAAAGCAATTATTTTAGAGTCATGCATGACTATAAAGATCTTCAGATAAACGTTATCAATATAGTTTTTGCATATATTATCCATTCCAAATCAGTAGCATAGTACAAGTGTTAGATCCATACCTAACATGCCAGGGAGTAGGAGCACAGCATGATTCCCATTTCCAGTTTGTTGGTAGTGCAGGTGGATGCCATTCACTTCTACTTTTGCTGAAGTTATGGCAGTGCTGGAAGAAATAGCTTCAATTGTTCAATCTGTTCATATTCCATCTTTCTTCCCAATAACATACATAGTTCCTCCCCTCTTCTATTATCTTCACAGTAAGGCACTGTATACAGCAGGGGTGTCAAACTCGATTTCATTGAGGGCCGCAGCAGGGTTGTGTTTCACCTCAAGGGGTCATATTGGCCATGGCCAGAATGTGCACGGCCGGTTTGACGTCACTCATGTCAGGGCGCCTGTGGTGGCCCGATTGCTCTGCCAGCAAAAATGGGTTCCCAATCTCAGTTTTCGGCTGGGACGGCCTCCTGCAACCCAATGCCAGTGAAAACGGAGCTCGGTAGGGCCCTCCATATTCACTGGCAGAGGGTTGCAGGAGGCCGTCCCAGCCAAAAACAAAGATTGGGAGCCTGTTTTTGCTGGAAGAGGCACCATGGGCTGATCCTTTGCTCTTTCCAGGGCGGCCCCGTGGGCCGGTCTAAGCACCCCACAGCCAGGATATAGCGCCTGGGCCTTGAGTTTGACACCCATGGTATACAGCATGGCTCTTCTCTCTCTTAATGACACACACAACCATCTATTGTGTTCAACTGAGGTATAGTTTTGTGTCTTAAAGCTCTAGTCTAGTCCAACTTTCCAACTCAGATTTTTGCAACAAGGTATCTATTAGGCACAAAGCCAGTTGAGTGACCTTGAGCCAGTTACTTTCTTTCAGCCTTAAAAAGCAGGCAAGCCATTTCTGAAAATCCTTCCAAGAAAACTGAAAGGATTCATTGTGTCCATTAATCAGACACAATTGAATGGAATTGGGGGGGGGGGGATTCCTGCTAAATGTGTTTTCCAAAATTCCCAATCAGCAAAACCAACGGGTATTTTTGAGTGGCAATTCCAACAATTTTTGTGGACATTAGGTTAGGAAAGGATATTTAATCACAATAACATACTGATTGATTCACTGATTACGTGCCATCAAATTGGAGTCAAGTTAGACCACAGAGGCAGACCTTCTCTTGGGTTTTCTATCCCCAACCTGGACCTTCAGCTGTTCCAACAGTGCACTGATGGTGGGAAAGGCCACAATAGCTACTAAAGCCCTTTGCAAATAAGAACTGCCTTGTTCTGAATTTGCTCACACCGGGTTTTCTCAAATAAACTTGTTGATAATTTTTTTGTGCTTTTAAAAAAAACAAGGCAACAGATATAGCTTACTTTCAAAGCTCAATTCTTCCTTTATTACTTTTGTACAAGTATTCCTCCTAATCAAGATTCAAAAATATTGTCAGAATTTGATTTCCGATAATGAACAAGTAGAAATCAATTAATTTCCATTAATTTGAATGGAAAATACCAGAAACTGTTCTAAGCAGTAATACAAAACAAAACAAAACAAAAATCCCAAGGCTCATGCATAAGCAATTTTAGAAAAGATTTCAAGATCCCTGTGCCTTTAAGGAGTTCAGTACTTATTCAGCTGGGAAATATTTCCTCAAATGAATTGAAATTGTCCTAGTTCAACCTGGAGTGTACCCACTGAAATGAATGGAACATATGCAAATTAAATCTCATTAACTGCAATGATTCCGACTGAATCCAGACCTGCAGATTAGCATAAAATGAAACTTCATTTATTTAATTTCTACTAATAATTGCTCAATGTTGACCTTCCCTCCTCTTTTCCCTACAAAATCCTAACCCTAAATGGGTAACACCTTTCACCTCTGTTGAAAGAATTTCAGAACATAATTCTATTTTGTGAGTTTTACAAAGATCACTAAGGTGGCACAAAAGATAAGGATTATTCCCCACTTATCTGGGGTTATGCATGCACCCCGCACACACACTGTGTGGGTGTGGGTGTGCGCGCGAACACACACGCACGCACGCACACACACACACACACGGCAAGCAGTTCATATTTTTAATATTGACATTGAGTCTTTATTGATTAGCCCTTGGGCCATATCAAAGTGCAAAGTTCCAGAAACAAATTATGACTACAATTTGATAAAAGCAATATAAAATGGAATTTGATAAAATATGATTTAAAATGGAATTGGAATAAAATACAATTTAAAATGGAATTTGATAAAATGCAATTTAAAATGGAATTGGAATAAAATACGATTTAAAATGGAATTGGAATAAAATGCAATTTAAAATGGAATAAAATACGATTTAAAATGGAATTGGAATAAAATACAGCCTAAAATGAAAATGGAATAAATACAATAATCTAAGATGTAGATAAAAAATGATAAAATTATATTCCCTGCAATTTACCCTAATCAGTCCCATATTTTTAATACAAAAGATCTGAGGGAAAAATTCTTCATCCACATTTGATGTGGAAATGCCTCCAACATGGTCAACTTACTTAGAGCTATGAATCCCACATGCCCTTAAGAATAGTATTTGCTGTTTTAAATACTTTTAATTCTGGAGATTATGCAAAAGTGAAACCATCTACTGTAGGTTTTTCTTATCTGATGTCCCCTCAGTGTAATTATTTGTTGAGAAGGGTGAGACCCATAGGGAGGAATCCCGATTGGGAGGGGTGACGACATATCTAACAGAGGAGGAGGAGGAGGCAAGCTCCTTTCACGGGTTTCTTAGTCCAGGGAAGAGGGGAAAGCAGGGGAAAAAGAGTAGTTGTGCCTTCATCACACTAGGAGAATTGCTTTGGCAAGATTTCATGGTGGTTCTATTATACAGGTAGTCCTCGACTTAGGACCACAAATGGGCCCCAAATTTCTGTTGTCAAATGAGACATATGAGTTTTGCCCCATTTTTACCACTTTTCTTGCCACATTTATTAAGTAAATCACTGCAGTTGATAGGTTAGCAACCTGGCTGTTAAGTGAATTTGGCTTCTCGACTTTGTTTGTCAGGTCACAAAAAGGGTTCACATGACCCCAGGACAGGACACAGCAAAGGTCAGAAATATGCACCTGTTGCCAAGCATCTGGATTTTGATGACATGATCATGGGGAATGCTGCAAAGTTTGCAACTCTGAAAAATGGTCACAAGTCACATTTTTCAATGCTGTTGTAACTTTGTACAGTCACTAAATGAACTGTTGCAAGTCGAGAGCTACCTGTACTGCCCTACAGGCAAGAAAGTTCATTCCAGAGCTTTATCTAAGTGCTATTTAGGTCCTAGGTTTCCAGCTCAAAACCCTGAGGGCCAAAGAGCAGAGACCAAATATGACCCTGTTTGTTCTATGGGAGGATCAAACTATTCTCCCACTCAATTCATTATTGGCTGAATTTTAGAAGGAAGGGTAGGATTGCCTCTGTCAAACAAAAGGAATCAGATTTCTCCATCAAACAAAAGGAATTGGATTTCCAGGAGCAGTTGAAGAGTTTAAATTACATGTCCACAAATTCCAGCTAAGCACAGCACACTTAAGCTGGTGCAAGGAAAATCTAACAGCAGCATTTGTGCAATTGTTTGACTACTTTAGATTGGGGGTGGTTGGTTGTAGTTAAGAATGTTGCGAGAGATAGAAAATTAGAATATACAGGTAAGGAGATTGTAGTTCTGAAACAAATTCTGATAAGAGTGAGAGAGAAGAGAAGAGGATATCAATTTTTGACCAAGGCTCTGATTAAAAAAGGTGTTAATTATAGATGGCTCATACCGGAAGGTTTATTATTTACATGGCAAGGACAAAGATACAGAATAGACACAATTGATAAGGCAGAAGCCTTCTATGCAGAACATTTTAGAGAAACAGCTGAGAACACTGTAAAAGAAGAACTATTGGTACAACTACTGGAGGCACCCATAATTGAGATTGAAAAAAGTAGAAGGTGCTGTAGGCGGAATTTATAAAGAAGAAGGTGCGGTGGGTGGAGTAAATCTCAGAGAACAAAGAGAACCCAGATCAGCTAGAGCTATAAATCCTGTATATAAAGTATAAACATGGAGGAAAGAAAAACGGTCACAATCAATGCCGTGTTTCCCCGAAAATATGACAGGGGCTTATTTTCTTTTGCCCCACAAAATATGGCCTTGGGCTTATTATCAGGGAGGGCTTATTGTTTTGGGGCTGCGGGGTGGCTGCTCCCTTGTGAATTGGCTCCCAAAGAGTGGAGTGAAGCAGCAATGAGGTAACCATGCTCACGAGCAGCCGCCCAGAAAATCCCCTCTCCAGCTGGGCAGAGCACCATTCACTGACCTAGGGAGTATCCCTAAGGTGCCAAGCCATGTGGCGCTCTGCCCGCTCCCCAGCTCCTGCAGTGTGACACATTCGGGATACCCCCTAGATCAGTGCATGGAGCTCTGCCTGGCTGGAGAGGGGAGCTGCGCGAGCGCCTGTTCCGCCCACAGCCTCACCAAGCCCTTGCACAGCTCTCCCAGGGCACAGCCGCTGCCCGTCGCCACCCGCCGCCGCCCCGCTCCGAGCATAACTTCCAAACTCCAAAACTCGGGGCTGAGGCTTCCAGCATCGGCCGCTCTAGGAGTGTTCTCTATAGTGGACCAGCTGCTGGAAGACTCTCTGTCCGGCAGCCGGCCCACCATAGAGAGCACTCCTAGAGCAGCCAATGCTGGAAGCCTCGGCCCCAAGTTTTGGAGTTTGGAAGTTATGCTCGGAGTGGGGCGGCAGCGGGCGGCGGCGGGTGGTGGTGGGCAGCGGCGGTGCCCTGGGAGAGCTGCGCAAGGGCTTGGTGAGGCTGTGGGCAGAACAGGTGCTTGCGCAGCTCCCCTCTCCAGCCGGGCGGAGCTCTATGCACTAACCTAGGAGGTATCCCGAATGTGTCAAGCCGCAGGAGCTGGGGAGTGGGCAGAGCGCCACATGGCTTGGCACCTTAGGGATACCCCCTAGGTCAGTGAATGAATATTTATTAGCACAACCAAAGCTTGGAAAAATGTTTACTACACTGGAAATTGTAAGAAAAGAAGAGTGATCTTCTATATTAAAGATAATATTCCAGTGAAATTAATTTATACAGATGAAGAGGGAAGAATCTTGGTGGAAATTATGGATAATATTAAAAAAATACTTTTAATTGCAATTTATGCTCCTAATGAAAAACAAGATGAATTTTACAAAAAACTCCACAAAAAAAATCTGATTTGGACTATACTGATATATGTATGATGGGAGACTTCAATGGCATTGTAAACCAGAATATGGACTACAAAACACACAAAACAATAAAGTTAAAAAGAAAATTGCTTCCGAAATCCTTTTTCAGGATGATAGATGAAACAAATTTGAAAGATATTTGGAGAGAAAGGAATCCTACAGAAGAACAATATACTTTTTATTCAAATAGACATTCATCATTTTCCATAATCGATATGATATGGGCCTCAACCGAACTGATTTGTAATATACAAGAAATTGAGATTGAAACAAGCACCTGGGTGGATCATAATCCAATTATAATCAGATGGAAGGGCCAAAGGATAAGATCTAGATGGACATTAAATAATACCATATTGAAAGAGAAAGACTGTACAGAAAATGGAAAAAGAACTGGCCTTTTTCTTTAAAGAAAATAGAAAAGAAGATACTTCAATGCAGAATCTTTGGGATACAATGAAGGCTGTTATTAGAGGTCTAATAATAGATTACATAAGGAAGAGAAATTTAAAGAAAAGACAAACACATAAAGCTTTAGAGAACGATTACTTGAAAAAGAGTTACAGAGATCTCCACAAAAAAAATGTTAAAATAAAAGTAGATACAATTAAACATAAAATAGATCTACTGGAAAAAGAAGAATTGGCACAAAAAATTAGAGGCACCAAACAGAACTTCTTTGAAAATGCAAATAAGCCAGGCAGATGGTTGGCATATAAACTGAAAAAAGAGAGAGAAGCAAAGAAAATATTGCAGCTAAGAGATGACCAAGGACAACTTAAGTATAGAAATGCTGAGAAGAAGGAAATTATACAAGACTATTATGCTAAGCTGTATGAACAAGAAAAAATAAAAGAGGGAGGAGTCAAAAAATATTTACAGGATGTTAATCTTCCCCAGATACCAAATGAAACCAGAACAATGTTGGAAGGTAAAATAACAATGATGGAGCGAACAGAAGCACTTAAGAAACAAAATAATGGAAAGCCCCTGGGAGCGGATGGATTACCAGTGGAATTCTATAAAACATTTGAAGAATCCTTGTCTCTCCCACTCTTAGAAGTTATGAATCAAGTGATGTCTGAAAGTAGAATGACTAAATCATGGTCAGAAGCATACATTACATTGCTACCCAAAGAGGAGACTGATTTAACACAAACAAAGAATTATAGACCAATCTCTTTATTAAATTCAGATTATAAATTATTTGCATCTATATTAGCAGACAGACTTAAAAAGTACTTAAATAGTTTTATCCACTCTGATCAAAATGGCTTTTTACTAAAGAGACAAATTAAAGACAATATGAGAATGATTTTGAATACATTGGAATATTATGAGGCCCATCCCGAAAAACAAATGGTTTTGATGTTTCTTGATGCACAGAAGGCTTTTGATAACATGAATTGGCAATTTATGTTCTTACAATTAGAACAGATGAATTTTGGTAAGAAATTTATTCAAACTATACAAATAGTATATCATAATCAAACAACAAAGATAATGGTAAATGGAGAACTGACAGATTCTATTGAAATAAAGAGAGGTACGAGACAAGGTTGCCCACTATCACCGTTACTATTTGTCTTAACATTAGAAGTCTTAAACAGAAAGATTAGAAAACAAGAAGAAATAAAAGGAATGAAAATTAAAAAAGAATATAAGCTATAAGCATTTGCAGATGATTTAGTTTTTATCCTTGAAGATCCACTAGAGACAGCACCCAAATTGTTAGAAAGAATAGAGGAGAACGGAAAGGTAGCAGGCTTGAAAATAAATAAAGAAAAAACAAAGATTTTGACAAAGAACATACCATTAAGACAAAAGGAAGAGTTGGTGGAAGTTTTGCAGATTCAAGTCACAAACAAGGTTAAATACTATTATAACAGACTAAAGCAACACATTGCGACTGACTTGATGAAATGGGAAAATCTACAACTATCAATGATAGGAAGTATTTCTACAATTAAAATGAACATTTTACCCAGAATCTTATACCTGTTTCAGACAATTCCAATCAGATTGGGCAAGGACTTTTTTGAAGATTTAAATAAGATAGTTTTGAAGTTTATTTGGCAAAGGAAAAAAGCAAGAATAAAACTCAAGTTGCTACAAGATGCTAGAATGAGGATTGGTCTTACCTGACTGGGAGTTATATTATCAAGCAACAAACCTGATGTGGATTAAGGAGTGGATAACACTAAAAAACTCTAGATCATTGAATGTAGAGGGTCATGATTTATTGTTGGGATGGCATGCTTTTTTATGGTATAAGGGAACTAAAGCACATGGTTATTTTAGAAGACATTATATAAGGGAGGCTTTGCTATTAAATTGGGAAAAGGTTAAAAGGTTACATTACTTAAAAACTCCAGTCTGGATATCAACCATTGAAGCATTTTCATATCCAATAATATATAAAAAGGAACAAACAATTAGATATGTTGAAATATTGAATGCAGAGGGTGAACTCAAATTATCCAAGAGTTGAAACAAGAAGGAATTGAAATGAATTGGTATATATATGTGCAGATACACTCTAGATATAATGAAGATAGAAAATCAAAATGTCTTTATAACAAAATGACTGAATTAGACAAAATTTTAACAGGTACTGATGAAAAAGTAATTTAAAAACTATATGGATATTTATTAGAGGTCAAACTACAAGAGGAACAAGTTAAAGAAACTATGATAGCTTGGGGGAAAAAATTTGGACATGGGATTGATTTAGAGAAATGGCAGAAATTGTGGTCCCAAAATTATAAAGTGACGATATCAACTGCATATAGAGAAATTTGTATAAGATGTTTTACAGGTGGCATCTACCCCCAACGAGAATTGCAAGAACGTCCAAGAATAAATCGGAAGTGTGTTGGAAATGTCATCAGATACCGGGTTCTTATTACCACATGTGGTGGACTTGTATTGAAGCTAAAAGATACTGGACTAAGATTCACATATGGTTGGAGAAAATGATACACAAACACATAGACCTTAAGCCAGAGATTTTTTTATTGGGAATCATACCAGAAATTTATAATAAAGACTTGAAATATTTGATTATAAATGTTTTAACAGCAGCTAGAATCGTATTTGCAAAAAATTGGAAAAATGAGAAAATACTAAAACAGGAGGAAGTTATTCGAAAGATAATGGAGTGTGCTGAAATGAGTAAGTTGACATTTGAAATCAGAGAACAAGATGAGCAATTTTATATGATATGGGATTTGTTTTATCAGTGGTTGGACAAAAAAATCTGAAAATGAAAAATGATTTATTTAGGTTTTAATTGAAGGAGATAAGTGATAATACAATTATGTTGTTAAATAGATTAATAACATACAATGAAAGACTGACATACATTTGAATTGAATAATTTAGTATACTTTGTTTTAAAATGAAGGATAAGGATAATAATGAATCTGTGTACATTTAATAGATGATTGGTGATATTATGCATAGTTCTAGGTAGTGATGTATATTATAAAGATATCTTGTTGATAAATAGTTTAATAAGGAAGTAATGAAAGATTGGTATATTTATGAAGTGAGCATTTAGAATAGTTTGTTTAAAAATGAAGGAATAATATTTTTGTTTGAATGTATGATGTACAAGGACAACAATGAACATAAGCTTACTTGATGATTAGCAGGATTATGCATAATTGAAAGTAGTGATGTATAAACATAAATAGTTGGTAAATTCTTTTATACTGTAAAAATAATCAGAATGAGATAAGTGATTACATAAAGGTATATTGTTATTAAACAGACAATCAAGAATGCAAGGGAATTAGGTTTGTTGAAAGAAAAGAAATAGTAACTGTATTTGAATATATGATGTACAATGAAAGTGAGGTACCTAGTCATATTAGATGGAAAATTTGTGACTGTGTACGTAATTGAAAATATGGACGCACAAAAGCTTGAAACCAAACGACATGCTGTATGTAATGTATGAGAATTTTTTATGTTGTCTTTTATGTTTAAAAAAAATTATTAAAAAAAAGAATGTTGCGGGAACTGGTTGTGCCTTACACAGGTCTCCTTGCACTGGAGGAAGAGACTGAAGAGGTGACCTTTGTGGTTTCCCCCTTTTCCCTACAACTCTGATAGGCAAGTAGTGTTGCACAACAGATCTGATCTGCAGTATGACAAACTAATTTGCACATGGCTACACTGTGGGCTAAAAGTATCCTACTTTTTCATTAGATTTTTGCGATACAGTACTATAAGACATTTCTGAAAAACAGTCTGGTTTAATCTGGCGTGGGATGCATCAAAAAGATTGTAAATGGAGACCCATTTTAATTACAAACAATTTTGCAGTGTGTTTGCCAGGAAGTCTTTATAGAACTTGCTTCCAGGTAATTATGCAATGGTGCACAGTTCAGAGTATTTCTCCTTTAAAAAAACCTTCAGCTTTATTAGTATAATAAATAGGTCAAAGATGGGATGGAAAGCTGTCGTTTTTTAAATTAAAGAATAATTTTAATTTTATTAACTCGCTCAGCTTATTCTCCCAGATAGCTGTTTGTCTAAAATATATGGAGAGAGGGGGGTGGGGATAGATGCGATTGTTCTTCCCCCAGCGATCACTCCTGAAGACTTTGCAGGTGCTTTTCCCACTTACCAATATATTATTTCGCGAGGCGAGTTTTGCGGAGCCTCCGTTAAAGGGAAATAATGTCTATCTAGATAGAGCATTAAGGCTTTTACCTAATCTGATCTTAAATCGGATTCATGCGATCAGACTTCGTTCCATTCAAGGAACCCGGGATCACAAACCATGAAGTCCTAAAAGGCACACAGTGCACAAATTAATAGGCACACACCCCGTGGCAAGACTGCCAAGCGCTTCGGTTGGACCTAAACCCTCTCCAGGTTTGCATTTAAGTCCTCGGGCCCTCTAAATTTATGCAATCAACACCCCCACCCCACCCCTAATTTCGCCACTGCAGCTCCACCCGCCTCACCTTCACTTCGCCCCGGCATTAAACATTCCCGACTTGTCTCTGCGATCAATCACGCGTGCGCACTGCGGTTTCGCCCCCCTCGATCGCGCTATTAAGCTCATAGGTGGGTTCCTCGCGTCTCTTGTCCCGTCCCGCGGGCATTTTTTACCTATAGGCAGCCGCCGTCGATCTCGGGACCGCCGCCAGCGTTGCAGAGCTGGAGAGGTGCGAGAAGAGGCGCCGCAGCCGCCAAAGCGCTGCGTCCGCAAGTCGAGTCATTTTCCTTCCTTCCCCGCGGTCTGTCTTGGGCTGCTCCGCCTTTCTTGTTTCCAGGAGAAGTGACTGCAAGGGGGCGGAATCGCAATAAGGCTTTTCACTCAAAGTAGAGGGGTCCACCCATCAATTGTCGCAATCGTTGGCTTCAATTTTGCATGCTTCTTTTCGGGCCTTTTTTCTGAATCCAGGGCATTGGCACAGTGGTTAGAATGCAATATTGCAAGCTAACTCCAACCCACAGCCTGGAGTTTGATTCTGACGGGGCTCAAGGTTGACTCAGCCTTCCATCCTTTCGTGGTGGGTAAAATGAGAACAAAATGATTGTTGGGGGCAATATGCTGACTCTGTAAACCGCTTAGAGAGGGCTGTAAAGCACTGTGAAGCGGTGTATAAGTCTGACTGCCATTACTATTCAGCGACAAACGGGGGACAGAACCAAAGGAAATAGTTTACACTGTTTGTTGGGTTTATTAAACAAGTTTATAACCAACTCATACACACACGGGATACTCTAGGCCGGGAGTGTCCAAACTTGGGAACTTTTAAGACTTGTGGACTTCAACTCCCAGAATTCCCCAGCCAATTCTGGGAGTTGAAGTCCACAGGTCTTAAAGTTCCCAAGTTTGGATACCACTGCTCTAGGCAATTTACAACTTTAAAAAAAATCCACAAAAATATAGTAGTCCTCAACTTACAACCACGATGGGAGCCCAAATGTTTTAAGCGAAACATTTGTTAAAGTCAGTTTTGCCCCATTTTATGACTTTTCTTGCCACAGTTAAGTGAATCTCTGCAGTTGCTAAGTTAGTAACCTGGTGGTTAAGTGAACCTGGCTTCCCCATTGACTTTGCTGGTCAGAAGGTTGCAAAAGGGGATCACGTGACCTTGGGATACAGCAAGGGTCATAAGTATGAACCCCTTGCCAAGCAGCTGGATTTTGATCATATGATCATGGGGATGCTGCAATGATCATTAACTGGATAATGGTCATAAGTCACATTTTTCGGCATAGTTGTAACTTTGGTCACTAAACGAACTGTTGTTAAATCGAAGACTACCTGTATAACCATTTCTCCCCCTCCACAGCAACAACATAATGTGACCATTTGATCTGCTCCATCTCTGTTGGGATCCCTAGATCTGCTGACAAAAATACGTATCTTCAGGGCCTTGCAAAAAAGCAACAAGGAGGGGGCCAGTCGTACCTCCAAGGGAATTGTGTTCCCAGAGAAGGGACTGTCACCGAGAAGGTCCTTTTATATGCAGGGTTTTGGGGGGCATTGATTAAATAGGAGCCCCATCGATCAGTAATGGAACCCCCATATTACACATTACATGTGCCACTCTGGGGTCTCCAAAACTGTTCCATGTCTCTGCATTCTGGACCAATTGTAGCTTCTGAACACACTTCAAGGATAACTCCATGTAGAACACATTGCAGTAATCCAGATGAGAGACAACCAGGGTGTGAGTGACGGAGTTTAACGTATCAAGTAGCAGGCACAACATGCTAATAACCCCCCATGCTCATAGGCCACTGATGGCTAACCTTTTTGTCGTTGCGTGCCAAAAGCGTGCGTGTGCCCACACCCATATTGCAATATGTGAATGACACCCCCCCCGGGCCGCCCCCCCTTGCGCATGCCTCACGGCCCCTTCCCTCCCTCCCGTGAATGCACATGCGACCCCCCTGCCCCGCTTTGGGCCTAGCAGGCCTCCCTGCAGCCTCCTCTGACCAAAACCGGGGCAGGAGCGTGCACATGCGCACTGGAGTTAAGCTGGGGTAACGGCTCGCTTGCCTGCAGAGAGGGCTCTGCCTGCCACCTGTGGTACGCCTGCCATAGGTTTCCCATCAAGGTTTTAGGCATTTGCAGCTTGACATGATGATGCAAAAATAACATATATAATTCAGAGACTTCCTCACCCTTTTGTATTTGTACTTAGTTACTAACTAAATAAGGCTGGCACTTAAAGCCTAACTGTATGTAAATTGCTGGTTTTGCATTGCATTTTTTGTCCCTCTAGGCCGTGATGGCGAACCTATGGCACATGTGCCAGAAGTGGCACGCAGAGCCACCTCTCTGGGCATGCCAGATGTTGCCTGTTGCTCTTCTGGGTTCCGGCATTTGCATGCGCACTGGCCAGCCGGTCTTCGCACGCACATGTGTGCCAGAAACCAGAAGACCAGATTGCCAGTGTGCACCCGGAAGCTCAGCTTCCCAGCATGCATATGCATGCAGGGGAGCTGCTCTTCCGATTTCTGGTACTCCCTTGCGTATGCGCACGCTCCCGTTTTGGCATGCAGTGCAGAAAAGGTTCAGCAACACTGCTCTAGGGGAAATTGTGTAATTGCTTCCAGGAGAATGAGTAAGAAGTAACACAAACCCCACAAAATAGCACCCACCAGAATTACCATGTGAATCCACATGAATATATAGCACCCATCTTTACTAATGCAGTGGCATTAGTACACAGTTTGGTGTAAGCCATCATATTAGAAATTGGAAGACTGGGTTCTACTTCCGTCAGCTGGGTGACCTTGAGCCAGTTCTCTGCCCTAGCAAGTAAGCAATGGTAAGCCAATTCTTTGGGTTTTAGCCCATGGGGCCAATTATGTTGCAGTGTCTTCCAATACATCTCTTCTTTTATATCCTTCTAAATTTTCTTTGCCATTTCAAAAAAAAAAGGGGGGGGGGGTACCTTGCTTTAAAGGCAAACAAGTATGTTTTTCAAATCATGCCGATATCTTTGTTTGGTATTTGGGGAGATATTAATGCTGCTGTTTTCCCTTTTGATTAGCAGCATCCATTCCCATTCCTCATCTTTTGCCTTTATATATAAGAAAATCACACGTGATCCTATATTGTTCATCCTTGCTCTGATGGTTGCTGAAGCTGCTACTGATCAGCCCTTACTAAACTGTTAGTCTGTTAAGTTTCACAGTTTACTGACAGCAGTTGCAGGTTTTATATAACTGAAAGCGAATGATAATCCAGTTTTGTTTTTGAGAAGAGATTCTGGTTTGTAATAAGACTTGGAGAACAGCCCTATGTCCATTTTCTCTATTTAAAAAAATTAAAATTGTACAAATTCATTCAAAGTTTGACATATTATAAAGCAGGGAGAGGTATGCATGGAATGGAAAAAATATTGCATTTTATACCTAGAAAAAAGTCCATAGCACTTCAGAAGTTCTGATGAACCATTTCTGGCTAGTTATGGCTTGGCAGAAGCTAGGCCCAGAATACTTTGATTGTCTTGCATTTAGATGAAACAAATCCAGACAGGCAAACAGGGCTAGGTTACTTTCCATTTCCATTATCAGTTCCCAAAATGGCACCAGCCTCACCAGTGCTTTCCTTTCCCTCCCTCATCCTTCTCCTCAGCCAGCACCATTGCCACTAAAGGCCAAGTGGGGTATATACCAAAATCTTCCTCAGCTGCTCTGCGGTCCTTTCTCCCTCTTCTCAGCCACTGCTGCTGCTCTCCCTTAGCTGTGGAAGAGCCCTGTTGTGGTCCGTGTCCAGAACAAATCAGCCATTTTGTGCCTAGAGCAAAAGACTCGTAATGTTTTGTCTGCTTCTGCTGGAAAGCATTCTGTCAAATTTGTAGCTTTTTTTTTAGGGAGGGAGTACTATGAAAACATCCCTTGGGACTGGCGTTATTTGATCTTTATCTCAGATTCCTTACTCTGTTTGTATAGAGCAGTAGTTCTGCTGGAAGCATTTGTCGTGACCAACAACTGTTTGCAATACAAAAATGTCCTCTGGAAAAATATTCAACCCAGCCAAAGTCCTCCAGCTCTTTGTTCGACTTCTTAGCTGTTGTTTCTATCAGAATCATGGCTTATTTTGATAAACTTATTGAGGAGATCTCTCCGATCGCAAGCAAAGAGGGCTCTGGCCAACTTCCCCACCGTTGCCCCTTTGCTGCCTTCCTTCATCAGCCATCTCTGGAACATCTGATAAACTTTTTCTTTGAGTCCATCCCGTTCGTAGTCGTGGTCAATTTCGTCCAGCTCCGGGTCAGTGAAGCCCAGTTTACGAGCGCAGTGTTTCCACTTTTTGGACAAGTTGTCTCTCACAAGGTTTAGATGAACATCCAAAACTACATCAGTGCTCTCTGGTGGTAGAAAAAAAGAAAATAGTTATTTCAGTTTTTCCAGAAAGATGTTCTTTGAGGCCATTGGTGCTATAGGTACAACCTTGACTTACCACCTTTCATTTAAACATTCAAAGTTACAACAGCACTGAAAAAGTGACCTTTGGCTGGCCATAGTACTTACAACCATTGCAACATCCCTACAATCATTTGGAAACTGGCATGTATTGATTGCTGGTTGCAGCATCCTGGGGTCTTGTGATTACTATTTCCCAGCCAGTTTCCAACAAGCAAAATCCATGGAGGAAGCCAGATTTGTTTAACGACCATGTGATTTTTACCGTGGTTGTTAAGCGATTAATTGCCATTAAGTGAATCATGTAGTCGTTTAACAACTGCAATGATTTGCTTAACAACCATGGCAAAAAGATCATAAAATTGGGTGCAACTCAGTTAATAACTGCCTAGCTTAGCAACAGAAATTCTGGCCTTAACTGTGGTTGTAAGTTGAGGACTAGTTGTGTTGAAAACCCTTGATGGCTAAAACAATGAATGGGCAGGTTATTGATGGCTTGCAAGATGTCTGTTGCTATTGTTCAGTTTTTTTCATAGACAGAATGGAAGACATTTCCCTTCTTGGTGAGAAATTTGCTGTAAATGTACAACAGTAGAACTACCTCCTCTATTTCCACACAAGAAGGAAACCCAAGTCGGGCAGGAATTTCCCTCACTCTGAAACATGGATCAGAAACTGCATGAAGTCGCTTCATGTAATATTTTAAATAAGATGATTGGCAAGATGTGCGGCATGCAAACACGCTCTCATGGCTATTTGGTGTGACCAAGGATTCCTTCACATTCCTTGTGAAGCTGAAAAGGGGGTTTCTGAACTTTTTTCTGGTGATAGAATTGCTTTGGTAAAAGTAAATGTTCCCCACCCACATATGTGCTAGTCGTTCCCGACTCTAGGGGGAGGTACTCATCTCCGTTTCAAAGCCAAAGAGTCAGCGCTGTCCAAAGATGTCTCCATGGTCATGTGGCCAGCATGACTAAAACGTCAAAGGTGCATGGAACGCTGTTACCTTCCCACCAAAGGTGGTCCCTATTTTTCGACTTGCATTTTTACGTGCTTTTGAACTGCTAGGTTGGCAGAAGCTGGGACAAGTAACGGGAGCTCACTCCATTACGCGGTGCTAGGGATTCGAACCACCAAACTGCCGACCTTTCTGATTGACAAGCTCAGCGTCTTAGCCACTCAGCCACCGTGTCCCTAGTTATAGCTTTGGTATGGCTTGCTAAAGTTTGGGCCACCAGATTTGGGCTGCAAAATTCCGGATGACTGTAGATTAGAAAAGGAAAGCCAACTCTTCTGTATCTCTTTATGTCATCTGTGGTTACTGCAGGCCAGCGAGGGTAGCTCTAAATTTGAATCATGGCCTGCCTGCAAAGAATACAGGATGCCTTATAAAGGATTATCTCTTTAACCATTCCATCCAATAAGGCTACAAAGAAAGGTAGTTTTGTCTCCATGACTAACAGTTTTTGAACCGAAGTCCCTCCATTCAGATCTATTCCAACACGTCCTCTGTTTCATTATATTAAAGCTATATATTGCTTACCTTGGAATAAACTTATTTAACTAAATGGAAATGCTTTTGAATGGATCCTTAGAGAATATTATTATAACTTTCTCCAATGTATGTGTTATAAAACACGGGGCACGGGAAATCTCTGTAAATACGATCAGTAAAGCTGAAATATCAATGATATGTGATTCTCCCATTAAGGAAGCAAAAGGTTTATTTTTCTACTTACCAAATAATTTCCGGTATTCTTCTGCATAGTATTCAGCGGTTGCTGGAGAGCTGTTTCCTTGAATATCTTGATTTTTAATTTCTAAATAGTTGTAGGAGCCTATTTGAATTCCAGTGCTATTATATATGTTATAGTGTGCAGGTTCTTCTGATTACGGGGAAATGTTTAGGGGGAAAAAAAAACCAAGTGTAAACACACAAGAGACAAAAACTTAAGGAATAAAAAAATACCATACTGTATATTAACAGCTATTTGAAATTTAGAACAGTATTTTTTCATAAAATGAAAATGATATGATTTCTTCCTCTGAACATCAAGGACAGATTCAAAGAATCACCTTCACCAGAGTTGATTAGTCAGTATGCCAATAGTTTGTCAACATGTCACAGCATATTTGAAATCACAGCTTATTTGAAAGTTTTTTTTTTTATAATCCTCATGTTTTTAAAGGACGCATCAATGGCTCCACCTCTTGAATATTTTTTTTAAAGCCTTTGAGGCATCCATACTATTTCATTCCAGGCTAGGCAAAGTTATGCATAGCAGAAAGGGCATAAATTGTAGTTAGCCAAAGAAATTGAAAGCAGGTGATAAGAAAAATATAGCCATATCTAATTTACACTGTTCGTTATAACTCTTTATCCTTTCTGTTCTTGTTTTATCACATCCATACAGCCCTTCATACGGTCTTTTGTTCTTGAAACTCTTTTTTACAGTCCCTTTATTTTATGCAGCCCCTTCGAGTTTTGTTATTCTTCATCCAGTTGTTTATTAATTCTCATTGATTCTCTGAGAGGAAGTCAAGCCAGCACGCTTACTGTTCCTGGCCAACCTCCAGAAAGATGGCCTCTCTAGTATTGCCTTTGCTAGCTTTCTAGCTATACTTTGCATTGGCTGGGTGGGCCTGTTAGCAGCTGCAGGGAAAAGAAAGGGAACCTGGAAATGATGGGGCAGGAAGAAGGCCTAGGCCTGTTGGGAGTGGTGTGGGGAATAGAATAGGCTCCCACATTAGCTGGCTGAGGCCTCCTAGATCACAGAAGAGGGGGAAGGAGGAGCTGCAGGACTCCCGCGATCTTGAGGATAGCTGCGCTGCCAATCACCTGAATTGTGGTCACATAACTCTTGAGGTGCTGCAACGGTCAGAACTTTAGGCAGGGTTCTCAAGTCCATTTATTATGGACCATTGTGATTTCAAGTGTTACTGAATGAACGGCTGTAAGTTGAGGACTATCTTTATAATTAAGGGGGGCATTCCATATATGGGGTGCAATGCTTCAGATGAAGTCTAGATAGCAAAGCAGAGACAGAGAAAAGTCTACACCCATGATGGCAAACCTATGGCAAGCATGCTGGAAGTGCCACCCAGAGCTATCTCTCTGGGCACGCCCGCCATCGCCCGTTGCTCTACCACAGTGGTTCTCAACCTGTGGGTCGGGACCCCTTTGGGGGTCGAACGACCCTTTCACAGGGGTCGCCTAAGACCATCGGAAAACACATATTTTCAAAAAAATATGGAAAACATAAAACAATTTTATGGTTGGGGGTCACCACAACATGAGGAACTGTATTAAAGGGTCGCGGCATTAGGAAGGCTGAGACCCACTTCTCTACCAGGTTCCGGCATGCATGTCCGTGCCAGCCAGCTGGTCTCTGCATGTGCGGGAGTGCCAGAAATGGGAAGAGTAGCTCCCTGGTGGGCATGCGTTCGCCGGGAAGTTGAGTTTCTGGTTTCCGGCATGCGCATGCGCACCGGCCATCTGGTCTTTGCACATGCACGCCAGAAACCAGAAGCTGAGTTTCCCCGTATGTGCATACGCGCCAGGGAACTGTTCTTCTGGTTTCTGATACTCCCACGTGGGAGCGCCATCAAGCTGCTCTTCCAGTTTCCGGTGCTCCGCTGCAGGTACTCCCGTTTTGGCACTTTTCAGTGCCGATAAGGTTCGCCAACACTGGTCTAAACATTTCACTGCCACCTAGCGGTCATTTGGTGTTTTGCAGCCCAGACATGGTATGCGCACTATTAAAAGAAGTCATCTGAACAGAACGTTTTACTTGTTTGTTTTACCTGTAGGTATTCTGCCCACAAAAGGATGTGCAAAGTTGCATTTTGTAAAGGGAATCGTCTCCACAGGACCTAAATAATTGTACAGATTGTTTCAGAATTATGTCAGTGTCACTGTTCTTGACCTCTATAACCTTTAAGAGTAAAAATACAATTGATTCTATAATTACCCAAATGAAAATCTGAGTGATAGTAATGGTATTCTGAGCTTTAGTAGGCTGATAAAAAAACGACTCTTCCCAATGGGGCAATCTAGTGGTATAGTGGTATATAAGCAAGATTGACTGTTATGGAATCCTGTTTCCAACTCTCTCAGCTTATAAAAATCCACCAGTTTGGCCATCTGTGGCAAGTAAACTTTACTTCCATGGGATTAAAGAGAAAATCTTTACCAAACATAGTTCATTTTAAAAACAAAACATTAGTGCAATAGCCATGTCTGGACCAGACCACAATCCCTTCTTACTAGGAACTTGAATCTTGAATGTCAGTATATTTTCATCTACAGTATTCAAATTTGGATTAAGAATTTTATATTTCATCAAGTCAATGATGCAACCGTGTGTCTTGTATACAGCAGTGGTGGATTCCGGATCCCGTTGCAACCGGTACGCTGCAACGGGGCCTGGCATTGACCACGTGAATGCACGCAGTACACGCGCAGCACGCGCATGCGTACTTACCACCTGCGACGCTCCAGCTGCTCGGCGGAACATCGCACAGGCGCCGTACGCTCCGTGCGCATAAGGCCCAATCGGCTCAAATAGCGGTAAGGAGAGCAGGCAGGCGGGTGGGCCCTCCGGAGCACCGTACCAGAACAGTACCTGGTGCTCCTAGCAGGCACCGGTATGCCCGTACCAGGACGTACCTGTCATATCCCACCACTGGTATACAGGTAGTCCTTGAATTACGACCACAACTGACCCCAACATTTATGTTGCTAGCGAGACAGAGTCTTGCCCCATTTCACTACCTTTATTGCCACAGTTGTTAAGTGAATCACTGCAGTTGTTAAGTGAATCTCTTCCCCACTGATTTTGTTAGTCAGAAGGTCGCAGAAGAGGATCACTTGATCCTGGGACACTGCAACTGTCATAAATATGAGTCAGTTGCCAAGCATCTGAATTTTGATCATGTGACCACAGCAATACTACAATGGCCATTAAGCATGAAAAAACGATCATAAGCCGCTTTGTTCCCGGCCGTTATAACTCTGAACGGTCACTAAAAAAACATCGTAGTAAATAAGTTAAAAGGAGGACTAGCTGTTGTTGTACTATAATATTTACAATCTTCAGCTCATATGGATGTGCATTAGATTACACAAAGCTGTATTACAGTGCTACAATTGAACTTGCGAAGAATTTCATTCAGGCCAGTTATTATTACAATTTAAATTATTGTAAGAACCTCAGAAGTTAAGATGAAGTACCGTATTTTTCAGAGTATAAGACACACCTTAGTTTTTGGGGAGGAAAATAAGAAAAAAAAAATCTGCCTCTGCCTACCAGCATCCATGGTATTCAGCTGGCTAGCTTCCTAACTTGGATCACATGTTAGCAAGGTCAGCCAATGAATAGGTATAGCAACTAAATCAGCCAATGAGGGCTATTTGGACTCTGAAACAGTATTTGCCATGTGAGCAACAAGGAAACAGGAAGGAGCCTGGCTTGACTGAGAACTGAAAGTGAAACTGCTTGTGCTTTGCTTGCATTTACTGCTACCTTGAAAAACCTGCTTTTGGTATTGTATTGTATATTATTATTATTTTGAATCCTGCTTACTTGTGTGTGCTTTCTGAATGTGATTGCTGCTGCAAACTGACCAGCCAGGTCAGCTTCAGTACTTATTGCAGTCTGATTCAGCACAGCTGATTGGTGAGTGGATCCGACTGCTGGAACACCACAAATCAGCTGTTCCAGGCTGCAGGGATTGCCACAGACCATCACTGCCTCCATGCCTCGCGTTTTGGCCTCTGGTGGGGATGTGTGGGGCTACATTTGGTGTATAAGACACACTCAAATTTTCACCCTCTTTTGGGTGAATCTTATACTCTGAAAAATACAGTAGTTAAAGCTGATTAACTTTATTATTGTGGGTTGCAACTGGATTGTGCTTTTCTTTCTTTTTTTTCCTGGGTAATGGATGTTGTTAGAGTGGACACGACCACCACGATGCAAAGAGAAATAAGCAACCCTCCAGACTCCCATATTATCTCACTTACCAATTTCTGTGCTTAGGCTTTGGAGATAATGTGGATTGAATGGCTTGGCCTGACTGTTTATGCCAGATTCTGGAATTGGTGCTTTATTGAAATTCAAGTTTGCAGCTGTGGGTGTTGCTCCATAGAGATCTTCTGCACTTATTAGCCTCCTGGGATGTGGAGTTCCTGCCCCCAAAAAGCCATTTGGATCTATCGCTCCCAACGGTGTTGAGTGCCACGGACGACTTGAATGAGGTGTACCGCTATTGTTTTGACTCACACTTGATTGGATGATTTGAGCTCTCTGGTAAAACTCTGGTGTCTGAGGTATGGCTGGCGCTTTGGCAAAGGGGTCATATGAGACCTTTCTCCTTCTCCTCTCCTCCTCTTGCATTTTAGCACTATACGCAGCGTAAGGACTTTCTTCTGGCTTATCCATCCTGCTACCATGTAGATGGTAATTTAGTTCATCCTGTAATTTTTGGTGCAAGGTCGCCTGGGGCTCAAAGGCATTTTCACAGCTTTCTACAGGCTCATTTTCTGGAGATGGCGCAAACATGTTTTCATCTATGGCGTTAGCAGTGAAACCTTGAGAACTGTGTAAAGAACCAGGTTGATCTGCGGCATAGATTAGAAATGTTACTTTATTTATTTGTCAAACATGTACAAGATAGCAGGTATAAGTATAAACATAAACATGAACAAAGGAAGTAAATAGAGATAAATGGGGACAGTTAAGACAGGCACGCTGGTGCGCTTAAGCATGCCCCCTTTATGGACCTCTTAAGAATGGGGAGAAATCCAGTTTGAGGTTGAAGCTGTGAGGGTTTGAGGCTGTAACAATGGAGTTGGGTAGAGCATTCCAGGCAGTGACCACTCTGTTGCTGAAGTCATATTTTCGGCAATCAAGTTGTTATCAAAGATTTCATGGAAAAATTCCAGTTACTTTATGGGATTTCTTACTGATTAACCCCATTGAGTGCAAGATTAAATCCAATACACCCCCATCTTCCTCAACCTGTTATCATTCAGAACACTGGGATTACAACTCTCAACATTCTGTGCCATTAAGTCCTTCCCCACATTTTGGTATAAGTTCCACTGAATATGGTAAGCCTTACTAGTAAACAGAAATTATCTAATCTCTTCGAAACCGCCCCCGCTTCATGGTTCTCCTAATAGCTCAGTCAACCTGACTCAGGCACAGATGTTCAGCACTATCTGCTATTTTAATAGGTTGTAATTTATCTTAACCTAGCTCTCTGAATAGTATATATTTGCTTTATTATGGAAGAACTCTATTCTCCTTTATAGTTTTGCAGTTAAATGTTTCTTAGCGTGGTTGCACCTGCCTGATCACTTACGTATCACCTCTAAAATCAATAATTATGGGGCAAGATGAAAAAGGGCATTTTCAATTAAAAAATGTCCCAATCTTCAAATTCTTTCCATTTTAAGTTTTCATTACAGGCTTGGACTATAACCCTTTCCAGAAACTTTGCTACTGTGATTTCTAATCAAGGCTCAAGATTGTCCTGTATCATTATTTTCAAGCTATTGTTGAATTATTTGTGGTTTAATTGATGGCTGGGAATTGAATTAGTGCCCCAAGACCCCTTTCTTATATTTGTTAGCTTGATTGTTTTTCCAGGTGGACACCCTGTAAGTGTGGGCACATTGGTTGTGTAACAGCCACCTTTGGTAAGGTGTAACAATAAAACACTTTAAAAAAAAGGCTTGATACTACTGTAGCAGCCAATAGCAATAGCACTTAGACTTATATATTGCTTCATGGTGCTTTTACAGCCCTCTCTTAGCGGTTTAGAGTCAGAATATTGCCCCCAACAATGTGGGTCCTCCTTTTATCGACATCGGAAGGAAGGCTGAGTCAACCTTGGGCCGGTCAGAATCGAATTGCTGGCAGTCGGCAGAATTAGTCTGCAATACTGCATTCTAACCACTGCACCACCATAGTTCAATGCAAGTGGGAGCTCATTCCCGCCTTGTCAGGCAGGTGCATTTTGCTCCGGGTTGCAGATTTGGGGAAAAGAGTAGAAAATGCAAAGCAGTCACATAGGACTGCTATGTGTATGTGTTACATAGGAACTTTATCTAGGAACATTAGTAAACACAGAGATTCCTGCCAGTCAGTCAGAGGCTCTGAATAACATTAGGCAATGATGAGAGATAAGAATAATAATTTTAAAAATAGTAGGGATACTGGATTCTCCATTAAATATCCCTCCCTCCCTCCCCACCTCTCTCTCTCTCCCTCTTCCCCCCCTCATTATCATGTAGTTTGACTATTTTCTGATTGCTAAAGGGAATATAAACAATTTTGAATTTGCGATTTCAGTAGTTATGAATGTGCTACAGCAGAGGTGTCAAACTCAAGGCCCGCAGACCAGATCCAGCCTTCTGGGTGCTTAGATCGGGCCTGCAGGGCTAGCTTGGAAATAGCAAAGGACCGCCCCACGGTGCCTCTGCTAGTGAAAACAGGGCCTCCTGCAACACCCTGCCAGCGAAAACAGGATGCAGCCCCCCCCCGCACCTGAATGGCCTTCTGCACCACTCTGCTGGCAAAAATGGGACATGGGGGGCCGTGCACAGCTTCCCCCATCCATTTTGGCCAGGAGGGTGCTGCAGGTGGTGTCCGTCCCATCTCCCCACCCCCTGGCCAGCTTGCAGAGGACAACTGCAATGCTGATCCGGCCCCCGAAGACACCCCTGTACTAGAGATTTTCCATCTGTTAAGAGTTCATGGCATTATGAAAAAATAGGAATGATAAAAAGATGAGACTTTAAGCAACAAAATCCAGCCTGTGCATGGATTTTATCTTCTATTGAGCTTCTTTAAGAATCCGACGTGACTGAAATGTGCCAAATAAAACAAAACAAAGGGAGATGCTTTACTAGAGAGGTCATGTGATAGTATCTTCCGTTCTCTAAGAAGTTTTTATTTTACTATCCCACAAGTTCAAAAATATTCATTTTTGTAGGCATGGATCTCTAACATAGGTCATGGCTGACTATCAGGCATCACTACCCCTGGAATCTGTTGGACCAACAACAGTGTGAACTGGATATAAATAAAATAAAATTAAATACCCGATCGAGCTCTGCTGGGAGGTTCTGACACAGCATCTATTTGGAGAGATTCCATCCGTTTTACAAGTTCAATTGGTTCAGGGTATATTTCCTATTACGCAGAACAAGAATAACGAAAAGTGATGAAATTGTAGGAAGAATGTAGCTTTAATATGAATATGCAATAGGATATCTTTCAAAGGTAACCTTGATGGATTGTACAGCTACGTGTTAGATAACTTACTTTTAATTCTCTCAAATGCTCTTCCACATCCTTTTCAAATTTTTCATGGTATAATGGGCAGTAAATCAAATTTATTTCTACAATAAAAGAATTAGTGAAAAAATTGAAATAAAAATCAATAACGCCGTCACTAGAAACGAGAGGTGTCATTATGTTAATTTAAGTTTGCACATAATTCTAAGTCATGGTTAGAATTTGAAATGCTTTAAACTAGCCTTGTCCCTTGAGTTCTGTAAAACAAAAGTTCTAGCATGTAGTTTTCTCCTAAATTATTTTAGTACTAATGGTTACACAAAGAATAAATATCGTAATAGACCTGGCTATAATAATGGATTCTGTGATATATGCTTCCTCCCTGACTTACAACAATTCATTTAGCAACTGTTCAAAATTACAACGGCACTGAAAAAGGTGACTTACAACCATTTTTCACATTTATGACCATTGTAGCATACCCATGGTCATATGTTTACATTCGGATGCTTGACAATAGCTCACATTTATGGCGGTTGCAGTGTCTCAGAGTCACATGATCCCCTTTTGCGACGACCTGACAAGCAAAGGCAATGGGGAAGCCAGATTCACTTAAAACTGTGTTACTAATTTAATAATTGCAGTGATACACTTAACAAATGTGGCAAGTGAAGTCGTAAAATGGAACAAAACTCACTTAACAAATTTCTCACTTAACAACATACATTTTGGGCTCAATTTTAATTGTAAGTTGAGGACTACCAGTTTTCAGATTTAGCTGGAAACATTGAAATCAAAATGTTTCTATATAGTTATTCAGGGGTGGGTGGATGAGGGCATTTGGGAAGGCTCCCTGTAGGGAAAGCCTTCTTATTCCCTGAAAATAGACTCTCGACCCAGTGTGCCCATGGGCTCAGGGCTGCTATTCCGGTGGGCGGGCTGCATCGGGGAGGAGATAAATAGGAATGGAACGAAGAAAAACATAGTCACTGGACACATCTTGCTATGTAAATACTTATTTTTTGAGCTTTAGAAGAAGTCATCAATGTATTTAGACTTCTCATTAAGTTATTAGTTTGCATTGAAGTGCCTACGTGTAGTTTTCAAACTATGTTACATAGATGAGAAGTGGATGTTACAATATGGTGGAGAAATCATTTAGATAATTTATGAGCTTTGATACAATGTATGAAAACCAGATTCTCACAGATTTCACAAATCAGGAAATCTATACCATTCCTTTCCACTACGTTTTTAGAAAGTACCGTATTTTTGGAGTATAAGACGCACTAGCGTATAAGACGCACCAAGGTTTTGAAGAGGCAAATTAAAAAAAAGTTTTTGCACTCTGCAAACCTCCCAAAAATGGCCTGATTTTCGGGAAAACGAGCCTGTGGTTTTTTTTTTCAAAAAAGGGGCAAGAATAGCCTTTAGGAGGCTTGTAGAGTGCTCCGGGGGGGGGGGGGGGGATGAGCAAAACATGGCCCGTTTTTCATGAAAACAGGTCCGCTTTTTGTCAAAAAAAAAGGGGGGGCTTGGTTAGCCTTTAGGAGGCTTATAGAGTGCTCCTGGGGACTAGAGGGGGCAAAACTGAGCAAAAAATGGCCCGTTTTTTGCTTATTTCTGCCCTCCGCAGCCCCCAGGAGCACTCTGAAAGCTTCCTAAAAGCTATGCACGGACATGAAGGGGGCGGGGTTTCGGGAGGCAAAAAATGCTGCATTCAGTGTATAAGGGAGAGTTCCCTGTGCATCTTACCTGGTTTCATTCTGCTGCTTATGGAAATCAATCCACATTTTATTTATGTCCAGTTGTGCACTACCATTATCTTTTTGCCTTGCTATAAATAGTTAGCAGAATTATCTTGTATTACCTGCAAAAGTTGGGCGATCATTTGGCTCTTGCTGCCAAGAGCGTTTCATTAAAAGAATAATCTCATTTGGACAAGTGCTTTCCACCTCGTTGATAGGTGGCCGGTTGCCTGTTGTGATGCAATAGCACAGCTGTGTATCATTGACCGCATCTGGATGAGGAAAAGAGAGAAGAATTGGGCATCGGTAGCATGACACTGACTACATGAAGTGCAATATTTTATAAAGGAGAGAGATTTGAGTGTAAACTCTTACTCTCGTAAGGTTCTTTGGAGGCAAAAATGGCCCATAAGACAATGCCAAAACTGTAAACATCCGATTTTTCCACAGGTGTTGCATTGATGTTCTGCAGATGTTCCGGAGCCATGTAGGAAAGGGTGCCAGCATTACACTCAGAATTCTGTTTGATTTTCCTCTGTCGACTGGTCTCTTCTTTAGTCAACCTGCTCCAGTTTTTGAAACAAGCCACACCAAGGTCTGCTATCTACAAGACAGATGAGAGTAGAGTTTTGGGAAGAAGAAGGGAAAGGAGAAGGGTCCACAGGGGGCAGGATGACCTGTCCCTTTTGTGTTTGTGTCATCATGTGGCATGCACATACAAATGAACTGGAGCTTTTGTTGGCAATGAATGGTATTGTTTCCATCACTTTCACAAAAGCCTCTGATTCTCTAGATCAGGGGTGTCAAACTCGATTTCATTGAGGGCCACATCAGTGTTGTGTTTGACCTCAGTGGGCTGGGGTGGATGTGGCCAGGGTAGGCGTGGCCAACTCAATGTCATTCTTGGGGGGGGGGCTCCTGTTGGTGACCCAAGCACCCTGCCAGCGAAAACTGGCTCCCGAGCTCCATTTTTGGCTACCACGGCCTCCTGCCATCCTCCGCCAGTGAAAACAGAGCTCGGGACATGCGTTTTCACAGACAGAAGGTTGCAGGAGGCCATGGCAACCAAAAGCAGAGCTGAGGAGCCCATTTTCGTTGGCAGAAGCACCGTGAGCCGGTCCTTCACTGTTTCCAGGGCGGCCCCATGGGCAATATCTGCTCTAGATCAGGGGTATCAAACTCACGACGACGTATTGTCACATGACATATCGCTTCTCCCCCCTTCGCTAAACCGAAGGTGGGTGTGTCCAGCGTGTGACGCATCTGGGCTGCAAGTTTGACGCCCCTGTTTTAGATGCCTCAGAATATGGCCCAGCTGAAAGCAACCAAGACTCTGGCAAGTGACATGCTTACTTGTATTGAGTGTTTCCAATATATTTTGATAGGTTCATCAAATATGATAGGTTTCTCTGGCCAGCAAAGCAAAAGCAATACTCCAATGTAAACAAATTGGAAAGGCTTGCAGTACCATAGGAATATGGTTTAGACCAGGGGTTCCCAATCGCCAAGCAAAATTCTTATCCGCAGGATACAGGTAGTGCACAAAACCACATCCCTGTGATTCACAGAAAGACCTCTCTCCACGGAACCAGTGACTAAAATCTATGCTCACGTTCAGGCATAAAATGCTCTAATCTTCACTACCGGTTCGGAACTGGAAGCGCAAGCATGCAGCGCTTCTGCATTTGCGCAGAGTGTCTGTGATAATGTCTGGGCGGAGCCTCCCGCCACTACCAGTTCACCTGAACTAGGGCAAATCGGCAGAATACCATCTCTGTGCAAGTTGTGATTTAGCACACTGTGATTTTCAGACTTTAAGCCTAGAATAGGCAACTCTGTAGTTTCCAGATTGGAATGAGACAACTTGCCACAACCAACTTGCTGAGGCCAACTCGGCATGGCACAAGAGTTTCACTAATATCAAAGAAATAGCGGAATAGAATCATTAAAGAAAGGATGCCAAAGGAGGGACAAAATGAAACGTGAATGACAAAAATTAAAATATTTTCAAAACTGTTTTAAATAATTAAAATGGAATTGTTGAATTGTCCCGCAGTCAGTGTGTTGGCCATGGTGAGTTGGCTGCAACGAGTTGGCCACCGCAAGTTGTCATAGACTCTTTCCAGACATACTGATTTCTCCAGGCAGGCAGCACAATCAGTAGCTAGACATCAAGAACATTATAATCTAGAACAGGGCTGTCAAACTCAAGGTCCGCAGGCTGGATCCAACCCATAGGGTTGCCCTGGAAACAGTGAAGGGCCAGCCCCTGGCCCAGCCATCCGGGCACTGATCTACAACTTGATGGCGGCCATCCAGGCAAGAACGCAGTCAGCCTTAGATCCACAGGGCTGCCCTGGAGCCAGCAAGGGGCTCTGTCCCCCCACCCGCTTGGCACACGCCAGAGACAATGGATACCCCAGGCCACCACAGGCACTTCCCGACGTGAGCAACATCGAGCTGGTCACGGCCACCCCGGCCACACCCACCAACCCGGCTGCAACCACCCAGCCCCCCCCCCCCCCCCGTTAACCACAACCCTAATGCAGCACTCAATGAAATCGACTTTGATACCCTGATCTAGAATATCTGGAGGCCACCATGTCTAACCCTACTTTAGTTTTAACCATCTGAACTTGCTGAAAATATGGATCGAGGAGTAACTTCATACATTCAGAGGTCCTCAGACTCTTCCACCCAGCCTGGAGTGAGTTTTCTGTGTGAAGAAAGTCTTTTGCACACTCATGCTATCTGTCCCTTTACGTAACACAAAAATCTTAAAATGACATTGCAGGAAAGCAAAGAGTAAATAGTCAGATATAGTGAGAAAGGAAAATTGAGTTCCTGTACCACAAATCCATCTAGTGAAAGTTAAGTCCTCCCAATCACCCCTTTATAGGCTAATAGGCAAACACTTGTGTGTTTGCCTGTTTGTTAAGTATACACTTAACAAACACTTGTGGTTCTGATTTTAATAGAAACTGAAAATGTGTGTGTGTGCGTGTTCATATTACCTTGATGTGAAATTCTTCATCCACAAGAATATTTTCTGGCTTCAGATCCTTGTGCACTAAACCTTGTTCTGTTAAGTAAAGCATTCCTTCAATGATCTCCATAACAAAGCGTCCTTTCACTGGCAAAGGAATAGGAGCCTATAAGGGGGGAAAAAGACTTCCAGAAAAATATTGATCACATTTGGTCTAGATATCTACAAAACTGAATTTACCAGGTCAGATAGGTCATAAAAAAAGTTCCCGAATTAGTCAGACCCATTAATATAGGACACTAGTTGATAATCTGGCATTGCCCGGGTATTTATTTATAGGGAGAAAATGTCCAGACCAAACGTAATTTCTAATGTTGGATTTTCCCTGTTACCAGAGGGAGACCCCTTGTGGAGTTCTGCGAAGCTGTTACCATGGCAACTCCACTGCGCAGTACAGTAGAAGCCATTTTAAGGCACAACAGGCTGTATCTTAACAGAACACCCCCCTCAAGGGGTGTTAAGGGTGTCTTATCCCCACAGTATTTGTTTCCAGTGAGTAAGTCATCTCTGTACCAAGTTTGGTTGAAATTGTTGAGGGGTACAGTTATGCTGGAACATACATATACAGCCATTTATATATATTTATATATATATTAGATAGATAGATAGATAGATAGATAGATAGATAGATAGATAGATAGATAGATAGATGATAGAAATAAGAAAGAAAGAAAGAAAGAAAGAAAGAAAGAAAGAAAGAAAGAAAGAAAGAAAGAAAGAAGGAGGAGAAGAAAACATTGGCTAAGCATGATGGATATTTTAATCCAACATATCTGAAAGGTATTCAAATCATTCATATAAATTTGAATGGATGACTTGTAGTTTTCCCCCAGCTGCAGAGAAGACACATCTGGACTCCATCCGACTTCTTATATTGCACTTTCCCCATCATTCAGCAATCCCGTCATCGTATTGTATCATTCAGCAATCCCATACAATAAATCCTATAAACACCTATTGTTTGGGAATTAAAATCCAAACCATTTTCATAGCCATACAAAAAACGTCACCTCTAGCAAATGTTAAGATTGAATAACATCTCCTAGTTTTTAGGCAATTTCTCCAAAATGACCAGTGGATTAAGTTGCAAGTTATAAACATACTTCCTACTTACTGCTTTTAGAACAGACATCATGTCTCCTTTGCGTATGTATTCAATCACAAGGGAGTAGTTTCCATCCTCCAGGATGACACCTAGTAGTTTTACCACCCGATCATGATTTAGTTTGTGCATAATCATGCCTTCCTCTAGAAGGGAGTTGTTACATCTGGAAAAAATTACTATAGACATTATCAAGAGAACTGGAGCTCTAACATTCTATGCTCGAGTTGTGATTTTCAGACTTTTAAGCCTAGAATAGGCAACCTGGTACTTTCTAGATAGATTAGCTTCTCCTTGCAACCAGCACAATCAGTACCAAGACATCAAGAGCATTCTAATCTAGAATATCTGGAGGCCATCAGGATGCCTAACTTTTAGTTTTATTCATCTGAAGTTGCTGAAATGAGGGATCGAATTGCGATGACAACAGGCACAGTTAAACACAAGCCATAATCCCCAGTGCCATCAGATCTGTTGCACTACAAGTCTCGCAAACCTTAATCAACTGTGTGATGTTTGAGATGAACACATCTGCAGTGTACCATACACTGCAGAAAACTGGTATAATGAAACTGCAAAATGCAGGTGAATGAATGAGAAGTGGTTGTATATATGAATGGCAATTCCTATTATTACCAGAAATGTATTCTATTGTTTTTACACTATCAGGAATATTAAAGGATCCAGGTTCTTTCTTGTTGGATTTTCCACTATCCCTTACACTTCAATGTGTATGCAGGTTTGGAGAACAGCTGCATTTTAATCTCCACAATAAATTAGTGTAAGACATTATAAGAAGTTAAAATGGCTCCTACGTCTTGTAAAAGAAAAAAAGGACCCTTTGAGATATATGGAGATATTCCATAGATACCTAAATGAATCCTCAACTGGTGCCTTTTGCAGAGCCAGGAGTAATGATCCACTTGCAGCAAAAATTAGCTGAAAGTCTGCAAGATCAAAAATACACACAATAACTACCTCCCTCTGTGGTTCTGAGCTCAATGAGACTTAAATTATATAATCTATTGTCAGCTACAGGGGGAAAAAGGCCATAGCTATTGACCTTGTGTTCTTTCAGCCAAAAGACCATCTAATCTGGTTTGGAATTACCAGGATGCTGACGGCCAACAACTCTGTCCTGCCCTCTCCATGTGTGAAGAACATTTCTCCAACTTACTCTGTGCGTTGAGGTCCAGTATACACAGTTTTCAATATTACAAGCCCATGATTTTTGTGGTAGCATAATGAGACAGTTCCAAAACCGCCAGCATTTAGCCGTTTTTTTTCCAAAAAATCTTCCGATTTCATCTGAATGTCAGCCAAGGCCATGATTGTAGTTCACAAAGCGTTTTAATTCAGAAAAAAAAAATCCAATGCCTGAAATTTTAATACAGAAGAGAAGGTATTTTATGACCCATCCTTCAATTCCTAATGCAGATTCTGTACAAAGCAGGTACTTTTGTAACCTTCTAAAAAGTTCAGAAGATGACTTCATCTTCCGCATACCTAACGCATATTCAAAAATAAAACCCCAAGTATTCAAAGGTACATACTTAGGAAACGAAACCCCCAAATAAGTTTCAATTTCCTTCACTGTCTCAACAGAGGTAGATACCCTGGCTTCCTCTAGATATTTTGGACCTCAGTTTAACCATGGTAAAACTAGAATTGATGGGAGCTACTACCCAAAGTATGCAAAGAGCAATAAGCAGCCTATTCCCCAATTTAAAGAGGTTAACTGATTATGTATTTAGAGACAATAGACAGGCAATTTTTTCAGCATAGCAACTGGATTATCTACTCTCCAAATTAGCCAGGTATGACAAATATTATTATAATGAATTTACACATCAGTGTTCATGTCTATGAAGATTTTCAGTTATCCATGTCAGTCATCCTCAGTCATCCAGGTTATCCCAAAAGCTCTGTTCAAAAGAGAAATGAACTTCCTTGCCCCCCACCCCCAACCAAACGTTTCATTTCTCATTCAAGAAGCTTCTTCAGTTCTAAACTTCTTGGATCAGAAGTGAAACATTTTCAAGGAAAAAATCGAGAAAGTCCAGTTGCCTTTTGAACAGCACGTTTGAGATATCAATGTCCAGTAAGTCTAGATGACTTCACATAAGCAGAAACAAAATCAGGAGAAAAGGGAAGCATTTTTTAAAAAAAACTTCCACCACAGTTTTTAAAAATACGTCATGAAGATGGTAGCAAAAACACATGAGCAAGCTGGCTCAACTGGAAGAAGGCTCTGCAAAGGCTCAGCAGCAGTTGCTGAAGAATCCAAAGATGTAGAGTGCTCTTGCATAAAGCCTCCTTTTGTGGCATCTTCAAAACCATAGAATAGACTAGATCAGGGGTGTCAAGGTTTTGGCCTCTACGGCTTCCTGCAGCCCTCTGCCAGTGAAAATGGAGCTCGGGGAGGCATGGTCCTCCCAAGCTCCCTTTTCACTGGCAGAAGCACCACGGTGTAGTCCTTCACTGTTTCCAGGGCAGGATCGCAGGCCAGATCTAAGCACCCCATGGACTGGATTCAGCCCCTGGGCCTTGAGTTTGACACCTCTGAACTAAAGGGACTTTTTACCCTTTTGAGGAAACTGCCTTATTAAACTAAATTTCTTCATTAAATTAAATATCTTCTAATTGTCTACACTTAGGTTGTTTTTCAGTCTTATCAAAGATGACAAGGATTGAGTCTTGGATCTTTCTCTTATGCAGAACGCTTGTAATCTATCAGAGACATCTCTTGCCCTGCAGAGGATCTAAAAGACATCTGCACGCTTCAGAAGAGATGGTACAGAATGCAGAGAGGGCATCCTGGCATCTCTTTAGAGCTTTTCAAAAACTTTTAAGCGCCACACATAAGTCAAGAAGGGGCTGCTTCAGAGAGTATGGGGAAAACACCCCAAAATGTGTGCTTTAATAAATATGGTCCGGACCTCGGCACCAACATTTTAAATAACGTTAAATGAATCAAATAAGTGCTCTTGAAGACTTAACCAGTGCAGGGATTGCCAAAAAGAAGAGATAGAGGGGTGTGTATCAGGAGGGATGAAAAAACACACACCTGCACTATTCTCTCCATGAGCCTAGCACACACAGAGTAGAATCAGGAAACATGTCACTAGAGTGTAACAGAAATCCAGGCAGGACACAACTAACACATGGACAAATTGCCTCTTTCTGGAGTAAGGTATGAACAAATTCTCCAGGTTTATTGATTTAGTATATGACAAAAATGTTAAAAAGCATATCACAGTTACTTTCTCAGTGAGCAAATACGAGCAAAGATATTTAGAAGACATCATACACTGGCACATCTTATTTGCCAGCAGAACACTGGGCACACACTGAAAAGTGTGTTTCGTAAAGAAAGTGACTCAGAGTGAAACTTAATAGCAGTAAATGTTATATTTTCATGTGTTTGCTCTTGACTCTCATTTTACTTAGTCGCCTTGTTTTATTTTTATAATAATAATAATAATAATAATAATAATAATAATAATAATAATAATAATAGCAGATTCATTTTATATATGACTGTAACTTTGATTGTAACTTTGTTGCTTGTATCCTTACGATTTATATTGATATTGTTTCCTGATTGCTTATTTGTACCCTATGACTATCATTAAGTGTGGTACCTTATGATTCTTGACAAATGTATCTTGTCTTTATATATACACTGAGAGCATATGCACCAAAGACCAATTCCTTGTGTGTCCAATCACACTTGGCCAATAAAGAATTCAATTCAACTCTATGGCTTCTTAAGTCATAAAGGTAGAATAGATGTTGCCATTGATTTAAGACCTTCAGTTTTCAGAGGGCACTTCCTACCTAGATATTGGGCCACACTTATAAAAAATTCTTCCTTAACAGGAAAACACTATCAGATGTGTGAGAAAATACAGACTTGGTTAATAGTGGAATCACATGCCTCTTAAAATTCTAGGCCTAAGGAAGGGAGATTGTGTTAACATTCTATGCCTTTCCTGGAAGCACCTAATTTCTGATCATTTTGACTGCAGCTAAACCCACAAGCCCGGAAAGGCATTGTAAATTGCTTATTCTTTCTATGTTCTATTCCTAATTTGGTTTTCGGATCCGCGAAGTCAGTTCGGTTCCCTTTTTTTTTTCTTCACATCCCCAGAGACACACACGGCCTCGGCGCGGGTAAAAAGAAACTTCAGAGGCATAAAAACCAAGGGCTGCCTGCGAACCTTTAAAAAGATCTATGGATTTCAACTGCCAAAGAGTTCCCCAGCCATCTGCCCCGTTGAAGTCCGGACGTTTAAAAAAGCTAGTGGCGTTGAGAAATGACTTAAGATTGCAAACGGGAAAGAAGCTGTATACACTTCCCGGTTACATCGCGGACTTCATAGCTGAGCGGAAGGGCTGGTCTAAAGGCTCCGACCAGAAAGCCAAGCTGCTTTCGTTTTCATTTTCGACTTTCCCGCCTTCCAGGTGTCTTCCCCCCCCCCCTTCCCCTCGGATCATTGCCTAAGGAAATCAGTCGCGAGTGATTAACATCCCAAGAGCAAAGAAAGGCCACGGCCTGGCTCCAACCCCTGTAAGAGTCAGCGACCCAGGGGAAAAGCAGGAAGAAATGCAGAGGGGACATCCGAAGCGCGATTTCTTCGGCTTAAACAGAAAACCGACCCGATTCCCTTTTACCTATTCTCCTCCAAAGCGTGGTTCACACGTTTGCGCGCTCCGCAAAGATGAGGATCCCCTCTTGCTAAAATACACACCACCGCTTCGCCTCTTTCTTCCTCCTTCGCCCGAACTCTTAAGGGGCGGAGTTAGGCGGTGGCAAAAAAGGACGGAAGCTCTCCTCCAGCCTATGAAATACGCATCTTCCGAAGTGGGTCTGGTCACTTTGGACACGTGAAGCCTCGTAGATGTCAAATCCCTGCTTCGGAAGCCCCAGAGGTTCTGATCTAAAACGTCAGATCAAACCAAAATTTTATTAGGGCCATAAGTATTTTTTTTTAAAGTAAAGCAGTTATAAAATAAAAATAGGAAGCTAAAAATAAAGGAAAATAATGCAAATTTTCAGACTTGAGGAAAAATGAATAGTGCATTGTTGGAAGAAAAATCCAGGTCCGTTTCCAATCCAGGAATAAAATGGAGGTTGATTGGAAAGAAAGGTTTTGTTTATTGGTGAACAGAACCAACAGGCATACAGTGTGCAGTTCTGGGACAGCTGGCAAAATGGGTTTGAAATCAGGGTGGGCTTTTATACCGTTTTGATTTCCATGGGATCATGTAGGGGTCATGACTGACTCTATAGGCAAAAGGGGAAATGCAAATCCTAGGTGTTTGTCTGAGCTAATCTTGTCTTGCCTAATTGCTTATCTGGCGTTTCTGTCTGACTCAGTCTTTCTGCATGGGTTACCAAATCTGCATTTCTAAAAGATGGCCGCCTCAGTTTCTCCTTGGGACAAGGGAGACTGGTGCTGGTTTCTGCTTCCCTTAAGATTTTTTCCCATTTCTCCTTTAGGGAAAATATTCTATCCTGCCTTTTTAATAGTCCCAAAAATATTTCATTCTCTAGGAGGGTGGATGGGTGCTGACTTTCTACAACATAGAATAGTACAGAGAAGTGGGCAATCTGGAAAGTTTTATTCAAACAGCAATCGGATAAAGAATGATAAATAGGAGTCATGTTCCCTACCAGAAAATTCCTTCATGATAGGATAAATATGGCTCAAAGATTCCACTGAAACATCCCTACAAGGGCATATACTCTGATCAAATGTACATTGAAGTTTAAAAGATGATGCCAAGTTCTAACATCCATGGAGTCCAAGCCCATCTCTAAACAAAGACATTTTCCAGGTAACCTTTTCCGGATCGAGTGCCAAAGTGCACCCGAACCCCCAAAGTGCAATGTGCACCCCCGTGCATATGCCCTGAACTCCTGCATGTGCATGCATCCCCTGCATGCATCCCACACATGCACATGTGCCACCCCTGAATGCCCCTGCCTCCCGCGCATGCACAGTGGAGCTGAACTGGGGCAACAGCTCATATTCCCACAGAGAGGGCAATGTGTGCCACCTCTGGCATGCGTGTCATAGGTTTGCCATCAAGGGCATAGGAAGACTTGCAAGATGCAGAGAGGAAGTAGGCATCTTTTGAGTGGAAAAAATTAAAGATAATTGGAGTTATGCTGTGAACCAAAAGTGGTTGAGAATAGGAAAGCAAACCAGGGTATTTATAAGTATGCATCTCTTAATATATCCCCATTAATTTGCCAGTTATGAATGTCATTATATTTTTATACAAATACCATGACGTTCATTTTCTGACAATATAGTACTACCGTGTTTTCCCGAAAATATGACATGTCCTGAAAATAAGGCCATGCCACATTTTTCGGGTGGGCAAAAATATAAGCCCTCCTCTGAAAATAAGCCCCCTGGACAACCCCCCCCTCTGGCCAGGCAGAGCGCCACGCACCAACCTAGCGATATTGCGAAGGTGCCAAGCTGTGGGAACCGGGAAGGGGGCAAAGACACTCACGTTGCTTGGCGCCTTCAGGATACTGCTAGGTTGGTGAGCGGTGCTGTGCCCAGCTGGAGGGGGCCAGTTGCCGAGCTGCTGCTCTCTTGTGAGCAGGCTCCCAAAGAGCCGGGCACATCCTCAGGGGTGAACCGCTGTGTTGTGCTGTTGTAGCAGCACAACACAGCAGCCATGAAACGACCATGCTCACGAGCAGCCACCAGGCAAACCCCCTTTCCAGCCGGACACAGCGCCATTCACTGACCTAGGGGTATCGTCAAGCCATATGAATGCCTGTTTGCCGCCGCCCAGCTCCCATGGCTTGGCGCCTTCGAAATGCCAGTGAATGGCGCTCTGCACTGCTAGAGAGGGGGGGGTTGCACGAGTGGCTGTTCTGCTCCCGCTCCCACGCCTCCCAGCCTCACAATGCCCTGGTCCAGCTCTCCCTGCAGAACCAGGGCACCTCCGCTGCTGCCGCCTGCCGCCACCATCCCAGCATGGCTTGTTTGGCGGCTTTCAAACCAAATCTTCCGGCAGTGGCCATTCTGGGTGTACTCTCTATGGTTGTGGGCCAGCTGCTGGCAGAGTGTACTCCCACAGCGTACAACCATAGAGCATACGCCCAGAGCAGCCACTGCCGGAAGACTCGGTTTCGAAGCCTCCAAAAAAGCCATGCTGGGATGGCGGCGCCAGCGGAGGTGCCCTGGCTCTGCAGGGAGACTTGGGCAAGGGCATTGTGAGGCTGGGAGCCACATGAGGCAAACGGCCACTTGCACAACCCCCTCTCCAGCCATGCGGTGTGCCATTCAGTGGCATTTCGAAGGCACTGAGCCGCGGGAGCTGGGTGGCAGCAAACAGGCGCTCACGTGGCTTGGCGATACCCCTAGGTCAGTGAATGGCGCTGTGCCCAATTGGAAAGGGGGGTTGCCGGCTGGCTGCTCGTGAGCGTGGTCGCTTCATGGCTGCTGTATCGTACTGCTGCGACAGCACAACACAGCCATTCGCTCCTGAGGCTGTGCCCAGCTCTTTGGGAGCCAGCACACAAGAGAGCAGCTGCCCAGCAACCCCAAAACAATAAGCCCTCCCCTGATAATAAGGCCCAAGCCATATTTTGTGGGTCAAAAGAAAATAAGACCCTGTCTTATTTTCGGGGAAACACGGTAGTTTTTATTCTTAAGAGAAGAAAGCCAAGGCTCTCCATTTCTTTCCTATTTCCACTTGGGGGACAATTAAGTTTTCTGCTTATAGAAGAGCTGGATCCACTTGTCCTGCTAATACAAAGGAGGGATGGGGGGGGGGGGAAATAGAGGGCTGAGGTTATTGGGTTGGTATTTTGGTTAAAAGGTTAAAAGGGGCTGAAATGCACCCTGGCCTTTCTGGCCACGTGCTGTCCCTCAGGGGCTGCACCTTTTAAACCCTTGGATTAGTGAAAAATAATGTAATTTGAGAAGAGAGTGACAAATATTTTTCTGCAACATTCAGCAGTGTAGTGATTATTTACTTACATAGGTTAAGCATGTAAATATAAATAGTCCTAGTTTAGCAATCACTCATTAAGCAACCATTTGAAGTTATGATGCCACTGAATCAGGGGTGGGTTCCTGCCAGTTCTAACCTCTTCTATAGAAGAGGTTCCACAAATCTACCGTGCCGTTTAGAACCGGTTCCAGCTCCCTCCCCCCGCCCGCCTGCACCACGCTTGCCCTGCCCACGGCTCACTGATTGGCTGGCTCACCAATCACCCCGCCCGCCTCTAAGAGTCCTATCTAAACCTTAAAGTCTTAAAGCTGTCAAGTTTGACCATCCCTGGGTTTTTTTTTTCTAAAGTGTTGGGGTGCAAGGGTCTTGTAACTTGACAGCTTTAAGACTTGCACACTTCAATGCCAGAGTTCCTGAGCCAACATGACTCGAGGAGGAATTCTGGGAGTTGAAGTCCACAAGTCTTAAAGCTGTCGAGTTTGAACACCCCTGGGGATTTTTTTTTCTAAAGGGTTAGGGGTGCAACATTTTGGTTGCTAAGCAAGAGCGTTGTTAAGTGAGTTTCACCACATTTTACAAGTTGGCCATGCCCACCCAGTCACATGACTGCCAAGCCACTCCCACCCGGTCACATGGCTGGCAAGCCACTCCCACAAAGCAGGCCACACCTCCAGAAGAGGTTCTAAAAAAATTTGAAATCCACCACCGCACCAAATGAGTCATAATTATGTTAGGACCTCATAGTTGTGCCCATCACAGTGTCACCACAGTCAAGTGAATGTGATTTGGATTTTTGTCAACTATGATTGTCACAGAATTCTGCGGTCACATCAACATTTGCAGCTTTCATGCTGGCTTCCGATAAGCAAAGTCAATAAGGAAGCCGGCAGGAGGTTCCAAATGGCAATCTCACAATGTCACACTTCATAACACTGTGGGACTTGCTTAATGATGATAACTGGAAGTGCTAGAACTGCTGTCACAAAGCTGTGTGATCACCTGGTGTTGTGCTTTATGACCACATTGCTTAGTGATAGAATTTTCTGCCCAAATATTGTCACTTAGTAAAGACCTCCTGTAATGAGAACAACGAAAGAACATTGACTTGCTATACTTTGTCTAAGACCGTGGATTCCTTCCACCGGTTTTTCCCTACCCTAGGACCAGTAAGGATTAATTAATCAATCCTTTCTCCGGTCTTTGGGAAGGACTCTGTGGATAAAAATGCTGGATCTATTCTAATTACCTGGCTGACTGTGCAAATCAAACAATGATGATTCTCTTGGCAATTTGAAGTGCAAGGGTGACATCGTGTGGTTCATTCAAAGACCACATTGTCTTGACACGTGCTATCTGTGAAACTAAATGGATAAAGGCCAAAAAAGTGAAAATCTCTGTTCACATCACTTCTAATCCTAGTCTGGTTCTTGAACCTGAGCATTTCTCAGAATTGTTCACAAGGAGAAAAGGGGAGAAAGAGAGAAACGAATACATACGTTCAACTACAGGAAGCCTGGACATTAGGAACAATTATCATATCTGTGCCTAGCTGAATCCGGAAAAGGCAGGAAAGAGTACTTTGAAGCTCTCCACTCCAAGGGACAGAAAACCATGTCAATGGTAGTCTCTCTAGTGCAGATAATCCTCAATGTACGACCACAACTGAGCCCAAAATTTCTGCGGCTAAGTGAAACTTTGGTTAAGGGAGTTTTGCTCCGTTTTATGACTTTTCTTGCCATAGTTGTTGAGTGAATCAGGTCAGTGGGTAAATTAGTAACACGGTTGTTAAGTGAAATTGATTTCCCCATTGATTTTGCTTGTGAGAAGGTCGCAAAAGATGATCACATGACCCCCGGGACACTACAACCATCATAAAGATGAGTCAGTTGCCAAGTATCTGAATTTTGATCATGTGACCATGGGGATACTGCAATTGTGTGAAAAACGGTTGTAAGTGACATTTTTCAGTGGTGTAACTGCTTTATTTGAAGCTACTGAGGAACGAGAGGAGGCTCATATAACGAACAAGGCTTTATTAACAGAATTAGTAAAACACAACAAGAGTGGCTGGCTCCTGTCTGACAGTTATTTATACTGTTAACTGTCAGACAGGCAGCCAATCAGGTGCTCGCTATTCTCCCACCAGCCGACATTCGCGCTTCAGCCAATAGGGATCTTCTTAGCTTGCCAGCAGCTACACCAGGACATAACAGTAACTTTGAACGGTCACCAAATGAACTGTTGCAAATCGAGGACTACCTGTACTTGTGCAACATTGTACCAGGTAGAGTAATGCAAAGAAGGAACTGAAAATCCCATTACAGGAAAACACTAAAGGATAATTAGATATCATGGAAGTCTGGTGGGATGAGATTCGTGATTAGAATATTAAACTTGGACTTTTTGATTTGTTCAAAACCCAAAACCAAAAATAGAGAGGCAGGGCAGATGTTTATATAAAGAAGCCATATGTTCATAAAGAAATTCATGTCCCTAAAAGTGGACTTCCATTAACATTTACAGGAAAAAGGAAGAAAAGGTGACTGCGTAAGTTTTGTACAAGTGTCTTCTCTAGACAGAGGAACGGGACAATCCCTTTCTAAATCAATTCAAAAATATCCCCTTATCTTCTTATTCATTTATACACTGATAAATGAGTGACATCTTAGAGGACAGCAATTGTGCCATGTTGGAAATTCCAAATGACTAGGGGACAGTGGTGCAATTCATCCGGTTCTATTCGGTTCGGGCGAAACGGTAGCTCCGCCCACCCGCTCGAATGTCATCATGTCCCATTTTTTCCGCGCTGCGCATGCGCGAAAGAGCCTGCACATGCGTGGAGGTGGCATCTGCGATCACATTTGTGAACCGGTACTGAAGGTAGGTTGATTTCACCCATGCTATGGGACAAAAAGCTAACAGAAATAAATAATTTCCCTGGACTTCAGAATGGTTTCAATAAATTCAGGTGAAAGTTTGGCACTGTATCACGATGTGAAATCCTGAAGAAGAAACATGTTAACAGCAATGGGGAGGTGCAATCTTCTTCTAATTGTCCAAGGCTTTCTCTCCATCTGAAAAATGCAGCTTGTTTTTTATTACGTTGTTCCAAATATTTCAAAATGTTGAACACGTTTTTCTTTCTAACATGATCCTTTGTCTTTTATGTAAAAACCCACATTGATTCTCGTGAGTGAATTCTTGCAAAATTATTTTCAGTCTTTCAGCTGGAATCATTGTGAACAACTTAAGAGTTGTAAGATAGAACATCGTGTTTCATAGAGATGCTGAAAGTGTATCTTCAAAACCTTTATAGTACAAACCTGATCATCTATCAGATCCTGGCATCCTTCCTTGCACTTTTTTATATCTTCCAAAATTTCTCTTATTGTTATAAGTTCGTTCATAATTTTTATAACTTCTAAAACTTCCCTTATTGTTATAAGGTAATTCATAATTTTCTTTTTTCCTCTATAATGCTTTGTAGATTTTGTTTTCTAAGATATTCATCTATTTCCTGCAAAGATATAACACATCCTTTAGAAAAAAATGGAAAGGTGATGAAATGCTTTTTGCATGCCCACATTAACCATTAATGCAGTGTCTCTGTCTTGGAGTTTCAACATCTTTTCCTCTTTCTTTTTTAGCTCATATACCAGCCATTTCCTGTCAAAGGTTGAGGTTTTTTTTGTTTTCTTTTTTGCTGTTCATGGTTCATTTTCATATCCATTTCCCTTAATAACGTAGATAGCTGTTGCTGCAAGAGTTTAATCTGTTAAGAGAAATTTGTCTTCTCTGGAAATTTCTTTAATCTTTTCTTTTGATCTCACCCAAAATATTTTGGTTTTCTTTTGCCTCTTCTTCTTGAGTTATTATGCTTTATAAAGTAATCTCTAATAAAAGCTTTACTTGCATCCCAAGCTATTCTCAAATCAAGTTGTAGCACCTTATATTTAACTCATGGATTTTCCCTGACATAGAAATTTAGATATATCCTTTTGCCATTGTTTAAATGCTGCATCAGTTGTCAAAATAGGTACTGTTTGAAATGAAAACAACATTCTAGGTAAAATATTCATCTTAATCAAAGAAAATCCTCTCAGTAATGAAAATTGTATTTTCACTTAACATATTTTGTTTACCTTTATTCCATATCTTAACATAACTATTTTGGAATAATATACAATTCATATTTGTCACAGTGATATCCGACTATTTTGCCTTCTTCTCAATCTTAAAGCCTAATTTGTTTATCAATTTTGTTTGATCTTGTATTTTTATATTTTTGTTAACATCTTCATCTATATTAATGTTAAAACCTGCTAATGAATCAAATTCTTTTGTCTATTGTTTCAAATTCCTGTAAAGGATCTTTCAGAGCCAATATCATGTGCAAAAGCTCTTGATTTATAAATCTGTTTTTAAATATTTACTCCCCAAATCATTTTATCCTGTCTTATGTCTCTATTCAGTATTTCAAGAACCAAAATAAATTAGAGAGGGAACAATGGGCAGCCTTGTCTTGTTCCTTTCTGATTCTCACATGGTTTTATTAGATACCCATTAGCAATTATTTGTGCTTTCTGTGAAGTCTAAATTGATTTTACCCATTTTATAAAATTATCTACAAAATTCATATGTCCCAAACTTAAAACAAGACAGAATTCTTGTGAGCTCCCTTTTAGTAGAGATTTTCAAACTAGAGCTGGATGTCTACCGGTTGGGACCATTCCCTGCAAGAAGCTTTGGTCAAATGACACCGAAAGTACCTTCAAAATTTATATTCTATAATTTTGCAAATCATTGGAAATCTTATCCAGATTGCCTTCTGCTAGGCAAGTGAGCTAGGGCAAGGATTCAATGAAATCCGTTTACCTTAGTTAAATGTTGGTGAACCTTTTTGGCACTTAGTGCTGAAACGGGAGGGTGTATGTATGCGGGAAAACAGAAGAACAGCCACCCTGTGTGCATGCGCGCGCTGGGAAGATTATCTTCCGATTTCCGGCTTGCACACGCACACCGACCACCTGGTCTTCTGATTTCCGGCATGTGCATACACACCGGCCAGCTGGACTTTGTTTCTGGCGCTCCCGCACACATGAAGACCAGCTGACCAGCGCACTAGAACACGGAAGAGCGACGGGTGCCCGGAGATGGCTCTGTATGTCACTTACGGCATCCATGCCATAGGTTTGCCATCACTGCCTTAGTTGTTCCCTATTCTTACCATTGTGTCGATCTATTAATCCCATTGTTCCATCCAGCATAATTAACCCTATTGGGGTTAATCAAAGTTGCAGTGAAACATATCTCAAAATTCTAAGATTGGGAAGGGGTATGATATGCTGTGGGGATGAACGGAATGATTCAATAGAAACATTTATCATTGAAAATCTAAAAATACACTGTTGTCTTTCACTATCACAACATTTCTGCATCCTTCTTTTTCTTAATATAAAGTTTTTTTAAAGGGTAGATTAAAAACAATGAAAACGAATATAAAGTAAGAAAAAGAAAAAAAAGCTAAAAGTGCAAGAAAGGTGGGGAAAAAATGAAAAGAAAGAAGATATAAAACAATTTTAAATAAAATTATGCGTGCATCTCTTATTCTATGGTCATAATATAAAGTTCTTTCTACAATCTGTCCTGTCCAGTCATCAAAACCCTAAATCATATATTCATTTTTCCTGTTTCATTCCAAAAAGTCTATAAGGGCTTTTGATTTCCTGCCTTAGTCTTGATGCAAAGGAAATGGGTGGAAAATAATACAAGATACTCAGTCTCCAATTCAATTTAATTTATTCATTGCCTCTGTACATTCCAAGATGGTTAGGGAAAATACAGAAACAAGTATTTGTTGGGACAGAATTTCAGTGAATATTTTCATCTTTTTGCCTTCATCTCCCTGCTCTGTTTTCAAATGTCCCCAAAGTACCATTTGGGCACACAGTGAATAGGTTTCTCCTCCCAAATGGTCTGCAGCCGTTCGACCCAGGAAGTCAACATTTGTTTTCTTTTCTCGTCTGTCACATACTCAGAGGCAAAGCAGATCTGAGGGGAAAGGACACTGAAGCCACAGAAGTGCAGGATTCCATGCTGGAATTAAAAAGAGACATAGTAAAAGTCGTAATGTTTGGCTTGTGATTAGACCATGGTTGATGCAGTTAACAACAAGAGCAGTAAAGTTGAACTCACAGTAGATTTCAGCCAAAGTTGGCAAGAAGGAGCCAGGGATCAATAAAAAATAGATACGTAAATAAGTTCCCTAGTTCGTTCCCGAACTTCCTGTTGAGCCGTTGGGGCCATTTTTCATTCTCCCCAGCCTCGGGAGGCTTTCCTGAAGCATGGAGAGGGCGAAAAATGGCCCCAACGGCCCAACCGGAAGTTCGGAAAAGATCAGTTTCTGGCTTCCAGAGGGCCTCTGGGGTACCAGGCGAGTCGGTTTTCGGCCACCCCGGGCTTCAGGGGAGCCTCCAGAGCCTGGAGAGGAGTTGCACGTACATGCGCAGGGGGATGGGGTTGCGCATGCATGCGTGGGTGGGCAGGGAGGATTGAGTAGGCACATGTGCACACCGTAAGAAAAAAATTTGCCATCACTGCAATAGGCCAATTTATATCCTGCTTCTTGGTATAATATATGGGCAAACAATGACCTATTATGGCTACATTCCTTAACTTTTCTTCTGATCTTCCGTTCACCTGCCAAGAAGGTGGGCAACATAGCTCTTGCCAAAATGTAGTTAATTGAGTTAGCACTTTTGTATTTTTATTTTCTTTTATATCAAAAATGTTTTTATTAGATCTTGTTTCGGGTTTATTTTTGCTTGTCTTCAAAAGTATGCTACTAGGAGAAGCCACGGTCCACGCTTCGATAATTCAGGGCGGAACTCCCCCTTAATATTGGCACGTATGTTCTTCTTGGCTTCTAGGTGGTCACTAAGAAAGGATTTTTCAAAATGACCATCAGATCATTAGTATTCTTATACAGTAATTAACACGTTCTGATGTTAAGGAGTTATACTCCCCCTCCCCCCTGAAAAGAACTCTGTTCCAACTGCCACTTGCCTCACATTCTGTTACCTTAGTTCAAACTAGCAGACATTCCACTCCTTCACTCAGGAGTGGTCTGGGGCTCCTTACAGTATTAAACGTCGGTATCTCACCAAAATGTCTACGCCTTCCACCTATAGAACTGCTTCCAGACTCAAGGCAGTGGGAGCGATATTCCCTTATGCATTTTAATCACTGACCACCATTGAGCCAACAGATTGTGAACCAAATGTTTCCTGCAAAGCCCGATCACATAGTTTCATCGCGAAGCACGGGTACCCAGCTAGTTCAACTATAAATCTCATGTTCAGTTCTTAGTGAGTGTTCCAGTTCTATTCCCGCCACTGCAGAAGTGTTCTGAGCACTAACCTGAACACCCTTTTGAGCTTGAAACACTTATAATTATTGGAGGAGGGTTGGGACACGTCTATGAACTTGGGATGTTTTGTCCATCCCTATTAAAGGGCCAAGAAGCTGAACTTTATTTAGCCACCTCCTGTTTCCCTACATCAATGGCTAGAGACTAGCCAGCCCTCATATTTCATGTGTAAGCCAGAATTTGAGGAAAGGAAAAGGAAAATAATTTACTCCGAAGAGCTTCCTGTCTCAGTTCCCTTATGCATGCATCTCTAAAACACTAATACTAACATGAAAACGTTTTAATGTTCTCAATTCTGCTTTATTTTGGAAGGTCATTGGCAAAAGGCAAAAGCAACATATTTAGAAACATAAAAGGACATGTTATTTTTCATGGTGCGGGCAGAGTAAAGAAAAACCAATGCCAAGAAATTCCTCCAATTATGTTTTGAAGCCCTAGTCATGTAGAGGGAAAGTGGGACTGCTGCCTCTGCTCGTACCATAACTATAATAATAATAATAATAATAATAATAATAATAATAATAATAATAATAATAATAATAATAATAATAATAATAATAATAATAATAATAATAATAAATAATAATAATAATAATAATAATAATAATAATAATAATAATAATAATAATAATAATAATAATAATAATAATAATAATAATAATAATAATAATAATAATAATAATAATAATAATAATAAATTTATTTCTTAGCCGCACCCTCTCCCGAAGGACTCGGGGCGGCGTACAATAAAACACATAAAAACAGTATGGACAATACAAACACAAAATAAACGAATACGTGTACATGGAGGAGGTAGGAAGATGAATAAAGACAGTTAAGACACAATTTAAAATCCCCTAATAAAATTCCAAAAGTCACAAAATTTAAAAACCCGTCAGGAGCAGTGTGAACGAACTATGGTTGAGCCAGGCCAGCTACTTGAAATAGGTGGGTCTTGAGCTTTATCCGGAAGGCACGGAGGTCAGAGGTAGTCCTAATATCCGGGGGAAGGTCATTCCACAGGGCTGGGCCCGCAACAGAGAAGGCTCTACTCCTAGACGCCGCTCCCCGACATTGTCTGGTGGATGGCACCTGTGTTAGGAACTGGTGCGATTAAGCACTAGCAATGAACCCCAGGTCGAGGTTATAACAGAGCAACCCTGTAAAGTATACGCAGCGTGCGATAGATAAAGCAACCACACTGAATAATGGATAGTAAAGTAATTAAAATAAATCTTTACTTTTTGAAGAATATAGCAAAATCCATAAACACAGCCAAAAAGTCATACACAGAAAAAGCAGTCCAATACTACCAAGATAACTTGGATACAAGTAGCAAATAACTTACACACAGTAAGTAGTAGCAACAGTAGTAACAGTTAGGCAGCAGTTATCATACAGCAATCAAGAGAGAGAGAGAGCAACAACATCAGCTGCAATTTAAAGGCTGTAATCTACTAATTAGCAGAGCTCCTCTCTTAAAGATACATAACATGCCTTGTGCAATATATTGTCTACCCAACTTGTTGGTTACACCCTAACAACCTGGAGGAGTCCCTCTCTGTGCGAGCGAACTGGTCGCAGGGATGTATGGGGCAGGATACGATCCCGCAGATAGCTAGGTCTTGAGCCATGGAGCGCTTTAAAGATCGTTATCAAAACCTTGAAACGCACCCGGTAGACCACAGGGAGCCAGTGCAGCTCGCGCCACGTTCTGGACCAACTGTAGTCTACGAGTGCATTTCAAGGGAAGCCCCATGTAGAGAGCGTTACAGTAGTCCAGGCGAGACGTCACCAGCGCATGAGTGACTGTGCGCAAGGCATCCCGGTCCAATAGGGGGCGCAATTGGCGCACCAGGTGAACCTGGTGGAACGCCCCCCTTGCCACGGCCGTCACATGGTCATCCATGGACAGCCGAGCATCAAGGAGGACGCCCAAATTGCACGCCCGCTCCACCGGGGCAAGTTGCACGCCCCCGATGGCCAGAGATGGAATTAACTGGTTGAACCGGGGGGCCGGAACCCACAGCCACTCCGTCTTGGAGGGGTTGAGCTTGAGTCGGTTGTCATCCATCCAGACCCATACGGCTTCCACACACCGGGACATCACTTCGACGGCTTCGTTGGGGTGGTTCGGGGTGGAGATGTACAGCTGAGTATCATCAGCGTACAGATGGTATCCCACCCCGAAGCCACGGATGATCTCACCCAGCGGCTTCATGTATGTGTTGAACAGGAGCGGCGAGAGGACCGACCCCTGTGGCATCCCACAGGTAAGGGGGCTCAGAGTCGACCTCTGCTCCCCTGTCAACACACGTTGCATCCGGACGGAAAGGTAGGAGCCGAACCACCGTAAAACGGTGCCCCCGACCCTCAACCCCTCCAGTCGGCGCAACAAGATACCATGGTCGATGGTATCAAAAGCCGCCGAGAGGTCTAATAGGACCAGGATAGAGGAACAACCCCTATCTCTGGCCCTCCAGAGATCATCCACCAGCGCGACCAAGGCAGTCTCCGTGCTGTGCCCAGGGTGGAAGCCGGACTGGCGCGGGTCTAGATAATCATTTTCCTCCAGATGTCGTGGAAACTGATAAGCCACCACACTCTCTACAACCTTCGCCAGAAAGGGAAGGTTGGAGACAGGACGATAATTGTCCAGCTCCGTAGGGTCCAGGGAAGGCTTCTTGAGCAAGGGTCTCACCACCGCCTCTTTCAAGGCGGCTGGAAGTGACCCCTCACCCAGCGAAGCGTTCACTAGGCCCAGGAGCCAGTCGCGTGTAACCTCCCAGGATGCCAGCACAAGCCAGGAGGGACACGGGTCCAGTAAACATGTGGTAGGTCGCAGTCGTACCACACGCACTCTGTCCAAATCCTCGATGGCAACCAAGTCAAACTCCTCCCAGATAGGTCTCTCAAGACTCGCCACGGACGCCTCTACAGGACCACTGGAAGGGACCCAATCCTTCCGGATTTGAGCAATTTTATCCTGCAGATATTTCCCAAATTCCTCTGCCCTACCCTGTAAAGGGGCCTCCCGCGGCCTCTGAAATAGGAGGGAGCGGGACACCCGAAACAGGGCGGCAGGGCGGTTCTCTGCGGATGCAATGAGAGTGGCACAATATTGACATTTGGCCACTCTCAATGCCACAAGGTACGTCCTTAAATGGGCTCGTACCTGTGTTCGGTCAAATTCGGAACGGGAGGATCTCCAACGACTCTCTAGGCATCTCTTGCGGCACTTCATCACCCTTAGCTCCTCGGTAAACCAAGGGGCCAGGGTGGAGCGTTGCCGCCGGAGAGGCCGCAAAGGCGCCACCCGGTTCAAGGCCCTGGTAGTCGCATTGTTCCACACGACCACCAGGTCCTCTACCCAAGGGCGGGTCAGGGCCGCAGAAGGTGGCCCAAGCTCCATCTGGAACCTCTCTGGTTCCATCAGGCGCCTGGGGCGGAACCATCTAGTATTTTCCGGTTCCGCCTCCCTGCAGTGGGGGGAAGCACCAGGGAAGTCAAGTCGGAGGAGTGAGTGGTCTGACCATGACAGGGGAGTGATGGTTAAGTCCCCTCCTCCCAGATCACTCAACCACTGGCCAGAGACAAAAACAAGGTCCAAGGTGTGACCTCCCTCGTGTGTCGGGCCCTGAATCAATTGAGTCAGGTCCATGGCTGTCATGGAGGCCATGAACTCCCGAACCCCCTCGGATGCTTCTCCCACCGATGGCAGGTTAAAGTCCCCCATCACTAAAAGTTTGGGGGTCTCAACCGCCACCGATGCGATCAGCTCGAGGAGTTCGGGCAGGGCCGCTGATGTATAGCGAGGAGCCAGGTATACTATCAGCAGGCCCAACTGTCTCCTAGGGCCCCATTTCACAACAAGGGATTCACATCCGGACGTCTGTGGCACAGTGGACTCCCTCGGCTCTAAGTCCTCCCGGATAATCACTGCTACCCCACCGCCCCTTCCCTGGGCCCGAGGCTGGTGAAATGCTCGATAACCTGGCGGGCACATTTCCACGAGGGGTACACCTCCCTCGTGGCCCAACCAGGTCTCCGTTATTCCTGCAAGGTCTGGCTCCCCCTCCGAGATTAGATCGTAAATGAGGGGGGCCTTGTTAACAACGGACCTCGCATTGCATAGCACCAGCCTCAGGCCCTGGGTCTGGAGCTCCTGACCACCTAGCATGCGGGGGTTGGTACAAGCGACCGGGTGTAACCAGCACCCACGGTCTCCCAACCGACTGCGAGTTTTCAATCTGTCCTCGTATCTGCCCCTCCCTACGACCGTTGGAATCAAAAGGCCCTGCACAGGAACGACATCCTCGCCCTCCTCCTCCCTACCGCTCCCTCTGCTCGTGACCACACCTAGTGACCTGGCTCTGTCCTCGCTCCTGACCTGACCCACCCACCCCCCAACCCCGGAACCCCTGTACAATTTTAAAAAACAATTAACTAAAAAACCCCTAACTCTCCGCTTCCTCCACCTCTCGAGATTAATAAATCCGTCATCAAGGTGGGCCTTCGAAAGGGCGGAGGGCCACACCTGCGAAAGGGGGGACTCCCGCAGTAGGATGAGGTCTGCTCTTGAGTACATATAATGATGAAAAGAAAATTCGCCAGGGCCTAGGAACTGTGCTGTGGATGTTCCAGCCAGAGTACCATGCTCCAGTCTAGTTTGAAGAAGTTAAAAAAGCCGTGCTCCAGTGAATAAAAAGAATTGTCCAGTCCTAAATGAGGGGGGTGATGGTAGTAGGCTGGTCAGATGACAGACAATAATAATAATAATAATAATAAATTTGAATTTATTAGCCGCTCCCTCTCCACACAGGACTCGGAGCGGCGTACAATAAAACATATAAAACATAAAACATAAGTGCAAAAACATAAACATCCAAATACACACATATTCAAAGACATACATACACGGAGGAGGTAACAAATTACATCACATTAGGACTGTTAAAAATCAGCCATTAAAATACCCCATTAATAATAACACAATTTAAAATTCAAAAGGACTGTCAGGAGGAATAAGAAAAAATTACGGTTGAGCCAGGCCAGATAATTGAAAGAGGTGGGTCTTCAGCTGTACACGGAAGGAGCGGAGATCGGAAGTAATCCTGATGTCACGGGGGAGGTCATTCCACAGGGCTGGGCCCATCACAGAGAAGGCTCTGCTCCTGGGTGTCGCCCCCCGACACTGTTTAGTGGACGGCACCCGAAGAAGTCCCTCTCTGTGTGAGCGGATTGGTCGTAGGGATGTATGAGGCGGGATGCGATCCCGCATGTAACTAGGTCCTGTGCCATGAAGCGCTTTAAAGATCGTAATCAAAACCTTGAAACGCACTCGGTAGACTACAGGAAGCCAGTGCAGCTCGCGCAGGAGAGGTGTTACAGGGGAGTATCTAGTCCTCCCCATAATCACCCGCGCGGCCGCATTCTGGACCAACTGCAGTCTCCGAGTGCATCTCAAGGGAAGCCCCATGTAGAGAGCATTGCAGTAGTCCAGGCGAGACGTCACCAGCGCATGGGTGACTGTGCGTAGGGCATCCCGGTCCAATAAGGGGCGCAATTGGCGCATCAGGCGAACCTGATGGAACGCCCCCCTTGCCATGGCTGTTACATGGTCATCCATGGACAGCCGGGCATCCAGGAGGACGCCCAAATTGCGCACCCGTTCCACGGGGGCCAGTTGCTCGCCCCCAATGGCCAGAGATGGAAGCAACTGGTTGAACCGGGGGGCCGGAAGCCACAGCCACTCCGTCTTGGAAGGGTTGAGTTTTAGTCGGTTGCCATCCATCCAGACCCGTACGGCCTCCAAACACTGGGACATCATTTCAACGGCCTCGTCGGGGTGGTTCGGGGTGGAAATGTATAGCTGAGTATCATCAGCATACAGATGATATCCCACCCCAAAACCACGGATGATCTCGCCCAGCGGTTTCATGTATGTGTTGAACAGGAGAGGCGAGAGCACCGACCCCTGTGGCACCCCACATGTGAGGGGGCTCAGGGTCGATCTCTGCTCCCCTGCCAACACACGTTGCGTCCGGCCAGAGAGGTAGGAGCCAAACCACCGTAAAACGGTGCCCCTGACTCCCAGCCCCTCTAGCCGGTGCAACAGGATACCATGGTCGATGGTATCGAACGCCGCCGAGAGATCTAATAGGACCAGGATAGAGGAACAACCCCTATCTCTGGCCCTCCAGAGATCATCAACCAATGCGACCAAGGCCATCTCCGTGCTGTGCCCGGGTCGGAAGCCGGACTGGCGTGGGTCTAGATAATCATTCTCCTCCAGGTGACGTGGAAACTGTTGTGCCACCACACTCTCTACAACAATAGGTGGGGATAGTATGGTTAATGATGGTCAATGGTGGGGGTTGGTAGATGGTCAATGATGGTCAATGATGGATGGCGGTTCGCGCGGTTAACAGCAGGCCGGGGGATTCGGCGTTCGGCGTTCCCAGCCGTCGCCGCCGGCGCTCGGGTCCTCGTCGCTCCAAAGTCGGCCTCTCCGCCCACCGCCGGCTTTGGCCCCGGTCCCAAGTCAGTTGCAGATTAAAAACCTCCAATTCCGGCACTGCCAGCACCAGCGCGTTCCCACACACTTCAGCAGCCATTTCCAGCCGTTCCGAGCCTTGCGCAGCCCTTACACCACTCCTCTGCTCTCCTCTGCTCTTCTCCGATTTCAAACGGCGCTCTCCGCCGATTTCAAATGGCGTCTCGGACGGCGTCTCCCCTCAGCTGTTTACCGGCTCACTTTCCAGGCTTTTTTGTCGTCAAGCTACCCTGGGAGACCCCCACTTGGGTCGTAAAAAGATCCAGGGTAGCTGATTGCTGGACACCCGGTCCCCCATGATGGAAAAGGGGGGCTGGCAGCACCCCCTGTTCCCTTAAAGAGCTGCGGATTTATGGAGCTCTGTAGCAGACTGCCATTTCCTCCAGGAAGCTCCTCCTCCTATCTCATTCATGAAGGCCGAGTCCATATTTCTAGGTTTCTTATTCAGAGATTGCTGGCTGGAAGATCCAGAAGCCGCAGTCCCAACAGACCCAAAAAGCATCACGTTGAGGAAGACCACAAAGCAAGAACACGAGAAGACACTGATTGGTTGGGGGAAACAGACAGAGTGTCTAGTGGTGAGTATAGATGAATGCTTATATCAGTCAGCTGCAGTGTGCTTGCCATAACTGATTGACTGAGATCTTTGAAGAACTGAAAGAGGAGTTCAGTCAGTCCCTATCTAATTCTCCAGAAGCCAAGCCTGAGCGAGCATTTGCATTTGGTCTCCACATACCTGCATGGGCCACAGAAGGTAGCGAATATCACCACTGGGTCCTCTCTTTGAATACATTTCCTCATCTCCTCCAGTAGTAAATGAAAGCAAGGCTAATTTATTCTGCAATGAAACACATGTTTTATGTATACACCGTATTTTTCAAAGTATAAGACGCACTGGAGTATAAGGCGCACCAAGATTTTGAAGAGGCAAATTTTTTAAAAAAGTTTTTGCACTCTGCAGACCTCCCCCAAATGGTCCATTTTTTGCAAAACAGACCCATTTTTGTCCCTCCAAAAAAGGCATGCATAGCCTTTAGGAGGCTTGTAGAGTGCTCCTGAGGGCAAGGGGGGGACACGAGCAAAAACCAGCCCTTTTTTTGTCAAAAAAATGGCATGTATAGCCTTTAGGGGGCTTATGGGGTGCTCCTGGGGGCTGGGAGGGCAAAAATGAGCAAAAAGCTGCTCAATTTTTGCTCATTTTTGCCCTTCCCAGCCCCCAGGAGCACTCCATAAGCCTTCTTAAGGCTATGCATGGCCATTTTTGCAAAGGGGGCAAAGTTTCGGGAGGCCAAAAATGCTGTGTTCAGTGTATGACGCACCCAGATTTTCACCCTGTTTTTTGATTATTCTAAATCAACACTCATTACAACAGAACACCCCCCCCCCAGTGCAATGTACAGGACGCAGCATTAAACCACAACCAAATTACATTGCAATGTGATTTTTTTAAAAAATGGAACAGTATCCCTTAGAATAAATTAGAATAAAAGCTGCATTATGCTTTAAAAATATAAAATAAGATTTTAAAGGCCAGTTTAAAATACTGAATTGACAGAGCTATATAATTAGTACTTATGAAAAGTCCACAAACAACCATCAACAAGGTCAGCCACCTGACTGCCAATTGGGCCAAACTTCATTAACAAGCTATAAGTTTCCATAGGTGAACTCAGGTTAATATGCCACTTATAGGTTGAGTGCATCTGAAAGACATTTCTTCATTGTAGGGTTTTTTTAAGTGCTTCATTTTGAAGACAATTTCTCATGCAGTTTAATTTTCAAGATCTTTAATTTGCCACAGATTCAGTGAATTCCCCCCCCCCCCCAGTGTTTCTAGTGGTAATTAAGATTCAAAGCAATTTTTGATGTTGCACTGACTCACGAACAGCCTTTCTTAGGAAATTTCAGCAATAAAATAGACAATTCATTATAAATCTCTTGGTTTTCAATTTTTTTTTCCAAAGTTGCCAATTTCTAGAAAATTGAGCATTAATAAAAACAGCACATTTGTAAAGAAAGGCTATAACTGGCTGGCTATATCTACTACCATGATCCTACAGGAAGTTCACACTTTATATCATGCAGCTTTAGCAGTATTATGCCACATATGAATGATCACCATGATAAATTCTTGAGGATTTGCTAATCTTGAGGAATGTGGTGCCACGAAGAGTTCTTAATAAATCTACCTTCAGAGGTAGATTACGTGAAAATTTATTTCTGGGAGTTGAAGTCCAAATATCTTAAAGTTGCCAATCTAGATGCTTTACCTAGAAATGATTGACCTTGCTTGGGTTTGCAGTCAGGTTAATATTTATGACTTCTGTTTGTGAAATACATTCCATAGTTGAAGGGCTTCTATTATAACTCCTACTTTTATTTGGTTCTTAATTATACATTAACTATCTTCAGTATAGATACAAAGACAGGATATTAATGTCAGTAAAATCTTAGTTTAATGTATATTTATAGGCCACTTACCTTGAGTAAACCAGAATCATAACACTTTGGGAAATCATGAGCAAATCCTTGGACTAAGACTCTGTCCATCCAGCCCTTCAGGATAGCTGGCATGCTGAACCAATATAAAGGAAACTAGATAGGAATACAAGAAAGCAATGATATCGTTGGATTTAAAATGCCCCATAGACACCAACGTCTTCAGAAAGGCAACAATCAAGCAGGAAGTATTGCAAATATAAATTAAGTATAAATTAACAAAGTCCGATATTATTATAACATTGTGCCGCTAACATGGATCCTTTTAGTTCATTATAGTGATTGACAAGACACACCAAAGGCAAATGCTTTTATCTACATTAGAGATGAGGAACTATGGGTCCTTTATGACTTGGGGACTTCAACTCCCAGAATTCCTGAGCAGCCTGGCTGATTCAGTAATACTGGGAGTTGAAGTCCTCAACCATAAAAAGGCTATAGTTCCCCACTCCGATCTACATAATCTGAAACAATCATTTTCCTCGGCTTATTCAATAATATTTTTTAAAAGATCTGCCTTTCTTCCGAAACAAAGCCAGATTTATGTATAAGGCACTGAGTTGGGAAAGTTGAATCAAAATAGATTAATCTATTGAACTGTCACTCCCAACCTAACACTCCCTAGATACAAGGATGGAGACACACTCTATCCCAACCAACTTGACCCCAATTGGATGGCCGAAATGGAAGATGGACATCAACCTATCTGGAGGACAGCTAGTTTGTAATTTTGAGGAACATGCTACACTCACCAGCACATATGGGACCAAAATGTAAATGTAATATTTTGAAAGTTCTTAGATGACATGATCAAATCAAAGCAAGCACAAACCTAAAATTTCCCTACTTCCCAAAGTCCAAAGAGTTGCATCAACAGGATCTAAACTCTTAAACCAATTTGATCCAGCACCGGAAATCTTGTATAAATAAATGTTGGAAAAAATAATGACCTGAAAAATCACCAAGTCGGCTTTGTTCACTTTCTTTTGCTCCTCAATCAAATCTTCAGTCAGACATCCATTTTCATAAGCTTTCCAGGCCTCAATTCCATAATTAAAATGATCAGGATTGTATAGGTCACCTATAGGCACAACATAACACACAATCTATTTGCATTTGAAGAGTTGCCATTGCAGTCTTTTTCTTCTTCTAGTATACATCTTTTTCCATACAGAACTCTTGTACTACAACAAAATGTATCCTTTCTTGGGAACACAAATGTACTTCTACCTCATCAGTGGTGCCTACCAACTATGTCCTTCCTTGTCGTTCTTGGCTCAAATTTCATTTCATATAAGTCTGAAACAGCGACCGTACAGCCTTGCTTCTTTAGTTCTTCCACCGTCAAGGTTTTAAACGAACCATTTAGAGATTTGGGCTCTTGGTCTGCGTACACAATCAATACTTCTTTCCCTGATGTTTAAAAAGGAGAAGGAAAGCAATATTTACTTAAAGCAGGGATTCTGGAGGCAGGTAAAAATCAAGATGAGAAGATATTCTGCAATCAGGAACAGCAATGCAGTTTGAACATTGTCTTAATTAGAAGCCTGCAACTGCTTTTTTAAATTATTCTTTTATTTTACCTTTTTAATCAGTCAGACCAAGGTAGACTTTTTTTTAATGCTTTTGAGTCAGTCTTAACTCCTGGTGACTATCTGGGCAATGCCCTGCCATTTTCTTAGCATGATTTAGGAAGCGTTTCAGCCCTGGGAAGCATTATCTGTTTCCTAGGGCTGGAATTGAGTGACTGGCCAAGGCCCCTTTGTATCTAATGCAGACATAGAACTCACAATCTCCCAATTTATAGGCTGATGCCTTAACCACTACACCAAACTGGCTTGAGGTAGCTCTTCCTATCCCAATTTTATCCTAACCCTCCTGGGGTTAGATTAATTTAGTGGTGACTCGACCAAGGCCATCTCATGCAGTTTCTAGTCGGGATTCTTTTAATATGCCGATATTTTTTAAATATAAAACAAGCCAATCTATTTGTTACCCAATGATAACACCTCCCTGCTATGTTCCCTGACCTAGCTAGCTTTTTTCCTTATCATTTCTTTTAAAAATAAAATAGAATGATGGTTCACCAGTGACGTGCAGTCAGGTGAGGCAAGTGAGGCACAGCCTCACCACTCTCATCATGAAAAAAAAAGGAAAAGGAAAAAGCTGAGCTACTTACTGCCTCACCGTGGATGACTCTGCTTAACTGTTAAAAAAAGCTGGAAAAGGTATGTGTGGGTTGGAGGGAGGGGGAGGAATTCAAACTTCATCCTCCTGGTGCTGTGCAGGGCTTTGGGCAAAGGCTGGAGGGAAGGACCCTGGCTCGCTTGTGCTCTCCCTCCCCAAGAGTAGTTTGATTGCAGGCAGAGCCACGTTGTGGGGCCAGTGTGTGTGCTACAGCATGGCTCTTTGCCTGGCTTCCTGCCTCCTCCAGTGGTCTCCTCACTGGTGCTCTCCCTCCCCAAGTGTAGTGACTTCCTCCCTAGGCCCCCATTCATTTCTCTCTCTCACACACACAGCTGGATAAAACTATATAAAAATCTAGCCCAGCTTCACTGATTACAAGTTTGAAAAGGCAAGTGGCTCCACCTGCAATCAAACTACACTTGGGGAGGGAGAGTACAAGCGAGCACTGAGGAGACCACAGGAGGAGGCAGGAAGCCAGGCAAAGAGCCATGCTGTAGTACACACACTTCCCCCCAGCCTCTTTCTTTTGGAAGGCTCAGATCGGCTCCCCTCCGGCTTCTCTGCCTCTCCTCTCACCCCAGCCTGCCAGCAGGAGGTGGTGGGTGGGCTTTATTGTGTTCCAGGCAGTTCCCACCCAGACAGCAGGCTGCATTTGCAATGGTGGAGGTGTTTGGGAAAGGCAGCAGGGGAATGGGGGGGATGGCAGAGGAGCTGCTTTCAAGCCACTGGAAAAGATATCCAATCCAACTTTTGGGTGTGGGGGGGTTTGTTTGAGAGTGAGTGAGAGAGGGAAGGGGTAGGAGAGATAGTCCAATCCAACTTGTGTGTGTGTGTGTGTGTGTGTGTGTGTGTTTGAGAGAGGGGGAGGAAGGGAGAGAGGGAGGAAGGAGGGGAAGGAGAAGAAAAAGAAAAAGAAAGAAGGAGCAAAGGAGAAAAACAATTGCTGTCGCTTTAAATTGGAACTGAGCATGCCTGGCTGTGGAATTCTGGGAGTTGAAGTCCACAAGTCTAAAAATATTTGAAACCCAGCACTGTGTCAGTGCCTCACCAGTCATAAACCTCACCGCACGTCACTGTGGTTCACTGTACCTTTATTTTCCTAAAGGCTTTTAAACTCCTCCTAGACCTCATGGCATTTTAGGAAATAAAAAGATTAGGTGGCTGAAATTTATAAATATCAACCCGCACAAACACACACAATGACCATTTGGGGAGAATATCCATAGTAATCTCTAATAATCTCTGGTCAGAGTCCAGTTGGCTATCCCTATGGAAAATGAGGGGACCTATGGGGACATCTTAATTCTTGCTGTCTCCTTTAATAGAAATATGATAAAAGGAAGTACAATTTACCTGCCATTTTTTTCAACACCCTGCAACAGTTCGTCAGTGTTATGGTTTTGAAAGATTCTTGTCAAGACTGTTACAAAAAGAAAGAAAGAAAGAAAGATACGAAAGTCCTTTTCTTGGTTTTCAAAAACAAACATTACTTGAAACTGGTCATCTTGATGTACTAAGAATGAGAGAGAACCACAGGGGAAAAAAACCAATAGACACACAAACTTAAGCACAAGAGCATCAGCAGAAATATCCTAACTTAATAGCTCTTGGCCATAGAAACGGAAGCATCTTCTAATCCCCCCTCTTTCATTCCTATCCAAGTCCTAAAGTAAAGCAAAGTAGATTCAGTTTCTCAATCTCTGGAGTAGGATCCACCAACTGGAAAAAGGGCAATGAAAGTTTGCTGCTATTTGCATCCCATAGGAATGTGGATTCTAGGGAAATGGGAGTCAATGGGAGATCAAACACAGTCTTATGGACCTTCTGCTAAAAGTTTTGGGTCAAGCCCAGTTTAACAGAATTGAAACATCCAACGTTCCCTGTTTCTTCTCCACACCTGAGGACACATGGTGTCAAATTAAGGTAAATTAAGTGGATTATTGGCTTATATTCATAATAACCCACCCACTCACCCCCCAATCTGTTCATTATACCTAAGGCACAAAACATCTAATTAAATAGTTTGCCTATCAGATGGGATGCGAACCAATCTGCCACAGCCTAGAATGCAAGGTCAAGGAAACTAATCAGCCTACCAAATTTTTTTTTTAAAAAAAACCTTTCAAAATGTAAACATTTTCACCCACTTCCCCTTTATGCAGTCTTGCCTTACCGCTGAGTAAGTGTTTAAACACAAATACCGCCACGGAGGATTTCGGATTCCTGCAACAAAGCACATTAACAGCACCTGTATACTGTTATTCTGGATTTCACGCTTACTCAAAAGTAAAACAACTCTGTCCAGTTCCGTGATTTTACTTCCAGGCAGCCTGTTTGCTGCCTCCGGTCATTTGAAATAACCCGCCCTGAGCATTATTAGTCCAGTTAGTTCGCGGATCAAATAAAGTTTAGTAAATAATAATCAATGCATAAGTATGTTCCAAGCGTTGACTGTAACAAGTCTTTCCAATGAATATAGAATTACTTATTTCTGAGTAACAGCATGTACCATGGATTACGGGAGGATTCTAAGGTATTTGGATGAATTGCAGTAAATTTTAATGAAAAGGACAGTTTAGATTCCCCCTTTTATACTATTTCCAGATTTCTCAAACTCTAAAGTTAGGATTTTCTTTCTTCTTCGTCGTCGTCGTCTTTTTTTTTTTTTTTTGGCAAGCCAGTTTCCTTACTTGAAACTCGTACTGGAATAGTAATAAAATCTAACAACATAAGATAATCAAAATTCTTAATTAAAAAGTTGTATAGGAGAAGATCGTACCAGAATGCAGCACAGTAATCCGGCGACAGGATAGGATCAGATCGTCTAAGCAAGACAGGATCGATATAGTTAGTGCGACTAGTAGTGCCTGGCATTTAAAACAACCGGGGTGGTGGGTCCGCCCCTTCTTCAATCGCGGCTCACAATTATATGATTTGGAGCGTGTGATTGATTGTTTTCGCCGTTCTGAATTTAATTGCCTTTTCATGCGTAACTGAATTTACTACTCGTATTAAGCAATTTAGAGGAGAAACTTCCTGACAGTTAGAACAATTAATGAGCGGAACAGCACGCCTCCAGAAGTTGTGAATGCCCCAACACTGGAAGTCTTTAAGAAGGTGTTGGATTGCCATTTGTCTGAAACGGTATAAGGTTTCCTGCCTAGGCAGGGGGTTGGACTAGAAGACCTCCAAGGTCCCTTCCAACTCTGCTATTGTATTATTGTATTAAAGGGGAGGGGCAGGAATATTTCAATTGAAACGAGATTTCTGTTGAATAGCCAGTGCAGTAGATAGAAACCTCGTATGGCCGATGTTGATTGGGCTCACAGGAAAAGGCAGTGGATTGGTATGCGGTGTGAATCCAGCTGATGTGCACAACACAGTGAAGTCCTAGCAAACTAGGATGGCTGAGTTCGCACAACATGCTATGCTAAAATATATTTGGATCATCCCTGGTTTAGTATACTGTACAAACCAACCTAATGCTGTTATATTTATGATTCAGTATGTGTGGTACTACTTTAATCCAATAAACGTCAGGTGAATTAACTGAATGTGTCACAGCTAATTTTCACTAGGTCTTATGATTAGATAAATATGCATAGAACAACCAGTCAGAGCCTCTTATCTGAGGCAGTGGAGGCTGCCTTGTTACTGTTTTCCAAATAATCAGAACTTGATTATTAATTAATATTTCCTCTGTTTAAAACTATCGCATGAGCAATACAAGCCTCACAAGTCATATAATCAGGATGAGAAAGGGCCTTGGTGAGCTTCTAGTCAAATGCCCTCTCCAGAGCAGGAATTTTCAGGCCATCCCAATCAAAGGCTAGCTAGCATTTTCTTGAAAATCTCCAGTCCATGGCACACACACAACTCCCGGAATTGTGGGCATAACAAGAGATGAGGGCAGGCTGAAAATAATGATTGACTTGCTGTCAGCTCTCATGCCTTCTTGGATCTTTGAATCTGGTACTTCTGGTTTAGCAATGGAAAGTCTGTGGTCATAAATCAAGGACTATCTGCTGTGGTTAAGGTGTTGGGCTGGTACTGGGAAAATCTTTGTCCAAGTCCACCCCCGACCATGGAAACTTACAGGGGAACTCTGGTAACAGAAGCTTCTCTTCCGGTAATATCATATTGCTAACCAGGGCATACAAAACCTTTGCCAGACCAGTTTTTGAATACAGCTCATCTGTCTGGAATCCGCACTGTATATCGGACATTAATACAATTGAGTGAGTCCAGAAGTATTTCACGAGAAGAGTACTCCACTCCTGCTCACAACAGAACCTCATGGATGATCCTCACTCTGTCAAGGACCTTGGAGTACTCATATCAAATAATTTAAGTGCTAGAGCTCACTGTAACAGCATCGCCAAAAAGGCATTAAGAGTTGTCAACCTAATCTTATGAAGTGTCTGGAGGTTATGGAGATCTGGATGGAAAAGAACAGACTTTGGATTCACTCTAGCAAGATTGAGTGACTACGGATTTTAGAGCTCCCCGCATCTAGGGACCTTCTATGGCAGTGCTCAGTACCCAGAAAGAATGGGTGTGCAATGGGGAAGGGGTACTCTTGAACATTCGGTTGAAAGAGAACAGGGGCATATGGCAGCAATGACTAGGAAAGCCTTTTCATAATTCCATTCCATACATAGGGGTGCCACTTGGAGACAATCCAGAATATAGTTCTTCTGGTAGTTATGAATGCACCATGGTATATCTGTGAAATCTCTCTCCTTTGTGAATTGCAGCAGCTGCTGGTAGGTTTCCAGGTGCAATTCATGATACTGGTTAGCACCCAAAATGCCCTTCACAGCACATGATCCCATTCCTTATGGGGGAAACCAATTATAATTCCCCCCCTGCTTATTACACAAGATCTGATTTAGTGATAGTGCTTCAGGTCCCCCTTGATGAAGCAGTGTCAGCTGGTGGTATCTAAGAGGCATGCCTTTTGTGACAAAGCATCTACTATACGGAATGAAACTCCCCCCCCCCCCCAAGATTTGGATAGCTCCCACTGAATTTCTGAGACCTTGAAATCTTGACTCTTCTCCTAGATATTGGCCAAGGATATTGGGTAGGCCCATTTTCTAATGGTTTGGAATGTGATTGTGGTTGGATATACTATAATTTGGTTATCTTCATTTCTAGATTGAGGATTTGCAAGTTGGACAGTCATACATATTAAAATATATTGCTATTGTCTGAATACAAACACTGTTTTGTCTTGCATTAGTAATGAAATTGTGATGCATGTTTTGTCATGTGGCCTCCTTATCCCCCTACTGTGGACTTCTGGGCCAATAAAATCTTATTACTTCCTTTCTGTGCCACTATCCATTTTGTTTAAAAAAATACATTTTCATCTTAGATGTTGAGGTCTGAGTGAAGAATTAAGTGCATAAAATGCTAATAGAAGATGTCTGTTTCAGATACTTCCCCCTCTATTGCGGCTAAACCATAGAAGTCTCCACTCAGGTCCTCTGTTGCCAGTGGGAACAGAGGAGCACTTGATTGGCTGAGAGGCTGGACAGCTCCCATTTAAAAGGGGGAGCTGGTCGACCATCTCCTCAGTGGATGTTTGCACGTACTTCAATAAAGAGCTGTTATCGCTAACCTTTTGTGACTTCCTTTATCCGATCTAACAGTCTGGTATTTTAATCAATTCATCTTATTCAGGGGTGGGCTTCAAAATTTTTAGCAAGGGGTTCTCTGCCCAGTTACTGGGTGGGCATGGGCATGGTGGGTATGGCCTAGTCAGCCTCCTGCACCACAGGGGGACACTTTTGCCCTCCCCGGTCTCCAGAGGCTTTCCTTGAGCCTCCGGGAGGGTGAAAATGACCCGAACTTCTGGTTGGCCTGTTTTTCGCCCTCCCGGAACCTCCACGCGCACCCTGCATTTACCTGCATCCAAAACAGGCAGCGTGGGGACCCCTGGGCGGGGCCAGCCAGGAGTGGGATTTGGGAGTTCTCCAAACTGCACAGAATCTTAGCTAGAGATCCTCCCGAACCCCTGTGAACTCCCAGCAGCCCGCTCCTGATTTATTCTCTATTATTTCAATCTATATCCTGCATTTTCAAACCTGTAAAGACATTTACGAGAATAAATACGAAAAAAAAATATTTAAAAAAATCAGGAATTAGTGGCTTTTCCTCTTGAGGGTAGTTTGTAGAACTACAGGCCACATTCTGAAAATCAGGGGAGGGGAATGATGGCCCCTTCATGACTGTTGGACTTCAACTCCCAGCATGGCTGGGTCAGGAATTCTGGGAGTTAAAGTTCACAAGTCATAAAAGGACCATTGTTCCCCACGCCTGCTTTAAATACTCGTTTTTTCTCTTCTGTTCAATCATGTCAGATTTGTAGAGACTGCCTGGATAAGCTACTGGAGAGTAAATGGCAGAAGAGGACTATTATCTCCTCCATGCAGTATGTTTTTGGAAAACAACTGCTCAGCCATTGGAGCTGATGTTCTTAATGTGGCATGACTCTTCCTAACCCCTTAGTGAAGGCGGAAAGAACAGAAATAAACACAGGTGATGAAGGAGTACATCCCATAGTTGGACAGGAACTCAGGAAATAGGCCTTTCACACATATTCCCCAGATGGGTGTATGAAAGCTTTGATTTCTTTAAGAAACTCTCACCTGCCAATAATGCTTGGATGGGTTTGGGACAGTGTCACTTTCTCAAAGCTTCTAAAGACACCAAAGCAGAAGATGGCTTGAAATACAAAAAGGAAACAAATACCCATTGTTGGCAAGGAACAAACTAGGATGCACTTCAAAAAGCACCCTGAAAGAGTGGGAGAAAAATAGAAGTTTCTGATATTTACAGTGTGTGGGCTGTAAATGCAATTAAATGGCAGCAGAGAGCTACAGCAAGCCTATTTTTCCGACATTTTTGTAGTCTACTTCTGGTAGTTCTCACAGTACAGAAAAATCTTTTCACCCCCTAGAAAGGAACTGCTGAATCTCACTTGATTGCATACAATTAATGTTGGGACAGTACCAGGTTGCACCTGGTAAGATTTTTTAAAATTACTTTTTATTTGAGAAATCACCCCTTAAACCATTCCTAGTCCTTTGCTTCTCAAAATTCCCATGCTGCAGAACTTATCTTATTTAACTGGGGAGGAAAACTACTGCTAGATAGATTGATAATAAAGGACCCTAAGAAGAATCAACATTATTTAAATTAATTGTTTATAGATGCCTGGATATACGCACTGCTGGACTGCTGATATGGCTAATCTCTACAAAGTTCACTTAACAACTGCCAACAGAAATTTTGGGCTCAATTGTGAACATAAGATGAGGAATACCTGTACTCACATTATTAGTTATGGTGGGTGGGCAAGAGTCAATCCTCATCTATTTTTCCACCTTGTTAGATTTTTGGGTTCCAGTAAATTGCTGGAGTTTGTCCATGTTTCTTTTTAGCCTAGGGTGGGATTTTTGGGACATTGGGTTAAGACAGAAGTGGTGAGGACTATTGCAAGTCAGGAGCTGATTTCAGAAGCTGCAAGTGTTTCATCATTTTAGCCAATCCCATAATTATTTAAGACATAATATAATATACTAGTATAATTGATTATTATTATCAGCTGGATTTCAGTTAAATCTTAATTATACAATTCATGATTACTTATCCCACTGATTTCAATAAACCGAGTTAAATATGATTGACTCTGGAGCATCAAAATAAAGTATTTATACATTATGGCTCCAACTTTGCTTTAGTATTTCTTTTTGAAACTGTATATATACAGGTTAGGGAATACTTTAATGAATGATTTTGTGTATTCTCCCTTTAATCTATTATAGGTAAAGATAAAGGTTCCCCTTGCACATATGTGCTAGTTGTTCCCGACCAGGGACGTGCGGTCAGGGGAGGCAGGGGAGGCAGAGCCTCACCGCTCTCATCATGAAAATAAAGGAAAATGGAAAAGGCGCTGAGGAGCCTTCTGCACACGTGGTCCCATTTCCCACGGAGTGCGAGCCGCAGTCCCCTTCATGTTGACTCAGGAAGGCGGGGAATGGGACCACGTGTGCAGGAGGCTGAAGCTGCCTCAGCCTCCTGCACACGTGGTCCCATTCCCCTCCTTCCTGACTCCTGAGTCAACATGAAGGAGACCGCGGCTCGCGCTGATGACGTCACCAGCCTCACCAGCCATAAACCTCACCGCACGTCACTGTTCCCGACTCTAGGGGGTGGTGCTCATCTCCGTTTCAAAGCCAAAGAGCCAGCACTGTCTGAAGACATCTCCATGGTCATGTGGCCAGCATGACTAAATGTTAAAGGTACATGGAGCGCTGTTACCTTCCCATCAAAAGTGGTTCCTATTTTTTCTACTTGCATTTTTACATGCTTTCGAACTGCTAGGTTGGTAGAAGCTGCGACAAGTAATGGGAGCTCACTCTGTTACGTGGGGCTAGGAATTCAAACCACCAAACTGCCGATCTTTCGATCAAGAAGCTCAGCGTCTTAGTCACTGAGCCACTGCTGAGTCACCAATTAATCTATCATATACTTTGGCTAATTTTCTAATTTACCTGAAGGTGTTCACATAGCATGCTTTCTCAATTAAGTTTTCTCAATTCACATAATTCATACACTAATTACACTACCTGGACTTTCACAACAATGTAAGCTGAAATGACTGATTTGTGGTTCAGTATGCTCTATGTGTGTGTGTTCAGTCTAAGCATGCATATTGTCAGAACTGGAAGGGTTCAATGAGTCCAATCCAGTGGTGGGTTTCAAATTTTTTTAGAACCTATTCTGTAGGTGTGGCCTGCTTTGTGGGAGTGGCTTGCCGGCCATGTGACTGGGTGGGAGTGGCTTGCTGGCCATGTGACCGGGTGGGAGTGGCTTACAATAGCAGAGTTGGAAGGGACCTTGGAGGTCTTCTAGTCCAACCCCCTGTCTAGGCAGGAAACCCTATACCCGTTTCAGACAAATGGCTATCCAACATCTTCTTAAAGACTTCCAGTGTTGGGGCATTCACAACTTCTGGAGGCAAGCTGTTCCACTGATTAATTGTTCTAACTGTCAGGAAATTTCTCCTCAGTTCTAAGTTGCTTCTTTCCTTGATTGTTTCCACCCATTGCTTCTTGTTCTATCCTCAGGTGCCTTGGAAAATAGCTTGACTCCCTCTTCTTTGTGGCAACCCCTGAGATATTGGAACACTGCTATCATGTCTCCCCTAGTCCTTCTTTTCATTAAACTAGACATACCCAGTTCCTGCAACCGTTCTTCATATGTTTTAATCTCTAGTCCCCTAATCATCTTTGTTACTCTTCTCTGCACTCTTTCTAGAGTCTCCACATCTTTTCTACATCGTGGTGACCAAAACTGAATGCAGTATTCCAAGTGTGGCCTTACCAAAGCATTATAAAGTGGCAGCCTTAAAGCTGTCAAGTTACAAAACCCTTGCACCCCTAACCCTTTAGAAAAAAAACCCCAGGGATGTTCAAACTTGACAGCTTTAGGACTTGTGGACTTCAACTCCCAGAATTCCTCCTCCAGTCATGTTGGCTCAGGAACGCTGGCATTGAAGCGTGCAAGCCTTAAAGCTGTCAAGTTACAAGACCCTTGCACCCCTAACCCTTTAGAAAAAAAACCCCCAGGGATGTTTAAACTTGACAGCTTTAAGACTTGTGGACTTCAACTCCCAGAATTCCTCCGCTCGCTCTTGATGATGTGCGGATGGGCGGGGGGAAGGAGCTGTAACTGGTTCTAAACGGCACTGTAGATTTGTGGAACCTCTTCTATAGAAGAGGTTAGAACTGGCAGGAACCCACCCTTGGTCCAATCCATCTTTGATGTAGGAATCCAACTCAAAGCATTCTAGATATGGCTGTTCAATCTGTCTTGAATACAGCCAGTCAACTCCAAGGGCAAATAATTCTGCTGCCAAACTACTCTGTTGGGAAATTACATGCAGTCTGAGTTGCAAAAATCAGCTATAGAATGAGACCAGTCCATTAGGGTGCTGTAAAAAAAGGCAAGTTAAGTGGCTATGTGGAAAACTAATACCATTTTATACATTCTTAGTAAGACCACACCTGGAATACTGCATCCAATTTTGGTCACCACATTACAAAGAAGATGCTAAGATTTTGGAAAAAGTGCAGAGAAGCACAATTAAGATGATTAAAGTCCTGGAGACTAAAATAAATGAAGAACGGTTGAAGGATTTGGGTATGGCCAGTCTAGAGAAAAGAAGAGCCAGGGTGACATAATAGCAGTATTCTAGTATTTGAGGGGCTGCCACAAAGAAGAGGGGAAGGGTCAACCTATTTTCCAAAGCACCAAATGGCAAGAAAAGGAACAATGGATGGAAACTTATCAAGGAGCGAGGCAACCTGGAATTAAGGAAAAAAATTCTAACCGTAAGAACAATTAATCAGTTGGAACAGCTTGCCATCAGAAGTTGTGGGTGCTTCATCAGTGGAGGTTTTAAAGAAGAGATTGGATAGCCAATTGTCTGAAATGGTTTAGCGTCTTCTGCTTGAGCAGGAGGTTGGACCAGAAGATGCAGGGGGTTGGACAAATAAAGCTGGAAGGTCCCTTCCAGCTCTATTTTGATAAAAATTATATTTTGGTCCTCTTGAGTCCCAAATCAATTGTATACTGAGAGAGATGTCTGCCTGTGAATATTGGCACTCCTCTTACATGTATTCTTATAGAGAGAAGAAAATGTTGTCAAAGATATTCCCTCCCTCTTATTCCCATTACTGCAATATATTTCTGGGTAAATGCGGATTAGCAGAATTTCTACATCTCTCATGTTCTGAAGATCAATTTAAAGGTATCTCTCAGGTTTTATTTGGGCTTTCTGCTTTCCATTCTTTCAGATATATGCCACTAGAGGGAACTGTATAACAAAGCAACTTTCCATGCTGGTAGGTTGCGCCATCTGTGCAAAATTTCCTTCCATTTACTAGTAAATTGAATGCGTATATATAGAAAGGTGCATACGTGTTTAGAGCACCTGTTGCAAAACCCTTTAAATTAAGAGGTTGCTTATAGATATTTTCTCCAGATCCAAAATATCTTCATTGAAAAATTGACCTGCTCTGTTTTAAGTAAGAAGAGTCAGATCAGGTTTTGTTTTTAACATGGACACACACATGTTCCTTTACAGCTCAGAAGTTTGGGCCCTGGCTTCAAACTATATTGCTAAAGCAGGTATGCTCATACGCTGCTGTGAAGCAAAACCATGGCCATTGGAAGACATTTCAGGCAGGTGTTATGTTTACACTCCTGAAGCTGTCGTGGACCTTTTGGAAGAGACTCCAAAGCACTGAACAATTGTAATTTTCAACAAGGCCAAGAAATGTCGGAGTTCTGGTCTGCAAACATCATTTGGGCAATGTGAGGTCTAGTGCTGTTGAGCAATGTGTGTGTAAGAGAGGGGGGAGGGAGAGGGGGAGATATGAAATCAAAGGCTGACAAAGAAATATTTTGGCATATGAATATTGGAGTGGAATTAATTTCAGTTTAATAAAAATTCAGGGCCAATTTAAGATATTTAGCTATTTTCAGTAAGAGATGAGATGGATGAATGCCATTCCATGTAGATAATTATTTGTGTAAGTCTCCTCACAAATACTTGATAATTTATCTCCAGAGAATGGTTCTCTACCAAAGCTAAGGATAGGTAGCAATCCAGACTCCTCATAGTTTGGGTCTTCAACATGGCCATCTGTTGCCTGAGATGGCCAATTCATCCTGCATAATGCTAAGCCCACTCCTGAACTTACTGCAAACTACTTTTGCTTTTCATTCATTTTCATTAAGTTGGCCATAATGTAGAAAATTGTCTACATTAATCATGCTCATTGGTCTCAAAGCAACTAGTCAACATCATTAATGGTATTGTACAGATGACTTCCGAATCTTCTACAGAATAACAGAATAAAGAGTTGGAAGAGACCTTGGAGATCTTCTAGTATACACACACACACACACACACACACACACACACACACACACACACAAAAGCACGCATGCACACACGCATGCACGCTCAAGCAGGGAACCATATACCATTTCAGACAAATGGCTGGTCCCATCTCTTCTTAAAAACCTGTAGTGTTGGAGCACTCACAACTTCTGGAAGTAAGTAATTCTACTGATTAATTGTTCTAACTGTCAGGAAATTTGTCCTTAGTGTAGGTTGTTTCTCTCGTTGGTTAGTTTCCATCCATTGCTTCTTGTCATGCCTTGAGTTGCTTTGGAGAATAACACTTCTAATGCTTTAGAGAATGACTCTAACACTTCTATGTTTCTCTCCACTTGTTCCATCATTTTTCTTACTCCAAAAAAAAAAAAAAAAAAAAAAGAAGTAGCAGAACCCCATAAGGTCTTTTGTTGTAGGAAAAGTTGTGACCCGTCAGCAGAGCTGGCAGTAGATTCGGACAGTGAGGAGATTGGGGAGGAACCTGAACCAGTGCTGGAGTCTGGGGAAGGCTCTGATGAGGGCTCTGTGTCGGAGACAGAGAGGGGGCCAGAGCCATATGCCAGGTGTCAGCTACCTTCAGAACCGATGTCTTCAGTGAGGCAGACGAACAGCTGGAGCCTGTTCTCAGTGTGCAGATGTGCACAGTTTCCAGATGAAGGGAACAGCTAAAAAATAGGGGTCGACTTGGGAGTAAGGCCACATGTGGACGATGAATGGCCCTCCCAGAGGAAATAAAAGAGGAGCGAAAAGGGAGTGGAGTTTGCAGGAGACAATTAGTTCGCTTAATTGGTTTGTGAGTCTCCGAGACTCCTTGCAAAGTTTTGCAGATATCAGCCTGGTAGCTCTCCAAGCCAGATAAGGTCTGTGACTGTGACCTTGAAAGACTTTGCTCGTTGTGAATGAAAAAAATTCACAGTAAATTAATGAAAGGGTTTTTTGCTGGGACAAGGAGTTTGCTGCATGCTCTTGGGAAGCCTCGGTCAGAACAGGAAAGGATGAACCTTCTCTGAGAGTATCATTTATGTCTGGGAGAGCCAAAGGCCCTTTGCTGAAAACTGCCTAGCCATGAAGCTCACTGGCCTTTAGAAATCCCATCTTAATCTTCGCACAAAACTGTGGTGATGATAAACGAGAGAAGCTCAGAAAAATACTCCTCACTCAGTTCTCATATTTTAGTTCTTCTAGATACCCCTCCAAGACATATGGGAGGGAGAAAAAAACCTGGATTCCAGTGAGAAAAGATCAATTTGTATAATACAAATGCTACTTTCATTCTTTGCAGATGGTTTCTGTGATTCAGGTCCCTTTTCCTCTCAAAGAGGTTTCCCTCTTGGGTACATTATGACTGGTATCAACAGCATTTTCTCTTGCAAGGTAGTCCTTGCAAGAAAAGTTCAAATAACACCTGTTCTCTGAATTATTATGTAGAGAAAGGGGAGGGAGAGGAACACACATGTAATACTTTTTAAAATTTATTTTAGAATAATAACACCCATATAAAATCCAGTCTTTCTGAGTTTGTTTTGAGCAAAGAGTTAAGCTAAATGTTTATGAAAAGAATACCTGGTGAAAACTTTCTTGGTGAAAACTTTCGTTTAGAATAAAGTGAGATTTCTCACCACTACAGTAATATTGCAAGTCCTTCTCTTGTAATTAGCTATAAACCAAACTGATTCAGACCCCAGAAAGATATCGCATTATATACTCTGCTGCTGTACAACACATCCCTGTTAGTAAGTGATTCATTTGCTTTATTTGTTCTTTTATTCTTTTAATACCATCAGTGGTATATATTATGACACGAAAAGAAAGAGAACTATGGTCCTGTCAACCACTGTTGGGTTTAAAAATGCAGGTAGAACCACAATTGAGCCTCACATTTATGTTGCTAAGCAAGATAGTTATTAAGTTAATTTTGTCCCACTTTACAACCTCTCTTGCCACAGTTGTTAAGTGAATCACTGCAGTTGTTAAGTTAGTAACGCAGTTGTTAAGCGAATCTGGCTTCCCCCATTGCCTTTGCTTGTCAGAAGGTTGCAAGAGGTGACCACACGACACCAAGACATTGCGACGGTCATAAATGTGAACCAGTTGCCAAGCATCTGAATTCTGATCACGTAGACTATGGGGATAAATGTGAAAAATGGTCACGGGTCACTTTTTTCAGTGCCATTGTAACTCCAAACGGTCATTAAATGAGTAGTAGTAAGTTGAGGGCTACTTGTAGCATTTTGGCAGTATTTCCACTTTCATGTCTATGGCCGGCCGGCCTTTTACATTTACCCTGTCAAGAATAACATGGCTTGAAGTGTGCATACATGATAGGGAACCGCTTCAATATTTGGTCCCATTCGAAGAATCCTTAGATCAGGGGTGTCCAAACTTGGGAACTTTAAGACTTGTGGACTTCAACTCCCAGAATTCCCCAGCCGGCTGGCTGGGGAATTCTGGGAGTTGAAGTCCACAAGTCTTAAAGTTCCCAAGTTTGGACACCCCTGCCTTAGATGAATAATCTATGGAGATCTGATGATGTGGGCAATCGAAAGCACAAAAGCAATAAAGAAAAGAGATATGGGGAAAATGTAAGCCACGTTTATGGACTAGCAGAATATATACATCCCACACATAGACACACTTACATATGTGTGTGAGAGAAGAAATTACAATTTGATGTTCACAAGGGAAAAAAAAACATGCTGAACTGGGATCTGGAATTTCTTGGGGAAAAATATAAGCATTCTGAATTGTTTTATGAGTACAGAATTGTAGATATCTACTCTACTGCCATCTATGTTAAGAGTATTGCAGTATAATCAGCTTTGCTGGAGAATTATGTTGGGGAATATTATTACATGGAAATCTCCAGGATCGTCTGGCAGAAGCTGTTTAGATATAAAGGGAAATGCAAGATTAGTCACCTTTGATAGAGATAGATAAACTTCACATCTGGATGAGAATTTAGAGGCCCGCTACAGTGATTTAAGTCATCTATTATCAAAGGAAATTATTAATTACTTCAATGGCTGCTACATCTTCCTCTTCTGTTTCTAAGAATCTACAGCATTGCCAGTGGGATTTAATTCTGAAATGCTATTTAATTCAGTAGTGAAAACAAAGTCACTGTTTACTGAACTTGCAAAATTAACGCATACACTTTCTAGTTGAGGAAGAACTATTCCCCTTACATTACTTTCTTCAGTTATCAAACAGTAATGCTTCCACACCGATCTCTGACCACTTTCCCCAAAGTATTCTGGTATACTTGTTTAAGAGCTCAACCAAAAAATCAAGAGTACCACTTTGGGATCATTAGCTAACTCTTTCTCCAAGCTGATGTAACTGGCAGATTAGTTTAATTACTTCAAAGAGGAAAATCAATACAGAAAGCTGCAATATCTTTTTAAAGTGCTCTTTAACTGACTTTGGGACAAATGGCAGCAAACACCGTCCAATCACCGTGGGGTAGCTGTCATTTTAATTCTCACCATATTGTTCTGGAAGGAAGATTCTTTTAATTTCTTTTAATATCATTCAAAGAGATGGGGTGAGAAGAGCAGGCTGGGAAATTAAAATGGCAGCTACCCAGTACTGATCAAAAGGTTGGATTTTAAAGGAAGCCCAGGTCCAGGAGCAGATGTTGCTCAGAATAAAGGTCAGGGAAGTCACCCTGCAGATTTTAAGGCTGTGACTGTGTTTAACCACAATTTTTTTTTCAGGGTTTGCTAATGCCTAATAATGGACAGCAAACTGTTTTTCTTCTTGACCGTTACATTGAAGGGTTTTTCCCTATTTAAGGTTTTCATCCTGTTGCCTTTTCATTTTGAAATCCCCACACCCCAATGGCACCACCCAATTCCATTTATTTATTTAGCTATTTATTTAGTTATTTATTTAGTTATTTAATCACCTTGGAACTCTCGAATGTTGCTTCAAGTGGGTATGCTACCCAGAAGGTAAGGATGTATTTCTTTAAGAAACAGTCATTTTTTAAAAAAAGTTTTTATTTTAAAACAAACAAAAACATACATAAAACATATCATCAGTTACATATCTATTTAGCATGTTGTTTGGTCACAAACATTTGTGCATCACCGCTTTCATAGAAACAGTCATTTTCAGAATTAAATCAAAGACCTGAAAGGCTGGGGTTAACTTTATGATTTTATAAAAATGGAAATGTGACTAATCTGCCTGTCATTTAAAGAACAGGCAGATTCACTGAAATCTAGACCCTGCTCCAAAAACATCACTTAGAATTTCCTCCTTGAAGGATTTGGTTGGAAGTATTCCCATCCTAAACGAATTGTCAGAACACATTTCAAGATGTAGCTAGAAAAGTAATGTTTTGCCCTGCTAGTGGGATGTATTTCTGCAAAGTATTTTATTAAAATGACATTTCAAGCTAGGTGATATGAATTCGGCCTTCTATAAGTCTTCCCTCTAGCTTTTGAGATCAGTCAAGGTTGGCTATGTGGTCCTATTCTATTCTAGTATTTGCCTAGAAGTTGATGTCATGGATTTTTCAAATTTTATTTGCAAGGTTACAGTCTCCATGGATGGTAGTAGATTTCATCTGAGTTTCTCTGACTATGTTTCAGCTCTCTAAATTTTCAATGAAGAATGATCTGTAAAGGCACCATAAATTGTGTCTAGCTATTGGCAAAACAGTAGTTGTTCTCTCTAATGACTCTTCCTGACTTTTAAGATCTTTGGGGAAATCTCTTCTCTCAGTCTGCCACTACCAGAAACATGTGAGGAATGTCAGAAGAGACCTTCTTGAAGAAGAGTTTCTTCCTATATCCTAACAGTTAGAATTCTTCAACTGGTGAGGTCTGTAACATAGGTTTCCTTCCTACCCAGGCGGGATGAATCAATGTAATTGGGACAAGATGGTTCCTCAGATAACCTGATCCCATGCTATGAAGGGCTTTTAAGTGATAACCAATATCTTGAATTGGAAAACTGGCACCCAATGCAGCTCATGCAGCAGAAGTACTATATGTGCAGTCCTTAAAGTGTCCAAAACTGCTTACATGGCTATATTGTGTGCTAGCTGCAACTTCTGAATACACTTCAAGGGTAGTCTCATGTTGAGTGTATCGCAGTAGTCAATATAGGAGATGACCAGGGCATGACTGACTGACAGAAAGTCTTCCTGATCCAGGAAAGAGCACAACTGGAACACAACACAAAGCTGCACAAAGTTCCTGCTAGCTATGACTGCCACTGCTCCTCAAGTTAGATCCATCACTTGTCTTCCTCCAGCAGCACTCTAGATCAGTGGTCCCCAACCTTTCTGACTCTGTAGATTGCAGTGGCAATGGCATGGAGGGAGGATTTCAATTTCTTAACTATTTCAATTTCTTTGAAACCACTGTCAGGACTGATGGCCCAACAGAGGTCCCATGGGCATGATCCTGTCCAAAGCCTCAGTTGTCTGCCTATTCCAGACAGTGGCCAATGCTTCAGGAGGACCATATAGCAGAGCCTTAGGTATAAACCCTCGGTTTCCTTTGGAGCACTACAGGGTCCATCAGTCACTGCAGGTGAACCAATCAAATGGGTCCCACTTCCCTGTGGAAGAGAGCAGCACAAGACAATCTTAAGGTCACCAGAGTGGGATCTGACCATGGTAGAAGGGATAGCTAGAGCTTCTCCCTCAGATCATGTTGACACTGCTTCAACAAGAAAACCATGTCCAGTGTGTGGCCAGTGTTTTGAGTCAGACCATGAATGACCTAGGAGAGGCCTGTGAAGCCTTAAGCTGTCTCCAAGGCTCACCCAAGGGACAGCATGTTGAAGTCCCCCCAAGATCATAAATTTGGGGAATTCCACAGCCAACCCTGGCCCCCAGCAATTCAAGCAGCAGAGAAGCTGACATAGTAGTAACAATCCCACCTGCTCCCATGAGCCTATCTTCTGAAACATGGTCTTACCACTGGCAACTTGTAAAGCAGTGGCTGTGAAGATCAGCAGCAATTTCCAGATGACAACTGCCACCTCCCTTGTGTGTGCTGGGGCTCCACCTGGTTTCATACCCTAAACCTAGCTGGGCATTTTTCACAGAGGGAACCCCCCTCTTCTTTCCCTATTGAAAGTGAGTGGGGAGAAGGGAGTTACCTATGCAGCTCCAACAGTAGGTCCAACAAGCTAAAGGATTGCCTAAAATTACTGCAGCATTATTTGACATTTAGATGAACATTCAGAGACAAGACGTATCCAGGACTTTTTGCCACTGAACGCTTCAAGTGGTTCTCTTTCAGCACTCAAAACTTTCATCACAACAACCCAGAAGTTTTTTTTTTTAAGAAAGAAAGACTGAATTTTCATTTTTCACTATCTTTCACTGCTGCCCCAGTGACTTTGGGAAATACTAAAGATGAATGCCATACCCTGCTCTTGTTTGTTTCTTACTGAGTTTCTCTACACTATGGGGGAACTCCCTTGTCAAAGGGAAATTCAGGTGTCAATGGGAAATTCACATAGCAAGGGGGGGGGGAGCCCCTGACATGTCTGATGCATTTATGATGAAGAGGAGCTCTATAAAAAATTGGCCAGATGTGGATTAGCAAAACTTTTGCAGATGTAGAGAATTTAACTCGCTCTCCGGGTGGCAAATTTTCTCACCAAGGGTTCAGATTTAGACAGCAGGAGATCTGAATGATCTGTGGATCAGCTGGTACAGAGAACCCAGTTCCAAAGAACTGATTTTTCCTGCTGCCAGGACTGGTAGAACAGTCTTAATGTGCCCGCAAACTGAAAGGAGTGGCATGCAGAGCCATCTCTCCAGGCACGTGAACAGTTACCCATTGCTCTTCCGGGTTCTGGCATGCCAGCCAGCTGGTCTTCAACACGGGAGTGCTGGAAACCAGAAGAGCAGTTGTCCAGTGTTCATGCGCGCGCCGGGCGGCTGCTCTTCTGATTTCTGACGCACGCATGCGCACCGACTGCTTGGTCTTCTGGTTTCTGATGCACATGCGCGCTGGGCTGGTGTTCTTCCAGTTTCCAGTGCACGCATGTGCACCGGCCTGCTGGTCTTTCCTCATGCAGGGGCACTAGAAACCGGAAGACCAGGTGGGGGCGTTGCGCATGCACACTCCGAAAACCAGAAGCCACCAGGTGGTTGCTCTTCCAGTTTCCAGGACACGCATGCGCGTGCGCACACACTCTCCCATTTCGCCACTTGGTGCCCAAAAGGTTCGCCAACACTGGCCTAAGGAGTCGAAGAGGCACTAGAATAATCCCACCACCCAAAAGTCATCTAACTGGAATCCTGCCCAAATGGTACCTGAAACATGTCAAATCACATCTATCATTAATCTGCTATGGTTTGTGGCTTGCTGAAGTGGTAAAACACATCTTGGACAGCAGAGGAACTAAGGATGACCCTTAAGCTTCCTTAGGAATGGATTGGAAACAAGATGAAGGGGACGTGGAAGAAGAAAAAAGAGATTACGATGGCATATTGGTGCCATGGTTAAATGCAAGGGGGCAAAGGCAGTTAAGGCCCCTTTTTCTATCATTACAATTTTAGTGTCTCTTCTTTCAGGGTTTGTAATGGACTGGGAGAAGAACCTTGAGAGACAGGAGGAACTGCTGCAATATGGCAACCATCAGCCCACAAAAGCGATGGGGTTGAGAAACTGTCTCAAAAGAGACCCACCTTACTTCTCTGGAAAGTAAAGGCAGGGAGGGAGAAGCATATTCAGATTTGTAAGATCCTGTTACTGGAACCTTATAAATAAAGGCAGAATCACTGGTCATGGTTTTGGTTTCCGTTCTGGACTACAGGATTGGCATGAGTCTGTACTTAAAGCTCTAGAGCAGTATTGGCGAACGTTTTCGACACCAAGTGCCGAAACGGGAGCATGCGTGCGTGTGCCAAAAATGGGAAGAGCAGCCGCCTGGTGCGATGTGTGTGCCAGGCAGCTGCTCTTCTGGTTTCCAGCATGTGCATGCGCATCGCCCCCCCTGGTCTTCCAGTTTCTGGTGCGCATGTTCAAGCAAAGACCGCCAGACTGGTGCATATGCATGCACTGGAAATTGGAAGAGCCCTAGCCATCTCCCTCACAGAGGGACTATGTGTTTAGCTATATGTAAGCCACATTGTTTTTCCCATCCCATTTCTCTTTCTCTGCCTCCCCTTCTCCCTCCCACCCTCAGCACAAAACACATCAATACAGAAGGGAGAGTTTTGCGTAATAGAAGCAATCCAGAACATGTGGGAGAAATATTATTGATTGCTCCAACATTCCTTGTTAATTTTAACAACTTTTCTTTAAGCATCTGAGTTAGGTTTCCTTCCTTCCAACAAGTGACTCTAATAATTGCAGCAGAAACTTCAGAGCCAAGATGGAATCAATTATTTTGTCAACTAAAGTTATGATGTCAAGGCTATGGTTTTCCCAGTTGCAATGTATGGCTGTGAAAGTTGGACCTTAAGAAAGGCTGAGCGCCAAAGAATGGAGGCCTTTGAACTATGGTGTTGGAGAAGACTCCTGTGAGTCCCTTGGACTGCAAGGCGATCAAACCGGTCAGTCCTAGAGGAGATCACCCCTGACTGCTCTTTAGAAGGTCAGATCCTGAAGATGAAACTCAAATACTTTGGCCACTAATGAGAAGGAAGGACTCACTGGAGAAGTGCCTAATGCTGGGAAAGATTGAGGGCAAAAGAAGAAGGGGATGACAGAGAATGAGGTGGCTGGATGGAGTCACTGAAGCAGTAGGCGTGAGTTTAGATGGACTCCAGAGGATGGTAGAGGACAGGAAGGCCTGGAGGAATATTGTCCATGGGGTCGGAATGGGTCGGACGCAACTTCACAACTAACAACAACAAAGTTATGACTGGCCCTCCAAAAGGGTAGAAAAATAATATCTGATGTGCCTGTAGCGTTGCAGTTGATTTCTTCTCTTTCCTTGAATATAACTTGCAAAATTGCAGATATCTTTTAGATGCCAGCTCTTCAAAAAATTCCAAGACAGTGTTAATATTTATTCCTATGTAAGAACAGCTGAAGTGTAAATTTTTGAACCAATTCACAATTCCACCTGACCCACTTAAGGGATATTTGATCCAGCTGAACTTGATTTTCTTTTTTTTCTTTTTTTTAAAAAAAATTATTTACAAACATGTTAATTACACACACACACAAAACTTACACATACACCACATTTACACAATACAATATGAACAGGAGCTTCCTGTTCTTTCTAGTAGCAATTGCCAATCGATATCGCTCACCTTATATTGTTTCCCCTTCTATTATATTTCATTTGCATTTTACCATTCTTAACCCTTCTTATCTTACTCATCTGTCTGCTATATTGGCTGATTACCTCTAGTAAGTTTAAATCACTTGGATACATATATATATGCATTAATTCTACTTACCTACTATTTTTGGGCTTTGTTGTCTTCCTTCATTGATCCTTGTTTCTTTCCTCCATCAACCTACCATTTATCCCATATCAGGTAGTATTCTGTTTCTTCTTTTCCCTGGATTTCTTTTGTTAATTTGTCCATTTCAGCACAGTCCATAACCTTTCTTATTATTTCCTCTTCGTTTGGAATTCATTTGTTTTTCCATTTCTGGGCAAAGGCAATCCTCACCGCCGTAATTATATGTAATATTAAATACTGAATTTCTTTTTTATATTTCACAGTCATTATTCCTAATAAAAAAACTTCAGGTTTCCATTCTATTTTAACACCTGTTATTACCTCTAGCCACTTTTTGATCCTTTTCCAAAATTTTTTAGCCTCCTCACAGATCCACCATAAGTGGTAGTATGTTCCATGTATTGATTCACTTGATTTTCAGTGAGCCCACATACTGTAGAGAGAGGAAGGAATGGTCTTAAAAGACAGGAGGAAAAGGAAAGTCAGATAAAAGTTGCCTGAGTCTGGCCAAGAAAGTAATGAATGTCTCAGACAAGCCCTTCCCTGGTTCACAAGTTAGAGGGGGAGGGGGAAGTGCATTCAGACTAGCAAGCTTCTGTTACTAAAGTTGTTGCAATAAAAATAATCCTAACCCATATGGCATTGATTTCTTAGTCTGGTCTATCTTGAGAGGCTGACACATATATTTCCAGTAGTTTCCTTGGCAACCAGGGGCATCCATAGAATTTGATAAGCGTTATGATGTAGTAATGCAAGCTCTTCCGTGTGCGTGCGTCCGTGCGTGCGTACACAGCACACACAACGCTAGTATGCCCTTTTGTTCTCCCGTGGACAATGGCAATTGTTTACCATTGCCTTCTTCAAAGATATTTTTGTCTTTTTAATCTAGTCTTCAATTATTGGATTTCTTAGTGTCACCCATCCATGGACTAAGCAAGTCTTCATTAGTGTGAGATGTTTACTTTCTTCTCTGGTTACATTAATAATCACAATTCTCCCAAAGGTGCTTTTTCAAAAGGCAACTGGAGTTTGGTTTTCCCTGAAGATGTTTCGCTTCTCATCCAAGAAGCTTCTTCAATTCTTCAGAACAGAACTGAAGAAGCTTCTTGGACGAGAAGTGAACCGTCTTCCAGGAAAAAAACAAAATCCAGTTGCCTTTTGGGGGAAAAAAAAACACCTTTGAGACAACCATGACTTAGATGATTGATGATCTCCATAGACAATCATGATTCTCCAATTACAAGGATAAAAAAAGACAAAATCTCCTTCATACTACCTGCAATTAAATGAAACAAACTGCTACAAGACATAACAACATAGATGTCAGAAGAGAGAGCAATGACCACCAGGAGATTTACAGTATGGCTGAAGAAAATTATATGTGTCCACAGTTAGTGGACACATGGGTTAGCAGCCACATGGGCTCCTTTTCCTCCTGTCTTTCAAGACCATTCCTTCCTCTCTCTACAGTATGTGGGCTCGCTGAAAATCAAATTCAGCTGGATCAAATTTTCCTTAAGTGGGTCAGGTGGAATTGGTTGCAGGTGCTGCTGCTTGAGGCAGTTGTCGGGTGTGGTGGCCTGACTGCAGGGGCCCTGAGGTGTGTGGGGCAGTTCCACTACCACCCTGCCTCGCCTCGTGGCACCGCAAACTATCAGGTGGAATGGGCGGGTAGCTGGCTGTGCAAGATCTTAAATAGGGATTATTTTGGGGGTAGGGCTTATATTAGGTGCACGGGTAAAACATGCTAGGGATTATTTTTGGTATAGGGATATTATTTTCAGGGAAATAGGGTACTGCTTCTAGTTTTCAGAGGCTACTGGTTAGAGGCTCTTGGTTCAAAGGGCAATTCAAGCATGCAACTGAGAGACGTCTTCAGCCCAACTACCAATTTATGTAGTTATATCTTGAGCCATAAGAAAGGGAAAAAGAGTGTGCCCATACAATTTCTTGCTTGGTTGCAAAGACTACATCAGTATAGATCAGGGGTGTCCAAACTTGGCAACTTTAAGACTTGTGGACTTCAACTCCCAGAATTCCCCAGCCAGCTCTGCTGGCTGGGGAATTCTGGGAGTTGAAGTCCACAAGTCTTAAAGTTGCCAAGTTTGGACACCCCTGGTATAGATGCTTCATCACTTCCCTCAGTTGTCCTGGAGATATGATGCGTAGTTAAGCTACACTACAACTCCCAACATGAAGCTAACTGCGAATTCAAAGAGTTATGTACAGCACACATGCAGGGCACTAAACTGAGAAAGATTGAATACATTCATCCTTTCTTCTCCAGTCGTATTATCTTTCTATCCTGCTTAATCAGCAATGGAGTCATCTAAATTTTGAAGTGCTAACTAACTTTAGTTGTTTCCTTTAATTGTAGCTTTTTAAAGTGTATTTAGGCGTTTTATCAATATTCTTCATTAAAATATTTAAAACGTGTTTCAAGAATTTGGGGGAAAAATTTGCACGATAATACAAAATATGCCTTTCATGACTGCTGCTTAGATCTGTAATCTGTTAATGGAACTTGCATTGCATTTAGGATACTGTGGGAAAATAAATAATACTGAGAACTGAAGGTTCTCAGTAAAACTATTTACAGATTTTTTTTTCCACTGTAAATAGGAGATAGTAAAAAAAAAAAAAAACCTGCTAAATTAAAGCTTTTGAAGATGCCAGGTATGGATGAATGAATGAACGCGACTTACATTCATATTGAAACTGAGTTACCTAATGTAATTTCAGAGGAAATAGTGTGGTATTTGATAGTATAGTTTTTATGAATTATTGGAACTGAAAAGTAAGGAAGATTTATAGTACATCTTTAGCATGCGCTTTTGGCTTTTAAATCAAATAAAAGGAAACATTTTAATCTTATATTCAGAATTTGATCTAGAAATCTTTATAGATATTGTTGATTGCTCAGAATTGAACAGCAATTTTTTTAAACCATTGATATGGATGTCAACATGCCACTATAACAATAGCTGATAAATTTCTATTTAAATGCAAGATCAGCTCTGTTCCAGATATAAATGCCATCTCATGTTCCCTATATGTAAATAAAAAATGATTACTATTACATTTGCATAAAGCAGTGTCATTTCTGGTAAAATGTTTGCAGGTCACAATTTTACAGAATCTATTATAAATATGTATGACTATGCCATAATTTGTTACTTATGAGGACACACACACACACATACTGTATATGCATGTGCATGTATATGTATGTATATGAGGGTTCATTCTAGCCATTAGTACTTTAAAGCATAATTCTCTTATTTTCCTGTTTTACTCAAATTTTTACTGAATTTTACATTGCTGTACTGCAAACTGTAGTTATCGGTACACAGTTTAATTTCAATAGCAAACTTGGGTTTATGCTTCTACTAGAATGAATTGGATCATCAACTTTATTTTGTCCTTAATTTTCCATAACTGGGCCTTTCTGCATTGCAGCCTTAAACGTTCTGTGTATGAATTGGGTGGAAATGAAACTGGCTTAAGAACCTCCATTTCAGATTTCATCTCTTTTCTCCGATTTGGATACAATAGTAGTCTGAGGTTTTGTCTGATCCTTGTCTGCCTTGGCTTTGAATTGGTGGGTTCACCTGGTTTTTTACCTCTCGTACCAGTGATGGGATTCAAATTTTTTTACTACTGGTTCTGTGGGGGTTGCTTAGTGGGTGTGGCATTGCTTGGTGGGTGTGGCTTGGTGGGCGTGGCAGAAGAAGGTTACTGCAAAATCCCAATTTCCTCCCCACTCCAGGGGGAAGGTTACTGCAAAATCCCCATTCCCTCCCGATCAGCTGGGACTCGGGAGGCAGAGAATAAATGGGGGCGGGGCCAGTCAGAGGTGGTGTTTACCGGTTCTCCGAACGACTCAAAATTTCCGGTACCATTTCTCCAGAACTGGTCAGAACCTGCTGAGTACCACCTCTGCCTCGTACCCATGACAGGAAAGTATACACCAATCACTTTCGTTTTCCTTAGCAAGCTTTTGAAGTGTGTAGTTTCCATTTTATATGAGTCCTCTCCAAACTCCTCGCCTTTCATTTGACACTTTTTATCTGACTGTCTACCAATGGCCCACTGCAAAGAAATCATCAATGTTACCAATGTATGTCTGGAATAGGGGTGTCAAACTGGATTTCTTTGAGGGCCAGATCAGCATTGTAGTTTTCCACGGGCTGGCAGGGGGACGGTAGACCTCCTGCAGCAGTTTGTCAGCCAAAATGGGGCTTCCACGTGTCCCCCCTTGTGCCTTGTTTTCAGCATGGATGGCCTCCTGCAGCAGTTTACCAGCTGGGATGCTGCGGGTCGGTCCTTTGTTATTTCCAGGCCAGCCCGCAGGCCAGATTTAAGCATTCCACGGGCCACATCCGACCCATGGGCCTTGAGTTTGACACCCCCGGTTTAGAAGAAGAGGGGCATAAGTCCTTCTCAAAGAAAGTTCTTACTTAGGCTTCCCAAGAGCATGAAGCAAACTCCTTGTCCCGACAAAAACCCTTTTTATTAATTTACTGTGAATTCTGCTCATTCACAGACAGCAAAGTCTTTCAAAGGAAGATTTACAGTCACAGACCTTATCTGGCTTGGAGAGCTGCCAGGCCGATACCTGCAAAACTTGGCAAGGAGTCTCAGAGAGTCGTGAACCAATTAAATGAACGAATTGTCTCCTGCAAACTCCACTCCCCCTTTGCTCCTCTTTTATTTCCTCTGGGAGGAGCCATTCATTGTCCACCTGTGGCCTTACTCCCAAGTTGACCCTTGTTCTTTAGCTGTTCCCTTTGTCTGGCAACTCTGCACATGCACACACTGAGAACAGGCTCCAGCTCTTAATCTGCCTCACTGATGTCTGACTCTGAAGGCAGCTGATAACTGGCATACAGCTCTGGCCCCCTCTCTGCCTCTGACACAGAACCGTCATCAGAGCCTTCCCCAAACTCCAGGACTGGCCCATGTTCCTCCCCAACCTCCTCATTGTCTGAATCTGCTACCAGCTCTACTGGCCACAGGCAGGCCACAACAAAGAAGTATTAACCAACCTTTTCCCTCCATGCTTCCCAAAGGGGTAAGGCAGGGCATGGATCTTGCCCACGTATGACAGAATTCTTATCCTATTCAAAACAAGCCAAAATAAATTCTAGAAAATATCTCTAGATTTTACCCATCACTCCATCTCACTCTGCCCACTAGGAATCAATGATTTAGTCTGCAAAATGCTAGCTCTAGCATAGCATTCCACAATTAGTTGTAGTCCTTGACTTTATAAAAGATGCAGAGATGAATTGTGAAAACCACAGATTTTTCATTACAGTCTTTAGACAATTCTGGAGAGATACTAGCTTTGAAATGTAAAGCAAAAACCTTTGTACCATCTCTTGAATATGAACGAACTTATTGTATCACATTTTTGTCAAATGTCTGAAATAGGCTTATAGGCTGTAGTTCCTCACAGATCTAAATAAAAGTTTTATTTTTGATGAGATCAGGAAATGAAAGCAATGTCACAGACAGTGGGCATTACCACTTTTGAAGAATTACCGTATTAAACAAGCAAAAGTGAAAAGCATTTTTATTTATGACGCCTTGATCTACAAACGTAGGGTTTTTTGGTAGTTGTTTTTTTTTTTCAACGCAGAAAATGAACATAATGTACACCATTGGGAGGTGGGAGAAGGAATTTGCTACAGTTCTTGGAAATGTAGCGTTGAAATTTGTCTCAAATGGCCTGTTGCAAACTATTTTTTGGAACCGCTAGACCAGTTTGTATGGAATGTTTGGGGTGAAAAACCGTATTAAAACCGTAGGTGCCTTCTAATTTGAATCCACTGTACGCCCATGCAAACTGCAACAAAGTGATTGGAACAGTTACTTATATCCTCTCCAGCACTTCTTGTGGATTTTTGCCCAAGTAAGGAGCACAACAATGAGAATAACTGTTTATTGCAACAACTGTTGGGTGCCTGTTTTGTCAGAATGAAGAAGCGGAACAATGGAAAAGCAAAGGCTTTTATAGAAATTGAGGGCTACCACGCAGGAAATGCTAAAAATCTGATTAGCTGGCCAGTTTGGAGAAGCTGGACAAGTGCTTGTCAGTTGGGTCGAGTCTATTGTTGGGCAAAATGGACCTTCTGGGATTCCAGCAGAGACGGGGAAACCCATTATGAAGGTGACAGAGTGTTGAGGTCTTCAGCTGACAGAAAGAAGGAAAGTATTCAGAGCCTACCAAATCTATTAAGAGCCTTCTCTGAAGCCACTTCAAGAATCAAGGGCTTCATGACCCCCCCAAGGCTGCAGGATCCGTCAACTGAAAAAGAATAATGTATGTTGCATGGGACAGATCCGGCGGAACTTTGGGCCATGCCATAGGAGCAATACTATTCTTCCCCAAAGCTCTGTTCAGAGTGCCCTAGATCAGCGGTCATCAACTGGTGGTCAGTGGACCACTGGTGGTCTGTGAGAAAATGTTGGTGGTCTATAGAAAAAATATTTGCATTTTTTATATTTACTAAATCAGGGGTCCTCCAACTACAGCCCCTGGGCCGGATACGTGCAATGAACGTTTGCGTTGCTACAAAGTCTCCCCCTTCGAGGTCCTTTTGTGTGGGTCAGAGTGGGGCAGAAATTACGACTTGAGGTGTGCTTTGGCCTCCTGATGCTGGGCTTTGGGCAAAGGCTGGAGGGAAGTGCTGTTGGTGGCCGAAGGGCCTTGTTCCAGTGGGACTGCCTCATGGCCTGAAACTGGCTGGCCATCTCAGCCCACTGAGCCTCCAGGCACTGGTACTTGGCCTTGCACTCCTGCAGGTCTTCCCTCTGCTTGCAAAGCCTACGCTCATAGTCCTCAGTGAAGTGCTTCTACTGAGCCTCCCTCTCAGTCACATCCAATTTGAACTGAGCTGTTTTGCCAACTCTTTCTCATGGCTTAGCTCCAACAACTGCTTCCTCTTGGGGCCCCAAGGAGCCCTAAGGAGCCCGGGCGGGGAGATGAGGAGTGGCTGGGAAAAAAGGGGCAAGTAGAGGCCAGCGAAGCAACCAACATGAGTGACATTGAGTTAGCCACACCCACCCAGTCACATGACCACCTAGCCATGCCCACCCAGCTGGTCAATAGGCAGATCATATTAGTGGTCCGTGGGATTTAAAATTATGAATTTAGTGGCCCCTGAGTTCTGAAAGGTTGATGATCTCTGGGTTAGATAGGGGCGGTGGGGATAGATAGATGATTGTTTTTGTTTTGTTTGGGAAGATGTGTGTGTGTGTGTATGTGTGTGTGTGTGTGTGTGGAGAGAGAGAGTGGGGGAGGGAGGGAGGGAGGGATAGAAAGATAGCTAGATAGATAGATAACGGCAGAATCATGTTAGGCACTTTCTGAATTTTTGACTCCAAAAAGGTTCACCATCCCTAGACTAGAGACTTCAGGGAACTTTAGAACTTTAACAAATAAAAATGTCTACATGCATGTCACTGGTGATTATTATCAGCCAATCAGGTTGGACGATTAGCACTCACTCATATATAACGCCCATATATAATATAAGCCTATACAAACATTCTGAGCTGCTTCGTACTTGTTATACTTCTGGACATTAAACCCGCCCCTGTTCTCTGCTTTGGGAAAATGGTACTGAAACAGCTGATAGAGCAGGCAGAACACACCTGTTTCACAAATGCTGAAAAACCAGTGAAACCCTGAAAATGGTTCACAACACAATTTCATCTGAAACTACAAGAGATTTCAATTCTGGCATAAGGCTTTAAGATACACAGGAAACCTTTCTTCATTTCTATAGTGCCTTACCCCCTGAATATTTGCTTGGATACCATCAGCTTATATTAAACAGTAAAATTACTCAGCAGTGGAAACGCTCCTCAATGTGAAATTGTCTTTCTACATTTCAGTTCATTTCAGATATTCGAGGAGATTAAGATAAGTTTCATTTTCTGCGCGACAGTGACAAATAAAGGAACTATCACTGCAGGTGAAATAGCAACAAAAATAATAATAATAAGACAAAAAGATACTGTGAAATTTCCTGATGTGTCTGCTTACTTTATTTGCAAAAATATTGGTGAAGTGATTAGTTTGGTCGAAGGCTAAGCTCCCCGCCCCCTCACCCCGAATGTTTGTAGAACTGTAGTTTTGCTCTCTTCCATTCTCATTCTGTCTCTGTCTCCGTCTCTCACATACACACACACACACACACACACACACACACACACACACGGTGGTGCTTTTGGCCCACCATTTCCTACAACAATCAAGCATCTGAGAATGACTGAGACAGAAGATAAAGTAAAAGAATGGGGGAAATTGTGTCAAAATTTTAAGTTGACAGAAAAATATGTGGGGCTCCACTCTTAGCATCACAAAATAAATTAGAGCAGTTTCAGTTGTGTTACGACGACATTTAAAAAGTGACTTTATTGCCGTTTTTCACTTATTACTACCGTATTGCAGCAGCCTCTTAATCATGTGATCAAAATTCAAACATTTGGCAACTGGCGTGTATTTATGACAACTGCAGTGTCCTGGGGTCATCTGATCACCTTTTGCAACCTGACATGCAAAGTCAACAGGGAAGCCAGATGCACTTAAAAACGATGAACATTTAACAATTGCAGCGATTCACTTAACAACTGTGGCAAGAGAGGTTGTAAAATAGGACAAAACTCACTGATCAACTTGTCTTGCTTGGCAACAGTAATTTTGGATTCAGTTGTAATCATAATTCAAGGACTAACTGTACTCATATTTACATGGCTTTATAAGGAATCACTGAGGCTCCGTCAGTTTAAGCTTGACACCTGGAGATGTCCACGCTGTATGTTTTTTTGTATGTTTTTTTGTTTTCGTCAACTGTACAAAAGTGCTTTGCTGTTGCACTTTTCTGGGATCATTTTCAACTTTATTTTCCAATTTGAATTTATTTATCACTGCCCATCTTAAAGCATAACTTTGAGCACTCACAACAACAGTAATGCTACAAAACCATATAGCAAAATCTGCAAGTCTTCTGGAAAGAATATGATAAAACAGTTTATAGCACTGCAGCTAGCAAAACAAGTGAAAACATGGGTGGAAAAAGATCTAGAAGCACTGAGAAGGAAAGAGTCTAGATTCAGAGCATGGCAAGATCCAGTCCTCATGGCCTTTCAGGAAAACGGTAGTTTTCTAAAGCCAATTTGACTTTGGATACCCCAATTTGTGCCTGTAACTTGCTTGTGGTTTATTACATTGGGGTTGGACTAGAAGACCTCCAAGGTCCCTTCCAACTCTGGTATTGTATTTCATTATTTTATTGTAGTTGTGTTGTGTTGTTGTGTTGCATTGCGTTGTATTGCATCCTATCCTTAGAATTTAGGTACAGGAGAATGTAAATTTTAATCCCATCCCTGGAGGTGAATGCCTTTTGTTTTGTGACTAGGCTGGCCCAATCTTGGCACAAAATATATGCTGGGGCTAATAAGAAAGACTGACTCTGCTTTCTGTCCTTATTAGCATGTTTTCCCATTTCTCCCTTTGGGGAAATATAATATTCTGCTTCTTTTAATATTCCCCAAAATATTTCATTCTTCTAGGAGGGTGGGGGGCCTTTCCAGAGGTGGTATTCTACCAGTTTGCACCAGTTCAAGCCAACTGGTATTGGCGGCGGCAGGTGGCTCCACCCACCTGCCCAGACATCATCACGGACACTCTGCGCATGCCTGTGCGCTCCCTGTTCCGTACCAGTAACTAAAGTAAGAGGACTTCATGCCTGGAGGTTTCCCATAAAAGGAAAGCTGAAGTAAGATCATAAACACAGCTGCAGTTTCACTTTGTGACCACTTTGCTCAATGACCAAGTGACCAATTCTGAATGTAGTCACTAAACGAGGACTACCGGAACTGCAGTGGGAGAAACTTAAAAGTGTAGGTATCAGCACATAGCCTCTACCGTGTGTGTGTGTGTGTGTGTGTGTGTGTGTACACACCCCAGATACCTCTGTAGATATATTATATCTCTATAGAGATAAGCCACAAATATTTCAACTACACCAAAAGGAAAACAATAGCAAAATTATTTCCTCTCCCCCCTCTCCCCCCCCCCAATTCCGTACATACAGCTACTATAACTGGAACATCAAAATGGAAAATAGGCTTCTGGAAATAGGCTTCTAGAAAACAACTCTGCAGATAGCCATTTACTGGAAAAGGCTCGTTTAATTAGGGCTGTTTTCGCACAAAATATATATTTGCATAAGCAGCGATAAATAAAACTATATATAGAAAAATGCACGGCGTTAACTAGACAGCTGCCATTGCCCAGAAACCAAAAACGCCCGCCGCCTCCACAGTTTGCAGCAAAGAAGCCGCCGGCGCTTACTCATCCTTCCAGGAATGAAAGTGGGCGGAGCTCCCACCCTTGGTGTACGTGCTCAGGAAGGTGGAGCAAAGGCTTGCCGTTCGGCATGCCGGGAGTGGTAGTTTTTCCCTCCCCGCTTTAAGCCAGGCACCGAATAGGCGTCAAACTACGAATCCCAGAAATGTTCGCGCTGTTATTTGGGGCAATTTTCACGGAGTTTAATCACACGTGGGAGTGGTGAAAATCAGAAAGGTCGGGTTGAGCGAGACGTAATTCCTGGCAGTGTAAACTTGTAATTAGTTCATCTGGGTTTTCATCCAGAGAAGTCCAGGGGCGGATTCCGCTTATAAAAAAAAGACACTTTAAAGAGGAAAGTCCCGGTTCATTCTGATGGACGGGATATATATTTATTTAGAGCTCCTGCGGTGAAAAATAGCTAACAATATAATCGCTTCTCTATTCGATTGCTCAACCATACAGAGTAAATACCGTTGTTTCCCCGCCCTAGTATTTTTTTTAAAATTATTATTATTCTTTGCAGCTTCCTATTCAATAGATTTGCTTCCAGCCTCTGGTGCTAAAGTTTCAGATCGTTTTAGAGCCATGGGGAATGGGATGAATAAGGTAAACTCTGCTTTATCTTTGCTTTATTTTCGGGGTTGTGCTCGCATGCGAAGGTTTAGAAAGAAAGCCCGCAGGAAAAAAACAACAACACCCACCCATCCATCCCACTTCGGATCCTTGCTTTGATCGGTACAAAAGGGATACGCTTGAGTCACACTTGGAAGAACATCTTGGATGGTTCTCAAGGACGCAACAAATTACGGTTAGCGTTTCGCTGCAAAGCCGGGGGCGGGGGGAATGGGATGTTTGCGGAAATATAGGACGCGTGTCCGCCTCAATGCCGTCCACACGTGCAATCAGATCCGACGCTCTTCGTGTATTCGGATGGGGGTTGCGCCGAGTTTCGGTGGGTTTGGATCGCCGTTTTATTCACGCCCCGTCCTAGCGGGTTGCTTGCTCAAAAGTGACTCCCGTGTTGGTTTCCAATGAGGCTGATGCATCCACGGAGATCGGTGGATCTTAGAAGTTGGAAAGCACGCGTTTGCACCGCCTCTGTTAGAATAGCTTGGTTTAGAAAGGGGGGGGGGTAGTCCTAAAAATAGAAGACATTAAAGCTGCCCCCGACGCGCAAGCTTTATTCGGCAGCCTCCAGATCTGCCTTTTTCAAAGTTAAACCTAGACTCCCTCTTCCCCGTTGAGTATTGTCGTTTGCATTAGAAAGCCGGAAATGCTTGAGATCGTCGAAGATCTTGCAGCTGGGTTAGTCAGCAGCTGGGCGAGGCCTCCTGGGTGCTTTAAATCGCTGGCATAACTCGGGAGCTTTTCAAGAGGCAACTGGACTGTTTTTTTTTCCCTTTAAAGACCTTTCGCTTCTCATCCAAGGAGCTTCTTCAGCTCTGGAAGCACAATTTCAGGGAGTTGCTTAACAACCGTGGCAAGAAAAGCCGAGGCAAAACTCACTTAACAAATGTTTCACTTAACAACAGAAACATTGGGCACAGTTGTGGTTGTAAGTTGAAGACTACCTGTACATCGTATCAGCATGAGAGCTGCCCCTTTGTAATAGTAAAACTACTTGAGTTGAAGCTGATTTGTGACTGTACTTTTGCACATATAGGAAGTCCTCGGTTTACAATGACTGTTCAAAGTTACGACCACACTGGAAAAAGGGACTCATAAGTGTTTTTCACACTTACAACTGTTGCAGCCTCCCTATGGTCACTTAACCAAAATTCAGATGCTTGACTCATATTTATGACGGTTGTAATGTCCTGGGGTCATGCGATGACATTTTGTGACCTTCTGACAAGCAAAGCCAATGGGGAAGCCAGATTCACTTAACAACCTTGATACTAACTTACCAATTGGAGTGATTCACTTAACAGTTGTGACAAGGAAGGTCATAAATTGGGGCAAAATGCACTTAACAGTGAATTTTAGAAAGTTTAGAATGGCACGGGTACCTAAAGGAAGTTGAAAGTGGTCCTTAAAATGTTTGAGTTCTAAAACAAATCAAAAATAGCATGCTGAAATTGAATCTGAATTGAATGAATAAAGTCAAAATTAACAGGAATGATACATTCGAAATTCCTAACTTGGGTTTCCACAAGGTATGAAATAGCTCCCCAAGAGGTAATTTCCATCATTTTTAGTCAAAATGGTTGTGATGCTGAGGTTAGTAGAATTTTTTGTGCTATATATTTGGAGGTCCCCTAGTTGGAGAAGATTGCTGTAAGTCAGGGGTGTCCAAACATGGGAACTTTAAGACTTGTGGACTTCAACTCCCAGAATTCCCCAGCCAGCATGGCTGGCTGGGGAATTCTGGGAGTTGAAGTCCACAAGTCTTAAAGTTCCCAAGTTTGGACACCCCTGCTGTAAGTCAACCCGTCAACCCCCCCCCAAAAAAAATCTGGTAGCATATATATATATATATATATATATATATATATATATATATATATATATATATATATATATATATATATATATATATATATATATATATATATATATATATATATATATATATATATATATATATATATATATATATATATATATATACATACATATATACATATATACATATATATATATATACCAATTGACATTTACAAATTGATTTAAAGAGGCCTTGACATGGATTGTGTTACCGTATTCAGTTCTTCAGATAATCGTCACATAATTAGCCTGAGCCACATCAAGATTTTTTTCAGGAAGGTTGTGAGATGGAAATGCTGTGTCCATTTGCTGATGAGTCGTCGAATCATAGGGCTGGAAGGGACCTTGGAGGTCTTCTAGTCCAGCCCCTGTCCAAAGCAGGAGTCCTTATAACACCCCAGACAAATGGTTGTCCAATCTTGAAAACCTTCAGAGATGGATCACCCACAACTCTGAGAGGCAAGCTGTTCTATTGGCGAATTGCTTGACTGTCAGGAAATTCCTCCTCATTTCCAGGTTGAATCTCCTCCATCTGACAAGCTTCCACCCATTGTTTCTTGTCTTCAGGTGCTATGGAGAATAAATCAATGCTCTATGACAGCCTTTCACGTATTGGAAGATTGTTGTCTCCCCTGAGCCTTCCCTTCATTAGGCTTAACCTACCTAGTGCCAAGTTCATCATATGATATAGCTCCCTTATCTTTGTGGCTCTTCTCTGCACTCTTTCTAGGGCCTTAGCTTCATTTCTGAATCATGGTGACCAGAACTGGATGCAGTATTCCAAAGGTAGTAGTCTCACCAGTGCAGTATAAAGCAGTATTATCAGAGCCGTGGTGGTGCAGTGGTTAGAATGCAGTATTGCAGGCTAACTTACTGTTCACTCCAGTAGTTCGATTCTCACCAGGCTCAATGTTGACTCAGCCTTCCATCCTTCTGAGGTTGGTAAAATGAGGACCCAGATTGTTGGGGGCAATATGCTGACTGTAAACTGCTTAGAAAGGGCTGTAAAACACTCTGAAGCGGTATATAAATCTACGGTAAGTGCTATTGCTATCAGGTCCCATCATCTTGATGCTATTCCTCTGTTGATGCAGCTTAAAATTGCATTGGCTCTGTCGACAGCTGTCATACACTGCTGACTCATACTTAAGTAGGGACCCACCAGAATACCTAGATCCCTTTCATAGTTATTACTGTTGAGTTAGGCATCTCCTATTCTATACCTATGAATTTGGTTTTTCCTGCCTAAGTGCAGGACCGTACATTTCTCCCCACTGAACTGCATCTTGTTGGATAGGTCCCAACACTTAAGTCTGAATCTTGAGTCTCTTCCAAAGTATTGGCGTTCCTCCCAGTCCTGTGTATTAAAACAGAATTACTGCTAGGATGAGGAGAACCATCATCATCAACTTGCAAAGTTGATCTTTTGGGCCAATATATCCGTTTTTTTCTGAGAGAGGATGCGCTCCTTACCTCCCAAGAAAGTCGTCTGGCCACAAGCAGCCTTTCTGATTTGTCTGTTTTAAGGCTTTTAAAAGCATTGACTGCATTTGTAAGTTTCCACAATTAAAACATGTGTTTCATGTTTCCTACAACCTTGAATGTTCAGGGTGTTATATGAATCCAGATTGTTTACTTATATGTATTATTCATTGTTCATTTACTTATATATATTATTATTTGGGTGTAAGCACCATCCGTTTTTAAAATTCTATACCATGTAGTCACAAATTAGCTAATTTGTACACATAATTATCCTGTCTGGACACTCAAGATAAGAAAACAGCTGCTTTAGATTTTACCTGTCTCCCTATGATCAGCTTTATTGATTGATTGATTTTCTTTCCATTAAGTTGTGTCCAATTTTTGGAGATTGCCTGGACCATTTCCTGCAGTTTTCTTGACAAGGTTTTTCAAAAGTGGTTTGCCATTGCCTCATTCCTAAAACTTAAAACAGGATTAAAACTTACAGCCTCCCGTTTTCTACCCTAATGCCTTAACCACTATACCAAACTGACCCTCATCATCAGTTTTATACCAAGAGGCAAAATAGGATATCATCTTTAACAGTGGCCTTTGTCTTTAAAATTGGGTATGTCTCTTATATTAGAGCTCTAGTTTTTATTTATTTTATGAAATTCTTGATGTTTGAACAATAGAACTGCTAGTGGTGCAGGCTTATGAAGGTGAAACCCGGCAAACACTGTTAATTTCATGCTTATTAACATACAAATGGATGAAAGACAGAAATAATGCAACTGATTTGACTGTAAGAAATTGAATTCCTCCTCCAGAACTAAATGCACAAATTTGAGAAATGAGGTTTGAGCTACATATCTGCAGATGGTTAGGGTGAAACCCTTCTTGGTTCTAAATTTCAACTTGTCCATGCAATTGTAATTTGATTAGCCTATAAGATTTGGAGAGGAAACAGGGAATAGCTTGAATGTATTGTTTAGCTCAGTTGTTGTGATGACTTCATTGCAAGGTGTCATTGGGGCACAATAGGGGAAGTGGGTGTGACCACAACAAACCTCATCCACTTTGCACTTTGATACTTCCCTTTGTAATACATGGGCTGTCTTGGCACAAGAACAAAGGTTAGGTTTTAACAGTTGCCCTATTGTAGTTAGGGTCAACTTGGAATGAGAAAAGGAAGTTCCTTGCTGAGTGAGGGGGCTTGGCCATATTTTTGTTCAATGACAGTAGCTAAGAGCTTGGCTTGGCACCAAGACAGCATGTAAAGGTCTGATGAAAATCAGGTGCTAAAGTGCAAATTTATATGCCCCTGGATCTGATTTGACCTTCATAAGTTGCCTTAGTTGGTCAACTGAGTCTATTTTTTGGTCAAAGCTATATATGGTTTGGAGAAGAGAAATCTGCTGGTGGGATTACTTCAATTTTCAAAACTCCCTTTGTTCTTAAGCCGGAGAGGCTTACTTCCTTCCCCTTACTGACCAGGACAGCCTCCAGAGCTTGCAAACAGCTGCTGTTGCCACAATTGATGCTTGGATCATCTGGCTATTGTTTGTTCCTGCCTTGGGTCTGACCAATCGGTAATGCCACCCTAGGTAGCATGTCCGCTCTTAGAACCTACATAGAGTGGAATGAGAGACATTCACTCACATTCTTCCCTTCACACACTCTCTTTTTGTCTCCAGGTTGTTTTTCCTTAGCCTTATTTTAGATTAGATGCTCTTTAGCATCATAGGCTCTGCTGGATTGCTTCCTGCTTACTCCAGAGGATGGCGGAGCTCATCTTGCCCACTAAGATGCTATAAAGTCAAAGGCAGCTTGGTTCCTTCCCTTTGGTTTACATGGGAAAACTTGGCACAAAAAACAATAGCTAGGTTTGGCACTGCAACTTCCATAAACCAAGGAAAATGGGGCTTCCAAGCAAGCATCAGACTTGGGGCTGTTTTATGCTATGTACCAAAATGTGATACATTACTGATTTACTGTCATTTCCCAGTTGTCCTATATACAAATATTTATTAGATATTTTAATCAGGTGTCAACTCTCTCTTCAAACTAACTCATCATTCTCTTTTTTTCCCCTCTTGCCATTCTGAACTGGGCATCTTCTTATCTGTATTTTGCTGTCTTTAGAAGTGATTCATAGCTTCCAGCCAAAACCATCCTCTTCTATTCTCTAAATTTTCCTAGTGGCAGTGTTTACTTAGGAACGGGCTTTAAATTATATTAAGTATGATAGCACATTATAAATGTTCCCCATTTCGATTGTAGTGTAAGTGCAGGAAATACGTACGTACATACCACCCAAATGTTTGTGCTTAAAAGACGTAAGGGTTCTTCCATACCATCATCATTTTCATTTCCTGAACCCTCATCAAAAACGTTTTGAAGCTCAACTGCGATACTTGAGAATAAGGAAAAATCAATTGTCCCACCTTGAACTGCTATGGGTCCTTCAGCAGCAAAAAAAAAATCTCACCCCCACATTCCTTTCGAGGAAGAAAAAAGAAAAAGAAAACAACATTGTCGTTTACAACTTCTTCATTGTTTTCATGATGAAAAACAGACAAAATTCTTGTTAATGTTTTTGCTATTCATCTTGCAGTGAAAGGAAGTTGCAGAGGTCTAAGGTTAGCATTTCTCTTGCAAGACCTTAAACCCAGGAGTTGAAAAAGGAGTCAGTGTAGCAAAAATGCTCTTCAATGGAAGGAACATCTCAAATAATAACATAATCCTTTCGTTCCACTTGCCTTATTTTCAGTGAACTAAATGTCTCAAACTTCTGAGTGAATCCAAGTTTGAAATGTGACTTCTCTACATTGCACAATTGCCCAGGATGCTTTCTCATACCCCCATCTTACATTTGTGTAAAAATGATCTGGGTAGGTGGGCACACATCCAAGCAAGCATTGACCTGCAGCCACTCATTGGTTTTTTTCCAAGAATTTCTGTGTCACGCATTCTTTGCAAATAAAGTGGTATGGGAGATTAGTACTTTATTTTGCAACATTCTACAGCAAGGGATTCCATTGAGGGCTGTATCAGGGTTGTGTTTGACCTTGGGGGAAGGAGGGGGCCTGTCCAGGTGGGCGTGTCCAGGTTGGGCATGGCCAGCTCAATGTCACTCATGTCGGGGGCCCTTGTGGTGGCCTGGGCAGGGCTAGGGGGGGATCCACTTTTGCTAGTAGTTTGTTTTGCTAGCACTCTGCCAGTGAAAACGGAACTTGGAATGGCTGTGTGCTCCATTTACGCTGGCAGAGGGCTGCAGGAGGCTGTCATAGCTGAAAATGAAGCTCGGTGGGACTGTGCATGGCCCTCCCAAGCTTTGTTTTTGCTGACAGAGGCACCGCGGTCCTTCACTGCTTCCAGATCCGCCCCGCGTGCCTTGAATTTGACACCCCTGTAATACAGCTATTTTTTTTTAATAAAGTCAGATAGGGCAGGAAACCTGGCAGGGTTAAATAATGGTGGACTCCTAATGTATTAAATCTTTATAGTTTGATTTGATTATGTGACATCAAGTCAGTGCTAACTTTTAGCAACCAACTAGAGATACCTTCTTCAGTATGATCAATCTCCGATTTGGCCAATCCTTGTTTGGTTTGGCAATACAGAGATATATACAAGAGATTAGAAGTTCTAGTGCAAAGTCCTATACATGACCACATTATTTGTATTCCTTCTGTTGGATTGGGAGAGCCAACACCTCTTCTCCCCCCCCCCCCTTCTTCTGCCTCCTAGTATTTGGGCTATCCTGTCATTACTGCACTTCCAAAGAGTCTTGCAACTCCGGATCTTTGGGAAAACTTTTGGAGACACTTGAAGACCTTGCTGTCTAATAAAAGATGTCAAATCAGAGCTCTCTTGCTGGTATATTGATTGTGTTGATTGTTCATATTTTAATCTTAATTTATTATCCCTGAGCTGCTTGGAATTTTCAGAAATGGAATTGCAAATGAGGTGAAGTAATAAATACCTCTGATGAACTTTGTCAGTATTGTTATGAATGTCAATATTAACAGTAAAATTGTTTAGTGAAGTGGAAACTGATGTCATTCATCTAGAATTCTGAGATATCATAATTGGTCATGCTGGCTTGGGCTTCAGCTACATCTGAATCAGTACTAGGACCCCAACTTTGTAAAGAGACATATTTTTGGCCCTTATTGCATTATGCTCATAAGACAATCCGTTGTCCATGTCTGTAATTTCCAGATCTGCTCATTAGGATTGGATCAGCGTAAAAATAGTTATCAATTGGAAATAGGAGTCTTTGTAATATTTTTATTATTACGGGATAAGGGGAAATGAGAAATCTTTTCATAATATCTAGCTTTAGTGCACTTAACTGTGGCAATACAGCCCTGCTATTGATGTATTGAAGTATATTGATATTGGCCATTTGATCTAAAGTGATATTTGGTTATTGCTGTAACATCTACATGTTAATATCTGCATATGCTCATTATTCTTTGGTATTTTAACAGCACATACAAGGTTGGTTTGTTTTTGTTTTTTGCTGAAAGGACCTTTTCCCTGTTCTACTTTTTTCAAAAAGATTGTGGGGTGCTTGTCTCCAGGCATGCTATGTCATGAGAATGTGGGAGCAATCCCCAAAATAAGCCATGCTCAAGAAGAAAGAATGGCAAGGATGCAGTAAAGGAATTTAGGATTGGTAACAAGGTCTGTTTTTGTGGTAGTAGAAATGACAACCATGAGGGCTAAATGGCTCCGTATTATTATCCCTTGTGTGTCCAATCATACTTGGCCACTATTCTATTCTAAAGAATTCTAGTCTATTCTATTTGCAAATAAACAGGCCATTATAAGCTTGCTGACTTCCTCAGAGATATTTTTTAAATAGCCAAATAGCCGACAATCCTAAGAACTATTCTGCTGGCAGTTTAGTTTAGTAGCTGTTAAAAAACAACAAAGTAAAACCAAAGAGAATCTCCCACCGCTTTAACACAGGCATTTGCCACATGTCGCTGATTTATCACAATCTACAAGGCATAGTATTCCCGGCAAACGTCCTACCTCAGATATCCTGTATGGGGTGCATTCCTGAAATGATGAACAAGTTTCCTGCCTCCTTCTTTCCCATTGTCAAAGGAGATGACCTAGGAAAGATCACGACTGGCAAGCTAAATTCTGACAGTGGTTTTTGTGGAAGCTGGTAGGTTTTTTGGTATGTTGGGTTAAAGAAGGAAAGATCTCTGCAAAGCTGATGGTTTTTTTTTGGGGGGGGGGGTCCTTGATTTCCCTTTTGAGTTCAGGCTTTTCCATGCCTGCCAACATTTCAAAATAAAAAACCGGAGCGTGGTAACCTCTAGGCCTGTGATGGTGAATCTATGGCATGCGTGCCTGAAGTAACATGTGAAGCCATGTCGCCTGGCACACGCGGTTTCGCCCGTTCCTCTTCTGGGTTTCCCTGTGCACATGCACATACGACAATCAGCTGGCCTTCGTGCCTGCAGCAGTGCCGGAAACTGGAAAAAGCTGCTCTTCCGTTTTCCGCTGTGAGAATGCGCCAACTCATCGTCACGGGCACATGTGCACCAGTAAATGGAAGTTTAGCTGGCCGGCCCGCATGCGCCCACTGGAAACCATAAGTGCATTTTCCGGTGCAGGCATGCCCCCTGGGCATCTCCTCTCCCAGGCAGTGTCCCAGATGAGTGTGCGCGCAGGCGGGTGAACGGGCTCCGTTTTTGGCACTCAGTGCTGAAAAGGTTCGCCACCACTGCTCTAGGCAAAATGGGCAGCATACAAGTCCAATAAATAAATAAGTTCAATGTGCCTTGAGCACACCCTCCAACGTTATTTTGGGTGATCTTCCTAAGCAACGTTATTTTGGGTGATCTTCCTAAGCAGCACCCAGCATGCTAGACTTCCAGATGATTATACGTAGTCCTTGACTTACAGCCATTCCTTTAGTGACCGTTCAACGTTAAAATGGCACTGAAAAAAGTGACATGACAATTTTTCACATTTATGACTGTTGCAGCATCCCCATGATCAGAATTTGGGCACTTGGCAAGTGGCATGTATTTATGGTGATGTACTGTCCCAGGGTCATGTGGTCACCATTTGTAACCTTCCCAGATGTCTTCCGGCAAGCTAAGTCAATGGGGGAAGAGCCACATTCATTTAACAACTTTGTTACTAACTTAATCACTGCAGTGATTCACTTAACAACAGTGGTGGGAATGGTGGTAAAATGGGGCAAAACTCACTTAACAAGTGCCTTGCTTAGCAATGGGATTTTTGAGCTCAGTTGTGGGTCATAAATCAAGGACTACCTGTATATTGGAAAAATTGGAAACTCCTTTCTATTGACTCACATTGTGGTTTGCAACCTTTTGGAGTCACTGGGCTCATTTAAAATTTTGTGAGTGTGTTATGAACAATGAGGCAATTTGTCTTTTCACAAAATGATTGCTATGGTGGGTAAGACCAAGAATAAAACTGGTGATGGAGCTCCCAGCCACGTCTGCTTGTCTCGTTCTAAGAATTCTTATACTGTATAGAGTCCAGAAATATACAAGCAAACCAATTTAGAAATAACATGTCAGTTTAGAGGCAGAGGAATTAATCTAACTGTTGAACCCTGCCTGAGCTACAGATATTCTCTTCCATTGGTAATCTTCTAACCCTCAAATGTTTTGGACTATAGAACATCTAGCAAGACACTGTTAAATGAGTTTTGCCCCATTTTACAACCTTTGACAATCTAGAGAGGGCATCAGGTTGTATACCCATGTTTGGAGAATTATTTCTTTTTACGCTGTTCTTAATTTACAGGACATTGTAATAAAACATTCCATTTAAGTGTAAAAACAGTGTGGGAATGTGTCGAGAAATAGAATGTAAACCTTAACTGTGCTTGAATAGTGTTATGTTCCATTCTGTATGCAAATTGAACTGCGTCATACCATACTACCACAAAAGATTGACATTTGATACTATTTTGTTCCTCTCACAGATACTTCCTGGTTTGTTCCTTGGAAATTATAAAGGTAAGATGAGTTTTATTAGTGGCTTTTGAAAAGTACTATGCATTACATCCCCAGCATTGGGGGTGGGGGTTTACAACTCTATCCCCTTAGAAGTTATGCTTAGTCCTCCCAAGGGACAATGGCTCTGTTTGACTTATTTGAAAGAAATATGGGTGCCATTCTGATCGGTTTTGCAGGCAGTTTTAAATAACAAATATAAAATTAAAAATTAAAAACAATCTTAGCTTCAAGGGCTAATGTTCTATAGCAGGGCACTCCAAACTTGGCAACTTTAAGACTTCTAAACTTCATCTCCCAGATTTCCCCAGTTGGCTGAGGAATTCTGGGAGTTGAAGTCCACAAATCTTAAAGTTGCGAAGTTTGTAAACACTTATTCAATAGGCAAAAGTCTGATTTTGCTAAAAAATTCAGACCTTTTGTGATCTGCATGCAGTACAGTGTATCTTCTTGAGAAAGATAAATTGGACCAGGGAAATGCCATTTGCTCCCCCTTATCTAGAGCCCTTACTGCCCTTATTTCCTTTTCAAAATAGATCCATTATTATTACAGCTATTCATTTCTCGTTAACTGTTATTTTCCTAGGGGATATTTGTCATTTCCAGGCTGCCCTCTCCACGGCCCAATAGTTGCTGTTTCACACTTAGTTCCAGAACCTGAAAAATCTAAATAGGTAGAAACCCACATTCGTGTTAGCTCCTTTGAACATTGCACCATCACAAAAGTCATGTAAGAAGGAAAATAATTTCACTTTATAATTTCCATTAAACTTTAGTTTCAGAGTTAAAAGGGAGACAGTTTCATTTCTTCTGTGAATATCAGAAAATGCATCCTGCTCAGCCTTCATTTCACATACTGCCTCTGTCTTCAGTTTCTCCAGCCATTTCTGAGGAATGCTGTCTTTTTAATGTCCTTTATGGCCAAACTCTGGACAAGATTGGTTAATTTTAAATAGCATTTACACAAGTAAAACAACTTCAAACTTGGGCTTGTGAAGCTACTTTGCTTCAATTGGCCATATTTAGTATTCCTCATGGTTTAGACAGAACCCCCTCATCCAGACTGAAAATAGAAGCGAAAGCTGTAGGAGAAGGTGAAGGGACCAAAACTACTTTAATTCAGTTAAGTTGTGGTTTCATAATTTGAACCGATCCCCTATGCTTTGTTTGTCTCTTAAAAGATGAAATATAGATGTGTTTCCCATTTGCTTCAGCCTTCCCTTTTCGATTTTGAGACAAAAATGAAATGACAGGCCCTTCTTCCTACTTTGCTGAGAAATTGTTCAAAGTTACATCAGAGAAATGGTGTGTTAGAGTAGCAGGCCTTTGAAGGTTAACCACACAACGAAGAGAAAAGATAGAATTGTAGGTTGTTACTTTGAAAAGCACAGTTCCATGCTGTTGAACAGCGCATCTCAGGTCGGGTGAGAGAGTGCACCACTTCAGATCATACTTTGACATTTGCGTTCCTCTTTCATCAAAACCCCCCAAATGCATTACATTTTGTACGCATGACATCAGAATGATTAACATAATTGCTAAGTCATGGTCTTTCCTCTCGTTAAGAATTCTGCTTAGGCCTTTGTTAGACTATAGGCAATAGAATGAAAAGTAATGTGAATAACCACTTTTCTGAAGCTAAACATTGCATCAAGTGGGAGATAGGTAACTTGGATTTATCAACAGAGGGGAGATGAAAGTCTGTAAGAAACGAGACTGGATTGATGCACACAATCTCATCTGAAACTTAGTAGAATCATACTGTGAAGAAATTTGCTTTGCAATATGAGCTTAAAGTCAGAGGCACTAGATGTCACGAAACCAAGACCTGGTATCTGTTTCTCATTTTGGTTTTTTTATATCTTTCCTTCTGTAGTTATGAAAACCAAAATATAGCTTAATATTTTTTTTAAAAAAAGATTTGTTTGTGTCTATGGAAAAAGGCAGCACTTAATGAAGTTCTCAAGTCTTGCTACTTCATTTTTTGTATAAAATGACCCTTGATATACTCTGAGCCATTCCTACAGAGGTAATATATAAATAACTTGAACGTAAAGATAAAATATCCCCCCCCCAAATAGCCAATATATGGATAAGTTATTTGTTTTGTCAGTCCAGTGTTGAATATCAGAGTTAACATAATTTCTTATTGAATATTAAAATTAATATTCCATTTGCACATCTATATAAAATAGAAATTTACTCTTAATGTTTAAATTAAATATACAGATGATGCTCAAGTACACATATTGAACTGGAAGTGTAGTTAAAGTTCTTTCTCTTCCATTGAGTGGAGCCTATTATGGTCTGTATATAATTCAATCCCAGCATGACAGTGTAGCTTTGTGTGTGACAATCTACTAGTTCTCGATTTATGATTATTTATTCAACAGCAGTTTGAAGTTATGAGACCCTTGGAAAAAGTTACTTAAAACCCATCCTCAGAGTTACAACCATCGCCCCACCATCATGCAGTCACATGATTGCAATTTGGGCACTTGGCAGGCAGCTTGCATTTATAATGGTTGCAGCATCTTGCAGTTACATAATCATGGTTTGGGAACTTCCCAGCCAGCAAGCAATGTTAATTGGAGAAGCCAAATTTACATGCTATGATTCACTTAACAACATGTGATTCCCTTAATATAGAGCGGTGGTAGCACTGTGGTTAGGATGCAATATTGCAGGCTAACTCTGCTCACATTGCCAGGAGTTTGATTCCTTCGATCCTGACCAGCTCCAGGGTGACTCAGCCTTCCATCCGTCCGATGTCGGTAAAATGAGGAAACAGATTGTTGGGGGCAATATGCTGACTCTGTGAACTGCTTAGAAAGGGTGGTTTATATTGCTATTAATATCCATGGATAAAACATAATAAAATTGGATCTGGTCATGTGATGATTCATTTAATGACTGCATCACTTAGTAGCCAAAATTTTGGTTCTAATTGTAATGGTAAGTCAAGAATTACCTGTGTTCCATTTTTGGATTGGATGGGTCATACCTGAGCAGACTTTTCTCTATTTTGCAATCTTCCTGAAGAGTTTTGCTCAAGGAACAAGCAGCTGTGGCTAGAAGGGCTTTTGCCCAGCTCCACACTGGTGCCAGTTGCAGATCATTCAGAACCAGAAAACTTTGCATTATGATCATTCATTCCTTAGTCATTTTTTCCTTGTATTCTGCAATGTGCTGCATGTAGGATCGTCCTTGAAGACTGTTTGAAAGTTCTTTCTGCCCCATAGTGCATCAGCTTGGACATATATGAACACAGTTGCTTCAAGAATTGCACTGTTTATCAGTTAGTTTCCATGCTCAATTCAAAATACTGCCCTTAAATCTCTTATTAGTTTATCTTTGACACTGTCCAATGTATTATATCTTTCTAGTAAGAGCTGGAAACTGTGAACGCTCCCTTTGACTTCCTGCTTGGAAAGAGTTCTATCTGCAGGGGCATTGGGCCTTCTCTGAAACTCTCTTTGTCACACTTCTATAAGGTTGCCCCGAAGACCAAGCCAGCCCCATTCTTTCTGAGCTTTCCAAAGCAGTTACGGCTTCCAGCAAGTCTTTGGGATCTAATGTGTAAAATGGATCCTCCTGGGAAGAACAGTGGTGTTGAAATGACTTGGGCTGTTCTTGGGGTTTGAAAGGAGCTGTTGATCCAAGTTCTGTTTTGATTTGTGTTGTAACTGTATGATTATATTTAGCTCTCTAGGCTGCTCAGAATTGTTCATAATGGGATAGACATATAATCCTAGTAAATAAATAAACAAATTCCCACAGAAGCTGCACCCTGCCTTCCATTGGTGAGACATCCGAGTCAGCTCGGGAGTTCATGGCTTCCATGACGGCTATGGACCTAACTCAGTTAATTCAAGACCCCACTCATAACAGGGACACACGCTGATTTTCGTCTCTGGACAGTGGATGAATGATCTAGATTTAGGGGATATTTCTATCCAACCCTTGTCATGGTTGGATCATTTCCTCCTTAGGCTTGACTTCCATACTGCCATCTTTCGCCGCAGGGAGGCAGAACCGATTAGATGGTTCCACCTCAGGCGCCTGATGGACCCTGAAAGGTTCCTGATGGAGCTTGGGACTTTTCCTGAATCCCTTGCTCACAGTTCGACCGAAGCCCTAGTGGAAGCCTGGGATAGGGCGGCCACTGGGGCCTTGGACCGCATTGTGCCTTTGCGGCCTTTGACCCAGTGCCGATCCTGAGTAGCTTCCTGTTTTACCGAGGAGCTCCGGGAGATGAAACGCTGGAAAAGACACCTAGAGAGTGATTGGAGGGCCAGCCGGTCCGAATCCGACCGAACACTAGTAAGAATTCATATTAAATCCTACTTAATGGCGATAAAAGCGGCAAAACGGCATCATTTTCCGCTCTTATCGTGTCCGCAGACAACTGCCCAGCTGCCCTGTTTAGGGTGACCCACTCCTTACTTAATCAAGGAACTGGGAAAGACTCCTTGCAGGGTAGGGCTGAGGAATTTGTTCAGTATCTGCAGGATAAAATCGCTCAGATTCGGACAGGCTTGGACTCTGACTGGGTAGATTTGGGCGAGTCGACGGGGATGAACCTTGTGGAAACTATCTGGGATGAATTTGACCCTATGACTCCCGAGAGCATGGACAAGATTATGGGGAGACTCAGTGCTGCCACTTGTGTGCTGGACCCATGTCCCTCTTGGTTAGTTTTGGCTTCCCGGGAGGTGACACGAGGCTGGCTCCAGATGATTACCAATGCTTCATTGAGAGAGGGGTTCTTTCCCACTGCCTTGAAGGAGGCGGTGGTGAGGCCCCTCCTTAAGAAGGCTTTCCTGGACCCAGCCTCTTTAGCCAACTATCGTCCGGTTTCCAACCTTCGCTTTGTAGGCCCGAGTACAGCACGGAGACGGCATTGGTCGCGTTGGTTGATGATCTCTGGCAGGCCTGGGACAGGGGTTGTTCCTCTGTCCTGGTCCTATTAGACCTCTCGGCAGCTTTCAATACCATCGACCATGGTATCCTACTGCGACAACTCGGGGGTTGGGAGTGGGGGGCACCGTTTTGCGGTGGTTCTCCTCCTACTTGTCGATTGATCGCAGTTCGTGTTGACTGGAGGGCAGAGATCGACCCCGAAGTGCCTCACTTGTGGGGTGCCCCAGGGGTCAGTTCTCTCACCCCTTCTGTTCAACATATACATGAAACCGCTGGGCGAGATCATCCGTGGTTTTGGGGTACGGTATCATCAATACGCTGATGATACCCAACTTTTCATCTCTACCCCAAACTACCCAAACGATGCCCTCAACGTGATGTTCCGATGCCTGGAGGCTGTACGGATCTGGATGCGGACGAACAGGCTCAAGCTCAATCCCTTCAACACTGAGTGCCTGTGGTTCCTGTCATCCCGATTTGTGCATCTTGTACCATCTTTGATGATAGGGGGAGAACTTTTAGTCCCCTCAGAGAGGGCCCGCAATCTGGGAGTCCTCCTGGATACGCTGCTTAGTTTAGAAGAACACCTCACGGCCGTGACCAGGGGGGCCTTTTACCAGGTTCGCCTGGTACACCACTTGCGCCCCTTGCTGAATCGGGATGCCCTGTGCAGAGTCACTCACTCCCTCGTCCTTTCTCGCCTGGTCTACTGCAACGCTCTCTACATGGGGCTGCCCTTGAAGAGCACCCGGAGGCTTCAGCTGGCCCAGAATGCGGCCGCGCGGGTTGTCATGGGGGCACCTAGGTGCTCCCATGTTACACCCCTTTTAGGTGGCCTGCATTGGTTGCCGGTTGTTTTCCGGGTGCAATTCAAGGTGTTAATTATGATCTTTAAAACGCTCCATGTCTTAAGCCCAGGGTACTTGCAAGACCACCTACTGCCACCGGTAGCCTCCAACCGTCCAGTACGATCCCACAGAGTTGGCCTCTTCAGGGTACCGTCGGCCAGGCAGTGTCGGCTGGTTATCCCCAGGGGGAGAGCCTTCTCTGTGGGAGCACCTTCCCTTTGGAATGAGCTGCCCCCGGAGCTTCGCATAATTCCCAACCTCTGGTCCTTCCAGCACGCCCTAAAAAGTGGACTTTTCCAGCAAGCCGGCCTGGCCTGAATAAAACAAATTATTAATTTTAATTGTTATTTTTAATTTAATTTCTAAATCTCATTGTAAATGTCTATTGGGTTTTTTGGATATTCTATTTAATCTTTCTTTTAACTTTTGTAATACGTGTTTTTATGTTGTATGCTGACCTGAGTCCTTTGGTAGAAGGGCGGCATATTAATCCAATAAACCTAAACCCATCCCAATCTCTAAAGCAATGCTCCCAAACCTCAGCAAATTTAAGATGTCTGAATTCCAAGTCCCAGAATTCCCCAGCCAGGGGAATTCTGGCAGTTAGAGTCAACCACATTTTAAAATTGCTGGAGTTGAGAAACACTGCCCTAAAGTATTGCAGGGGAAACTATCCAATTTCTTTAGAATTAATGTTGTTGCAGCTTTTTTTTCTCCAATAGCTACACCAGGCAAGCGATTAAGCTGGGTCTTAATCTAGATTTGTTTTCCCCTCAAGACACAAAATTCACACGGTACTAATTTTAATAATAAATGTTACACTTAAAAAAAATAGCAAAAGATTAAAAAGATCAATCAGATTATTTTGATTCAGGGATTAACGTGGTCATCAGAGCAGTTGTTTTGTCCTAGTCGTTCGTAATGGGAGAAGCCTGGGATTTTCCCTTTTGCAGAAAAAAAAATTATCTGACTTTTAAGCAGCTTTTTTTATTGTAGAGAGAGATGTGATGGAGGGATAAGCTGTTAAATGTGTTTTTTCAATTAACTGTAAATTTTGAGCTTTATAAAACACAAGAGTAGTTTGCAAATAAGTATGTAAAATTCAAAACATTTCGGGTAACCTTTAATAATGCTAGAATCCCGCCTAATAATGGTGGCAAACCTTATAATAAATCATGTTTTCTGATTCTATTAATTTCATAGAATCAAAAAATCAAAACACCTTCAAATTATATTTTGAGATCATCTTCCATGACCTTAATAGGTTAGCATGATACTTATCGAAGGATATGTACTTTCATAACAATCAAAAGCGGTAGGTTACACTAGAGGAAGATACCTCAATATTTCTTGGATGCTTACAAGAAACAAGATGCGTACAGCTGATGATTGTATTTCCTTGTCTCCTCTTTGTTACAGATGCTCGTGACACCGAACAACTAAAACAGAATAACATTACACACATTCTTTCAATCCATGACAGTGCTCGGCCCATGTTGGAGGTAGGATAAGAAACTTACAAAACTTAAACCAATGTGGTTTCAGTAGAACTAAGAAGGAAAATGCTATTTTAGCATTGGTACAATATTGACAGGACTATTTCTTTAATGGGCTACGGATAGGAGGAAGGAGGAAATTGTTAAAGAATGATTGTGTACGTGCAAGAAGGGGGCTTTTTCTCAAGAATTCTGATTACTGTTTTTCCATTGATCTGCTCAAATAAGTCTAATGCAGGGATGGCAAACTGGTCTGAAATGCTACCAATTCCGACCAGTTTGCCTGAACCGGTAATAAAGATGCCAGCTGTTCACCCAAACCAGTAGTAAAAAAAAATGCTACCGGTTTTTCTGGCAATCAGCTGTGCCGTGCAATTTATATTAATCTAAATCGCATAGCACAGCAGATTCCCCCCCTCGCTGTTCGCTTACCTTTGCAGGCGCGCTCAATAGCGGGCTCCGCCCACCCTCCCAGACGTCATTTTGACGCTCTGCGTGTACGTGGAAGGTTCTAGTGGTCAAATTGTGCTCACATTGCTACCGAACCAGTAGCAAAGGTAAGTGGATTTCACCCCTAGTCTAATGTCACAGTCCAGCAAACCTTTTTTGCCTCAGGTGCCAAAAGCATGAGCATGCGTGCTATCGCGCGCACTCATGTGCCCACCCCATAACTTAATTCCCCCCCGCCTTGCCCCCTGCACATGCACTCCTGACTTTGGGAGGGTTGAAGCCAGGACAGGCCTTTCAAGGTAAGCCAGATCACTCCTTAGTTTGTTCTAAGACCGAGGTTCCAGAAGGAGAGCTAGATGTTTTTTTTTGGGGGGGGGGATCCACTACCTCAGAAGGCTTCAGCCCCTCTGCTTCTTGGGGGAAATAATTAAGATGTCTTGGAGGTGGCCCCAATTAGGCCTATCAGCCTGGAAATGCCTTGAAAGAGGCCAGTTGAATAAGGTGGCTAATTCTATCCGAAACTCACACGTTTCCAGTGCTGAGGAGGGAGAAGCTGTAGTTCCAAGAGGCCTGCGTTCAGCCCCCAGCAAAAAGAAAAAGGAAACAAAAACCCAGGGCAAGATCTCTTATCAAAAGCAGGACCCCAGCTTCCCAATGACACTTCCCAAGAGTTCTAAAGTGAAACCTGCGAAATTGACTCCAGATCAGAAAGAATGGAAACACACACACACACACACACATTTATCTTTCAGTTTTAGCCAGCCTCTAGCAAAAAGAAAAAGAAAAAAAAAACCCCAAGGCAAGATCACTTATAAAAAGCAGGATCCCAGCCCGGCTCCATTCTACAAAAAAAACACCCTAGGTTTGGCTCTTTCCAACGAAGCTTCCCAAGAGTTCTAAAGTGAAACCTGGGGGATTGACTGCAGGTCAAAACAAATGGAAACAATGCTTCCCTCCTCCCTCTCCCGCCCCCCCCCCTGCAAAACGTCCCGCCGTTGCAAGCAGGAGAAAAAGGTGGGGAGGAGGAGGGAGTGAAAGGGAGCTCCAATGAGTTAGCATATGACAAAATCCCACCTACTTGTAACAATACCCGGGAACGTTTGGACAGAACATCGCAGCCACAAATCTCTCTCTCTCTCTCTCTCTCTCTCTCTCTCTCTCTCTCTCTCTCTCTCTCTCTCTCTCTCTCTCTCTCTCTCTCTCTCTCTCTCTCTCTCTCTCTCTCTCTCTCTCTCTCTCTCTCTCTCTCTCTCTCTCTCTCTCTCTCTCTCTCTCTCTCTCTCTCTCTCTCTCTCACATACACACACACACACATACACACACACTTGCATTTATCTTTCAGTTTTTGCCAGCCTAGATAAGCTTTGCTCTCTCACACTCTTTTTAATTTTTAAAGTTTTTTTTTTTAACTGACAATTTGGAGAACAATCGGATCACCAGCCACCTTAGCCAGGCTTGCTTTTAACCAGATCAACCACTTGCCGAGTCTGGATCCAAGGGACTCCAAAAGGCAGCTACCTTATGATTTGCTGATTGATCCAAAGAAGGAGGGGGGGGGGGACAAACCGAACAGAACAAACCGAAAGGAATATGGAAGATCAGAAATAGGAGAAGAGATCAGCTGAAGAGCAAAAGTGTCTCAGAAGAGGAAAGGCTTCTCAGAAAGCCCCAAGTGTGGCTTTGTACACTGAGCGCGTCTATTTCAAAGAGGTGGGAAGGAGGGTGTTTCCTTGTTTGCTATTCCGGCAGACATAGGACAAGAGGTGCTCTCCCCCAAAAAACCTTCCTCACCAACTGCTCAGCCAACCGCTCGGGCTGAAGGTGCAGAACCCGCAATGTTAGGCTTCTGGAGGAATGGCTGGCTGGCTCTTGGGGGCGGGGGAATGCTTATCTTTTGAAAGGGATAGTTTGGCGTCTGGAAAAGCAGAAAGGCTAAAGGGAACCGGAGTTTGGGTGCTCCTCCAGGGCAGCCCGTGCAAAGCTGGAGCTCTCTGCAGTGACTTACTTCTCCAAGAGGGCCATAGCTGTGCTGGGCTGACGCGCTCCATTTTGTGCCTCTGGCACAAATTTCAGGAGGCTTTTTTGAAGCCTCCGGAGACTGAAAAACTGCCCAAAATGAAGGCGAAAATTAGCTGGCCAGAGCGCACATGTGCACTCAAGCTGACATAGGGCAATGCCTCGTGTGCCTCAAGAGATGACTCCGCGTGCCACCTGTGGTACGCGTGCCACAAGTTCGCCATCATGGTCATAGTCACATCATGATAAGTTAATGTTGTCTAACTTCCATGTGAGGTTTACATCCAGCATATCAAAGTTAAAATACAGAGATGCCACTCTCCCTTTACGATTCAGTCCCTACAATTTATGTGATGTGATTCTATCAGTTTGAGGTGTCTTACTCCATGTTAAGGACATCCCTTGGTCATCAAATATTGCTTACATCTGTTATATGCAAATAAGTTTATAAATCCAGTAACACGGGATATCATAGATCCAACAAGCTTACAACAGCCCTCATATCTTCACAGATCCTACTCCCATAAATATAGTGATACGAGCTAAAAATAGGTTAAAGATTTTTTTAAAAACCTAGTAAAAGAGAAAGATGACTTCAGCTAGTACTTCCCAGAAATCAGTAATTGTTTGTGGTGGAGAGCATTACATAGGTATCTCTTTGTTTGAGAGTGCTGTGTGTAGAGGTCTGGAGTAACCTTGGGTTCCCCCAATGCTGAATTTTGGCACAAGGCTGGAAATGAAATGTTTAAGTCAATGTTCTTCATTCTTCACTAGTAGCTAGTAAGATGGATGAGAATATACATTCTTTGTATACATTTGCTTCAACTCCCATAGAAAATTTCACTGACTTTTCTTTAAAGATCAGTGATCAAATTACATTTTGCTTACTTCTGTTTAAAACACATAAAAATTGAAGTTAAAACATAAGGATTTTTTTCATCTTAAATATTTAAGATTAAATATTCATCTTCTGTTATCTCCCCGGAAAAAAATAATTGTAGCTGTCTTAACAGGTTCGTTTAGATAGTCCTTAATAGTCTTAATATTAATAAAGGGCCTTTTAAAACTTCATAACCGTAGTCTTATGGGAAATAGTGCTGTAACTGTCATAAGAACCTGAACCATAATTACTACTTTGCCAACAAAAATTTACAGTCTGCAGATTTATAAATAATATAAGTATTTAAATCCTAAATGTTTCCATGTTTTCATCAAAACTCTTGTATATGTATCTTGCATATTAGCAAGCCATTTGACTTTTAATCCTGTTCCCAAAACTAAATATAGTTCTTCCATCTTTTTTTGTCCCTAAGGAGTCAAACAAAATCAACATCTGAAAATAAATTGTTGATACCTAGGAGAAGTTACTGATCTCGAGGGGGAAAGTCTGTTGTTGATCTTTTTGGAGAAGTGTTACGTTTCATTCATGTGAACACTTTTTTTCTGAAATGGCTTTGAGTCTTTGGCTTTCTAGTTACTTTGGTACAATATTCCAATGGTGTTTGTATGACCTTTATAGGAATTTCAATGTAATTTAAACTGGCGAGATTCATTTAATTTTCAAAAGCAAATACATCCTGAAGAGTAGGATTCAGCAGTTTTCACTAATGTCAAGATCAAACAAACTTTGTGATATATTCAGAACAGTAACATACTCTTCAACCCTCCATGGTGTGTGTGTGTGTGTGTGTGTGTGTTTGTGTAACAATCTGTTTTCTTCATATAGTAGGATGCTCATCTTCAGTGGTGAAGTAACGGTACATTGGCTTCACTTATTGTTGGAATTTTTGAATATTTTCAATAATAAAATGAGTCAAGATCTACCCTGGGTGACTGCCCTTTAAAGCAACTGTGAAAGGACAAAGAACAAAATTACTCTCCTCCCCCCCCCCCCCACCTGCCTATTTGGTCCTGTAGTTGTGCTGGCCAAAACTCTTGGTAACCTCTTGTTTTAGTTTTGAGAAACCATGAGAAACCAACTGCTTCCTACTTGGGCCGTTTCTGACGAAATGTCCCTCATGAAAGAAGAGTATCCATTCCTCATCTGTTGATGTGGCATGTCAAAATAACATATGGGGGCTTTTTGGGCTAACCTGAAAGAACTTTGCCAGGTGTTTGAGGCTTCTTATTTGCATCTGGCTTCACAATTAGGTACCCTGAAGTTTTGTTTTTGGCTGTTAAAAATATTTCTTGGAAGTCATCGTTGAAAAAATTTACATAAATTTTAATACCGAGAAGTGCAATGCCAAAAATAATGTGATGCTTAGTCCTCCCTCTCCCCGCTTCTCCCCTACCCCCACTTTTTAAAAAATTGCGGTCTAGAAAATTGCGCTGAGGTTCAGACCGTTTAAAAGATTGCTTTATTACTTTATTTTTTTTTAAAAAAAAGTAGTGATTCGTTGATCTGTAAATGGATAGGGAACTGAAATGTAAAGTTATTATAGTATCTTAAGAGCATTTGCAAAACGGACATCCAGGTTCCTATAAATTGGTTGTCTCATTCAAAAGAATGTATGTTCCAATTCAAAACACGATCATAGAACATGTCTTTAACAGAATGTGCTTAAAATTCTGATGGTCATCTTTTCAGCATGTGGATTATTAATTTTATGTAATCAAGCAGTACACTTTGTCAACTAAAAGCAATTCTCAAGAAACGAAGTATTGAAGGTTTTTAATGTGACTTGTTTGCATCTGTGCATCTGTGATTGTTTGAAAGTAAAAGATTTTCTATTTTCATTTTTTTTTAACAGATTAGGCACAGCAATAGTTATTTCTAGGCATTCTTTGAACCGTATAAAACATGAATGAACGTCATGATCTCATATTTTTGACATTTAGATTTTCCTTTCTCAAGTTCTTCTTTTAGCAATAACAACTGTACAGTTTATCCATTCCTTTAAGTAGAATTTACACTCAGGTTGCAACTAAAAACTAAGAAGAGATTTAAAAGAAAACAGATAAAAACAAGATTAACTGTAGAAAAATATGGTGATTATGTGGTAGCCAAATTGGAATTGCATCTTCCATAGTTCTATAAGCCTTAACAAAGCAAAAAATATATGTTTTTAAAGAATGTTTAACAATATGTGTGTGTGTGTTGCATTTGTGCTGATAAATAAATAAAGATAGATACTATCAGCACAAATGCAACACAAATGTAACAAGGCAACATTAAAAAGGTGGCTTTCTGCCTGGATGGCTCCTGGGGTGAGCCGATGGACAGAAAAAGAGAAGCGGTATGCTCCCTCCCATGTTTGGGCATACCAGGGGTTGTGACACAATGCATGCATGCATGCATGCATACATACATACATACATACATACATACATACATACATACATATATATATAATATTTGTGTTTAAAACTCCAGTAAATATAATTCATGTGAGCTATAAATTACCTAGCTTAAAATATTGCCATTGTTATATTCTAAATAAAGTGTATATTTGGATACATGGGTAATCTGAAACTCTTGAACATACTAATAATTAAGCATAGTGTTTCCAATAGTTTTGAGTCTTGAGAAAGTTTCCTCAAGCAGGTCACAAAGGTCTATTGATGTGGTACCATTTTGTAGGCAGCGAGTACGAATGTTAGAAATTTGGCTGAACTGACTGCCAAAGTTGAAAGAAGCAAATCTTGAAATCAGAAGACTTGCGCTACTTTTGTTAACTCTCTCTTTGTATCGGTTTAACTGTTTTCTTGACTTTCAGGGCCTAAGAGAAATAAAAGGTTTATGCTTGTGGTTAACTTTTCTCTGATGAAATAGAAAACTGAGAGGAAAATGAATTTATTGGCTTCCCATTCTGTCAAGCATATTCAGATGCATTGGGAATTTGGAGGAGTGGATCTAGAATCTGGCTTTTGTCAGAAACTGCATTTAGTTACATGTTGTTTTCTATGCTCTGGGTATTATTCCAGCGTCATGATGTTATAGACTTTCTGGTGTGCTTGTTTGTAGGATATGCTCCATTGCCAATTCACGAAATTCCTACTCACAGGTGCAGCCTGAAGAGCATGAGTGTGAAACTACTTCTACTTGATGGTTTTGCATGCAGGCAGGGCTGTATTTGCTGCCACTTTCCAGAGTATCTACACTATTATTTATTACCCATATTCTGATTTCCGATGGTTAGTCAAAGGAGAAACTCCTTTCCATCCCATTTCTGGACACATCGACATGCTGCAAAGATGCTATTGAATCAGGTGGTACCAGGCAGAATAGTGTCTGCTGGCAAAAAATATTGTATGACTAGCAGAACAGCAAGGAGGACAATAAGTATATATTTTTCAAATGCGTGTGTTTTTAGTTAACACAAATGATTTGATGTGGGATTACTCAAACTTAGAATTGGGCAGGGAGAGAAATACATTTTAAATTCATTTTATGTACCAGCTAACCTTGATTTGTCCTGCAATTAAATTGTTTCTTTTGGGGAGTCAAAACAAAGAAAAAAAATTAGAGGAATTTTGCAGATTTTGGAACTGTCATGGGTTTGTTTGTTAAATTTCTTCCAGAAATTCAAAGCACAGCATTCTTATCTCCCATTTTTCCAACAACAATCTTCTGGGTTATATTAGTGCAGAGGCTCCAATGAACTTCCATGGCTAAGGATGGACTCAAATATGAGTCTCGATTAACAATGATGCCACACTGGTTTCTCTTTCATTTAAAGTAGAACATAATTCTGGAAATGTTATGAGCTTTTTCAAATTATGGTGACTGATTATTTACATTCATTTGCAAATGAAAGTTTTTCCTTTTTTGTTCCCCCTCGACTTATTCCCTGACATTGCTGGTAAGGTTGCCTTCATCCAATCAAAATGGTTCCTAAAATGATCAGGGAAGTAAGATTGAACAACCATAGGATGCTATGAATGCCAGATTAGTCTCCAATAAAAACAGATAACAATTAAGATAAGATACAGTAGATCAAGAGGCCTATGAGGGTGTTTGTCATGGAGACTTGTGTGAATAGATGTGGGCCAGAAAGATTGGTTATACAAGTTGATTCCCTGATGCAAAGTGAATGCATACGACACATCAATTACATCAGTCAATAAACTGTATTGGGTAAGAGTCAGTGGACATTGGAGAATCAATTATACAGAGAAATGTACTTGTATTGTTGTGGAAGCTGAATTTAAGGGTTGTTGTTTTTTTGAGTAGCAAAAGTAGAGGTTCCACAATGGTTTTCTTAAAGGGCTTCTGAGTACAGGAACGATGACGCAAAGCAGGTTCATTTTGTTAATGAACTGATAAAGACAGAAGTAGAAATCAGTACATTTCAAAGGATTATTGTGGGCCAAGGAGACATGTACCAAATGGAATATATTAAAACTGGACTAGTACTATGTAAAAAGTTAGCGAAGTAGCTTTTAACTTGCTCGTAAGTGAGGGAAATATTTCTCTACTGCGTATACAGCGTGCAGCCCACCAGTGCTTTGAGTATCCCTAGTACTATCCAAAGATTGCAGTTGAATTATACTTTTTAATATGAAAGGGAAAATTATTAAATATAGGGGGGAATAATCAAATTAATTGTTTTTAATAAATTAAATCACATTTAGATTTTTATCTTGGCCACATTTGCTTTTTGAAGTATGGCTGCTCAGATGCCTTTTAGATTTTGTCTTGGCTCCTGCTTAATACTTAATTGGGAAAATCATGTGAAGATGTGGTTTTGCAACAAAGTTTTTGCATAGCACTTCCCCATTTTAGCCCCTTTCCTTATCTCCATAAGTAGGAAGGATGATAGTATGGGGGGAAATATACAAGGTAGCTTTCAATGCACTTGTCCAGTAGCAAGTATCAATTGTTGTAAAGAGATTTTGAATTTTTGAAGATTGGCTGGAATGCTGAAATAAATGAAAAGAAGAAATTTTCACATATGGTTTATAGGGTTAGTAATTCAGAGGACAGCTGGTTCTACAGTACTGTCTCCCATATCTGCCAATGATGAGGCACATATAGTTGGAAGAGTTTGATTTCCTTGTAGCTCTTCTGGAGATGGGGACTTGCCAAATCAAGGGTGTATCCTTTGAGAAGATTTATATATAATGAGATCTTGAACATCTACTAACTTTCATATATGAATGTTGACAGGGAGGATGATCTATGACTGCACTGACTTTCAGCTGTTGGTTCTTTTACATAGAGAAAGAATCAAAGAGTTTGACAATGTTGATTGAATCCATCAAGACAATTCTTACGTGGTTTTTCACTTTTCATTCCTTCTGTTTTACATATAGTTTTTTGCAAGGACTGACCCAAAAAGGGAATGCAACTTATTAAAAATGATTAAGACTTTAGGATAGTACCTGGTACAGTACTCTAATAATCTTCAAAAAGGAAAGTGTCTATTTTCAAAAGCTCATGTTAGACTTTTGTTTGTTTTTAAAAATAATAATAATAACCAGTTATACATAGCACTGAAAATAATAACCATCTTCCCCAAAGGACACATGCATTTTATTTTCCACATGCATGTAAGGAAGGAAGAAATGCATGTCACTTGGTAATTTATAGCATTAGAATTAAAAAGATACATTAAAATGTGATAAATAAAGCGAAAAAGCTGACTGTTTCCATTCCAGCAAAATTTCAATGCTGCATAAAATCTGGTGGATGAACCTTAATCTTAAAATGCTTTCTGGGCACCACCCAGAAGAAAAATAGGTTTCTATCTCTAAATATGTTTTACTACAATTTTCCTTTTTCCTTTTTTTTTTACAGGGAATAAAATACCTGTGCATCCCTGCTGCAGATTCACCCTCACAGAATCTGTAAGTATTTAAAACAGTGCTCAATTTCACCACTACTATTTAGATAATAGTCCAGATTTTTTTTTTCATGGAAGCAAAATATATCTGTTTGGATTTGCAAATATATGTAACTCCTTGACTTCTTTGGAAACAACAGTCTAGTCCAGTGATGACTAACCTTTTCCGGACTGAGTGCCCAAAGGGCGCACACGTCCCCGAACCACCAAAATGCAATGCACCCCCCTCATGCATGTGCCTCGCCCCACGCATACACGTGCAACTCCTGCACACGCTCCATGTATGAATGTGTGACCCTGCAAATGCCCCCTTCCCCCCGTGCATGCACCACCTCTCAGGAATGTGCGCACAACCCCCCATGTGCTCAATTCTTGCGCATGCACGGCAGAGACACGGACATATACACGTTGGAACTGAACTGGGGCGATGGCTAACGTAACGTCAGAGAGGTGCTCCTTGCTACCTCTGGCACGCGTGCCATAGGTTCGCCATCATGGGTCTGGTCTTTTTCTGCTATAATATGGATACAGATGTTTGGGAAAACATCACAGAGAATACAAGTCCCTATCTCTGTTGTAAAATTTCATTCGGTATGTAAGTGTTATATCTATAAAAGAAATTGGCTCCAGGTTTCATGGGCGGAAATCTATAGGGTCACATTAATAATGGCAGTACTGAATTGAGTCTATTAGCATCTGGCCTTGGTTAGGAAGAGGAAAAAAAACTTGCACACAGCAACCTATTGGTTTGTGAAAGATCAGTTTGAAAAAGAAAGCTGTGTTCTTGAAGGTTGCATAAACAAAGCAGTTAAACTTCTCTGAAATATATATATATTTTAAGGACATTTTAAAAGCCAGCAACTAAGGCATTGACATCACATAACAAAGGAAGACATCGGGGAAAAGATGAATCCCTTTTATAAAATGATTTTTGAATGAATTGATGCTAAAAGCTGCATATATTAGAAAACCCTGTATACTGAGTAGTAGTGTCTGTGTTAAGGAAAGCTAAGAACAAAAATATCTATGAATCTTTCCTATGTTTATTTACGGGGGGGGGGGGAATACTTTAAATCTGATGCATCGGAAAACTTTTGCATTAATGCAATTTACTAATTGCTGTTGGCGTTTTGGTGGTTAAAAAGTACTTTCTGGTTAGGTGTCTGGATAGATGAATAAGAAATAGAGACTTTGGCTGACCTTTTTGATGGAAACGCTTTTTCTAACCAGACTAATGACCTAGTAGAATTTGAGGCAGCCCCTCAAATGTTCAATGATCTCCCTTTCTTTTTGAACCTGTGCTAGCCTTTTGCGGGCTACTTAAATGCCTGAAGGGCCATAATACTTGGCACTTTGGTGTGTACGCTTTTGCTGAATCACAGATGAGCTGGGCCTATTCTCAAAAGGCTTTTTACTTCACAGCAGAGCTGCTCAGACTCGCAACTAAAGTGGAATGATACAAGCTACCCAAGAACATTTGAGCGACAGCTGCGCTCTGGGGTAGCCTTCACTGTTTGTACTGACGAGAGGTAAAGGAGAGGAAAAGGGGGAGGGGAGAGGCACTTCCTGATAATCTTGATTTGTAGAGAAACAAAAGTAGTTTCAAAGGGCCTGCCTGGAGCCCACGGAAGGAAACAGAGCGCTGACTTTTCGCTCCGAACAGAGTGCTGCCTCTTTCACCCAATGCTTTCGAGATATATTTTTAGCATATTTGCTTCTCTCACAGAACAGTGCGTTCCCAGTTGCAACCGCATCAGTTGATGCTTTCAGCTAACTGGATACAAGGAGGACTCGTGTTTTTTCCAATCTTTTCCCAAGTGATGGTTCATAATACACTGCCCTCTGCATGAGCTTCTCAAGATGATCCCAATATTGCCGTATGAGAGGCGTTTTTGCTCTTTCCATAGTGGACAGTCTTTCAATCCAAAACCAAAGTGCTCTTCTCCTCTGTCTCACCTCTCATCTTTCCTGCTACCTTCTCCTATTGGTATATTATGATTTATCAACTGTTGTTTGCAGCTTATGATTTATGAATGTATTGTATGATTTAGGGTCTATGATTTATCACTTTGTTGTTTATATGTACACTGAGAGTTTAGGCACACAAATTATTTGTGTGTCCGATCACACATGGCCAATAAAGAATTCTACACTTATTCTTGCATGCAAGCAATGCAAGGCATGTCATGACCGTCTTTTTTCTGTACTTCAAATGTATTGGCCAATACATTGATTTCTGGGACTTAATAGCCATTGGCTGGCAGGACTTGTTGGATTTTCCCCTTTACTGTTAATTTTCAAGGGAGGCCAGTATTATAATATTGCCTTCTGATTTCATCAGGCACCCAAAGTAACTCTATCAGATCTTTGATAAAGCTTAGCCTGTCAGTCATTCCTAAAAAATATGTTAGTTAGCTTTTAGGCCAAAGAAGACTTGATATTTACATTAAACTGTTAATTCCCCCATCCCCCACCCTCTCTACCCAGCTTTACAAATAGTGTGCTAAACGAATAGGAGAAATAGATGGGAAGTAATATAAAACTGAGAGTTTAGGTGCATTTTAAATAGTTGAAATGCTAAGCTTTTTTAGGGATGCTAAGCTGTCTGAAGTGAAATAACAAAGGGGCCAAATTAGCCTTCCTCAAGAGGGAGTTTCAAATCAGTGCTTTTACAGAGAAGATTCTCTATAATGTTGATGAAATTGAGAAACAAGCTATGTAAACTTTATTCTAAGAGATTCGGAGATCATCTGATCTGCTTCATCAACCTGATCAAGATTTTCATAAATGGCATGTTTTGGTCTCCAGGGTTGTTCCAGGTACAGTTCAACCTGATGTGGTATCCCAGATCTGAAAGGTGTATCAGAAAAAATGAAGTTCTTTTTTAAACAAGAGAAGAACAGGAAATGTGGGGATAGTTTTATTCCTAGGTCATTTCTCCATTCACCCAGTTCTGTGTCCAGGACGATCACCAGTAGCCCACCTACAAGAGTCCAGTCAGATTGTAGCCAGGTCGTTTTGTCATTTAATCTTTATAGATCTACTACCCCACCATGGTGTTTTTTATATACAACAAAATATATTCAGCTGTGCTTTTCATTTGTTGTAAGAGATATAGAAGTGGAATGGGCCAAGTTCAGATCCATCTTCTGAATTAAAATCTGTTCAAAATAATTGTACTTTACTCTTGATCCTGGTTTTGTAGTTAATGCAGAATAAATGTTGACCTTGAGCCTTCCGGCCTCTCAATTATTTAGTTATCATTTTGCCCATTGTTATGCCAGTCAAAAAATTAAACTTTTCATGAGGTTTGATGATTATATCAACCATTATCTGCATTTTTCAGTGAAGGTACTCAAGCAAATATACGAGTTCACATACCCTTGAATGACATTGAGGATACAAATCCATTTCAGTTTGGCTCTGAGTTTTCTTTAGTCGCCTTATGCCGATAGAAGGGTGAAGGAAATACAGCATTGTTTATTCTCCTGTCAACAGCTTTTAATACCATCATCCACGATATCCTTCTAAAGCAGCTGCTTGGGATGGAGTTGGATTGATGTGCTTTAGTTGTTCCAGTGTGGAAGTCAGCTTTTATTCTTAGCCCTTTTTCCAACGCAGTGGAATTCAGTTTGGGCCACTTATTAACTAAGGGGAAAAAAAACTTAGTTTGTTTATTTGAAGGATAAATGAATTGTGACCTTTTTGAAGAACATCCAGATAGAGTCACCTTCAGAAGTATTTTCAACAAACAAACAAATCCTAGCTGATTTGTTGTCTTGAAAACAGGCAGTTTTGAAATAATTTTTATGATATAAATTCCTCGGTGGATAGTATTGAAAGATTTCGCTCTGATTGTGATGTTCCCTTGCTTACAATTTGGGTCTTGCTTACCATTTGTCCTCCTGAATTGCTTGATTTGAATTAGTTAGAAGTTTTTTTTAGCTTTCCCCAAAGGCAGACATATGGGAATCCTGTATCCAGGGACAAAACCCCCCCACCCAATACACTGTCCATATAATTCTGTTTCATGTATAGCTTTGGCTTATTGTTGCGTGCTGTAGCCTTCATAGAAACTTGCCCTCTGAAAGCAAGGCTGAGTAGTTTTCCACTATTAGTGCAAATGTTTATTCCAGGCTAAAAGAAAATATCCCTCCCTTGTTTTTTAAAGAACAGTGAAAACTGTACCTTAATGGGCCGCTAAGCATGGAGCTGGTTTAATTATCACTCCAATAATTCCTATGTGCCTCATACACTAATATTTACATTCTTTTTATTGCAGATGGCGGCTAAGCTAGTTGTGTGTCTAAGTCTACTCAGTGAGTTTGCAGCTAGATTTAATATTCTAAAGAGCTGAGTGTCAGGCTTCCAAGTAACACCCTCAACAAAAAAAGACTCTGAGGCTTGAGTTTCCTCAAAGTTTCCATTTTATTAGAGATGTCATATTGGCACATCTAGGAAAACCCGAATCTGAAAGTTTCCAGGTTTTCCCCACCCAAAGGAAAGTTCAAGCCCCTGTCCAGCACGCACATGTCCATCACATGATCCAATCAGACACCATCCAAAACTGGAGATGCCTCTCAGTCACCTCATCACAGCTGCAGGGCAAGGTGGCCTTGACTCTCTGAGAAAGAATGTTATTTTGACTACATATCACCCATATCTCATACAATTCCCCCTCCCATTTTCCCACAGTAGAAAATGTGGCAGGCCTGCTGAAAGCCCAAAGGTAAACAATGGCTTCCAGGTCTGATGCTCAGGCTTGGATGAAAAGGATACCTAGAATGTGTTTTAAATTGTTGAATTATACCCTGTGGCATCCTAGGTTTGGCCGTGATCGACTGTGACATGTATATTGGCTGTTATTTTAATTATGTAATTGAGTTGAAAAATGCCCAAACTAGTTGATTGTGAATTTAAACCCAATCTCAATATATTTGGCTATGTAGAGGTGGGGAAACTTTTCTTTTTGGGAGTCACATTACATGTGACTCTGCTGATTGTGAGAACAGCCAGAGCTAAGTGAAATTTGAGTGAACCCCTTTTTTCCTCTCTCTTCCTTTCTTCTTCCCTGCCCAGCAGTCCATTAAAAGTTCTAATCTCTGTGCTAAGGATGTGTTAATAATACTTAGAAATTGTTAGAGTAGCTTTCCCAAATTTTGTTTGGGACTAGTGATTTGAATATCACATGGTGCTTTTTCAGAATTTATTTCTGAATGGTTTTTGATTGTAGGGCTTTCTTACCTTACACAATTAAGAAGCTTTATTTGGGAATGTATGTATAAGGCATTTACATTTTATGGGGAATCTATTCTATTTATATTGCAGTTTATGTAAGACAGAGATCTACTTCAGCAGTTTTAACTGTTTGTCTAAAACAGTGGTCACCAATTGGTGATCCGTGGACCATTGGTGGGTCCACAAGAAAATTTTGGTGGTCCGCAGAAAAATTATTTGTATTTTTATATTGCACTAAATACTATTTATCTTTTTTTTAAAAAATCATATTAGAGATCCGCGGGATTTAAAATTATGAATTTAGTGGTCCCTGGGGTCCGAAAGGTTGCTGACCCCTGGTCTAAAACACAGACTGTGTGCTGGAACTTAAGTGTAGATAACAGAGGTGTTGGCAACAACCCAACACTGTTGAAATATCTTGGATAGGGTTCTATCAGACTTGCACATCCACGAAACTTAGGGAATACATTCACACATTCATTGCCATATATTTTTAAAATCCATCTAAGTCAATTTGATTACATTCACTGTTGCACCAACAGTGTCCCAACGCAAACCCCTCTTAACTTCTTGAATTCTACTAGTAAACTTTCTTCTTCTTTTTCTAGAGCAAGACATTTTAAAGAAAGCATTGCTTTTATCCATGAGTGTCGGCTTAGAGGTGAAGGCTGCCTTGTCCACTGGTACGTACTGAACAAGAGGTGTTCTAAATTGTATTCTTTCATTTATGGATATACAGTACGGGTCGTCCTCGACTTACCATCACAATTGAGCCCAAAATTTCTGTTGCTAAGTGAAACATTTCTTAATGTTACACCCATTTTACGTCCTTTCTTGCCACAGTTGTTAAGTGAACGGCCTGTTAAGTTGATAAAGTTAGTAACGTGATGATTAAATGAATCTGGCTTCCCCATTGGCTTTGCTTGTCAGAAAGTCAGAAAAGGTGATCGCATGACTTTGGGACACTGCAACGGTCGTAAATATGAGTCAGCTGTGAAGTCTCTGAATTTTGATCACGTGACCATGGAGTTGCTGCAATGGTCATGAGTGTAAGAAATAGTCATAAGTCACTTTTTTTTCAGGGCTGTTCTCATTTTGAACGGTCACTAAATGAACTGTTGTAAGTTGAGGACTAGCCGTAACACATTGATTTCCCTTTGAAGCTGTTGCCTTTCTGTTTTGTGACACTACTGGATATACTAGCGTTACTCTGCCTGTAGATTGTCTTTTGTACAAAAAAGCCTACCATTTAGAAAAAAGTAAAACTTGGCTAAACTCCTCCCAAAGTCAATCTTCCCAGTGTGGGATATCGTTCTCCCGCCAAAGAACTTGGAGAACTATATTTTTTTTAAAGGACTGAAGCAGGAATCGATATCATGATAAGAATTCTTGGAGTCTCTGTCAGTTAAATTAATAAAGTTGAGATGTTTTGTAGAGTTTCTCTCACTTAAATGTTCCTAACTTAAACACTGAGGTTTCAGAGCCTGCTTTGTATTCAGTCTGTTGATGGTGTTGACTGACAGCTGCTGTCCACAATTTTAGAGCAGAGTTTTTCCAGCCTTACCTGGAATTGCCAAGCATTAAATATGGGATGTTCTGCATGCAAAGCATGTGCCCTGTCACCGAACTACAGATTCATTTCAACCTTAGTTCATTCATATCTCATGTTCATTTCTTTATTCTCCTGGAACGTTTACCATGCTTCTTTTCTAGCCAGCCATGGTCTTCAGTTTACTACACATTTTCACCTTCCATCTCTTTTCACTTGTGTTGGCATGGTGACGCAGTCTTGCCGGTGTTTCCAGGAGTGCAACCTTGGTTGTGGCCTATATAATGACTATCACCGATTTTGGCTGGGAGGATGCATTATCCATTGTCCGAGTGTCGAGATCATATGCCAGTCCAAATACGGGCTTCCAGCAACAGCTTGAAGACTTCGAAAAAAATGAAGTGGCCCAGGTAAGTTCTTGGATCTTTGGCATCTCCAGCTTAAGTTAGAAGCCATGATTCAACTCTCATTACTATGTTAAAGTAATGATGACTTAATAGCTGATCAGCTGCTGTAAGGCTGTAGACCGAGATGATGAAATGAGAATGAGTTAGCAGGGTTACTGCCACTTTAAGAAGCTGTCTATATAAGGGAGGCATGTGAGGATGTATCTCTCTCCATGTGTGCTTCTGTGTTATAGTTGAAGATTGATTGATTGCCTGGTTTGCCTTGTAGATAAATCACTATTTGAAAGACAAAACCTCTGTGTACTGTATTTTGCTCCTGGGTTATCTCAAAATAGTAGTCACACTGCGCATACTCTGACATACTATAATATGTTTTTGTTTGCTCTGAAATAGGAATTTTGCAAGCTAGTTGCTGAGCTCCATAACTTATTTTCATGGCTGGGATCAAAATGAGCTTTTGTTAATGTAGAATGTTGATTTGATTCACAAGGTCCATGCTTCCATTCAGACAATAGATGGCTGTTCCATGAGTGGTTTATCTTGTACCAGATGCCAATAACCTTTATAGACTGGGGGGCCTCATGTGCCCACATTGTTACTTTGAATACTCTGTGTTGTACATGACCTTCTAAAGCCAATCTTCAGAAATTTGGAGAAATTGGTATTTACTTCTCTTTTTTTTAGGGCACCATGCTAGCAAATGCCAAGATGTTGATGAAGGATGGAATATAGGCATCATAAGACAGTTGGGGCTCATATGACTAGGCCCCTGCCTTGGTTTAATTTCCATGTATCCCAAAGGTGCTTTTCCAAAAGACAACTGGACTTTCTTGGGTTTTTTCCTTAAAAATGTTTTGCTTCTTATCCAAGAAGCTTCTTGGATAAGAAATGAAATGTTTTACAGTCCAGTTGCCTTTTGCAAAAGCACTTTTAAAACAACAGTGACCTGGATGATTGAGAATCTTCATAGACCAGGAGTGTTAAACTTAATTTCACTGAGAGCTGCATGAGGATTGTGTTTGACTTAGGGGCATGCTGGAGGGCATGGCCTGCAGGAGCGTGGCCAACATGACATCATGGCGGGGGCACCTGTGGTGGCCAGAGCACTCTGCCAGCAGAAACGGGCTCCCTGGCCCTGTTTTTGACCGCGATAGCATCCTGCAGCTCTCTGCCAGTGAGCTCCATTTTTGCTGGCAGAGGGCTGCAGGAGGCTGTCATGGCTGAAAACAGAGCCTGGGACAGCCATGCTCAGCCCTCCAGAAGACTGTTTTCGCAGGCAAAGGCACCATAGGCTGGTCCTTCGCTGTTTCCAGGGCGGCCCCATGGGCAAGGTCTCGGGCCTTGAGTTTGTCACCCCTGCCATAGGTAATTCTTCATGTGGGACAGCTGAATCTGTCCAAATCTATTTCCCTAGTGCCCAAGTTTGCTACTGGATCAAACACCCTGAATGGATTAGTCACCAGACTAACATTGTTGCAGCTCTCCGCTCATAAATCTAAAGCTTTCTCTAACTGATCCTCATTCCCAAAATATCAAGTTTGTTATCCAAGTGTGAAAAAAAATGGGACTCAAGCCATGTTTAGCTGTTTTCAAGTCTTGGACCCTCCGGACTGTACCATTAAATTGTAATTTTAAAAAAGGAAAACAATTTTAAATCCTTGGAGCTTAATAATATTAATAAATTGATGCTTAGTTAGTATTTGTGAGCAGTTTTAGTACTAAATATTTACTTTTTAGAACTATAACCTATTGCACTTTATTGAGAATTACAGTAAATGGAAATATTACTGACTAGGGATATTAAGGGAATTTCCAATCTGGATATCTCCCTCTTTAATTTTCAACCTTTGCAATAATTTTATACTTAATAGTTAATAAAATTCCCTTCCATTACATAAATACCTTTTTAAGAAGATCAGTGGATATAGATAATCCCTCTCCCTCCCTCCCCTCCCTCTATCTCTCTCCCTCTCTCTGAATTTCAGTGTCATAAGATAATTTCTTCACTTGTCCTCACATGAATACATTGACTTTAAAAAAGGTATTAGCTTAGCATAGCCATACAGTCCCTGCAAATTCATGATCACTTAGCCAGCCTAGTCCGTGTGTGAATATATTTTAAAGCTGCAGCTTAATTATGACTTTTCTGCTCCTGAACTCCAGACTACTTTGCCTTCCCCATATTAAACATATGCCCAGTGATCCTAGAAGTTAGAACAATTGATCAGTGGAACGACTTGCCTCCAGAATCTGTGAATGTTCCAACACTGGAAGTTTTTAAGAAGAGATTGGATTACCGTTTCCTGCCTGAGCAGAGGGTTGGACTCAGTGGTGGGATTCAAATTTTTATTACTACCGGTTCTGTGGGTGTGGCTTGGTGGGCGTGGCATGGCTTGGTAGGCATGGCAGGGGAAAGATACTGTAAAATCTCCATTACCTCCTCACTCTAGGGGAAGGTTACTGCAAAATCCCCATTTCCTCCAATCAGCTGGGACTCAGGAGTCAGAGAATAGATAGGGGCAGGGCCAATCAGAGGTGATATTTACTGGTTGTCCGAATTACTCAAAATTTCTGCTACTGGTTCTCCAGAACTGGTCAGAACCTGCTGAATACCACTTCTGGTTGGACTTAAAGACCGCCAAGGTCCCTTCCAACTATTCTATTCTATTCTATTCTACTCTACTCTACTCCATGCCAGCCTCGGGCTGCCATTCAGGGAAGAGCCCGTCCATCGCCACGCCCGCTCGGCCATGCTTACACGCCACCAACGCTGCCACATTGATGTTGACTCTGATGTTGGCGGAGCCTGTAGCTGCATGTGGCTTTGTAAGGCTTCCCTTACTGCTCTGCAGAGTAACCCTTCTACTCGGGTTCAACTGCCTACTCTGATGTAACTCTTCTGCTTGGATGCGGCTAACCAGGAAGGAGGCTAGGATGACACTGAGTGGGGGTGTGGTTGAGGGTGTGGGTCATGGTGATTGGTGATGATGGTTGGGTGTCATCTGGGTGGAGTTGTGGGTGGAGCTGGGTGGGGTAATGGTATATATATGAGTGGTGATGTTAACTTGGTTAGAACTGACTTGGATTTGCTTACATTTGTATCATTGTCATTGAGTGCTGGTAATATTAGATGGAGATAAAGTTTTTCACCAAACAAACTGATTCTGTTTGCATTCAACATAAACGCCGGAACGTGACACTCTACTCTACTCTACTGTACTCTACATTGTATATATATAATGTGATGATAATGGAAATCTACTACTGAGTGACAGAGCTGAAGATCCTGAGTTCTTGCAGTCTCACTTACAGTAGCTTCAATTGTAGCTTCTGCCTTCAATCACTGCTAAATTGTAATTCTTCACTGCTCTAAAAGGAAAAATAGATGGAGAGTCCACCTGCTCCTATATTTGACTGTGTAGCCCTGATATGGGCGTGATAATATGATTGTCAATGGGATCTCGTTTAATCTTGTCAGTGCAAACATATTAAAATTATTTGTTGGGCTTTGCTTGTTTTTGCACAGCTCTTTCTCAGGCCTTGAGGCTGCTTTCCTTTGCTCAGATGTTGCTCTCAATGAAAAGGAGCTTGGACCAAGTTTTCCTTTGAAGCTGTATTGAGCCATTTCAGAATGAGGATCTTTTTTTAATCTGGTTCTTTTTCTCTCTCTCCTCAGTCCTACAAAGGGAGATATTTCCTGTTTGTATTAATTAAAGAACAAACAGGGTGTCTTACATCCTCCTTCCCTAGCAGAAAAAATATATTGCTGTAGATTCAGTATCCTAGTATGGAAACAGCTCTTAGAGAAAACAAGAGAAGTTGCTGCCTGTTCTCTTTAATGGGTGGTCAGGAGGAGCTTTTGTCATCAGCCCTGTCAAATTTATATTTATCGACCAAGAAATTCAACACAAATACAGATAAATACAAATTCAACACAAAAATAGTTTGTGGCGAAAGCGACTGCCTGCGAAGGCTCCTGGATTGGGACGGTAAGGCGAAAACGGAAGCAGTATGCTGCGTCCCATAATTGGATAGACCAGGTTGCCCTGAAAGATCAGTTTCACCTGGGGAAACACACTTCATCAGCCCTATCATTCACATAGAACGCATCCATACAGGTAGTCCTCGACTTACAACAATCCGTTTAGTGACTGTTCAAAGTTACAATGACAAAGACAAAAGTGATTTACAACCGTTTTTCACACTTTTGACCATTGCAGCATCCCCATGGTCACAAAGAAAGGTCGCAAAATGAGGCCAAATTCACTTAACAACTGGCTCCCTTAGCAACAGCAATCTTGGGCTCAATTGTGGTCATATGTTGAGGACTACCTGTGTAAACACTCTCTCCCCCCCCTCCTATATTGAATATTGCGAACTATCCTATCCTAGTTCCAGGTGTAGTTATAAAAGAAGAGATAGACATCACGATCTCTGGAACTTAAAATATATTACCCACTTAGCTTTTGTTAGCCTCTGCTAGCATTGTCAGAGTGTAAAAACTACCATTGAAGAGATATTTGCCTTTATGCATCATTAATCAATTTGGTCATTGCATGCGTGATAGGCCCCTCCACCTGCCTCCCACATGTTAATCGATGGAGGCTTAGCTCCTATTGCTTCCTCCCCTATTGCGCACAGCTTAATGATGCATAAAGGCAAATATCTCTTCAATGGTAGTTTTTACACTCTGATGATGCTAACAAAAGCTAAGTAGTTAATATATGTTAAGTTCCAGAGATTGTGATGTCTGTCTCTTCTTTTGTAACTACACCTGGAACTCGTATTTTTAGGATAGTTCGCAATATTATGTATGTATGTATGTATGTATGTATGTATGTATGTATGTATGTATACATGTATACTTTTTAAATGGTATGATGAGCTGCGCATTGACTTGATGTGACTGGAAGGCATGTACATTACACATACCCCCTTTCAGAACTTGAAGTTATATTGAACTAAGGAAGAGCTATATAACAATATAACATGAGATATAACAATATAACATTCCCTTTTCTTCCCCCAAACTCAGTTGTAACTATAGTTTGGATGATCCAGAAAATAGTAGCTGAACTCATGAAATTTCATTAAATCCTAAACTGAATTAACTATGACCAAACAAATACCATGTTGGGCATATCTACATAGGCTTGTACAATACATACAGTCAATTAAGGCCCACAAGACACTGGGACGCAATAGAAGAGAATATCTACCTATAGCTCAGGGTTGGACTATGGAGTTCTTGACACTCATTGAACCTGATTGTTTACTTACATTTTGTTACCCAATTAGGTAACCTGATTGGTGCAAGACATAATTTCATGTTGTGTGAAGCCAGCCACTGTCTAGGAGTAATCTTGTTGTGTTCCAATGTTTTAGAATCACGCTTCTTCTTTTTATCTAGACCAAGTCTGTTTTTATTTGATTTTGGTCCAAATCTTCTCTTCTCTTGCTATAGCACTTAGTCATCTATATTACTGGACTTGGGGGAGAGAAAAGGTCTGACGTTTTGATCATACAATTGTTCTTTCTGTTGGGTTATATCAAATTTTATAAAAACGGAATGGCTTCTGTGTAGATTTTACATTCATTTTATAGAAGCCACTTGAGCATTTCACTAATTACTAGGTGCAGCTGTTGCAAAAGGACTAGAAAGATGCAACCAACTCTTGTTGACTATCAGACACAAAACATTTTTTTTTGCAGGGTTCAGTTTATGACATCTCAGGACAAGAAATATCTTTAGAATAAGACTGCATGACCTTCCCATTGCAATTTCAGTTATGTAGCTATTCTTATTGCAATTATTTTTGGACTGCCTTTCCACAAATATCAGCAATATTGTATGATATAAATGAACAGATAGAAGTTATTAAAATATTAGATATTAAAAGAACATTATAGTTGGGGGTCTGATGTATTTCTAGAACTTCTCTATGGCTATGTAAGTGTTCTTATTACGATTATTTCTGGACTGCCTTTCTACAAATGTCAGCAAGATGGTGTGATATAAATCAACAGACAGAAGTTAATAAAACTACTAGCTATTAAAACAACATTGTGTTTGCGGGAGGACTAATGTATTTCTAGAACGGCGCTGCTGCTTTAGCTGATCTCTGGTGCCTATTATGTTACATGTGACATGTGCTTTTATTCTGGAAAATACCTTCTGGATATTTTAATGGCTAAAGTGTGATGCTGTTTTTGCAATGCTCTGAACAGCTTCACTAAGTATGGTGTACAAATACTCTTTAAAAGCCTCCACAAACAATTTAATAGGCTAGGTTTTTTTTAAAAAAAAATCTTGGGTATATCTCAATGCAAGGTAAGTAAGCCTCATCTTACACTAAGATAAACTGCTTTGATATAAAGCAGCTTCATACACAACGGCTGGATCCACTTTCTATGTTACAGCATGGTTTGGTTTGATTTGATTTAGTCAGATAAGCCAGTTGTGACTTATTCATTCTTCTAAAGTAGTACAATGTGTGAATCTAGCTTTGTAGTGGTGAAATCTGGGAGAATGTCATTCCGGAAAAAACCCAAAACCAAATGTTGGCCATGTCTACAAAAAGCAGCAAACATGAGCAAAATTTCTCAGGTTCCTGCAATTCACTTGATGCTTTCAGAAGTTTTCTGCCTGTTTGCTTGTTGCTAGTCATTTTGAACTTTGCAATCTGTGTGACATTTGACCACAGTCATACGAAATGTGCTACATGTCATGCCATTTCATTTAACCGTTAAGACAGATTTGGAATAGCATTGAATATGCAGTAAGTTTTCAGTTCTATATATATATTTTCTACTAGGGAAGTATGTTAGATTTCTTCCTCTGGCACTGAAGCAATTCCTTGCTACCCCACACAGTGAAAATGCCTTTATCCCTTATCTTGGGAGAAGCTGTAACTTAGTTATACATTTCTTTCACGCCTCTGGTACCATTCCTAGTGCTCATGTTCTAAGAACAGGGTTTCTAGTATTGGTATTCCATGAAGGGCTTCAGCCCAACTTCTGATCTTCGATGTTTACTTTCTTTTGTGTTTGCATCAATGGCACAGCTCATTTTGCCAAAATATCAATTTGATGCTGAATAACAATTCTTTAGTATGCTCAACTTGTGTTAATTAGAAATGAAATGATCGGCAATGTTTTATATAGGAGGGGTGGTTGGCACAATTAAAAAAGGGTTGCTTTCATGTTGCTGTTCTGAATAGAAATTGTCAGCTTGATTTATTTTAGCCCTGATGAAGACCCAGGTTGGCACTTAATCTTATACTTGTTTTCAGAGGATTCAAGTCTCGAAGCTAACAATGGTCATGATTAACAATCCTGTATTATAGTCACCACAGGCTTTTTTGCTTACTTAAAAATTGCTTTTTTGATGGTAGACACACAGGCTTCAGTGTTTTGCTATATGAGTAAGCAATGTATGTTTGTAGAAGAAAAGTACCATGTATAGAAAAGACTTAAATATCTGTTTCTATCCATGATTCTTCTTATCTAAATGTCCCTAAACATCTCACCTGAATGTATTAAAACTCCCGAAACTTTCATTCTATGTGCATCAGAATCATAGTTACATCCCTACACAACTTCAATAGTTCTGTCGGATGTCCAAACACAATTAGTCCTCAACTTGCAACAGTTCATTTAGTGACCGTTCAAAGTTACAACAGCACTGAAAAAAACAACTTACAACCGTTTTTCTCACGACCCATGGTCTCGTGATCAGAATTCACTGGGATGTATTTATGACGGTTGCTTTGACCTGGGGGTCATGTGATCACCCGTGGCTACCTTCTGATGAGCAAAGTCAACGGGAAAGCGTGATTCACCTAACAACCGTGACAAGAAAAGTCATAAGATGGGGCAAGACTCACTTAATAATTGTCTTGCTTAGCGACATAAATTTTGGACTCAATTGCGGTCATACGTCGAGGACTGCCTACATAAGGTGATGTCCACTATACCTGTATAAGGTGAAATCCAGTGCAAATGATATAATGTCTTCTATGTGCTTGTATTGCTTCTTATGCGCGTCGTAGTATTAACATTTATCTACATAATTGGACTAACTTGAGGGTTGTCTCTTGAAGTGTAGACAAAATTTAACGCGTAAACTGTCCTTACCCAGTTTCCTTTCAACCTTCCTGAAGTGTCTCTTGTGCTTCCCTCTTTCCAGTTCCGAGATTGGCTTAAAGCAACGTATGGCGAAAACCCTTTGCAAGACAAGCAAGATGCCGAGGCTCTTTTGCAGAAGCACAAACTCCATGCAGCAGATCCTTACAAATACGCCTGGAAGGCCGTGGAATGATATCATTGCTACGGTGACAGCCGACCATTTATTGTAACGCTCAGGATATAGTCACAACTAAGCAGGGTAACTTGCGCTCACATCTTACTGCATGTGCCGAAAAAGGATTGCTTGGAAAGGAATAATTGAGGGGAGAGCAGAGGGGCTATTTGTGCTGTTATAATACACCTGCCTTTAAATATTTGAGGAGTGGGACTCCAGGACATGCACCTTGTTCTACTCGTGGTTGATCTCGCCTTCATTATGTGGAGGGCCTACTCTTTTCCCTGCGGTGTGAAAACAGCAGGCCGCACTCTCATGGCCAAATATATTTTCTGCAGATTCCTATTCTTCAGGCCGTCTGCAAAGTCAGGGTTTGGCACAGCTGCACTTTTCAAATTATGTAGGGTTTTTCTAAAGTGGGGGGGGACGTGTACCCCAGGGAGCGTCTTGTGCTGAACGGGAGTTCTGGTTTCGCTACAGCCAGGCCCACAGCAGCAGAAGTGCCCTGTTTAAAATAACAGCTCTGTTCTTCAGCAGTGAGAAAAATGTTGCATCCAAATTAAGCCAGGCTCTGATGGTGTATGCATGGCTGCTGCTCTCGTGCGAATATCTTCGTTTAGAAATGATTATTCAAAGAGGTTCCCACTCAAACGTCTGCTTGAATCGACTGATGGAAAAACATTACAGATAACGTTGCAGTCTTTATGGCCCTGGTGTTTGTCTCAGAGAAGCTGTTAACTGTTTCTTTAATCCTTTTAATACTTCAACAGTGGAGGACTATTGAAAGTATATTGGAATGTACAGACTATATTTAAAGATTAAGACAGAATTAATAATGGCTACTGTGCTATAATAATGTCAAAATTTCCCCCAATATACTACTGGCAAAAATATTTTATTGTATATTAAGTATCTTGATGGAAGTTTCATGTTTGACTGCTTTTCTCAGTGGAATATATTCAATAAAAGCTTCGGGGTGTTTTTTTTTTTAATGAAGTGTGATAATATGTCGCCACTTTTAGAGGTCACCAATAATTGTGGTAGAGAAAACGTTAAATGGTCAAACAGAAGAGAATGTTCTAAGTATTCTGCAAAGGCTGGAGTTTGTCTTCAATATGATTAAGTCTATGAATTATATCCCATACTAGAAGAGAAAAAAATACGTTCAGATCCATGCTAATCATTAGATCAGGGGTGTCAAACTCGATTTCATTGAAGGCCACATCAGGGTTGTGTTTGATCTCGGGGCTGGGTGAGTATGTTGGGGGCAACCCTCCCAGGCTCCATTTTCGTCTGCAATGGCCTCCTGCAGTGCTCTGCCAGCGAAAACGGGACTTGGGAAGGCTACCTCCCAAGCTGTTTTCACTGGCAGATGCACTGTGGGCCAGTAGTTTGCTGTTTCCAGGATATCAATCAATCAAATTCAATCAATCAAATTTTATTTGATTAGCCGCACCCTCTCCAGAAGGACTCGGGGCGACGTACAATTAAAACACATAAAATATACAAATATAAACAGTACATAAACATATACGTATACATGGAGGAGGTAAACAGATGAATAAAATAGACTTAAAATTTCAATTTAAAATCCCCTCAATTAAAATACAAAATACACAATTAAAAAACCCGTCAGGAGCGATATGATAAAACTATGGTTGAGCCAGGCCAGCTACTTGGAAGAGGTGGGTCTTGCGCTTTGCGCGTAAGGAGCGGAGGTCAGAGGTGGTCCTGATATCAGGGGGGAGGTCATTCCACAGGGCTGGGCCTGTCACAGAGAAGGCTCTGCTCCTAGGCGCCGCCCCCCGACACTAGCCCTGGGGGCTAGTTTTAAGCACCCTGCGGACCAGATCTGGCCCACAGGCCTTGTGTTTGACACCCCTGCATTACATCAAAGAATCTGTCATTCTTTCAATATCATTTGGATTCTATATTCACAGAAATTGTTCCATCCAATGGTGTTGAATTTTATATATTTGTTTAAAACATGTATGCTGCCCAACTTCAACAAAATATGAGTATCGAAAGCATAAAGTACTTTATACTTAAAGTATATGGTGAGCCAATGCACCATCATCCAATCAGAATACCAACATGATCCATGTCCCTATTCATGATATTAAGAGCCATGGGAGCGCAGTGGTTAGAATGTGGTACTGCAAGTTACTTCTGCTGACTGCCAACTGCCTGCAATTTGGCAGTTTGAATCTCACCAGGCTCAAGGTTGACTCGGCCTCCCATCCTTCCAAGGTCAGTAAAATGAGGACCCAGACTGTTGAGAGCAAGATGCTAACTTTGTAAACCGCTTAGAGAAGGCTGGAAAGCACTGTGAAGTGGTATATAAGTCTAAGAGCCAGGGCCTTTTAAAGGCTGTCGTGTTCTGCGTCAACTGAAGGTCAGGAGGAAGTTCATTCCACAAGAATGGAAGAAGATGAACTTTTTGCTAGTCAGCTAACTAAGGTATGTAGGAAGCACACCACAATAGTAATGGGAGATTTTAACTACCCTGACATCAACTGGGAAACAAACTCTGCACCAAGTGGAAGATCGAACAGGTTCCTAACAAACCTAGCAGACAACTTTGTTTTCCAAAAAGTAGAGAAGGAAACAAGGGGATCAGCCATACTGGACTTAATTCTCACTAACAGAGAGGAAATGATAGAAGGTGTTGAAGCCATAGGAACCCTGGGGGCAAGTGACCATGCAATATTGGAATTCAACATTATCCAAACACAAGTAGTAGAACAAAGTCAAACTAGAGTCTTGGACTTTAAGAAAGCTAATTTCAATAAACTTAGAGAGAGCTTGGGAAAAATTCCATGGATGAGAATCCTCGAGGGGAAAACAACTCAAGAAGCTTGGGAAATTTTGAAAAATGAGATTAGAAAAGCCCAGTCTAACACAATACCAATGAAGAAGAAAAACAACAGCTCCCAAAAGAAACCAGCATGGCTGCATAAACAACTATCTGACAAACTGAAAGACAAAAAAAGTAAGTATAAAAAGTGGAAGGAGGGGGACATAACTAAGGCAGAATATCAGCAAATAGCCCGAGCCTGTAAAGATGAAGTGAGGAAAGCTAAGGCTCACAATGAAGAAAGGCTTGCCACAAAAGTAAAAATTAACAAAAAAAGCTTCTTCCAACATGTTAAAAACAAAAAAAAAGTTAAGGAAACAATTGGTCCATTGCTAGGAGAAAGTGGCAAGAAGGTGACAAGCAACAGGGAGAAAGCAGAACTATTTAACTCATGTTTTGCATCTGTCTTTACACAAAGGGATAAAACAGTCCAACCTATCAAAAGCAGCACCACAAAATTAGGAACACAAATTGAAATAGGGAAGAAAATGGTAAGTGAGCACCTGTCTACCCTAGATGAGTTCAAATCACCAGGACCGGATGGATTACACCCCAGAGTTCTGAAGGAACTAGCAGACGAGATCTCAGAACCACTGAATTATATCTTTCAGAGATCCTGGAACACCGGGGAACTACCAGAGGACTGGAAAAGAGCTGATGTGGTTCCCATCTTCAAAAAAGGGAAAAAATTAGATCCAGGAAACTACAGACCTATCAGCCTAACCTCAATACCAGGAAAGATTCTGGAAAAAATAATCAAGCAACGAATTTGCGAACATCTAGAAGCAAACAAAGTAATAGCCAAAAGCCAACATGGATTTGTCAAAAACAGATCATGCCAGACTAATCTTATTGCATTCTTTGATAATGTGACAAAATTAGTGGACCAGAGGAATGCCGTTGATATAGTTTACTTGGACTTCAGTAAGGCTTTTGATAAGGTAGACCATAACCTACTACTAGATAAAGTAGAAGAATGTGGGTTAGACAGCATCACCACCAGATGGATTGGTAACTGGCTGACCAACCGCACTCAACGTGTAGTTCTCAATGGAACTGCATCTACATGGAGGGAAGTATGCAGTGGAGTACCCCAAGGCTCTGTTTTAGGCCCAGTACTCTTCAACATCTTCATCAATGATTTGGATGAGGGAATAAATGGGGAACTCATCAAATTTGCAGATGATACCAAGCTGGCAGGAATAGCCAACACTCCAGAAGATAGGCTTAAGATACAGAAGGATCTTGACAAACTTGAACATTGGGCACTATCTAATAAAATGAAATTCAATGGTGAAAAGAGTAAGGTTCTACATTTAGGCAACAAAAACGGAATGCACAGGTACAGTATAGGTGATACCATACTCAGCAGTAGTAACTGTGAAAGGGATCTTGGAGTCCTAGTGGACAACCATTTAAATATGAGCCAGCAGTGTGCAGCAGCTGCCAAAAAAGCCAACACAGTTCTAGGCTGCATCAACAGAGGGATAGAATCAAGATCACGTGAAGTGTTAATACCACTTTATAATGCCTTGGTAAGGCCACACTTGGAATACTGCATTCAGTTCTGGTCGCCACGATGTAAAAAAGATGTGGAGACTCTAGAAAGAGTGCAGAGAAGAGCAACAAAGATGATTAGGGGCCTGGAGTCTAAAACATATGAAGAACGGTTGCAGGAACTGGGTATGTTTAGCTTAAGAGAAAGAAGGACTAGGGGAGACATGATAGCATTATTCCAATATCTCAGAGGTTGCCACAAAGAAGAGGGAGTCAAACTATTCTCCAAAGCACCTGAGGGTAGAACAAGAAGCAATGGGTGGAAACTAATCAAGGAGAGAAGCAATTTAGAACTGAGGAGGAATTTCCTGACAGTGAGAACAATTAATCAGTGGAACAGCTTGCCTCCAGAAGTTGTGAATGCCCCAACACTGGAAGTCTTTAAGAAGATGTTGGATAGCTATTTGTCTGAAACGGTATAGGGTTTCCTGCCTAGGCAGGGGGTTGGACTAGAAGACCTCCAAGGTCCCTTCCAACTCTACTATTGTATTGTATTGTATTGTATTAAGATAGGGGCCACTATGCAACCTATTGGAGCATGTAGGGCAGGCAGATAGCCTGGGGACAGGTACATCCTGCAAATAACCTGGCCACATAGGGCTTTATATGCATTTTGCATTGCATCAGGAAGCCTATTGATAGTCAGTAGCTGGCCAAGTAATGCTGTCACATGGATTTAACTAGTCATGCTACTGCATTCTCAACAAATTGTAGCTTCCGAGTCTTCTTCAAAGACAGTCTCACATACAGTCATTGACTGAGATGAGTAATCATATAAAATAATGAATATTTAAAAAATAAGATCAACAAGAATCAGATCAAACTAGGTACTAGGCACATGAACAGAAGTGAGCTCTTCCCTTACTCCACCATCCACCTCCAGTGTAAAGTTCCCCCACTAGAATACAGCCAAGTTTGGAGACCCTTCCAGAAGTCTAAGAGGATGTGGGTGCATTTCACTTCTAGCAGCAAAGTTCCAAAAGTGGGGCGGGGGGACACACCAGAAAAGGCTCTTCTCCTAGACCCCGCTATCTGAAATTCCTCAGCCTTTTTTGAACTGAGTGGGACAGGCCAATCCCGCTGGGGTGATATAGTTCCTCAGGGTAACTTGATCCAATGCCGACTAGTGTTCTTCAACACTGATAATCCTATATCAAAAACAGCCCAACGAACAGGTTGGCGGGCCAGAGAAGCGATGTGAGATGAAACTACCCATTGTTCACATTTACCAGTTTTGCAGAAGACCTGTAGAAAATTTTACGATTAGAATTTCTTGAGAAAGCTCTGGATTTCCTATTTGGGCCACAATACTAATAATGTATACTAGTAATCAATACTAGTGATATGTTCTTTTTTTTTTTGTAAAGTATAGATTCAGCAGTGTCCACAGGAATATGAGAACAGTTCAGGGGTGAATAAACATTTGTGCTGATCACTGAATATTTTTCTTAAGAAGAAGGGACTTGAATGGAACAGAGCATCCTGAAGAATGGCATGCGGTAGTTATATGGGATGGTCTAGAGCCGAGGGAGTTCACTGTTCCTCAGATATCCGGGTGTGAGTCACTTGGTGTGAAATGGGGCCCAGGGAGGCAGTGGGGTTTGCTGATTGTATACTTGGCTCCTCGCTATACGTCAGCAGCCCTGCCCGAGCTCCTCGAGCTGATCTCGGAGACGGCGGTGGAGATCCCCAAACTTTTAGTTATGGGGGACTTCAACCTGCCGTCGACGGGAGCAGCATCCGAGGTAGCTCGGGAGTTCATGGCTTCCATGACAGCCATGGGCCTGACCCAACTAATTCAGGGCCCCACACACGAAGGTGGTCACACACTGGACCTTGTTTTTGTATCTGAGCAGTGGACGAGTGATCTGGGAATAGGGGATTTAGATATTACCCCCCTGTCATGGTCAGATCACTCATGTCTCCGGCTGGACTTCCCTGGCGCTACCCCCCACCGCGAGGAGGCAGAGCCAGTTCGTCCAAGCTGGTACCGCCCCAAGCACCTGATGGAACCAGATAGGTTCCAGACGGAGCTTGGGCCATTACCTGTAGCCCTGACCCGCGCTCGGTCGGTGGACCTAGTGGCCGCCTGGAATAGGGCGGCAGCTGGGGCCTTGGACCGGGTTGCAACTTTGCGACCTCTCCTACGGCAGCGACTCACCCGGGCACCTTGGTATACCGAGGAGCTCAGGGTGATGAAGCGCCATAGAAGACGTCTAGAGAGCAGGTGGAGGTCCTCACGCTCTGAGTCTGACCGAACACAGGTAAGAGCCTATTTACGGACCTACCTTGTGGCATTCAGAGCGGCCAAACGTAGACATTGCGCCGCTCTTATTGCGTCTGCGGATAACCGCCCTGCCGCCCTGTTTAGGGTGACCCGCTCCCTCTTGGTTCAGGAGACGCGGGGGGCACCCTTACAGGGAAGAGCAGAGGAGTTTGGAGAATATCTACAGAACAAAGTCGCTCAGATCCGAAGCGGATGGGCCCCCTCCAGTGGTCTGGACGGGCCGTCAACAGCGAGTCTTGTGAATCCACTCTGGGAGGAGTTTGACTCTGTTGCCCCCGAGGATTTGGACAGGTTGCGTGGATGGCTGTGACCCACCACATGTTCATTGGACCCGTGTCCCTCCTGGTTGGTACTGGCATCCTGGGAGGTGACACGAGGCTGGCTTCTGGGCCTGGTGAATGCCTCGTTGGGGGAGGGATCCTTACCAACTGCCTTGAAAGAGGCGGTGGTGAGGCCCTTACTCAAGAGGTCTTCGCTTGACCCAATGGAGCTAGCTAATTATCGTCCAGTCTCCAACCTTCCCTTTCTGGCGAAGGTTGTTGAGAATGTGGTGGCTCAGCAATTTCCACGTCACCTTGATGAATCCGACTATCTAGACCCATGCCAGTCCGGCTTCCGACCCGGACACAGCACAGAGACAGCCTTGGTCGCGTTGGTCGATGATCTCTGGAGGGCCAGAGATAGAGGTTATTCCTCTATCCTGGTCCTATTAGACCTCTCAGCGGCTTTTGATACCATCGACCATGGTATCCTACTGTGCCGGTTGGAGGGGATGGGAGTCGGATGCAATATGTGTTGACGGGGGGGCAGAGATCGACCCTGAGGCCACTCTCTTGTGGAGTGCCGCAGGGGTCGGTCCTCTCGCCCCTTCTGTTCAATGCATATGTGAAGCCGCTGGGCGAGATCATCCGTGGTTTTGGGGTTGAATACCATCTGTACGCTGACGACACTCAGCTGTACATTTCAACCCCGAGCCACCCCAATGAAGCTGTTGAAGTGATGCCCCGGTGTTTGGAAGCCATCGGGGTCTGGATGGGGGACAACAGACTCAAACTCAACCCCTCCAAGACTGAGTGGCTGTGGCTACCGGCGCCTCGGTTCAGCCAGCTGACCCCATCGCTGGCCATAGGGGGCGAGCAATTGCCCCCTGTGGAACGGGCGCGCAATTTGGGCGTCCTCCTAGATGCCCAGCTGTCAATGGATGACCATGTGGCAGCCGTGGCAAGGGGGGCGTTCCACCAGGTTCGCCTGGTGCGCCAATTGCGCCCCCTTCTGGATCGAGATGCCCTACGCACAGTCACTCATGCGCTGGTGACGTCTCGCCTAGATTACTGTAACGCTCTCTACATGGGGCTTCCCTTGGGACGCGCCCAGAGACTGCAGCTAGTCCAGAACGCGGCCGCGCGGGTTGTCATGGGGAGCTCTAGATACTCCCATGTAACACCACTCCTGCGCGAGCTGCACTGGCTACCTGTAGTTTTTCGGGTGCGTTTCAAGGTTCTGATTACCATCTTTAAAGCGCTCCATGGCACAGGACCTAGTTACTTGTGGGATCGCATCCTCCCACATACATCCCTGCGGCCAATCCGCTCTCACAGGGAGGGGCTTCTCCAGGTGCCGTCCACTAGGCAATGCCAGTGGGCAGCGCCAAGGAGTAGGGCCTTCTCTGTGATGGGCCCAACCCTCTGGAATGACCTCCCCCCCGATATCAGAACCACCACAGACTTCCGCTCCTTCCGACAAAAATTGAAGACTCACCTGTTTCGATTAGCTGGCCTGGCATAATTATAATTGTGACAACTGTTACCTCCTGGAAACATATTCTTACCTGGTTATTTATAGGGTACAGTTTTAAATTTAACTGATTTTAAGGTTTTTAGAACCATATTTATACTCTTCCGTACAGTTCTTTTAAATTTTTAACCTCCTCCTTATGTGTATTTATATCTGTATTTATATTTGTATTTAATACTTGTTATTTGTTGTGTGGACTGTACACCGCCCCGAGTCCTTTTTGGGAGAGGGGGCGGTCTAGAAATGCGAAGAAAATAAAATAAATAAAAATAAATGACTAGTTGCTGGATTTGTAATACAGTAGGATCAGTTTATCATGTGTCCCAGTTATTATTCCACTTACTGTGCCTCAAGATTCCAAGTACATATGGTAGCCCAATAAGACACATCAGAGTTGTTATTTTATGTCCCAAATGGGAAGGAGGACTGACCATAGGACCATCATAAGACAGCCAAGCAAATTCTGGCAGAATCAAATTTGAACAATTATAAACAGAAAAAGTCATTGCTGAGATATCTCTTTCAAGTTGGTTTTAGTAGTAGTAGTAGTAGTAGTAGTAGTAGTAGTAAGAGGAGGAGGAGGAGGAAGAGTTGTTTTTGATATATCCCGAACTTTATGTGGGCTGTTGATAAAGAAACTGCAACCCAACTCACTTGGAGAGATCTTGGTTTAGAAAGATTGAGAAATTGTGTGTTCAGGTTGATGTACACTAGTAGATTTTTGAACTTGAGGTGGTTATGATGTAGCATATAATTCTGACTAACCCACATTTTTCTTCAGCTGTACCCACGTGGAGTGAAAAATCACCCCCTGTATGATGATCAAATGAAAAACAAGTTAATGATTCAGCAGGAGTTGGGTCAGCAAGTCATTCAAGATATGTAGATGACAATGGTTAATGCCTTTGAGAAAGAACATGAGGGAAACTGAAAGATCACACTCATTGGTGGTCTAAGGCCTATGCTCACAAATTCCATGCTCTTCCTCCCTCAAGTCCTGTCACAGCCCGAAGTATTTCTAACTTTTGCCAGGCTTCATGCTGATGATTTAAAGTAAATTGATTTAAGTTTATTGCCAATGCTTCAGTGGATCTAAGGAACATTCCAAGATGAAAATGTATCATGCAGGCCTAAATTAACCCAGGTAACTGAAAATTACTTTTTATTCTTTCTGCTTTCTCCTTTTTTTAAACCCCCCCCCCTCACTACTAAAGTTCTTATTAATGAGCCTTCTACCTTCTACCAGTTTCACTACTGGTTCGCAAGCCGCATGCAATGATTGTATGTGTGCGTGCACTATTCAATGTAAATTGTTGTTCGCGCATTCGCAGAACAATTTACAGTGAACTGCGCATGCACGGTCACTAAAATACAAAATGGTGGTGGCCCAGCGGCACCGAGGGAACCAGTTCGGGGGTGTGGCAGGCCTGGGTTTCTGCCGGTTCGGCGACCCAGGCCTGAATTCCACTACCGATTTCGCCCAAACCGGTAGCAACCTACCTCTGGTCTATAGATGTAAAATTCCCCAAAATTCTTAAAATTGATTCTGAAAATTGGAAATTCTGATAATGCAAACATCTACCTGGTGGTTGCCCAGTTAAGGCTCTACTGGTTATTTAAGAGTACTTTGCTTTGTATTTGATAAGTACAGAATTCTTCTCTTAAAGCCATCTCAGATAGAACTTTTTAAAGGTTGGCTATTCTGATTCACAATTCCCATTATGCTCTTCAGAATTCATGCTGTATTGCACTTATTTAACTTTCCCAAACTGGTATTATTCAGGCATCTTGGATAGCAAGTCTTAGGGGCAATAGTTACCATGCTAGGTAATCACTCGCCTTTCCACAAATGAGAATGTCAGGATATGTGATTATCACTGATAAGATTTTTTTTTTTTTGCATGGGTGTGTTGCCTTCCCCTGAAAAAGCTTTGTAATCCCATCCAATGTATCTACCAATGGACTAGTAAAAAATGTTTTCCCATTATTTCCATGACTTGGACTAGAAGAGAAATCTACAAGAACCCTTGTTCACTTCTCCTGCTGAAAAAAGAAGAAAGTTCCACCATTTTACCCTTCCATTAGTGAAGAAAAAAAAATCTGAACTTTACTCTTAATCCTCTCTCTCAGCCTATAAGGGGAAAGGGGGAAAACACTTGCTAATTTCACTTCTTCCTAAATTTGGCTGTCAAAAGAGATTCACAATTCCCTGAGTGAACCCTTAGGGAAAAATAAAAATATCCAGCCTGTCCCTGCTATTGTTGTTAGTTGCAAAGTTGTGTCTGACCCATCATGGACAACATTCTTCCAGGCCTTCCTGTCCTCTATCATTCCCTGAAGCCCGTTTAATCTCACACCGACTGCTTTGGTGACTCCATCCAGCCACCTCATTCTCTGCCGTTCCCTTCTTCTTTTGCCCTCAATCTTTCCCAGCATTAGGCTCTTCTCCAGTGAGTCCTTCCTTCTCTTTAGGTGGCCAAAGTATTTGAGTTTCATCTTCAGAATCTGGCCTTTTAAAGAGCAGTCGGGGTGATCTCCTCTAGGACTGACCGGTTTGATCGCCTTGCAGTCCAAGGGACTCGCAGGAGTCTTCTCCAGCACCATAGTTCAAAGCAGTGGCGTAGCGTGGGGGGTGCAGGGGGGGCGGCCGCACCGGGCGCAACATCTGGGGGGGGCGCTCGCACTCGCAGCTCTGACGATGCCATAGGTCCCTTCTCCGATCCGGTTCAGCTTCTCGAACTCCTTGATGCTCCGGCATCTTCCCAGTTGGAAGGAGAGCTGGTGAGAAGGCCGTTTCTGCGGCTTGGGGGTGCGGGGTGGGTGGGTGGGAAGCAGCCGGTGTGTGTGTGTCGGGGTGGGCTGGGGGAGCAGCTCCTGCCTGGATACAGCACCGGCGCCCGGCAGGTGAGCGCGGACTACACACCCCAGCCCGCCCGGCCGCCGGGGGAGCGCGAAGGGCACCCTGGCAGTCGGAGTCCGCTCACCCGGTGTGCGGGAGGCACCGCGAAGAAGCCGCTGTGCAGCCGCTTCAGGCGCAGAGGCTCGGGCTCTTGCTCCGCCATGCTCTTCCCTCCACCGCCTCCCGCTTCCGCACAGGCCAGCTGGAAGGAGCGGGTCGAGAAAGCCTGCTGGGTCGCCCCTGCCCGGCCCCGCCTGCCAGCCAGGAGGGCTTGCTTCGTTCCTGGCCACTGACGCTCTTCTCCGAACAGGGGCGATGGGCACCTGGGCAGCCCTTGCCCGGTGCAATTGGAGGGAGGGGGCTCACCAGCCTCCCGGCCCCACAAGGCAGTCGGTCTATTCCTTCTTTCCTCAAAAGCAGGGACCTCCCCCCTCCCCCCACTCCATGCCAAGAAGCCTCTTACTCGCTTTAGGAAGTGAAGTTACTGCATTTAACAAACACAAATATTGGAAGAGAAGAGAAGAGAAGAGAAGGGTTGGGGCGTCAGACTGGCCCGTCTCAGCTCCGGAAGCTCCTGGGATGACCCTGCACTGGCAGGGGGGCAGTGGCGTAGTGTGGGGGGTGCAGGGGGGGCCGGCCGCACCGGGCGCAACATCTTAGGGGGCGCAAATTACTTGCCTTGCCCCGGGTGCTGACAACCCATGCTACGCCACTGGTTCAAAGGCCTCAATTCTTTGGCGCTCAGCCTTTCTTAAGGTCCAACTTTCACAGCCATACATTGCAACTGGGAAAACCAGAGCCTTGACTATACGCACTTTTGTTGGCAGGGTGATGTCTCTGCTTTTAGTATGCCATGTAGGTTTCCTATAGCTTTCCTCCCCAGGAGCAAGCTCCCTGCTATCACCAGTGAACAAACCTTTCTTTCTTTCCTGCCCTGCAGGATAAAATGGCTGTGGAAGACACTGATTGGTGATTGGAGATGAAGTAACACTGAGGTAACTTGGTTGTACAGAACAGTCCATGGTATTTAATTGAGCCACTTTAGTTTTAATCGCCTTTATCAAATTTGCCTTTTCTTGTAAACCACAATGAAGAATACTAATTGGAAGTGGAGGGAATTATGAATTCTATTCTATTCTGTGTTTTTAGGTTGGTTGCAGTGATGATAAAGGCTGGTCATCTTTAAACTGAGCAGTCTGGAAGATGGCTGGATTTATTATTCACAGAATAATTTTGAGTCAATTTATTGAGAGAAGAGTAAATTTAAAAGAAGGGAAGGGAAAAGGACATCAGGGGGACCTATTCTGATTCCCATCCATCCTTAATACAGGTAGTCCTTGACTTATAACAGTTCATTTAGTGACCATTCAAAGTTACAACAGCACTGGAAAAACTGACTTACGACACTTTTTCACACTTTTGACCTTTGCGGCATCCCCACAGTCATGCGATCAAAATTCAGATGCTTGGCCACTGACTCATATTTATGACGGTGGCAGTGTCCCCGGATCACCTTTTGCGACCTCCTGACAAGCCATGTCAAGGGGGAAACCCGATTCACAGCCATGTTACTAACTGAACATCTGCAGTGAGTCACTTAACAACTGTGTCAAGCAAGGTCGTGAAATGAGGCTCTTAACAAATGTCTTACTTAGCAACAGAAACTTTGGGCTCAATTGTGGACTACCCATAATCTCATTTAGACATTCCTCTGCCAATTTACTTTGAGGTTTAACTGTTTCATAACTTTCATCTAACTTTTGGGGCTTTGTTATTGTGAAGGCCTTTGTGTTATGTTTCCCTTACTAGTCTAAATTTTCTATTAAATAAAGTACGGTAGTTATGTCTTAACTATTGTTCAATTCAATTTTGTTCAATGCACAGAATTACCCAGCCTTATGAGTAGTAGCACTGGCAGCAGCACAGAAGGTTCTACAAACTGCCAAAGCTGTGTTGTTTTTGCCTTTTCAGAGAAAGCTAATGGAGGCCCCCCAGTGGCTGTCTTCATTTTGTTTTTTAAATTGCCTCCCCAAAGAAACTTTGTACAATTAAACAAGACAAGGGGAATAGTAAAGAGTTATTACTTATGATAAGGACTAAGAAATTTATTGTGGCGGAGTAAATTAGCTAGATTTCAAAGAAAGAAACACTGTGATTGTTTACTTTGTGAAGTTGGTGGCACACAACTCAGTCATTTGAGAAGAAGTATTTTTAAGATTTTTTATTATTATCCTTGAAGTAGGATCAATGAAGGATCAATGAAAAATTAACATTATATTTAGATTTGAGTTAAGGTAGCAATCTTCAATAGACAACGTGGCAATATCGAAGTGTCAGATTTATTTTCAAATATGTGTAAAGTTTCATAGCGAATAGGCTCTCATTGATTAAGATGTAAAATGGTTTTGTTTTGGCTTACCTCAGTGTATATGCACCCAGCCATTATGTCTTGTAAATAATAGTTTATTTTAACCTTAGATGTTTTTTATAAACCCAGATATAGTCAACAAACATGGCTTCAAATTACTATGGAAGTGCATCTATATTTATCAATATCCAGTTGCATCCAACTAATTACCAAATTATCAGGGCAAAAATGCTAAATTTGCAGAATAAGATTTTTGCAACTTGATTTAGCAGTTTTATCTGCTAACATATAAAGGATAAGATGACACAGGATCGGGGATGGGGGCAGTGAGCTTCTGATAAATGCAGATAATAGTTTAAAAAAGGAATTTGCAACCCTAACTCTATATACTGTATCAATGCAGGACAAAATGTGCAAGAAAAGAGGAAAATTACGCCAGCGAAGCTTGGCATGCCAAGCAGGAGTTGAGCTGCAGCTGGTACGAAATTCCCCTTCTGCATAACTAATAAAGGTGCATTAATTTTGTCCCCTCTTTTGTTCCTTCTTCAACCTGGGTTCCCTAGTGAAAATATTTATTCTTTGATGCATAAAGGTCTGCTTCATGACTACCTTCTCTGTAGAGAGGCCAGCTCCTTGATCAAGTGTGGAGAAGCAAAATTTCATCCACACTAGAAAGCCCCCTTGTGGAATACACGTATGAAAAAGGCTCAATAAGAATCATGATGGGCTGATCTGGGAGTCCAAATTGGTTCAGGTTAATTATAGGGTATTAGCATCACCCTATTGGTATCCTGTTCAAAGGCAGGATCAGCCATGTTTTGGAGATCCACCTACATGATCATTCCTCCCCCAGAGAAAGGTGCTTATATCGGGCTAGCAGCTTGAGATCACGGAAGATGGGCAACCAAGCCATCTTGTTACAAAAGAGGGGGGGGGAGGCTCTCTCTACCTTGCAACTCTCTCAAAGACTAATTTTTTTTCATTCTAAAATATAAAATAGTTCTTGATTTATGACCATAATTAAACACTGGAATTACATTTTTTTTGCAGCAGTTGTTAAGTGAACATGACAGTCATTGACCAAATCAACTTTTCCTCAATGGATGTTTGTTGACAACTGGAAGCAAATGCTGCAACAACAACAACAATAACAAATCACAAATCATGGTCATGCAACTGCAGGATGCTGTAAATATTTATAAAATGATTAGAGGTATAAATGCCCAAAATTTGATCATGTGACTGCAGGGCGTGTGTGCAACTATTATAATTTCAAAATCAGGTTGTAAATAGATTTTGAGGGTGTCCATTAATTGGTCATTAAATGACCAGTCATTTGTTTACCTCTAATCATTTTGTTCCTGTGAAGATCAATAAAAGGAATAAAATTCTGCATGTAAAGAAAGCTGGGTCTGCTGATGCTATGTCTTTCCAACTTCCATCTTCTTGAGACTTACTTAGATGATGATCTTTCTACTAGCAGTATCATTATGTTATCATTATGAGGCTCTAGAAAAAGTGCAGAGAAGAGCAACCAGGATGATTTGGGGATTGAAGACAAAAACATATGAAGAACAGTTACAGGAACTGAGCATGGCTAGTCTAGTGAAGAGAAGGACCAGGGGAGACATGATAGCAGTGTTCCAATACTTGAGGGGCTTCCACAGGGAGGAGGGGGTCAAGCTATTTTCTAAAGTACCCAAAGACCAGAAAAGGAATAATGGATGGAAACTGATCAAGGAGAGATTCAACCTAAAAATAAGGAGAAATTTTCTGAGAGTGAGAACAATCAACAAGTGGAACAGCTTGCCTTCGGAAGTTGTGGGGGCTTCAGCAGTGGAGGCTTTCAAGAACATATTGGACTGCCATTTGTCAGAATGGTGTAGGGTCTCCTGCTTGGGCGGGTTGGACTAGATGACGTAAAAGGTCCCTTCCAAATGTGTTAATCTTTTAATCAGTTACTCCTGGAGTTCAGAGTTACAAGATACACAAAACAGTAAACCAAACTTTTATTTTGGCCCATGAACTATTCCCAGTTTTGTCCATAGTCAGGGGGCAGAATAAAACTGAGTACAATGCTCATGTAATTGCATTTCTTGTTTGGCCAATTTGTTCCAATCCATACTTCTGATGCTGACTGGGTAATCTAATATACCAAAACAATGCCATAAGATCATCCCTTCCCCTTCTTAATTTGAAATTAGATTAATGCTTGATTAATGCTTGATCAGCAACATTTCCTTCAGCCAAAGCAAGAGAGTTTTTCTTTGCTCATATTGAATTCTAGTTTTTATTAGCTGCCAACTTTTACACGGATACTATTGTTTCTGTATTTAATGGCAGCCCGATGGATATAAATTGAAGAAAGAAATATATTACAGCACAGACAGAAAGCAAAGGATGTAACTAGTAAAGAGATAAGCCACCTAGTAATTCTTGCGTTGCTATAAGTATCAGAGGGTAGCCAGATGCCAAGATGCTATTATAGCTTATGTCTTAAGCAGAGGAAAAAGTAATGGATGATCAAAGGAAATGATAAGCTATGATAAGCTCCACCCACAGATGGCCAAAAATCATACTGTTATTGGAAGAACAAGAATTAGAACTTTAATTTCTAATTAGTTGCTGACAACCTTATGGGTTATATCCTTCAACCAAGTGCTCAAGATTACAAACTCCATCATTCCTGGATAGCAATGGCACTAGGTGTTGGAAGTTACCCTACTCAATAATAGAAGGCTAGGATTTAGTTTAGGTTAGAAGCCATAATTTAGTTTCACTGAATAGTAACAAAGTAGTACTCAACTCTACAGCAAGTTGCTGTTCTGTGAGGAGTTGCCACATTTCATCAAAACGTTCTTTGTATGGAATGGTGTCTGTTATCAGTAAAGTGCAAAAGCATTTTCCCTTCTTAAATCCAGCAGTCTTCTTTTATAAAAGTGAAAAGATGTCTCATTTTAATAACTTTTTGTAAAAAGAAGAAGAAGAAGAAAAATTAGGTTCAAAAGTATATGGTGTGAGGGCTTATAAGCATGCACACGCCCCTATCTATAATTATCAATAAAGTTATAGCTCTGTGCACTTCCAAAGACCTCATGGAAAGTTTGAAGAATAGAAAATTTGCCATAGGGAGGGTTTAAGAGAACCACCCCACAAAGTCCGCTAGTTGGTGCATTCAGGAAGTGATTTACAACGTTCTTAACTCAGCTGATGGTATGTGATCTCTGTAAAAATCAGCTTATTTGCATAACAGCCAACAATTATTAGGGGATCTGTGTAGTCAAAAGTATATTTGCTCACATGCATGATAACGTATGTGCCTGAAAATGTTGTTTCCCTTTGCATAAAAAAATGCAGCAATAGAAGGGTCAAGTGCAACCCTGATCCAAGACAGGAGGAACTATGAATTTTCCAGATCTTATTATTTCTCCCATTGATTATAGTAGAGAAATAGTGATCTCTGAAAGAGATTTTCCTCCTGCACGACAAAATTGAGGAGTAATTGTTCATTGAGTAATGGACTACCTTGACAATGAAAACCATGCTTTTGTTCCTGCCTTTAAAACAAATGAGCTGGTGCTTTGTTCATGTCCTTGGGCTAGGGTTGACTTTATTTGGTTTTTATTCTGTGCCTTTTAAAATAGGCTTTGTATTTATGCTGTTTTATTACCTCTATACTTTTTTTTTTTGCTTTTAGCAACTAAACAGTCTATGAATGCAGCAAATAAACGATCATTGCTTGCTGCAGAGCCAATGTGGAAAAAAAAGAAAAGGAAAAACAAGGTAGCAGTAAATTCCCCCTTTTTCTTTTACTGTACATTGAAAGGCTGTAATTATTGTAGCGAGCAGACCCAGATCCCAGATTACTTTTCTACACAGGTCTGGGTGCAGAGCCTGCTTTAGGAACTCCACCGAACTGTGATTGCGTGATTAAAGAAGTATGAACTATCTACCAAGTGCCAAATAAATAAATCTATCATAACTCTTGTGCAAAATCATCCCACCTCAAGAGAAGACATTTAAGAGTGGAATCTCCCCCCATGCAATAATTTTCAGAACAGGATGCGTGGGTAGCCGGGAAGACAGCAGAGCGAGAGGGACGTAATAGAGGACAAACCAATTGTAGCAGTTTGTGCCATCTTGCAATAACCCGCATACAACGTTCAAGTATCTTGAAAGTAAGGCAGAAAAGTAGATGCCCCTTTTCACAGGTTTTTTTTTTTTTTGATAGCTTTTTTTTTTCCCTTCAGGAAATTGATTTCTGCCTGTTTTCATTGTTAGAAAAATCTGACAAGTTTCCACTTCTCATTAGTTGTTTACTGTGTTTTCTCTATGCATATGTGCGTAGAGTTATGCTCTTTTTTTAAAAAAATAAATAAATATTATGGGTTTTCTTAAGAGATAGAGAGAGGCATGTTCAGCCATGCTCGGAGCTCAGCCTTTCAAGTATTCTTCCTGTTCGCGGGAGCAGCCAAGCGTTCAGGCAGCATTCATGTTCGTGAAAAGACCAAGGCAATGCACTGTTGGATCTAATGAGATGCAGTTACGATTCTATCAGCTGTCAACAGTTATTGCAGCTGCTATTTAGAGAGGGAAAAAATGTGCATCAATATTAACTGTCAGACAAATGTAACAATCTGTTCAGAACTATTTATGAATTTCTTCCAGTAAGATTGAAAGACTACAACAGGGTACAGTCCCCACCACTGTTTGCTAGACCTGTGAAAATTCGCAAAGAGATGTTTTCCTTTGACTTGAAAACCCCTCAGCAGTGCCTTGTACCTATCAGAGCCTTGGCCTGGTTGAGTTTACCTCATAAGGAGGACTTTTGGTGGTCTTCCATGTTTGTATTTTCTTAGCTTTAAAAACATCTCTGCTGGCACAATTCCAGTGAAGTGGTCAGTCGAAGGGAAGAAGTCTGCTATGACATTGGAAAGTGCCAAGAAAGAGTGCCTTATTTTTTACAGGTTCAGGAGCTGCTGAAGACTGAAGTGAAATTAATATATGGTATAGGATCTACTCTCTCTGTATTTCAAAAGAAATCTTTTGAGGTTGATTTGACCAAACCCAGAGTTCACATGCATAGGTTTGGGTTGGATACATTACACATCTCATGGAACCGTGGTGGCACAGTGGTTAGAATATTGCAGGCTAACATTGCCCACAGCCAGGAGTTCGATCCTGACCAGCTCAAGGTTGACTTAGCCTTCCATCCTTCCGAGGTGGGTAAAATGAGGAGCCAGATCATTGGGGGCAATATGCTGACTCTGTAAACCACTTAGAGGGCTGTAAAGAACTGTGAAGCAGTATATAAGTCTAAATGCTATTGCTATGGCTGGAATATATTGTATTGGTAAAACGGTATCATAGTTTGAATGAGGATCTTCGACCTATTGGTAGCCCACCCAGTTCTCATTTGACTCACATTCCTCTCTTATTTATCAAGCCTCTCTTTCTTTTACTCTGGCTTGGGGTTTAGGGGAGTTTGTTCCATACATACCTGCACACCTGCAGCAAGGGAAGAGTGGGACACGGTGTTATATTTTCTATGGCTTAATTCAGGGGTGGGCTTCAAAAATTTCAGCAATGGCTTCGCTACCTGGTTGCTGGTGGCCATGGCCTTGGTGGCGGTGGCCTAGTCAGCCTCCTGAACCATGGGGAAGGGGGGAGTTTTCGCCTTCCCCAGGCTCTGGAGGCTTTCCTCCAGCCCCTGGAAGGGAGAAAACTGCCTCCCCCAGGTTCTGGAGGCCTGAAACAGCCCATTTCTGGCCTTCCAGAACTTCCAGGAGGCCCCCTTTTTCCCTCTCCCCAGGCCTCTGTACAGGCCTGGCACTTACCTTGCATCCAAAACGGGTCACATGGAGACTCCTGGGAGGGGAGGGGTGGGGTGGGGTGGGCAGGGGGGAGCAGCTAGGGGTGGGATTTGGAGGTTCTCTGAACCAGCCATAACATTAGCTACGGGTTGTCCCGAACCCGGCCGAACCCGTAACAGCCCACCCCTGGCTTAATTGTAAACTATGCAATTATAATAAAATCAAAACAGATAGTTGTACATATTATTATGGTATATACTAGATAGTACAGGTAGATCTTGACTTACAATAGTTTGTTTAGTGGCCATCAGAAGTTACAACAGCACTGAAAAAAGTGACTTACGACCATTTTTCACACATACAACCATTGTAGCATCTTCATGTTCAATTCAGAGCTTGGCAATTGATTCATATCAATGACGATTGCAGTGTCTTGAGATCATGTGATCCTCTTGTGATCTTCTGACAAGCAAAGTCAATGCGGAAGCTTAACAATTGCAAAGCTTAACAACTGCAACAATTCACTTAACTGTGGCAAGAACAGTTGTAAAATGGGGCAAAATTCATTTAACGACTGTCTTCCTTAGCAACAGAAACATTGGGTTCAACTGTGATTATAAGTCACGGACTACCTGTATATCAGACATGGCCATAATTTGGAGGAGTTACTCCTCTCTGCATGTTGCACCATTTTCCACCCCCTGATGCAATGGTTTGTGTTTGTGAAATGAGATAATGCTGAAGTCCAGATCGTCTGCTCTGTATCTCTTCAGCTTTCTGTACAATTCAGCTTCCTATACTATATATTATTTTCTTTCATACCAGATAACTGTGAAAGGACAATGGCTTTTGGAAAACAAGACATTTGTAGAGGACTATCCAGATAAAAGCTTCCAGCACCTTATCCAAAACTTGTTTATCTAACTATTCTACTGGGTTCAGTGGCTCTATGACTCAAAGCAAGTGGCATAAACCTATATGGGCTGCTGTGTAATTATGAAACAGTCCCCATACTCCAAATTGCAATTGAAAAGTTGAATTAAGTTAATGCTCAAAGGGTTTATAGAGCTAATAATGTCCACCACCTGTCAGAGTCAGGACTTTAATTGCAAAACAGGTTATAAATTGCTGCTAAAGAGGAAAAACTCATTTATACAACCAGTGGACACAAGCCCAGATTGTCAAGAATTCCTTGCCTTTTTTTAGCTCTGGTAATGTAGTGAATTTCTTTCCAAAAGCCTTCTTTTGGCCTGTTTTAGAACACTTCTTCCCCAAAGTCTGGTCTGCAATTTCCAGGCTCTGTTTACTTTCTTGAGACATCTTTACTGACTTCTAGATTGTCTTCCTATATATCCTCTGCTGAGATTCATAAACTTTTCCTACAGGTGACTTGAGATGAATTTTCAGGAACAGTTCCATTCTTTTAAAAGCTAAATATTTACTGGCAAATTTTCATCCTATTACTCTCCCAGCTTGAATTATCAAACTGTCTGATGAAAACCTGTAACAGATGCTGATCAGGAAACTAAGGAATAAACTATGTTTGATACATTCATAGTGATAAATCATATAGCAGGGGAAAATGATCTAGAAGTTTTTATTTATTTATTTAAAGATGGCATTCTACTCCTAGAGATAAACTTTGGGTAAAGTACTTCAAATATCTCTATCATCTATCTATCTATCTATCTATCTATCTATCTATCTATCTATCTATCTATCTATCTATCTATCATCTATCTATCTATCATCTATCTAATCTAGCTCTGTCTGTTTCTCTCTCTCTCTCTCTCTCTCTCTCTCACTCACTCACTCACTCTCTCTTCTATCTAGCTATCTAGCTCTGTCTGTCTGTCTGTCTATCTATCTATCTATCTATCTAGTTTGGTCTGTCTGCCGTGTGTCTGTCTGTCTCTATCTATCATCTATCAATCATCTATTTGTTCTATCATCTATCTACAGTATCTATCTACCTACCCAGCCCTTTTCTAACTTCTGTCTACCTACCTATTAAACTGCCTAACTCAGTTTCCTTTCATCCTACCACTATTCTCTTCACCATCCAACAGGAATTAAAGTGGAGCCTTCATGCTCTTGCTCTAAGGATGAAACATTTATCATCAATTATCTAAGTCAAAAAAATAAAAACTTTTTTAAAAAAAAGTTTTGCTAACTGCATCCACTGCTGGCAAATAAATAACATGCCCATAGAACAAACTGAAATATTTGAGACTAAAATCTGGAAATTATTATTTTTGCCTGGTGTGGATGAATAAAAGCTTTTACTGATCAGCTCATAGGAGATAGGACAACTAATGCCATTCTGAATTTTGTGGAGTAGCAAAGTAGCAATAATTATGTAGCCGCTTCTATAAATGTCTGTAAAGTTCAAGCAAGTAGATTTTTGCTTCAAGTTCCAAGATTTGTATATTTCCAAAATGCATTAGTCCTTGAAGAGTTTGAATCCAGAATCTTAAGATCTAGATTTTGAGTTCCTTGGAACGTATCTAGTCCCTGGTTATGTTTAAAATCTGACTATCTTCTTTACACATTCATATAAAGCTCAGTCAGTTATGATTCTGGTCAATATTGATATTTAATAAGAGATTTGTTGCTTCCTAAGCCTTTTGGAATAATTTTGAATATTCTTAGGAAAAATGGTATTAAATTAGAAGTTAGATACTCTAGCACAGAGGTCTTCAAACTTGGCAACTTTAACTCCTTGTGGACTTCAACTCCCAGAATTCTGGAAGTTAAAGTCAACAAGTCTTAAAGTTGCCAAGTTCGAAGACCTCTGCTCTAGCATTTCAATCCAGTGTTATTTTTACCCAGGATTAGTGGTGCCAACATGAAACCGAAACAAAGCCTCATCCACTTCATTCTCCCTGCTCTTGTGCCAAGATGGCCTGCTAACAATTTGTGGCGATCGTGTCAATCTGATCCAAGGTTGTCTTCCATTTGAAAGTGCAAAACAGTCTTCCTTTGTGAGCATTTTGATTCACCTGGAGGAGGAGACTGAGGGAGGCTTCAAGTAGTCTAATGCAGGAACACCCTCTCTATGACCAGTTTTGCCTTGGCTGCCAAAGACCACAAAACCATCCTAGCAATATTTATTTATTGATTGATTGATTTTCTTTCTTTTTTCTTACCTTCTTCCTCCTTCCTTCCCTTCTTCCTTCCTTCTTTCCTTCCTTCCTTTTCTCTCTCTTACTCTTCCTCCCCTCCCTCTCCTCCTTTTCCTCTCCCCTTTCCTCTCCTTCTTTTCTTTTCCCGTTTCCCCTCCTCCTTTTTCTCCTCCTTGATTTTGGTTGGAATATTTACCTTGTGGACATATTCTGCCAGGTACCTTTCCCTATAACTACCCATAATCCCTGTTGCTGCATTTCATCAGACCTCCCCATTCCCCCCCCCCCCATGAAGCTTGCTAGATAGGGGAGGGGAATCTAGAGTGGACTCCCTGCTTATTCTCTTCACTGCACTTGCCCTGACTGGCATTCTTCTCCTGTAGCAGCCTGAGAGAACCTTATTTCAAAGACACAGCAAAAAAGAATGCTGTGAACGTCACTGATTTATTATATATTTTTATATATATATATATATATATATATATATATATATATATATATATATATATATATATATATATATATATATATATATATATATATATATATATATATATATATACACACATATATATATATATATATATATATATATATATATATATATATATATATATATATATATATATATATATACACACACACACACACACACACACATATATATATATATATATATATATATATATATATATATATAGTTTTTTATTTTTTTCATTTTCATAACAAATAACCACATGTATACTATTACATAACCAACATCGTATTATATTATTAGATGTTTACATCATTTCGTCTTACCATCAACACTCCCAAAAACAATTATTGGCTCTTCTGCTCTCCATACACCATATTTGTACCATATCCATCACTTCTCCTGCTCTCCTCCTCCCCCCTACCTCCTTTCTTCCTTCTGTCATCCTTCTCTTCTCTACTTCCCCTTCCTCTCTCCTTCTCCTCTCTCCCCTTCCACTCCTTTCCTCCTCTCCCTTCCCGCCGGCCCTCTCTTCTATCCCTCTCTTTTCCCCTTACCTTTCTCCTCTACGTCACACACTTCATCTCATTTGCTTGGTGTATTTCAGCTTCTGAGCGAGCTCTGTTTTATGTTGATGGTATTTATAATTCCTTTTCAATATACATATTTAATTTTAACACATATCTTCTGCCTTCTTTTTTAAAAGAGAAAAAAAAGTATACATCTGTAAAAAATCTAGAAAAGTAGCCAAATTCTCCATGATCACTACTGTAACTGACAATTAAATCTTTCTCATCATGAAATATTCACTTCTCTTTACTCCTCCCATGTCAAAGATAACATTAAATCATTTCCCCATTCTTGGAGATTTGTAAATTTAAAAAGAATCTTTTGACTGTTTACTTTTCAAATTGTGCCTCTTTGTGGTATGTGAATTGTTCCTAGGAGCCCTGACAGTCAATCAAGTTATCTGCGATAACCAATCTATCCAGTGGTGGGATTCAGCCAGTTCGCACCTATTCGGGAGAACTGGTTGTTAACTTTTTAAGCAGTTCAGAGAACTGGTTGTTGGAAGAAATCTCATTTTGTTTTGTTTTTCACTTTACAGAGCTATTCCTGTAAGGAAGGAAGCAGGAAGGAAACATTCTGGTGGTGTTTCTAGCCTAATATTTATTGCCCTGCTTACAGAAACTGCCTCTCCAGTTAACCCTTATTACATTGTAACAGCTAAGGCGAAGCGCCCATCAACGTGAGTGATGTTGAGTTGGCCTCTCCCACCCAGTCACATGACTGCCAAGCCATACCTACCCAGCTGGTCATTAGGGCAGAGAACTGATTGTTAAATTATTTGAATCCCACCACTGAATCTATCATGCCTTCAGATTCAGAAGGTTGATCCACATATCGTTTAAGAACATATCTTTTTTGAGAGTGCAGCTATTGCAAATTTTTGGATTGCAGGTTGGTTTGAGACATAAACATGTCTTGAATGGAGAAAATATCGTGTTAATCTAATATACTTAGGATGATTCTCTTTACACATATTAGCTTATAATTCTTATCAGGTCTAAATGACGGCCAGCAGCTGATGAAATATTTTCTAATTCGCACTCATTGAACGTATGCAGTCAGCTTTAATAGTCCAAATAACATCCATAAAAATGTGTTCTTATTTAATAGCAAAACATTCTCAGATATACTGGGATGAAAAGCCCTAGTCCATCATTTCTAGATAGTTAGGAAACACCACATTTACCCAAGTTGGTGAATTCATTGATTGTGATGTATTCAATAAACCATAAGTAAGTAAACGATAGCTTAAAATATGAGCCTATTTTTTCTTTTTCTCTTGAAATTTTTGCTGATGAAGCTTCCTTTTCATTACATCTGAAAATAATAAAATAATAGTTGCTGCTTTCACAACTTCATAGTCATTGCAGTTACAATGAAGTCTATGTTTTATCATTAAAATTTTGTGAACTTTATAGCCTGATGCTTAAGAAAAGCCAAGCTTCCCCTTATATTACCCTACAGTGAATGGAAAAATAATAATCTGCTTAATTTCTGCACAGACTAAGTACCAGAAACATCTGGAGACCATAGTTATGTTTGTTTACAATTGCAAAAATCTGCCGATTTTAATGTGGAAACCGACCAGACCAAAAAAAGAAAAAGATTTTGAAGAACCTCAGCCATTCAGGAGATAATACGTATAAGTAACCACATCAGCTTCAATCTCTTACTCAAATATTAACCACACTTTTTCTGCTCATTTCTTAACTTGCCACTGTTGAAACAAACAAGCACACTGATTTCCCCCTTTTTAAATATAATATCTTTATTTATAGGGGGGTTTAGTCTATCGGCCAGCTTGATTGGTGCTGATGGAAATTGGAATCCAGAACACGTAGAAAGTCACAACTCTCCCAACCCCATTCGGTAAGGAAGAGGAAGTCCAACACAAGCAATAACAATAGCACTTAGACTTATATACCGCTTCACAGTGATTTACAGCCCTCTCTAAAGTGGTTTACAGAGTCAGCATATTCCCCCCACCCCAACAATCTGGATCCTCATTTTACCCACCTCGGAAGGATGGAAGGATGAGTCAACCTTGAGCCTGGTGAGAATTGAACTGCCAAATTGGAGGCAGCCGGCAGGCAGCAGAATTGCCTGCAGTACTGTACTCGAACCACTGCACCACCGTGGCTCAGTTTGGGATAGCAGTCTTGTATGGGTGTTTTTCCCCCTTGAAATGTGAACATGCCCTCTGATCCAAGCTGAAGAAGATTACAAAGGAAAATTTGGATGTATGCTAAGAGAGAACAGATTCAACAGAAAATCTTGGGAAATCTTCATGGGAAAAATTGTCAAAACTTTCCAGCAGTCTTTCTTGTACTGAGCAGGATAACTATCATAATAACATTTTGGAGATGGCAGGGTGTGTTGTGATTTAGAGATAGTCACTGATAATTATAGCTTGGCTTCAATAGGCTTATTACTAGGCAATAAAAAACAAATCTGATTCTGCATGTCCCTCTCTGCTGAGCAGCATTCTTATCACTACCACACTGATAGGAGATTGATTCTGAAGCTTCAGCTGAACTGCAAGCATTGCAGTTTTTTATTGAAACACATTTAGATTAGATTAGAATTTAGATTAACAGAGTTGGAAGGGATCTTGTAGGTCATCTAGCCCAACACCCCGCCCAAGCAGGAAACCCTACGCCATTTCTGACAGATGGCAGTCCAGTCTCTTCTTGAAAGCTTCTAGTGATGAAGCTCCCACAACTTCCAAAGGCAACTGTTCCATTGGTTGATTGTCTCATGGTCAGAAAATTTCTCCTTATTTCTAGGTTGAATCTCTCCTTGGTCAGTTTCCATCCAATATTCCTTGTCTGGCCTTAAGGTGCCTTGGGAAATAGGTTGATCCCCCCTCCTCTCTGTAGCAGCCCCTCAAATATTGGAACACTATCATGGCTACCCTGGTCTTTCTGTTCACTAGACTAGCCATGGCCAGTTCCTGTAACTGTTCATCCTATGTTTTAATCTCCAATCCCCTAATCATTTTGGTTGCTCTACTCTGCACTTTTTTCTAGTGTCTCAACATCTTTTTTATAGTGTGGTGACCAAAACTGGATGCAGGATTCTAGATGTGGTCTTGCTAAGGCTTTATAGAGTAATATTAGTACCTCACATGATCTTGATTGAATCCCTCTATTAATACAATTTAGGGTTGCATTGGCTTTTTTTTGGCTGCCGCCTCACACTACTGGCTCATATTTAACTGGTTGTCCACCAAGACTCCAAGATCCCTCTCACAGTTACTGCTATTAAGCCTGGCTCCACCCAGTCTATATGTGTACTTGTTGTGTTTTCTTGTCTAAGTCTAAGACACGTGTTGCAGATTCAGTCTGTAATCTTATAAACCTCAGGAAGAAATAAATTTCATGGGGATATTTCCAGCTGTTTATGAGAATACATATGATTATCACCCATTTAGTTTCAGAAAGTACTTGCATAATCGATCAAGATACACATAGATTTTGGATGAATTTGGATGAACCTATAAGCCTACTCTATTTTATTTATTTATTTTTGTCAAGCATGAATTAGATAACAGATATAAGTCTATACATGATTATGAATACATGAAATGAATATGAATACAAGGAGATATTAGGACAGGGACGGTAGGCACGCTGGTGCACACCCCTTAAAGACCTCTTAGGAATGGGGTAAGGTCGACAGTAGACAGTCTTAGGTTAAGGTTTTGAGAGTTTGGGGAAGAAACCACAGTGTCAGGTAGTGCAATCCAGGCATTGACACCTCTGTTACTGAAGTCATGTTTTCTGCAATCAGGTTTGGAGCAGTTTACCATAAGATTGTATCTATTGTGTGCTCTTGTGTTTTTATGTACTACGCTTAGGTCGGGTCGAAGACAGTGAAGTTCTAAGTTGTCTAAGGCCAAAATTTCAAGCCTGGCATAAGATATTCTGTTACAAGCAGAGGAGCGGAGGACTCTTCTTGTGAAATATCTCTGGACTCATTCGATTGTATTAATGTCTGATATGCAGGGCAGGTTCCAGACAGATGAGCTGTATTCAAGAATTGGTCTAGCAAAAGTTTTGTATGTGCTGCCTACTCTTATTTCAGTGTTTTGAAAAATAATTGGAAACTTTTTTAAAAAAATTCTTTTAAGGGACAATTTTTGTTAATTAATTGCCTGCTTTCCCTGGAGGTTGGTGAAACCCTTAAAAAAAGCGAAGCCCGTTCTTTAAAATAAGAAACCCATTTTCCCCTAGGAAAACCAACTGATGCTGTATCTCTGACTCGCCTTAGCCTATAGACCAACAACATAAAAGTCCCTGACACCCATTATGACACATAGGGCACAATTAGGCCCCTCTCAGTTTGCAGCTTTTTTTTTTTTTGTATAAACATGCCATTTCCCCCAAAGTTGTTGAAGACAGTGACTCATCATTTTCTGGAAGGCTTTGGACACATGAAATGGTCGCTGTTGGCCTTGAGTTCTCTTTTGCATATTCCACAGTTTGGTTTTTATGCAGGTTAACACCACCCACTCCTCAGTGAACTTGGTTCATTTCTCTAAGTTATAGGGATGTCTTCCTTCCAGTAATAGGCTTTACTGAGAAAAGGACAGAAGGTTAAATCAGAGAGGGAGTGTAGATCAGGGCCAAAATGATCAAACCACTGCTGGAGGGTGATTTTTTTTTAATTTAAATGATGTTTTGCAGCCGTAGAAAATGGGTCAGGATATATAAGTGGAAACAGTACTACCACTAAGTTACCTCACACACTTTTCTGCTCTTAAAATGATGATTGTCTGTCGTTTAATAGCATTTTCACGAATTTGCTTCCTCACAGAAAGACTGGAGGAAACTTGACAAAGGTTACGGTCTCAAAGGTTACATTGGACTACAGCTTCTATTCTCTTCAGAAAACATATCTTGCGGGAGCTTTCCCCACTTTGCTACAAACTAAATATTTTCGTCTTCTCCAACTATAATAATATTATAGTGAATATTCCAGGGGTGGGTTCCTGCCAGTTATAACCTCTTCTATAGAAGAGGTTCCACAAATCTACAGAGCTATTTAGAACTGGTTCCAGCTCCCACCCCCCCGCCCATCTGCACATCATCAAGATGAAGAGCGAGAGGAGGAATTCTGGGAGTTGAAGTCCACAAGTCTTAAAGCTATCAAGTTTGAAAGAGATGGAGATGATCAAACCCCTTTAAGGCTATCTGTTTTACATTTATAATGCCTTTGTCTGCTTTGGTACCTTAGTTTGAAGTTGTAAACAGCTGTACTGTACATGAATAGTAAGCATGCATTCAAGTCTACATAAAGATAAAGTGTTTACCATTATTCCTCATGGAGTTTGTGTCAGCTTCATTCACTTAGAGATTCATCTAAATATACAGTTGGACCAAAACAAAATGTTTGCGTGTAATTGTCAGTGTTAGGACCCGTAGTCCAAAATTGGCTCTATTTATGTTTAGATCTTCCCAATTTAGATATTCTCAAATTATGTGAAAAACACAAGTACTGAATAAACAAACTGACAATATAGTACAATCCAACAATCAGAACAAGAAATATATTATATTATATTATATTATATTATATTATATTATATTATATTATATTATATTATATTATATTATATTATATTATATTATTATATTATATTATATTATATTATATTATATTATATTATATTATATTATATTATATTATATTATATTATATTATATTATATTATATTATATTATATATTTTCTTTGACATAATTAATGCAAGATCAGATTTTGACTCAGATGAATCCAGGACATCAATGGTTGTTCTTGTCTACACCATTACATTTAACTTTACTTCTTGAGGAAATTTCCATCTCATCTTCTGTTTACTGTCCAAAATAGCTCAAAGATTTAGATTTAATGGGAAAATTGGGAAAAAGTAAAAACAAGGTGTAGTTTGTAGTTATTGAGAGAACACTAAAAAAATAAAAACGAATGAATTGATGAAAAAAGGAAAACATAAAGTGAAACATAACTGCTTCAGAATATTAATACCATAATATGGTAATCTTAAGGAGCAATAGAAAAATTTGCTGAAGAAGCAGGGTATATAGGAATTTTAAAATGTATAAATAGTAACATTAAATTCAGCAAATAAAACCAATAATGAAAGTGCTTTAATGCAAAGACGAATAGAAAGATCTGTATATGGGTTTCTTCTCATATAAGTTGAGAACTTCCCTCAATTCCCTGGGGGTTTTATAGGTAGTTGAAGCTGAGGTGGGGAAGCCCCTGAATTAAGATTAAAGAAACAATATGTCTAATCCTGTTACTATACACTGGTGTGACTGGTGAAAAAAGTCCTCAGTTCAAACTACTGTATTTTTCAGCCGTTAAGCCAAGTTGTAGAGCTTGAGTTCCCAACCTGTAGACTGAGGACAATTGTGGGTCCATCAACATGTTTCTTGATATTTAATTTTAAGGAGATGAATATCAATATAACAGATTTGGAAGGGACCTTGGGGGCCTTCTAGTCCAAATCCCTGCTCAAGCAGGAAACCCTACACCATTTCAGACAAATGGTTGTCTAACCGCTTCTTAAAAACCTCCAATGTTGGACCATCCACAGCTTCTGGAGGCAAGCTGTTTAATTATTCTAACTGTCAGGAAATTTCTCCTTAAGTTCTAGTCTGAATCCTTCCTTGACTGGTTTCCATCCATTACTTCTTGTACTGCCTTCAGGTGCTTTGGAAAATAGGTTGACCTCCTCATCTTTGTGGCAGCCGCTTAAAAATTGGAACACTATCATGTCACACCTACTCCTTCTTTTCATTCAACCAGACATACGCAATTCCTGCAACTTTTCTTCATATGTTCTAGCCCCCAGTCCCCTAATCTTCTTTGCATGGCAGAAAGCAAAGCAGCAGCTTCAGGCAGGAACTGGTATGCATGGATCCCAGAGGCTTTCTTAGAAAATAGCATCATTGCACCAAGCGCTTTCTTTGTCATCTGGTTGATGGGTGTTTTGTGACAGGCCACATCTATTGTAGCAACCATTACAGGTGGTTCTTGACTTGCAACAGTTCATTTAGTGATCATTCGAAGTTACAGCAGTACTGAAAGAAGTGACTTATGATCATTTTTCACACTTATGACTATTGCAGCATCCCTCCAGTCATGTGACTTACATTTGGATGCTTAACAACTGGTTCATATGTCAGAGTTCCAGTTAACATCCAAAATTAAATCAGAGTCCAAGGCAAAGTATTGCTCAAAGTTACAATGTATTAAGAGAGCCATGTTGGCACAGCTGGGAAAACCCGAATCTGAAAGCTTCCCGGTTTTCCCCACCCAGTTGAAAGTTCATGATCTTGCCCCCACACCCACAAGTCCATCACATGTTCTAATCTTCCACTGCTATGCTGGCAGTTCCACCCATCCAGTTCCAGTCAGGTGCAGAGGCACAGAGACAGAATATGACCTTGACATTCTAGAAAGGAATTTTGTTATGGCTACATATCATCTAACTCCGTACAATCCCCCCTCCCATTTTCCCACAATAGAAAAGGCATAGTAGAATAATAGAAAGTGTTGCAGGCCAAAGATCCAAAAGAAAACATGGCTGCAGGTCTGACATCATATTTATGACAGTTGCAATGTCCTGGAGTCATGTTGTCCCCTTTTGTGACCTTCTGACAAGCAAAGTCAATGGGGAAAACCAGATTCACTTAACAACGGTGTTACTAGTTCAACAACTGCAGTGATTCTTTAACAAATGTGGCAAGAAAAGTTGTAAAATGGGGCAAATTTCTCACTTAGCAACCTAAATGTTGGGCTAAATTGTGGTTGTAAGTCGAGGATTACCCGTATACAGGCATACCCAATGTGCAGTCACAAAATTGCAGATGGATCACTGGTTCCAAAAATGTGAAGGCCCAATCATATAAATTGTAAAATGAAAGTAAAGATACTGGCCTGTCTGCTCTTCTTTGGCTGATGCTTCCAAATTTAGATGTTGACTGTCCTGACTGGACATCATAGAAACTAAAGACCAACATATCTGTGGCAGCAAACTGGGAGGGAGGCTGGAGTATAATTTTGAGTGGATATGGTGTACCAGGCAGTGGAAGGACCAAATAACGGTGGCATAAAAATCAAATCCCAAAAATTAAAAAAAATGTATTTTTAAAATATTTTCCTGATCAACGCTTCATTTCCCTTACTTACCAGAAAGTCTCCCTTGGAAAGACAAGGGCGGCTTTTCTCACTATTAGCATTAGTCTTTGTGACCCCACTCTTCCTTTGACTTGTCCATTGACTGAATGCTCCTGCCAACAGAGTTTAATGAGGATTCAAATTGTAAAGCAATATAGAAACAAGAATAATCATAGTAAAAAAAAAAATGTAAGGATTTAGATCAGTGATGGATAATGTAGGGCTGTCCAACGATTGCTAATGATATGTCATCACTAGCATCTTGTGTTATTTGCAATGTTTAGTAACCATTGAAGGATCTCATCTAAACTCTCATCTAAAACACGTAACATTTTAAGTGCGCCTACCAAAATTAATAGTTCTGTTAAGTCTAACTTTTTGGTTAATTTCCAGATCCTTATTAACCAGTATGGTCTGGTATTCACAAGGGTTATTTATAATGCCAATTATAACCAACTCTTAGAGCACATACCCAATTCCAGGAAGAAGGTTAAGATTAACATACAGAAATGCATAACAAGCTGTCCAAGGCACAGCTCTACAATTTTTTTCCTTTTCCTCTGTAGATGGCTCAAAAGCCATCAAATATTCCCTGAAAAAAACAGGCCTTGATTGCTTTTTGAAAACTGAAGAGTGTTGAAGGTGATATCATCTCCAGGAGAAGATTTCCTTGGGTTTTGTAGGAAATTGAGTTTTTCAGAGAAGGAGGCAACAGCTGAGAAGGTTCTTCCTATGGTCCTCCCGAATGACACTCTTTAGAGGTAGGGTCCTGGTTGACTCTTCCTTTCCTGGATCTTAATAAATGGGCAGAAAGCATCAGAAGAAGTAGGTGGTCCCAAAGATTAAAGATGATTACTAGCTCCCTAAATTGTATTTGCAACAAACTGGTAAGCCCTCAAAGCAATTATGTTATATGATTAAACCAACTGGCACCCATAATCACTTCAACCATTGCAGTCTGGACTAGCTGAAGCTAGTAAGGATAGCCCCAATTTACAGTAGCCCAAACAAGGGAGGATCAAGATATAAGTGAAAGTAAACAGATTATCCTAATCCAGGTAAGGTCATAATTGAAACACCATGCAAAATCCTTCCTTTCCGCAAATGGCTATGGAGATTCTCAGTCATCTAGGTCATGGTTGTCCCAAAGATTCGTTTTTCAGGAGGCAACTGGAAGGCTCCACATCTATTTGCACTACCCAGGCAATCCTGAAGATACAGATGAACCTCCAATAGCCTCAAGGACTCTCCAAAAGAATGCAAATGATCAGCTGTCTGCAAGGAATATAAATCCTTCCCTTCCCCACCATCCAGTCAGAGCTGAAGAAGCTTCTTGGATAAGAAGCAAAACGTTTTCAAAGAAAAACAAGAAAGTCCAGTTGTCTCTTGAAAAAGCACCTTTGGAATTTCCACAATGGTGTTTCTGGTGATCCTGACTGTGCAAGCAGATGACTTCATTGAGATGCTTCAGTTGTGGTATGTATATGTATTGTTTATTAGGGATTTTTAAAAGGCAACTCATAAAGAGCAGCAATTTCAAAAGCATAACGGTATTACTGAGTCGATAATACTGCATAATTCCTCCTTTAAATCTATATTAACCCAAATGTGAAGATGTTCTTCTTCTTTTTTAAAAAAAAGCAAAACAAGCAAACAAACACAAAAACCCTTTGAAAAATTCAGTTATGGTAATGACGAGGCGGGGTGTTACAGAAATAGTACAAAATATTTAAATACCCAGCAATCTTACACTAGATCTGATGAGGTGGGTGGAAATCTAGATTCTGATCCTTTCTTAACACGAAAGTGACTGGCTTTCTTTGGATTGCTAGACACTATCTCCTGACCTAGCCTACTGATGATGAAATTGAGATGCTAGAAGGGTATCAAGAAAAGGTTGAGTTCCCCGAAAGAAAGCTGATAAAAAATATGAAAGGTAAAAGGACACGAAACCATTTGCTGAGCATGTAGACTAGGGGTTTCAAACTCAATTTCATTGAAGGCCACATCAGGGCTGTGGTTGACCTTGGGGGGCTGGGCAGGCATGGCCAACTGGCTGGACGTGGCCAACTTGACATCACTCACTGGGTGTGGCCAACTGGGGGCATGGCCAACTAGGTGGGCATGGCCATCTTGACACCACCCTCTAAACTGTTGGCATATTTCCATTTTGCATTGAGTAGACCAGGCTGAAGCAACGTGGGCAGACTGGGCAGAAGCAATGTGTGTAGACCAGGCCAAAGTGATGTGGGCAGACCGGGCTGAAGCAACATGGGCCGACCCCTTACATTATCCAGGATGGCCCCATGGGCTGGATCCGACCACATTGTAGGCCACATCTGGGCCGTGGGCCTTGAGTTTAACACCCCCGATGTAGATGATCCCAAATTTTGTCCATGATCTCTCTAGCTTATCTCTTTAGACCAGTTATGAAGGTGGTGAGTCAAATTTCTGGAGAACCACTGTTAGACAGGCATTTATATTTTGATGCAAAATGTTTATTTTTGTGCTGCCTTTATCATTTTTACAAATAACTCAAGCAGTAAACATATCCCACAAACTCCCTTTTTCCCCCACTAGCAACAACTTTATGAGGTAGGTTGGGATGAGAGAAAGTGATTGGCCCAAAGTCACCCAGCTGGATTTCATGGCTAAAGCGGGACCTGAACTCGCAGTCTCCTAATTCTAGCCTGGTGTCATAACCACTAGACCAAACTGGCTTTTGTAGAAGACAATCATATGGAAAGAACATTGGGATGGATTTTGAGGCCAACCCTAACTGTTGAGGCAAAGCAAAGAAGCAAACTCCTTGCATCGCCCTGTCAACTGCTGAAGGGAGGGTGTACTAGATAGCTATTTATCAAACTCAGCAGAGTTTTTACTATTTCCATTTCCTTCAAAAGCTCTTCATCGTGAATACGATGGATAAGCAGAAATTCTATTTTATCTGACAAAACTGTAGGAGTTTAACGTGCGCAAATAGTTTCTTTTTTAAAAAAAAAAACCAATCATTTCAAATATGTGAAAGAGGAATAGGTGAAATTTCCTGAAACCACCCAAATTTCTAAGGAAAGTCATGTCTACATCATGGGGAAAAGTATAAAACTCCTGGGGAAATTTCTCTTTCACGCCTGTTTGCCAGATCTGTGCAATGGGGGGGGGGGGGGTGGGATCTGCCAACCAACCGGATTCTTCCAGCTACACATGGCCAGGTTGGCAGGTGCTTTTGCAAACTTCCTGTTTTTTTTAATAGTCCTAGACAGGTGACAGAATCAGGAAGTTCATTAAACCAAGGGAGCTGCTGTCTATCGCTCTCTGAGTTTGGTGAATAAGTCCTGGTCTTCACAAAGAATACTGTAAATAAAGACATTTATATATATATATATATATATATATATATATATATATATATATATATATATGTATGTATGTATGTATGTATGTATGTATGTATGTATGTATGCATGCATGCATGTATGTATGTATGTATTTTTATTTATGTAGGTATTATTTATTTATCAGCACAAATACAACATGTATGTATGTATGTATGTATGTATGTATGTATGTATTTATGAAACATATTTATTGCCTTAGTTGACCGGGTCTCCAGCTAGTAGCATGATGTTCAACATCCAAAATTAATGAAAGATAATAAGATAGATTACAGTACAAAATAAATTATACACCTTGTAAAACCATTTCAAATGCTGCTGGCTTCACACTGATGAATCCTCAAAACCTGATAGAAAAGCATTTGCAAGTTAACAGTGAAAGAACAAGGCCGCCACAGATAATGGTAGCTGGACACCATCAAAGTCAACACCAGCCAGAACCTAGAAAATCTCCAACAAGTAGTGCAAGATTGGAAGCGGTGGAGAGACCTAGCCCATAGAATTGCCAAGAGTTGTACATGACTGAATGGATAACATCATCATCATCATCATCATCATCATCATCATCATCATCATCATTACAACTTCCTGGAATGCTATGAAAGTGTGAGCAAGTTATTCCAAAGAAAGAGAGCCCCCCCCCCATATCCTCTGTTGGTATCCTTTTTTTTGTTGTTGTTGCAACTGGTGGTAGGAGAAGACCTTATGCAGGCAGTTTCTGGTCATCAAGATAAAATAATTTAGACACATTAGAAAATGATCGTGATAGTCCATTTGAATAGCTGTTTGCATCACACCTAATAATCAACCATTCACAGGCATAATTAATTCCTTTGTTGCCAAGGCCTTTGATTAATGAATAGATCATTTGACTGATTTTTGCTGAAGCACACTAAAGAAAAGAACCCCATGTTCTTTACCTTACAGTACTTTATGTGTTTTCAAGGGGCCTTTATCCCCAGTGAACATGTATCCTGCCCCAACCGTTGGGGCCTGTAGCAATATGGACTGCTGAGAACATTGTGGTTGCACATTGTGGAAGTTCTCCTGGAATGACCAGTCACTAACTAAAGAGTTAGAAATGGGAGGCAATCTGAAATAAATGCTATGGGCCCATTAATATCCATAGCCATACATTGGTAATCTTGGGGGGGGTGGGGTGGAGCTTAAACTGGTTCTGCAAAAGGACACAACTGTATTTTGTGCTAACCTATGTTGTTTTCAAGATGCGTAAATTACGCAGCTGCTAAGGCAGGAGTTGAAATGGCCAACAAGTTATGTAGAAAATATATTCTTATCCTTTCCCCTTTTTTGCTTCCCCCCCAGCTAATAATCTAAGCTGGGCGGCAGGGGTTATGTCCTCTCCAAATTAACTCTGGAGACTGAGAAACATACTCACCAGGAAGGGAGAAATAATTTTTTTCTCCTTTGTTGCTCTGATATTTCATGTCAAATAGCAGTCCTATAGCTGCAATAAATAACAGGAAAATAAAGTCTCTAAAAGCACAGCTATCCAGGCTTCGTGAATGAATCTAAATGAATCTAAAAAGTTCTTAAAAATTTGGAAAGAAAAGAGAAAAGGATGGCTGCTTCTTCTGGAATTTTAAAATGATAGCAAAAATCCAAAAGGCTGAAACCAGATATTATGCTCTTTAATTCTGGGAAGGACTCTTCTGGCTTTAAAAACTGAAAGAAATACAAAATCAATAGGTGCAGCTTCCCACTTGGTGGGGCAGGGAAAGTGATACCTGCTGAATTCTTGCCTGTGGTTTGTTTCATAGAATCCAGTCAAAGTTGACTCTCCTTTGCTTGCTAACTCATTATGCTGCATTCTGAAAACATGAGAGCAATAGAAACATAAACTGTTTTCTGGCAAGTGTATTAGTAGTTAACAGTCTGATTATAAGAAAACCACACAGTGGATTTTCCTCCACAAATCTCTCATTCAACCACTTGCACATATAAACAACTTACCCTAACCAGACCTATTTATTTTCTCCTTTAAACCAATTCAAGAGGTGGACTCTTTAATAATTTCATTTCCCATCTTGTTTTAGAATAAGCCTGCCCTACAGTGTCACTGCACTGGAAAATTTGATGGTACTAAAAGAAAACTCTGCAACCAATTCCTGGAAATGGTAATGATTAAAATTATTATTTAGTACAACCAAACTACAGACCTGGAGGCAGCAGGGAGATGGTTATATAATAACATATTTAAATGTTTCTAATATTCCAAACTTAAGACATAGAGAATGGGCTCAATGCAAAGAGACCAAAGAGACTCAATTGGAAATGTCACCCATATTCGGTACCCTAAATTAATCAAATAAAATGGAGTGTGTGTGTGTGTGTGTGTGTGTGTGTGTGTGCACGTGCATTTGTGTTGCTTGATCCCCCTTCCCTTGACTTTTTAACTAGTGGTTGTGTTCCTCCAAAGTTGTGACCAATCCTGTTCTGTTGGAAAGGCTAGTATTTTGACTTTTTGTTAGAAGAGGCAAGTGCTAAAGGTAAAAAGCGTCATTTGAGCAAGCTTAACTGTTGATGACTACAACAACAGGTTTATGTACTTTTCCTGAAAGCAGCTGGGAATTGTTTGCTATTGCTTTCCCCCCCAGGATGTTTTCTCAACTTTTCTTCTGGTGATCTCTCAAGTCCAATTCAGCCAAAGTGGTTAGATGTTGCCATTTAGCAAAAAACAATGTGACACCTGCAAATATGATTTCATGATGCACCCAATCCAGAATATTTAGTTACTAAGTTAACTTTACAACTACCCAGATGTATAGGACTTGTCACACATGTTAGGAGTTTTAAAGCCACCAATATGATCAGTTAATAAGAAGTAATAAAAATGACCCTGCTGGAGAGGGGGGGGGGGGTAAAAAATTAAACAGACAAAAGAATCTCAGGGGTGGATTTACATGATGTCCTCTTGCCATGTGCTTGTGAGAAGAGTCAAGGCTCTTTTGAAGACATAGTCAGGGTCATGCAGACCTCCATGTGGAAAATGCTGCATCATCAGGCAAGCAGAGCAACAGAGGAGACACATTTTGTGAGTCCCATAAGATGAAATGGATAGGTGGCTGCCAACTCTGTCTAATCTTATGTGGTAGGCAGAGACAATTGGAGAAAGGTAGTCCTGCAAATATCCAGGTCCTATTCCACAAAGGACTTTATAATGAATGGCACATTGAACTGTGCCCAGAAGCCCAATGGGAACTAGTGCACAATACATACCAGAAGAATTACACAGGTGAACTAAAATACACCACCATTCTCTGTGCTTCTGCATTATAATCATGCTGCAGCTTTTGAGTAGTTTTCAAAGGTAGGGTCCATGTTTTCCATGAAGAAAGACCTAAGATCAACTCTAGATAGAAATAGAAGATTTCTTGCTTGGGGATCGGTTGCCTGTGTGGTCACTCCTAGACTAGATGGAAGGATAACTGGATAACTGGATTCAGTACAAGGCAGAGCTGTGATTTTTAAGGCCATGGAATAATTCTAAACTGATGGGCCAGCAAAAAAAGGGACAGACGGAGCCTTTCCAAGGACCTACATTCAGACTCATGGAAATTGGGGAACTGATAAAGGATGGGAGGGCTAAAGAAAGCCAGTTTGGCATAGAGATAAAAAGAGGGAATGAGAACTCTGGAGACTTATCTTTGTGTCCAGATTGGGACATAGAACAAGGTAGCTAAAATAGAGGGAGAGCCACATATAAGCCACCTTCAGACGATGGTGGATATAAATATAGAAAGATGCACAGTAGACTCAGATGCTTATGCCGAATCTAGATGATGATCAGTTAAATGCATGGTTTGGGTGGAAGATACATGTTTTTGTTCTTGAGTCCATCATTGATTCCAGCAACTCAGCACTGTGGTCAGGACATTTGTCAGAAGTGACAACTCCAGACCTATAGGAATGGCCTTTGCTTTCAAAACATGGGCTTCTCTTTGATGAGGCCAAACCAACCTTTCCCAGCATGGTGCCCTCTAGATGTGCTGGGCTCCCAATGATTGGTGTTAAAGCCCAAAGCCCTCTGGAGTTAGTTTGGTAAAACTGGTGTGTGCTGCATTATGTGTGGTTTATTCTGCAGTTCCTTAATTCACTCTCAAGCCATTCTGATTCTGATTCTGAACACAAATGTGTATGAGATCATTAAGGAGGAGCTATTTCGTAACCCTCCGTGACCTTCACCTTCTCTCTTTGCACACCCCCACCCCATGGCTTGGAAAAGCTGATTTGGCTGGTTTGGAAAGCAGCCAAGTCAGCTGAATGGCTCAGTTTGCATATATGTAGATGAATAGGTGACACCATCCTATGTACATCATGGGACTCGTGGGACTATAAAATCATGTGCAATGAATATACGGAAGAAAGATTAAGAGAATAAGACCATTTTAATTTCAAGAGTCAAACTAATTGATTCAAGTTAGGCACAATTGATTCTATTTTACATTTCAGGGTAAATACGGTAGACACTTTCTATTACCTCCACGGAGGCATTTGATTCAATTCCAGTTCTCTTTTAAACTCACCAATACTAAGAATGGGGCTCTTGTTCATATGAAGTGCCAAAAGTTTCCTTCCCATCTCCCATTTTACCTTCTCCCTTGCATGGCGTCAAAATCTGTCCCTCCCCCCATCCCAGGGTCAGCAACCTTAAACACTCAAAGAGCCACAAAGGTCCTAACCGGAAGCCTCCCCCCATTCAATTCTGGAGCTGACCAGAAGTCCGGTTCTACCACCATAGTCTCCTGCTAGCACGGCCTCCTTTTTCCTCTACCTGTCCTAACCGAAAGCCCTATCAAATTGTGGAGCCGACCTGCGACAGGGCGTCACGGCAGAGGGATGAAAGAGCCACCTGTGGCTCCAGAGCTGTGGGTTGCTGACCCCTGCCCTATCCAATTCAGTGCCCCCATAATATTCCAGACTTCAGCAGGGCAATCTTGGCTAGGAATGACATGAGTTGGACTTCCTTATGTAGGAGTTCCTTATGTGAAAGAAGCAGGTCAGGATCAAAAGAAAGGTCCTTGCTGATCGATTTAAATGAACAAATTGGAACCAGAATTCGATACCTTCCCCGAATATTTCTCTTACTGATGAAGACAGATTCTACATTATAACTTTAATATTCCTTGTTTTCTTTCCGGGAAAGTTAGAAAACCTTTGCAGAACCGAGGGGCTCAATCCTGCACAATGAAGAATATGTGCATGATTCATTAAAAAAAAACACCTCCATTGCCCTCAATTTTCTTCCTGACTAAATGCAGAGGATGAGGGGCTTTTTTTATGCAAGGCGGCTGTTCCAGTTCAGGTGCTGTGAGGATTTTTTCTTCTTCAGAAGAAGAAGAAACGTGACTAATTTAAACCCTTAAAAATTTACGAGCAGCACGACTGGGCTCTAAAAGACAGCTTTCACGTTAATTCGGAGCAGAATTGACATCTCCGAGTATCCCGCTAGATTTTTGCTCTACTCAGTCGACTGAAAGTGGGGACTAAATTCTGCTGTCAATTATGCTGCCCGAAGTTCTAAAAAGGTTTTTTTCCTGAGATGCTCCAGAGCTGTAGATCGTCTCAAGACACTAATATAGCACTATCATCAAGACACACGAGAACCCACTTTTGGGGGGGAGAGGGGTGAGGGTTTAAATGGCATCTCTTCCAGGGAGAAGAGCGAAACATTCACAATCTCTGGCATTTTGACAGGGTTTGAGGGAGCTTCTTGCCTTCCTGGGCATCAGGTGATGTTGGTACGCCCTCTAACGTGCGTTCTACAGAGTATTAACCCCGTTGCCCTTATTCTTGAAACCTGACTTATTATTAGGGTGCGGGAAAGACAATTGGACAGTTGCGTGAAGGAGAATATACGCGTGGTATGCGCGTGGTTCCGTTTCAAAGCGCTCGCCTAAGAGCTTTGGGATTTCCTTCCTCTGGAAACCAAGCTCTTGCCATCCTTCAGGATCTGGCCAGCGCATCCCACCTCAGTCCCCATCCATCCATCCATCCGAAGACCGACTCCGCCTCACCCTTCCGGCGCTTCCTTGCCCCGCAGGGCCGAAGGCGGGTACAAACCCCGCCCCCAGGCCCCTCCCCTCTCTACGTTGTCGCTTCAGACTTTAAAGATCCTCTTGGGCTTCGCTAACTCATTTTCTTATTTGAAACCGGATCCCATCATCCTCTCTGCCCCCATTCTTAAATCGTCTTAAGAAAGCGGCGCTACGCTGCATCCTCCCGGAATTTGGAAAGGAAGTGAGAAAGAGAGAGAGACAGAAACAGAGAGAGTGTGAGAGCGAAAGGGACGGAGGTAAGGGACTTTACTTTCTGCCGCTATTTCGGATCGGGAAAGTGGGAATCGAGAAAAAACCGCCTCTTGAGAAGAGCCGGAGATGGGAGCAACCAAAATGAGGACCTGGGTTGATATATAGGGAGAGGGGTGGCTGGGAGAGGTGCGACGCGTAGAGTTATTCCTTGTGAGATGCTAAGGGGCTTTGGGGGAAACGCGGGAATACTTTCTCTCAAGAGCGAGTTGTATCCCAGCCCTGGGAAAACGTGCAAAAGGGACGGACTGAGGGCTGAAGAGAGAAAAACCAATCGTGAGGTCTATCGGATCCAGAAAGAGGATCCTGTAACTGTCGATCCCTTTGCTGGATCTCTTCTCCCAACCCCCACCCACTTCCCAGAATTGAACTAGCGGCTTCACCTGTAATCAGGAAAAAAAACAACCTTTGCTGAGGTTAACCCACCTACCTTTTCCGCCTTGAATTTGGGAAACTGCCCCCGAGGACGGTGGGAATCCCTGTTCGCTCCTAATTTCAGGTAAGGGAAGGCGGTCTTGCTCCATTTCTTCGAGCAAAGGCATTTACTCTTAATTCTCCTTACTCTTCAAGAAAGGAAAAGTTTGGCCCGATTCGAACTTCATACTGATGGAAGGGGTGGGGTGTCAGCCGAAAATTTCCAAAATAGTTGCAAACTTTCGGGTTTCTCCGTTCTTTTCCCTGCACGCGGTGGGGGGGGGGGGAGAGAATAATATGAGCATTAAAAACGAGACGCAGAGAAGTTGGCGTGCAGAGCATTTTATTTGTTCCATTTCTACGGGCCGCCCAGCTCGGTCAAAAACAGAGCGTTGCTCGGTGGTGTACAGATTCATATTATAGACCTGCTGTGGTCTACCCCAATTTTTTTTTTAAATCAGTCTTTTAATTTCGTACCGGGGTGTGAAATTATTCAGTCGCTCAGTTTGGCTCCTGATCCCAAATTCTAAAATAACGTCGGCTTCTTTCGGGTGCGACCCCTCCGAGGTTGTTGCACACCTTCTTTTAGTGCTTTCGCTCACTTCCCCCTCCTTGGTCAGCAGCGCTGCGTTTTATGAATGAAACAGAGTAGTAGATACTCTGAGGAATCCGCGCCGGCTGGAAAAGACGGCGCTCCAACTTGCTGGAATTAGGGACCTCAAGACGGCCGTCCCTGGTGGTGGGAGTTATTTTAAAAAGAGGGGAAGGGGCGCCGGGGGCGAAATGAAGTTTCCCCCTTGGTCCATGTGAGCGTAGATCTACGCCCTTGGAGGTGAATTTCTGCTCAGCTTTAAATCTAATTTTCAACTCGCAGAAGGGAACCTTGTCCATGGTGGTGGTGGCGGTTTGGGTCCCCGCTACTTTTAAGATAATTTTGCTAATTTTGCCCCGTCGGGATATTTTGGAGTTCAGATCTAGCAGTTTCTAGACAACTTTGCTGGTTATGGAAATTGAATATACAACTGAAACCGAGCAGAATCAGAAAAGTTGCAGGGATGTGCCTGCAAAATATCATCTCAGTCTGCACGCCTGTTTCAGTCGAGTTAGCCCATAAATTTAGACCCATAAAATAGTGGGACTTATTTCTTTACATGTGTACGGTTGGGGGCATGGAGTTTTAATCAGGGCAAGATTTTCTTCTCTCAAACGCAAGTAGGGTGATTCTAAAACTCCTTGGAAAAAAATGGGGAATTGGGCTACATTTTATTCTAGGTTATTCCGAAACTTGCTAGTTTTTGGAGAAACCAAATTAACCCTTCACTAAGCTAGGACGGCAAGGCACAACGCATATGATATTGTGCATACTAAATCCCCCCCGCCCCCCGTGTTTAGTTGAGGGGAACATAGGAGAATACACACGCGCGCGCGCATGTTCATTTATGGCCAATCTATACAACTGGTTTAAATCTCCTAGGTTGGCGAATTGACTTTCGGGATCCTTTCGGGATTCCTGCAGTTTTCTGAGCCACAATTGCAGAATCCCGCGAAAGGAACAGGTTTGAATAGTTCGCTACTTACTCTGACATGCAAAAGGCCCTCCTGCCCGTTGAAAGAGGCACTCGTGCTGCTCCAAATTTTATTGCGTTGGGCTGAAACTTAACCCGACTGGCCCAAAGAGGGATCTAGTATTGCCTTGTAATCCATCCCATCTCCGCTTTCCGGGAAACTGGATCTTCAAGGGTTTTTACTGCTTCTGAGTCATTAGCTTTCGCTGATGTATCTGCACAGCGAAGAAGGTGTGTGTATGTGTGTGTGTGACCTATCGACAGCAATTAAGAACTTAATGTATTAAAATAGCCTCCCTTAATATGTTCATCCTATTGATAACCGAGTCTCTGCCGAGGACTACATTTCATTGAAAGAAGAGTTAGTTGCTTCTGCGCTTCCCCAGGTATGCCCGTAAGGCTTATTGGAGGAAAGGATGAATCCCAATCTGGAATTCTCTTGTGTCACTAAACTGGGTTCACACCTCGCTTGGTTTCGTCTACCAAAGCAAGGAAGGTAGTATGGATTTGTACCTGCCTCTCTACCAGACTTCCTACATCTAGTATCTTTTTCTGCCAGGCGGCCTCCCATTAACCCCAGATGTTTTCTATAAGCAGGGTTGGAAACCAACTATATCAAAGTTGGACGGTCCATTTAGTTAGGCATATATTCCATGAATTTCCATGCAAAGCCAGGGTCTAGCCACTTTTCATGGAAGAAGCCAGAGAGGAGCCATCGCTTTTCCTCCACCCAGGGAAAGGAGGAGGAAGAAAAACATCCAGAAATATTAGTGAGAGATCTCCAAAACTTTTTTTCTGAAAATAAATCGAAACACTCCCTCAATAATTAAGCCCGGCCAAGCCAAGGTGAAGGTAATAAAACAGCGCAGTCTGTCCAACAGCTTTTGGAATCCAGTTGCATATAAAGGTGTCGGTCATGGTTGATATAGCTTTTTTTGTTGTTCTTTGGGCGATTTGCAGCAGAAATATTAATAAATAGATTATCCTGTTCCTCCACGAAGTAAGGTGAGGACATTTTTTTTGAGGCACTTTCTGTCTGTAGCTACCATTGCATCAGTCTGATCAAGCGCTGGCTTTGAAACGGAGTTCTATGAATCCATGGAATAGGTGCCTGATTTCATCCAACGTTGGGCTTCATTGGTTACTTGAAACAGTGGGAGAACAATTGGTTTCCAAGTCTGCTTATAGGTTTCCAGAAAACACCTGGGGTAGTTTGAGAACGTCTGGCAGAAAAAAGATACTAGATGTAGGAAGTCTTGTAGAGACCCAGAAGAAATCCATACTGCTTCCTTTCTTCGGTGCCACTGAGTTCCAGAATAGCCAGGTTCAAATTCCTACTTGGCCATGGGTAACTTTGGCGAGTCGCTCTTATTCACCAAAGCATAAAATGAGAGGTGATGTTCTTGTAAGCCCAATTTGAGCTCCTTTGGAGAAAGGTTTTGAACTGGAAGAAAATCCAGCTGTGAAACTCCAATTCTTCCAGAAATTAACTGGAATTATGTTCCCATAATTCCATTATGTTTTGGGAGTCCATCTGGGAGGTATGGATATGCTGGGATGAGGAAGTTATTTTAGAAGGCAAGGCGCTATGCATGTTGTTGGGCTGGGTGAAACAGAACCTCTGAAGGGAATTGACTCGAAGTTGGACCGAGTGAGTTTGGATTCTATCTCAAAGAGCTCTGTTGGATTGCGGCAGAAGCTTTTCTCCCTTCTCTGTAGGAACAGGGCGAACTTAAAACTTTTAGAAGGAAAGAATGAAAACTCGGGGTTAGGGGTGTTTGAAACCAAATCCGCACCCAAGCGCCTCATAGACCATGATCCTAGGTGGAATTCACGACCGTTTGAATTCCTTACCGACGAATGAATAAACCGGCCCCCAATTCACAGGCGGTCAGGCCTGGGATAGTGAAGGTGAAATCCAGTCCCCGCAGCGCCCAGGGTGAGAAAAGCGGTGAGCCCCAGGCCGAAACCAAGTGTCTGGGGACTGAAAAGGCTTTGGAATAGCCCAAAACCAACACCACTACAGATATCTTTGCCATCTTGCTTGCCATTTGCTCCGTGTAAGAAGCTTGATCCATACTTTCCTTTCCCTCCCCCCGATTTTGCCCACAGAGTTTTAGGATTTAAAAAAAGACAGGATGGCAGCCTCTTCTTAACTGTTTATTCCCACTCCCAGAATGGCTTCCCTTAATGCTGTATAATATCTTCGCTGCAAAGTTGAAACCCCAACCCCCACCTCCTATATAGCTCGCCATCCTGGTTTCCTGATGGGGCAAGGCGCCTGTTCAGGATAGGCGGCTCTATCAAAGCGCACAGGCGACTCAGGCGGCCGAAGTCTTCTGACTTTGATCGGGCAGCCTCCCACGTTCACGGATAGAACTTTCCTTTTAATAGCCACCCAAGGACTCAGGCGTGGGATGGGGGAGAGAGAGACCGAGGTTTTCGAAGTATCTAGCTGCCCATTGAAATGGGCTTTGCTTTGAAATCCAACCCCCTTTCTGGGTTTTGTTGCTTTATAAACTGCAGCCGTAGCCATGCGTGCTTTTATAAATCCCTCGAAGAGACAACAAATTCGCGTCTCTATCAGCCGTCCCGCCAAGATTTTGGCCCTGTTTGATAAGGAGCGGGATGGGGAAGGCTGGAGCGCCCCCTAACCTAGTGCTCGGTGTCTACGCGGGCTGCGATCCTTTCTGGACTGCCCCTTTGACACATTCGCAGTAAAGATGCGCTCCGGATGGTACATGCCTGTCACTTTTTCCTGCAGCGGAGCGAGTCCTGACACTCATCTTGCCGAATTCGGCCGAAATGCCCCCAAGGCAAGCTTGCTGGGGCAGAGGCGCTAAAGCCGCAGCGGAGAATCCCCCGAAGTCTCGGGCTCTTGCGAGGAAATGAGTCCTGAAGGGGGACGAGACTCGCGGAGGCGCTTTCGGGAGGTGTGCTTTGTGAAAAGGGCAGAAGCCCCGCCACTCTTTCCTAACCACGCGAGTAGGGACAGGCATTGACGGTCGGCGTTGTGACGGGTAAATGTGAGGAGTTTCCCCGCAGAGAAGCCAGTACGTGGGAAGGGAGAGGTAGCGAGACTCGGCGGCTGGGGTTGGCGGATGAAAAACAGAGAAGGGCGACCTGCAAATCTAGGAAGGGAGAGCGAAAGAGAGAAAGGGAGATAGTGGAAGGGAGAGGGAGAGGAAGAATGAGGGAGAGAGAATGAAAGGGAGAGGAAGAGAGAGAGAGATAGAAAGACAAAGAGAGGGGGAGAGAGATAGAATGGGAGGGAGAGAATGAGAGGAACATGGGGGGGAGAGAGAATGAGAGTGAGAGGGAAGGAGAGGGAGGGAGAGAGAGAGAAAGAGAATGAGACAGGGAGAGAAAGAGAGTGAGTGAGGGAGAAAAACTGGGCTCTGTCTGAGGAATGGTGAAGAGTGGGAGGCAAGAAACTGACACACGACAAGAGGTGGATGGGTTAGAAAGAGGGGGGTGTTTACGTCCCGGGGTAAAAAGGAACAACTACAGGTCTCAGGAGAGAATTAGCGTTAAACAAGGTATGTCAAGAGGAAGTTGCATGTGTGTGTAGGAGAGGAGGGAACTGTGCGCTCAGTGCTTCGCCCTATGGGGAAAAAAGGCTAAGAGACGAGGAATACGCCGAAGCCTCGTCGGTGCAGGTTTGCAAGCAAAAAGTCTGGATTTCAGCAGAAATTGCCCGGCAGAACAGAACTTGCTTTTTTGGGCTAGGGCACCACCTTTGCCACTGTAAGTCTTTTGCTCCTCGTACTTGAAGGAAGAGAAAGAGAGGAGGGGGGAGAAGCAAAGGCGCAGAAGAAAGCGACGGTTCAGGAAAGGGCGAGTTACTCCTACAGAGCGAGAAGGTGGGGATGGAACCGGTGGTTGAAGGAAGCCCTGCAGCCTCTGGAAGAAGGGATCTAGAGGAGAGAAACAGCTATGGATCTGGTCGTTGAAACTTAATAAGAGGAGGACGGGTGATGCGGTTGGACTCATTGATTGATTGATTGATTCATTGGGGCGGAGGCTTTGCTGTAGTGTAGAGCAGTGTTTCTCAAACTTGGCGACTTTAAGTCCTGTGGACTTCAACTCCCAGAATTCCCCAGCCAGCTATGCTGGCTGGGGGATTCTGGGAGTTGAAGTCCTCAGGACTTAAAGTCGCCAAGTTTGAGAAACACTAGTGTAGAGGGATAGCGAAAAGAAAATCGCGCCAACCACCAACTAACCTGAAGACTTCTGTTGTGTGTTTGTGCGCGTCTCATTACACAGGGTTGTAGATCTAGAGAACCAGGCGAGCCTGATTTAGCGAGGGCAGCTACACGTAGAAGAGTCAAGGACGGGTCTTCTCCAGATTGTCTTTTTGGGATGGAAGGAAATGCCTAAATCTGGGTTTATTTTTTTAGCATTTTATTTATTTATTCCTGGCGACCGCCTGGACTCGTCCCTCCAGTTTTCCTTGGCAAGAGTTTCCGAAGTGGTTTGCCATTGTTGCCGTCTTCCTAAGGCTGAGAGAAAGAGAGAGCGGCTGGCCCAAGTTGGCATCCAGTTGGCTTGGTGTTTAAAGCGGGACTAGAACCCGCGGCCTCCCGAGTTTCCACGTAGCTTGGTGCTTAAACAGCTCCACCAAGGCTGGCTCGGAAGCCCCGAAAAGCCGCGGTCAAGTGAATTGTTAAGGCGCACGGATTCTGACGGGCCTTTCCAATTACTTGTCCCATAAACACCAACCCAAGCGGGTCAAAGGCTATTATAGAGGTAGAGGAAGCCTGTTGGGCTCGAACCCTAAAGTTCGAATCCTCACAGACACACAACCGCAACGCCCATGAAGTAAGTGCTCCCAGCCCGGCAGCCGAGCGAGGTTTTAGTGTGGCGAGGTTGTTTTTTTAACTGAAACCGCGCTTGCAGAGACGAGGCGGCCCAGCAAATAACAGGGGAAGGGCGGAAACGGAGAGAGCGCGGGGAGCTTTTCCTGGAAACGGTAAAATCGGGGGACGCCGAGGCTTTCCCTCTCTCGCACGCGGCGGCAGCTCCGCCGCCGCCTCCGTGTGGAGAAAGGCGGCTCAGCGAGCGGGAAAGCGCGGCGGACTTTTGTCTGGAACTGACGTGCGCGCCCGGGCTCAGGCTCGGCACGTGACCGAGCGGGGCCGCTCACTCTCTCCTCCTCTCCCCCCTCCCTTCCTTCCTCCCTTCGTCAGGGGAGGAGCAGGCGGAGCCGTGGCTAGCGGGGCGCCTGGTATGAACTTAGAAGGCAGCGGCGGCGGCAGCAGCAGTAGCAGCATCGAAGGCGGCGGCATGAGCTCGGTGAGCTGCGGCAACGGGAAACTTCGCCAGTGGCTGATCGAGCAGATTGACAGCGCTAAATACCCGGGCTTGATATGGGAGAACGAGGAGAAGAGCATCTTTCGCATCCCCTGGAAGCACGCGGGCAAACAGGACTACAACCGCGAGGAAGACGCCGCTCTCTTCAAGGTACACCGGAGAGGAGGGGCGGGGGTGGGTGGCAACGGGGAGTGCCCGAAGCCGTCAATCGATCGCTCGTCCAGGCCACCCACTTGAGTTCGTAGGACTGTGGGAGCCGGGTGGCACCTGCTTTTAGAAGTTGGAGGCAACGTCCCTCAACGCCCTTCTCTAAGCTGGCTCTCTACTGCTACCTTTACAGTGACCTTGTGCTCTTTATTATAAAGCACAGGGTTGTTGTTTTTTTAATTCTCAGAAAGCTGCCCTTGAGATTAATTTAATTATTTGTGTTCTGGGCTTTGGTCTTGATTTTTTCCTTTCTTTATAATTTTCCTTTCTTTTTTCTTGTCTTGATCAACCTGCGTCAGATCGCTCCCTTTTTGCAGGTTTCCCTTCACGCTCCCCCAAGAAGTAGTAGTGAGTACTCCTCCTCACTGTAGTAGCCTCATCTTCGTTCTGATTGGGGGCGATGGGAGTTATAGTTCAAGGCATTAAGGAGGTGGTCTCTGTTTGGGAAGTCTGGTTGGGAACAATGTCCATGTAGGTGAATGATCTTCCTTCAACAGACTTTGGAAAATGAGATACTTCTATTTTCCCCTCATGAGGTGGATCTTGTTTATCCTTGCACCCAAAAATGAATGTGAAAAGAGAAAGGCCAGGTACTCTGATATTGGTTGGAGTCGACAAAGCCAGTCAGTTTAACTGATTGCTTTACTTACTAACTCTATGTGAGAGAAAGAAAGCCTATGAGATTATGGGACTTGCAGCTTTTATCTACTTGGCAGTAGAGGTAAAATGGAGCTTAATAATAATGGTGAGATCATCAGAGTTAATTCTTGAAATCTAGGATTCATTTCAACCTGTATGTCCCTCACACAGGGACTATAATAAAACATCACATTTTCCAGTGGAGAGAAGTCACATATCTAATGACACACATGCATGGGTGTGAATTCAGTGTGCCCAAAGAATGAATCCAGTTTTTGTGCCCAGAACAAGATAGAAGACCTGAGAGGCTCACTAACAAAGGATACCCAATAAATTAAATGACTTATCTGGGATTTGAATCCAGGTTTCTCAAATTGTGAGATTAATTTCCCAATATAACAAAACCTTTTCCAAAACTGTGGGCTTAAAATGGGAATTGTCACAAATTGTATTTACAATACAACCTGTCCAGGAGTACACATTAGAACAAGAAAAAAAAATCTCATCAAATACTAGAAGTAAGCAACTTAAAAAAAAACATTTAGGGCAATTCTTGCAAGCAAAAAGTTATGGAAATCACAAGAAAAAGATAGATTAAGATTTGCAGTAGATCAAAAGGGCCTTTTTGAGTTTCAGGTGGCTTTATAGCACTTCCATCACCCTCAACATCAGGGTGTTTTAATGAGTAAAGCTTGAGGGAAGGGGACTAGATATGGGTTTTGTATGAATGTGGCATGAGCTCAGTTTTGTTGCTAAAAACAATTTCCTCTATTGCAATGCACTTAGAACTGCCTTGCTCCTTAATCCTCTGTGGGCATCCACCCTTATTTCTGAGCTGCTATTTTGCATATAGTTCCAGTTGGGAGATCTCACCCTTAACTTAAATTACTGACAATACTATCCTATTTTCTTTCTTCAACTTACATCCAAGATGTTGCTGAAGTAAAATGCTTTTCTGTCACACTTGGCAGATTCCTACCACGCTGTATAATTTCTTTTTTTCTCATTTGATTAATTGCCCCAAGGCTTAATTCATTAGGTCTGCAAGCCTCATCACAGTTGCATATACTTTAATCCCATAGATATCAATTGGACTTGTGTATAATTTTGAATAGGATTACAGACTTTTTCATTAACTTCAGCAAGCACCATAACTGTTTAGTAAGAATTTATTTCTAAAACTCCCTTGTTTATATTGTTATTGAGGAGTATTACCTGAAGCAATGCTGTTAAATTTCTGCTAAAATGAGTTCAGCTAATTACTTTTAATAGTAAGTATTTTTTTTAAAGCGATTCTATACCCTACTGGTAGAATTCATATGGCACAATCTTTCTCCTTAGTTATTCAACCATCACATTTAACATTAGTACACTTGTTTATTGAGTACACATTGCTTTCTCTCTATTATAGTTTTTACTTTCTGCCATCTGGGTTCAAGGTTAGTTTAGATGTTACACAATTTACACAAGATGCTGTAAGTTTTCTGTGCCTACTTTGGTTGTCATATCCCTGCAAGGAAAACTTGAAGTGAAGTGGTGAAGGGTGTATCACAAATACTCAGCTTTGAAAAATGCCACACCACCTAGTTCTTATAGAAGTGAAATAGATATAATGAATCTTGAAACTGTGTCTAATTACCTTACTGCTGAATTTGCTCAAGGGTTGTCCTACACTGACAATTAGATTCTAGACAGAACTACCAGAAAGAAAGTATAAACCGCATAGCATTTTCCATGTTAGTTCTATGAATTTTTTTTATATGGAATATATTTATTATTATGCCACAGCCTGTTCTGGAGGATTCAGGTTTTTTGATCAATTTCTGCAAATATTTTCAGGCCTGGGCTCTGTTTAAAGGGAAGTTCAAAGAAGGCATTGATAAACCAGATCCTCCCACTTGGAAGACAAGACTGCGTTGTGCTTTGAACAAGAGCAATGATTTTGAAGAACTGGTTGAAAGAAGCCAACTGGACATATCAGATCCATATAAAGTATATAGAATAGTACCGGAAGGAGCAAAAAAAGGTAGGGCAGCACCTTAAACTGAGCTTTAAAAACGTCTAGCAGTCACTATTTATCCTTCATTGGGGATTTGCATATGATACTCCACACTAGTTAATAGCCTAGAGCTACAAAAAAGATGTTGATAATCTAGAAAGGGTGTAGAGAAGAGAAACAAAGATGATTAGAGGATTGGTGGATAAAACATACAATGAATGGTTGCAGGAACTATAGTTTAAAGAAGATAAGGACTATGGGTGATTTGATAGCAATCTTCCAATATTTGAGGGGCTGTCAGAGGAGAAGGGATTGACCTTACTCTCCATTTCCTGTGTGCAGGACAAGAAGTAACACATGGAAACTGATTAAATAGAGACCCCGCCTAGAACCAAGGAGAAATTTCCCAACAATGGGAACAATTAATCAGTGGAACACGGTGCCTCCAGACATTGTGTATGCTCCAACACTGGAGGTTTTAAAGAAGAGATTGGACAATCATTTGTCTGGAATGGTACAGGGTCTCCAGCTTGAGCAGAGGGAGGGGTTTGGACGAGAAGACCTCAAAAATCTCTTCCAGCTCTGTTATACTGTTACATTAATACCTGCTTTCCCCCTTTCAAAGTTTTATTCCAAAGGTGCTTTTTCAAGAGGCAACTGGGACTTTCTGGTTTTTCTTTGAAGATGTTTCACTTCTCATGAAGAAGCTTATTGGATGAGAAGTGAAACGTCTTCAAAGAAAAATGAGAAAGTCCAGTTCAAAAAGCACCTTTGGGACAACCATGACCTCGATGACTGAGAATCTCCATAGACATTTGGAGTCTTATTCCTCTTCCATATGGGCACCAGCGTTACCTCTCGCCCAGTGGTGAAATTCAAAATGTTTTACTACTGGTTCCGTTGGCGTGGCTTGGTGGCCATGGCAGGGGAAGGATACTGCAAAATCTCCATTCCCTCCCCACTCTCAGGCCAATCAGAGGTGGTATTTGCTGGTTCTCCAGACTACTCAAAATTTCCGCTACTGATTCTCCAGAACCTGTCAGAACCTGCTGAATTTCACCCCTGCTCTCTCCCCATAACAATAATTTCTGTGCCACTATACAGTGCTCTACCAATGCTTTCTCCACCCGGCAGTTCATCTCCTTGGGCCAGCCAAATATAAAAAAAAACCAAACCCATCAAGTTACCCAACACATTGCCCACACCCTTGCTTTTAATCTCAGCATGTTTAGGTTTTTTGGATCAAAGAGAGTGGGGAGAATCTCCACCTTCTAGAAGAGGGAGAGGAGAAAGAATTGTGGAAGCAGGATTTGCCAAGAGAAGAAAGTTACCCAATTCATAGATCACAGAAAGCACTGTAAAATATTGCAGTGGAACAAGAGGTCAGCCAATTAACTCTGCTAGTTAATTAACTTAGCTTTCCAAGATGATTGGATGCCCTATAAGACATGATGGGGACATATATGACTCTACTAGTTCCTTGCATGTGAGAAAGGATATATAGGGGAAAGAAAGAGTGAACAGAGTTTTAATAAATTCAGGATTCCAAACCTAAGAATACTCAACCGGATTTTTTTGTCAAATGTGATGAGGATAAATGTATATATGTATGTACCCTGTTTCCCTGAAAATAAGACCTTCCCGGATAATAAGCCCAATCAGGCTTTTGAGCGCATGTGCTAAAATGAGCCCTCCCTCGAAAATATTGCAACACAGCAGCAGCCATGAGGTGACCATGCTCACCGCCTCCTGCACCTCAAAAACAATAAGAGCAACCCGAAAATAAAGCCAAGTGCTTATTCTGGGGGTCAAAAGAAAATACGACCCTGTCTTATTTTCGGGAAAACACGGTATGTCTATTTGTATGTATGTACGTAGGTTTTCTCATTGCACACTTTTAAATTTCATCCTTTTTTGTAACAATACAAATGAACTTTGTATCTACAAAGTGTGAACGATTAGTTCTGCTAGAAATTAACAGTAGGGATTTCATTTTTAAATACTCCCAAGATGCTATTTTTTTTTTACATAAATGACGGTGTTTCCATCTACAAATAATTTACAGGATCAAAACAACTTAGCATGGAGGATCCACAGATGATTATGAACAACACTTTCCCTCTGAATTCATCATATTCTGCACTACAGCCTCAGGTATGACCCTTGAATTTGTTTTAGCTTTGTGTCTTGGAGAATGAAAATGTAGAGATGACATGTTTGTTTTCCTTGTACCATGAGGATGAGGATGAAAACAAATGGCCAAAAATATCCTATATAAACTAATATTTTGCAAGGATTTTGTAGATGTTCTTGTGATAGATTTTGATTAGTATTAGAACTCTTACCATATTTCATTTCATTTCTCCTGTTAGAGAACTATAACTGAAGTGTTTTATTGTTATTTCAATAACAGCATTGAATTTGTGCAGTTGTATTCATGGCATAAATAGTTCAACTGCTCCAATACATTCTTCACTGTCAGCAGTTTTTACTTTATATATTCAATACATTATAAGTTTAAAGTCCCCTCTGAGTCCCTTGTATTTCCATGAAACCCTGCACATAAAGGTAATCCTCAACTTACAGCGATTCGTTTAGTGACTGTTCAAAGTGACAACAGCACTGCAAAAAGTGACTTATGACCGTTTTTCACACTTGACCATTGCAGTATCCCCATAGTCACGTGATCAAAATTCAGATACTTGGCAACTGGTTCATATTTAAGACAGTTGCACTACGATCCCCTTTTGCAACCTTCTGACAAGCAAAGTCAACAAGGAAGCCAGATTCACTTAACAACCGTGTTACTAACTTAACAACTGCCATGATTTACTTAACAAATGTGGCAAGAAAAAAATGGGTCAAAATTCACTTCATAAATGTCTCACTTAGCAATTTTGGGCATAACTGTGGTTGCAAGTCAAGGATTGCCTGTACATTACAAATATCTCTACAGTAAACTGGGCCTTCACAGAAAGAGCAACCATTTGACAAGGAAATGAAACATTGTCATCTGGAAAATAAAGGTTTATTCTCTCCAAGCACATAATGAATTTCAGGAATTATTGAGACTTCACTGGATTGGATATATTAGATATTATCTGGATTCAGCTTCAATGGGGTGTATGTGCCTGAATGCAGTAAGATTTACTTTTGAAAAGACATCCATAAGCTTGTATATCAATGAAATATATAGTTGTGTCTCTCCAGAGACTCTTTATTACCTATAACAGTGATGGCTAATCTTTTTGTTGCCGTGTGCTGAAAGCGCATGCGTGTGTATGATCCCCCAATGCACACCAACCCTGCACATGTGTGCATGACACCCCCCCATGTGCCCCATCCCACTCGCCCATTTTTTGGCTTTAAGATTGGTGCAGGAGGTTTTCCACGCCCAAAACAGGGTGTGGGGGTCCTCGTGCAGTGCCGCTGCACCTCGTTTTGGCTTCCAGGTTGGTGCAGAAAACCTTCCAAGCACAAAATGGGCCACAGAGGGGGGACGTGCATGTGCCCCTGTACAGGAAGGCCTCCTGCACCAACCTGGAAGTCAAAGCGGACTATGGGGGGGCGCGCATCCCCACGCCCTGATTTGGGCCTGGAAAGCAGCCTGCACCAACCTGGAAGCCAAAATAGAGCACAGGAACACCTTGAGAGGCCCTAAAATGCAATGTGTATGTGCCCCGCCCCCTGCGCAAGCGCGGCAGAGACCTGAAGACCAGCTGGCTGGTGGGAGGGGCGTGCACATGCACGCTGCAGCTGGGCTGTGGCGATGGTTGGCATGCCCACAGAGAGGGCTCTGAGTGCCACCTGTGCCATAGGTTCCCCATCACGGACCTATAAGCAAGCTCAATACTGTGTTTGTCTGAGTTTTCATTTTACAGATATACTGAAGAGGGTATATAATTAGAAAGCTGAAAACGGCTTAGCACTGATTAATTTAGTAAATAGCTGTAAATAAGACATGTGATATTTTAATAAAATATGCAGGTTCCAAACTACATGGTACCTCATGACCGTAACTGGAGGGAATACGTACCGGAGCAGTCCCATCCTGATCTTCCATACCAGTGTACAAGTGTCTCTTTTCCACCTCGTAATCATCACTGGCAAAGTCCATCATGTCAGAATGGTAAGAATTTTTTTTATTGTGTTCAATAGAGTTACAGCCAGGGCATTTTTATTTACATTATGAAATAAATAGCGGATGGTTCCTGATTTCGGATTCCGTCTGCATCTAAGCCAGGAAAAGAAAAATGTTAAGAAACTGGATTTGTTGACTTCAGCAGATTGTAGAATGCCATGCATACTTCGGTTTGTGTTTTTATATCAAATTTCAGAGAAAGGAAAATGACTTGAATTAGTTTAGCCTCCTGAAATCTATTAAAACAGTTAAGTGTGGTTTATATTATTCAGACAACCAAATGTATAAAACAAATTTTATATTATCATTGAAGATAGGAGTGCTTCACTGTGCAAATCTAAAATAAAATAAAAGACAAAGCAGATAAGGAAGAACAGCTGATTACGAATGTATTCAAGGTTTTTAGTTACCATGAGAATCATTTATTCTTTACCTTCATAAGTTTAAAAAGTTGCACAAAACTGAATAGACAAAAATAATGCTTTGTTTCTTTCTTTATCTGTTCTCTATATGCTTATTTATGAACAGATCTGATCATTTTTAATGCAGTACAAATAAACTAGCATTAGACACAGTGCAACAAAAATTAAGCAATTCTGAACTGCATGGATTTTAGTGACTGATAAATTACTTGTCAATTTTTTGACTGATATTAATGAAACGCTATAATTCTTTGTGAATGGTTTATACTTATGCACTTCTCCATCATTGCAGTCGAACTGCAAATTTTATGATAAGGGATTAATGGAGGATTGGGTAAGGTACAGATTTCCTGGATTCTGGAAAGAAATGATGCTATGTTCTGCTTTTATTGGGTGAGAAAATGGACACTTGCAGTCTGAATTTACCACCCAGAGCTTCAAACATGATTTTTTTGTATAAGACAAATATCCTGCCATTAATGGAACTGTCACCTATTAATATCACTCTGACTTCCCAAATATGGAGATTCCATTTATCAGAAGGAAGAATTGCAAGTAGAAAAGTGGTTGCATCAAGAACAGGTAGTTCTCATTTAGCAATTGCCTTGTTTAGCAGCCATTGACACTTATGGCGATGAAAAGGAACTTTGCTACCAATCCTTGCATTTACAATCTATCTGTAACTAAAATCAAGGCTTTCTGGGAATTTCACTTTAATGCTTGAAAGGTGCAAATTGTCAGGGTTCCAAAAAACACCCCCAATGAAATAAAACTCCAAGGCAATAAATTCCTCAAAGTTCCGATTTATTAAGAAAGCCACGTTGGCACACCTGGGAAACCCCAAATATGAAAGCTTCCAGGTTTCCCCCACCCAGTTAAAAGTTGAAGATCTTGCCCCCACACCCACAGGTTCCTCACATGGTCCAATCCATTCTTCAGACTCCACTGGAGACAATCGTCAGTCACTCCCATCCTGGTGCAGGCCAATGTCCTTGACATTCCTAGGGTAAGGAATGTTGTTATGGCTAAGTTTCCATCGCTCCAACAAAAAAACCCCTCCCAATTTCCCAGGCTAAAATACGTGGCAGTCAGGAAGCAAAAAAAAAAAGCTTCCAAAACTGACACAAATTATAATTTAAAGTGAACATCCTGGTGCTCAGCCAACACTAGGTTAAAAAAATTGTTGACTTCATACAATATGCTAAACTCTAAAGCCTTGTAAAGAATGTGCACATTCATGTAACATGCTAGGCCACAACAATAAAATATGACTAAATGTGGTTATCATGTTTACACAATGTGCCAAAATATTTGCTTTCCTATATGAACCAACACCTGATCCCATTTCAGTCTTCTGTGGCATGCTGTATCGTTTAAACCAGGGGTGTCCAAACTTGGGAACTTTAAGACTTGTGGACTTCAACTCCCAGAATTCCCCAGGCTGGGGAATTCTGGGAGTTGAAGTCCACAAGTCTTAAAGTTCCCAAGTTTTGACAGCCCGGTTTAAACTGAGACAAGATGTCTTTACATTTGGCCAGCTACTTGCTCGTAAAGTTAGCAAAAATACAGAATGCACAGAATATAATTCTGTAAAACCCTACATTATGATTTATATCTTACAATTTATATTGTTTACTTAGTATCCTAGTATGATTGATGTCGATTGCTTATTCAGTATCCATGACTATGACTAAGTGTTGTATCTAATCTTTAATGATGAATGTATTTGACAAGATTATGTTAATGATCTATATTGTTGTATGTACATTGATTGCTTACACATCAGAATCAAATTCCTTGTGTGTCTAATCACACTTGGCCAATAAAGAATTCTATTCTACTCATTGGCCTTCAATGTATGGGGGCAAATTTTGGCATATACACTTAAGGTATTCTAATAAACTATGCAAATTGATTTCATTTAGACTGAAATACTAGGACAGAAGCCCTTGAACTTAAAATAATTTTCATAAAGCAAATCATTATCTTCTGAAGCAGGCGGTAGCTCTAAGTTTTTATTTTTCTTCGAATTTCTAGACCGCCCCCTCTCCCGAAAAGGACTCGGGGCGGTGTACAGTCCACACAACAAACAATAAGTATCAAATACAAATATAAATACAGATATAAATACACACAAGGAGGAGGTTAAAAATTTAAAAAGAACTGTACGGAAGAATATAAATCTGGTTCTAAAAACCCTAAAATCAGTTAAATTTAAAACCGTACCCTATAAATAACCAGGTAAGAATATGTTTCCAGGAGGTAACAGTTGTCACAATTATAATTATGCCAGGAAAGTCACTCCAAAGACCTTTACTTGTGATAAAGTAGAGAAGGAGAAGATCCATCCAATCTTGTTATGAATATAGTACTAATATGAGTTCAACTGGATAAAGTGCCCCTATTTACTTACTCTTCCCATTACCCAACACCCCAATTCTTATGTTCATAATATTGTGCAGATGGGATAAAAGCATTATGATTTATAGAGGTTTCACACAGTCAGTTAGTGGGAAGTTCTTCAGATGATTCACCAAAGAAGCCATGATTTTATAAGGAAAATGTACCAATCTTAAGAATGAACAATCAAAAATATTTAAAGGCATGAGAGTATTACATATTGATAATTGTTTCCATTCTAGCATATGAAAGTTTTGAGTGTTATTGGCTGTTCGGTCGTGTTCATTTTGCTTTGTGAAAACATTTGTTTATTTATTTTGTATGAAAGTAGGTTGTCAAGTAACTGGGACTTTTTATGCTTGTGCACCACCTGAGACGCAGACTTCTGGAATCCCAATAGAGGGAAACATCAGATCTAGTGAAGCTCTTCCCTTGTCCTCAGGTATGCACACCATCACAATCGAATGAATCACAGTGAACTTCTGATTGAAAAAAATGCTCATAAATATTCCCCTACCAGCCCAGAAGGGGGAAAAGTGAATATTCATCTGCATTTGTTCTTCTGTATATAAATACATGCACTTTTAATTGAAAGAGGGTGTAGTGGTTAAGGCATCAGGCTAGAAGCTGGGACACCATGAGTTCTAGTCTCACCTTAGGCAGGAGGTCTGCTAAGTGATCTTCAGCCAGTTGCAGTCTCTTATCCCTAAGAAGCTAGATATAGCGAACCACTTCCAAAATCTTGCCAAGAAAACTGCAGGGGCTAGCCCAGGCAGTTGTCAGAGTCAAAAATTGACTCTAAAATTGACAGGCATCAAAACTGGCTTAAAGTTACTCTGTATGTCAGATAGAATTTAGAAAGGAATGCATAGTACATTTGGTCTGGTGGTTAAGGCACCAGGCTAGCAACCAGGAGACTGGGAGTTCAAATCAAGCCTTAGCCACGAAAGCCAGCTGGGTGAACTTTGGGGCAGTCACTCTCTCTCATCGCAATCAACCTCACAGGGTTGTTGTTATGGAGAAAATAAGAGGAGGAAGGGGTGCTGGATATGTTTGTTGCCTTGAATTATTTGTAAAAATAATAAAAGTAGGATACAAATGAATACATTTGGGTGGGGGGAGTGAAAATTGTAATTATAGATTAAGTTATTTGAAGATTTGTATTACATTATGTTATATTTCAAATTAGAAGTGCCAGGAATCTTCAAAGGGCTTCTTGTGGTTGATGGCCAGAAAGACTACTTTAAAGATTGGTTGGAATATACAGGGCTAAATGCCTTTTTTGTAAGGGCACCTGCTTTGTGGCATTCCCTTCCACTTGTAATACTGATCACTTCCTATCTGTCCTACTTCCCTTCAAGAAGAGGCTAAAAATCTACCTGCATACCTCCATTTCCCCCCTTTAGGATTATGGTTTTATGGATGGTGATTGGATTGTGCTTGTAGTTTTTTTTTAAAAAAATCTATTATTTGATATTATTGGTGCATTTTATGTTGCATTTTATGAATATAATTATTATTTTGTAATTGTTAGCATTTACTACTGATGCTGTCTTATACTGTTAACTGCTACAAGCTGATTTTACTAGGAGCAAGTGGATTGTAAACTATGAATATATATATATATATATATATATATATATATATATATATATATATATATATATATGTGTGTGTGTGTGTGTGTGTGTGTGTGTGTGTGTGTGTGTGTGTGTGTGTGTGTGTGTGTGTTTGTGTTACAACCCCTGGTATGACCTAATATGGGAGGGAGCTCACTCCTCCCTCTTTCTGTCCCTTCGGCTCATCACAGAAAACCATCCAGGCAGAAACCCATATTTTTATTTTTAATGTTGCCTTTTTATATATATATGTTGTTTATTTATTTATCAGTACAAATACAACATTATATATATATATATATATATATATATATATATATATATATATATATATATATATATATATATATATATACATATTATTTACACAGGATTCATATTAAATTGATTAAAATGTATAATATTAGAAATAAATGCTGTTCTGTAGTCTACCAGAAAGTGAAGATCCTACTTAAGTATGCAATTTTGTCCAGAACTCTGAGATAACCATAGTTTTTGAAGCAATTCATCTAATGTAATCTCCTTCTGCTTGGCAATTTTGTAATTTAATTTACAAATAGATCTTTTCTTATTACCCAGAATATGGTTCATAGCTGTTTACACTCTTGCCTAACAGGGAAAATTGATATTTACTGAATAGGTCAGTTGGTGAATGAGCAGGAAATCATTTTTCATGGATTTTAGGCCCTTTACTTTGTAGCAGTATTCAAAGCTATGATTATTCTCACACTACTCATATTTTCTTTGGCTACATGTCTTTAAGCCATGATAGTGCTCAGTCGTTTTTCATTTGTGCTGTGAATGAGCCCATAGCGTGGTTCTTAATAAACCAAGAAATTATACTCAATACGGCCACACAATACGGCCAATTGGCATTACTGAATTTAGCAGTGGTTAGCTTTATTAAATATTGTATAGAATAGTTTATCTATTTTAACATGTAATTATATACACACACACGCACATATACTCATTGTATTCATACTAAGGTAAAGTATGCTTAACAATGATTTGTTGAGTAAGCCACAGTATTTTGAGTTCACCCAATGAATTATACCAAAACTAAATATTACTTTATGTAATGTTTGAACTCAATTATTATTTATCCACTATAATCTCTATCACAGCATCTTTGAAGGAGAAATAATTATAATTTCCACAGTAAATGTTAGCCTGAGATTCAGAATAGGGCCTTATGCCTTTTATTTTCTCTGAGTTCCATTGAATAGAATGGGACCTGTTTCTGATAGGTTTTGCTATAATGTTTGTTCAGTAAATCAGGAATGGATGAAAACTTATATCTCAAGTTCATTATACTGCTAAACTATAGGAAATGCAGATGTCCAATACCAAATGTTAAAAATAATTTTGCATAAATATATTTTCAGATTGTCGATTGCACATCTGTTTGTATTATCATGAAACTCTTGTAAAAGAAGTCACAACCTCAAGTCCTGAGGGCTGTAGGATATCTCACGGTCATAGCTATGAGGTCACCGGCATGGACCAAGTTATGTTCCCTTATCCAGAAGATCATAACCAGAGGAAAACCACTGAAAAATTGCTTTCTCACCTGGAAAGAGGAGTAATACTCTGGATGACCCACGATGGCCTCTATGCTAAGAGACTTTGTCAAAGCAGGATATATTGGGATGGGCCTCTGGCATTTTGCAATGACCGGCCTAACAAGCTGGAAAGAGAGCAGACGTGCAAGCTTTTTGACACTCAGAAATTTTTATCAGGTAATTTTTAAAAAAATATAAGTTACCATTGTTCTTGCAAGTAGGATTTTGACCTTAAAATTGGTTCTTTTGCTGTTTCAAATATTGGTTTCCTCTAACCACACATAGAATTTGCAGCTGCTCCATCCTATTCTCCAGCCTCTGGGCTTCCACAGTCTCTGTTTACCCTTTCCCCGGCTTCTCTGCTTTGGTGGTGGAGAAACCCATTTGCATAAAAGGTAAAGGTTCCCCTCACACATATGTGCTAGTTGTTCCCGACTCTGGGGGGCGGTGCTCATCTCCGTTTCAAAGCCGAAAAGCCAGCGCTGTCCGAAGACGTCTCCGTGGTCATGTGGCTGGCATGACTAAAAGCCCAAGGCACATAGAACTGTTACCTTCCCACCAAAGGTGGTTCCTATTTTTCTACTTGCATTTTTCTATGCTTTTGAACTGCTAGGTTGGCAGACGTTTGCATACATACATTCAGAATGTATCAGGGTTTTAAATATTTATTGATTTTCATTTAGATGTTAGATGTTAGAATTTGGAGATTTATTTTAAAACCCAGCCCTGTTGGGGATATGGCGAACCTCTTACTCTGATTAAGACTTATTATGCCCCAGAAACAGATGATTCTAGAATTAAGAGAATGTAATCCTTTTTCCAATATATTGCATTGTACACAAGAAATTTTTAAAATATATTGTCACATTCATTTTTTAGAAGCTGATAAATATTACATTAGACATGTTCTTTGAGGATAGTCTTTTTGATTTAGCTAAATCTTTATTAGGTGAACAGATGGTTATCACAGAAAAATAACTGTGAAGGGCCTCATTTTCTTCCTTTTCTGTGAAGTTTAATACAGCCAATCTCCTGTTTCTGCTATAGTGTTCTGCATTTTCTCAGTATAATTCACATTATTGGTTATTTTTGCCAAGATTAATGCATAAATGTAGAGAGCAAGGAGGATAACCTTAATGGAGATGAACAAAAAGAGTTATCCAGGCAGAAGTGTCTGAACCATTTTTAAGCCCAGATCTATGAGATAATATATCGAAGTATCTCAGGCAGATACCTCTATAATTCACTGAATTTTAAGAAGAAGGTATAGCACAATCTGACTTTCAAAATTCCGTTATAACCAATGTGAATAAAAGTAGTCGTAGCCTTCTTTAAAATTGATTTTCTGGTGTGGCCTACCTTGTGGAGCTCAAATAAAGCTTTGATATAAAATTTATTAAAAAAAGAAAGGAGGAGGTGGACTAGTGCCCATATTGAACCAGAGACTGCCAAAAAATACAGCTAAATTAAAGTGTCCACAGTGTTGAAAGCTTTAGTCAAAATTACAATAGCAGCATGATGCCATTAGGATACAAGCTCTGTCCCTTTCACACATATATGTGACACCAGAATTTATGGAACAAAGGGGAATATTTGGGTAGTAATAATAATAATAATAATAATAATAATAATAATAATAATAATAATAATAATAATAATAATAATAATAATAATAATAATAATAATAATAATAATTTTATTTGATTAGCCGCAACCCTCTCCCGAAGGACTCGGGGCGGCATACAATCAAAACGAATAAAAATACACATAAGACAAACATATATACAAAAAGAACAGAGACATATACATATGTGCATGGAGGAGAGTTGACTTATAAGTGAAAGACAATTAAAACACAATTTAAAATCCCCTTAAATAAAATTGCTAAATTAAAAAACCCATCAGGAGCGTTACGAAGTTATGGTTGAGCCAGGCCAGCTATTTGGAAAAGGTGGGTCTTGAGCTTGACACGGAAGGAGCGGAGGTCAGTAGTGGTCCTAATATCCGGGGGGAGGTCATTCCACAGGGCTGGGCCCGCCACAGAGAAGGCTCTGCTCCTAGGCACCGCCCCATGGCACTGTCTGGTGGACGGCACCTGGAGAAGTCCCTCTCTGTGTGAGCGGATGGGTCGTAGGGATGTATGGGGCAGAATACGATCCCGCAGGTAACTAGGTCCTGAGCCATGGAGTGCTTTAAAGATCGTAATCAAGACCTTGAAACGCACTCGATAGACCACAGGAAGCCAGTGCAGCTCGCGCAGGAGAGGTGTCACATGGGAGTACTTAGTACTCCCCATAATCACCCGTGCGGCCGCATTCTGGACCAACTGCAGTCTCCGAGTGCATTTCAAGGGAAGCCCCATGTAGAGAGCGTTACAGTAGTCCAGGCGAGACGTCACCAGCGCATGGGTGACTGTGCGTAGGGCGTCCCGGTCCAATAGGGGGCGCAATTGGCGCACCAGGCGAACCTGGTGGAACGCCCCCCTGGCCACGGCTGTCACATATTCATCCATGGACAGCCTGGCATCCAGGAGGACGCCCAAATTGCGCGCCCGCTCCACGGGGGCGAGTTGAATGCCCCCAATGGCCAGAGATGGAATTATCTGGTTGAATCGGGGAGCCAAAACCCACAGCCACTCCGTCTTGGAAGGGTTGAGCCTGAGTCGGTTGTCATCCATCCAGACCCGTACGGCTATAATAGTGTGTTAATAATTTTGTCATTCACTCCACTTGTCCTCCATCACCTGCAGATGTCTCTGAGCTGAATACTGATGAGAATTTCAAACAGGTAGTTCTTCCATTTGTAGCTGCTGAGTTCCTCTATTTTAAGATATAGTTACACTTCTCTTGAAAGAGGAATTCATATTTTAGGCACATTCCGAAATCCAATTTTTGCTACTAGAAGTCCTGTTAAATTCAATGATGGATTGCTAGCTAGTGCTGTCTTTAGAGTTAAAATCTTGTCTTTATTATTCATGATCTGTTAGTTTGAAGTTTATTGTGATGTGTTAGTGCCTGTAAACATTTTTTATAAACTTCACCTAAGTACACAATTTATTAGCCAAAATGTAACTACAGTACACAATTCTAAACCAATTACCCAGGATTGCCTATTAATTCTTGACTAAATTCAAGGATCTCACTCTCTTAAAATTGTACATATTTACAAGGTACTCTCTTCCTGTATAAAGTCTATTATTAAAATTATTGAATTCTTGATGTTTTTGTTATCAGCGTCACAAAGAATTGGGATATCTTGCTGAAAATATATCTACTTCATAACCTACTTTGAGTTTTGTTCTTACATATATAATCTCCCAAACTGCCTTATTAAAAAAAACTATTAGTGTGATTATTGGATGTTATACAATATTTTAAATAATGTTATTGATTCTAGTTTGCCTTTAGCCTAGAACTTTATGCATTATCTGGCTATAATAGTGATTGCGAAGAATGTGAATTTAAAGAATGAAATTGTTTTAATTGTTGCATTCTCTAAGAATTTTATTAACTTTGTCTTACCTATCTGTAAGCTCTATAGCAGGGGTGGCGAACAAGTTCGACAAAAAGAGCCAAAATTTTAAACTGTGAGAGTCAGAGAGAGAAAAAAACTTGGAGATAGAGATTAAATAAATTAGGGAATAATATAGAGCACTATCTCTTACTCTCAGCAATGTTCAGGTAGGTGGACTTCAACTCCCAGAATTCCCCAGCCAGTATTAGATGTTCAATCATACAAATGTGTAATTGCAATATTTGAATACTGCCAATTTCACATGAAAGCTTGCCTATTATCTTCAATGCAAGGTTTACAAGATACAATGACTTTCTGGAGGCTCGGATCGCGCGCTCCCTTTCGGCGCTAAACCCGGAAGTACGGTCGACGCGACGACGCTTGCCTGCGCTCCACCAGCTCGGCTGGGAACGGAAGCCGAGCTGGTGGAGCACAGGCAAGCGTCGTCGCGTCGACCGTACTTCCGGGTTTAACGCGCGATCCGAGCCACAGTATACTAAATAATGATAAGAGGCAAAGAGCCTCATTTATTTTGGCCGGGAGCCGCATGCGGCTCGCGAGCCGCGTGTTCGCCACCCCTGCTCTATAGGATGTTTTATTCTCTTTTTATAAGAAAAAAGTATGTTTTCTATTATTGTATATTGCCCTGAAATCATACAAGATGAAGGGAACTGTAATATTTTTTAAGATAGAAGAAAAAACAAACTGAAATGGGTTTATCAATTTGTTTCAAACCCAGCTAGATAATAGGGTTTATTTTTTTAAAAAAACTTTAATCTGATGAATCTATTTAAGATTATTTTTCATGCATTATTGCACCACTGTCCTAAATTTAGCCTCCAAAGTATAATATTTCTGTTTGATTTTCTAGAACTGCAAATATTTTCCCACCATGGACGTCCATTACCTAGATTCCAGATTGTGTTAAGTTTTGGAGAAGAGTATCTTGATCCACAAAGACAGAGAAAGCAAATTACAGCCCATGTAAGTATATTCTAAGATAAATGCTTTATGAAATTGATTTACGATATTCAAATGCTAGATGAATCGATATTTAGAATACAAATGATTTTCAGTTTCAGGAATGTTCAGCTCTTCTAAAACCATCAGGTCAACCTCAACTCAAAGCGACAGATGTATACAACTAAGATTGCGTGACAATATAATCACAATTTCTCTAATTATACTGCCATGCATACACAATATTAATTCCTATATAATTGACAATTGTATCTTCACTTTTAGTGAATGCTAAACATATGTTTAGAAACAATTTGAAATTTCAGATAATAAATCGGCACCAAACTGCAACCTCCTTACATGGAACTTATCATGTATTCCATGCTCTGTCTGAGCTTGCAGCTGATTTTCTTACAGATTCAAACTGCACTACTGGAAATCACCAAATTTAGATTGATTTATTTTTAACATGTTCCCTAAAAATAATTTTGAATAACTTAATAAATTAATAATAATGAATAGCTTAATAAAGACTACACTTGATCCTTGGTGTATGTGTGTGTGTGTGTGTGTGTTTGAATTTGCAATTTGCAAACAGGTTAAACATTTTCACTGTAATCCAGGTGATAGCTTAGATGTGTCCCCTAAAGTTATAGTAATAATAAAAATAATAAAATGGTGCCTTCGGTGCAATCCCCAAGAAACAGAAGTATCAGTTGAACATCATTTGCTTTGACAAATTCACCACCAGTCCATTGCAAAAGGCAGCTTTACTTGGAATGGCTTACATCCTGCAACGATACTTCCAACATCATAAAACATCAACATTTGCCTATCCCAAGTCCTTGGAAAGGACTCGATAGGTGGATAAAAATGCCAAATTATGTCTGAACATCTGGGTGCAACGAGCCATTAAAAAGTGATTTCTCTATTTAATTATGAGCTGCATTCGTGTAACATGCTAAGACATAATTCAATTTTACAAATTGAGAATTCAAACAATATGTTAAGGATGCATGATTGTGTAGCAAACTGAGCATATTTTGACAATAGTCATTGTTGTGGCTGTCATTCAGCAAATGAACCCCTGAAACAATAGATCGGTGTTTCTCAACCTTGGCGACTTTAAGTCCTATGGACTTCAACTACAGGACTTAAAGTCGCCAAGGTTGAGAAACACTGCAATAGATTCATGACAGTTGTAGTTTAGCTGTTTTCATCCTCATTGGTCAAATGACAAAATCAAATCCAACCCCCCCCCCCCCAGTTTTGAAATCAGTCTACTTGAGTTGGAATCACCACATGTATGTGAGTGCAAGGCAGCTAATCCTTCGCTCCAGAAATGTCACTGTGAACAAATGTCACTCCAGGAATGTCACTTGTAAACTACTCCCCAGTCTCTATCCCAGGAAACTAAGGAGAAAAACAAAGTGGAACTGCAGATACATTGTTGTGGAAGAGTTTAGTCATAGATACCCAGAACAAAGTACAATGAGGGAATAGTGCTACAATATATCCCCAAATCCCAGCCTTTACTTGCACACCAATGTCAGTTGCAACCCTGTAAATAAATTACTAGGGTTATTTTTTTTCTCAAGATGTCACAAACATTTCACCATTTGTCTCCCATCCCACTTCAGAGGATGGCAATGGCTCTGCATTGCAAATTCTCCTTCTCCTTGGGTCGTATCCTTGAAAAATAAATACACTCTAACTATAAGCTATAAGCATTTATCTCAGACAATCACTTGCTATTGTTTTCATTCATTTACACCAGATTAGGAATATACAAGAGAGGGAAAATGTACAACATTGCTTTCTTAACCCTATACATTTAGTCTTGGAATTTGCCAGAACTATATCTATGGTACTTACTATCATAATATATTCTCTTTGTTTTGGCAAGCTACGTATTTGTTTATATACTTGTGCTGAGACTTTTATGAATTACTGTTTGCTATAAAATTGATAAAATAAATTTTCAGAACACTATTATTAAAGAACATTACTATTCCAGTAGTCACCCTTTAAACTGATTAATTTTCTGATTTGTTGTTAAGGTTGAACCAGTGTTTGCTAGGCAGCTGTACTATTTTGCCCAGCAAAACACCGGACCTTTTCTGAGAGGCTACGATATATCAGAACAGATAACCACTTCGGAAGATTATCATAGATCCATCCACCATTCCTCTGTTCAGGAATAAACACAGGAGCACTGAAGTTTAAACTACATTTTGAGAGGTAAACGGATGCAAATCAGTGCTTCGAATTTTCCCGAGAAATCATCACCAACTGGAAATGTACATGGAATGGATACAGTCAACGTAAGACTCTAGAATCCTGAATGAGAGTTCTGCCATGCTTTCGAAAAGCTGTCCTCTGCTTGTAGGATTAATGACAAATGGCTGATATGTTTACATGTTCTTCAATAAGAACAGTGTCTTAGAGACAACCTGGATTTTTTTCAAGCCTCTTGTTATTTATTTGATTTGAAATCTCAGGGCAGGAAATTCTAAACCCAACCAATAGTTTATGACGGTATAAGGCCATAAGAATGCATGCTATTCATAACAATGAGATAAGTATGTTATTTTTTTTAAAGCTTCAAACAAATCAAAATGTTGAATGCTGTGTATGTAGAAAATTTAATTTCAGGGTTTTTTTTTCTCATGAATTTTCAAAAAGCTGTTTCTGTTGCTGCTGTTTCTGAAATGCGCGTGAATACTAAATTCTGTGGAGTCTATTAGAAACCTCCCCAGGACAACACATTATATCATTGTCCAATATTTGTATCATTATATCATTTAATTTGTATTAAATTCAATAGGCTAAGTTTATTCATAGCAACTATTACACTGAGGTTTCATTTCTATATACCCTGTTTCCCCGAAAATAATCCCTCCCTGAAAATATTGCAACTCAGCAGCAGCCATGAGGTAACCACGCTCGCCGCCTCCTGCACCTCAAAAATAATAAGACCTCCCTGAAAATAAGGCCAAGCACTTATTTCGGGGTCAAAAGACAATAAGACCCTGTCTTATTTTTGGGGAAACATGGTAGACTAGAAAGTGATTTTCAGATGGGCTTAACTTTGCCTCCTATAGGGCTGTATAGAGGGCATGGAACTGATATTATTATCCATAACAGCAATATTCAGGCTGAGGAAATGAACACATTAGAGAAACTGACCAATTTAGTGCATTGAGGCATATATTTGAATATTAAATATTGCACAAGTAAAAAGTGAATGTATAAAAACTGAGAGCCAATTTGGTCTAGTGGTTAAGGCACCAAGCTAGAAACTGGGAAACCATGAGTTCTGATTCCACCTTAGACATGAAAACCGGTTGGGTGACTTTGGGCCAGTCACTCTCTCTCAGCCCAACCCACCTCACAGGGTTGTTGTTGTGAGGAAAATAGGAGGAGGAAGGAGTATTCCAGGGGTGTCCAAACTTGGGAACTTTAAGACTTGTGGACTTCAACTCCCAGAATTCCCGAGCCAGCCATGCTGGCTGGGGAATTCTGGGAGTTGAAGTCCACAAGTCTTAAAGTTCCCAAGTTTGGACACCCCTGGAGTATTCGAAATGTTCACCACCTTAACTTATGTATAAAAATAATAATGGCAGGATACAAATACACAAAATTTTAAAAAAATTAAATTGAGACTAGGATTGCACACCATGGTATGTTTCCCTTAACTGTAGTTTACTGAGAAAACCACACTTTTCATCTACTATGCTTTATGACTATAATGGTTTCGTGCCATATGCCAAACCAAAACAAACAGCCCCATGATGACTTAGGATATTGTCCGAACAGGTTTGATGAACTAATTTCAACATATTATAGGGGACTTTAATCAAACAGTGCTTGGACATAGTTGACTTTATTTCGGAGGGTTAATGTGGAGAGATGTAAAGAGTAATTGTGGACCACTTGTGTACTGTTCTAAATAGTGTATAGAAGAATAGGTGAAACTTATTTTCTACTTTAAAATAAAGGACTTTTAGTTTTTTGAGGTACATATTCAGCAGTCTTCTTTAATCTGTTGAGCTCAGTTTATTTAGACTAGAGTTCTTATTACACCTGGCCAGAGAAAAATGGGGTTGCAGTTTGAAATAGCAAAGAGTACTTTTCAATAAAGGAAGAACACTCAATATGATCTCATTCTCTTAAAAATAGCATCTACTACTGAAATATTTCCACCTTGTAATTAAAAATATACTGAACTTGAATATTTAATCAGGGACATATTGTATAGGTTGTCAGTCAGTTGGCACTAGATTCCTGAATTTATACATCTTAAAGATGCATGATGCCTTGGGATATAATATCCATTTATTTCTTCTCCCAGAAAATTCCTTATTACCTGGCACATTTTTTCCCCCTGGATATAGTTAGTTACAGGCCTTAGTATATATTGGGAGTAAACATATTGAATTCAATGGAAGTTATATCTCAATAAACACGGATAGGTTGCACTATTAAATTTCTTTAAGCTTGGAAAATTATAATGATAACTCCACATAGCTCCTTGAATCTTTTCATGTTTGTTTGTTTAATGGTTTCTTTGATATGTCAGTATCCATTATTAATCCATTTAGGCCACAAGCCTTATTCCTATATGCATATATACAGACTGCATTTCTTGTGCTCCTGGCATTTAGTTTCTCTTATAGGCTGCTTCATGTAATTATATATGAGAATGATATCTGTTATGCCAAGTATGAAGCTCAGACTGTTTATAGTTTCAGGGGTTTGATTATCACACTTTGTATTATATGTAAGAGAGATTTATGTGAGTAGAACAAACATTGACTTAAAATAAAAAATTTGGAAGATTTTGCTATTGATTTCAATGCAAACTATTACTGAGTCATATTTTCTTGAGAAGGTTGTTGATGGGTCTTTATCGGCTTCGTACTGTAGACTTGAAAGCCATTGGGGGAAGTGCTTCACATAAGCACAGGGCGTCTCTGCTATTCATTAAAGTACATGTATTATTATTATTATTTTGATATTGTAGCGCTACCATCCACGGACTGGAAAAATCCAGACTAGATGGCCACACAGAAATAAAGAAAACACTAGTTCCATGCTGCTTTGTAATCATTATCCAGATTTTTCCAGCCCAGATCTGGCAGTCATAGATGAGGAAATCTCACATAAATGTGAAATCAAATATTGCTTTAATGAATCAAATTGTTAAAGTATTGTGTCTTTAATATGATTCTTAGAGTAGCCATATTTTTCCCAGGTATGTGCAGAAGTCTAAAATAATGTGATATGTGCTTTGATGAACAGAAGTACTATATTCATGTGGGGTCTAGCATTTTTCCAAACCATTATTCAGCATGCCCAAATACACATACACGGAAATAACACGAACTGTTATTTCATGCAGCAATATTCAGTTGTTTTAATTGTTGAGATTAATTTTAATTATTAAGTTGCATTTCCAAGGGATGTAAATGAGGAAGAAGCTTTTAAAGTCTGCTTGTTTCTACAAATAAGGAAACACAGGTAGTCCTTAAATTACAAGAGTTTATTTACGACTGTTCAAAGTTGCAACAGCAATGAAAAAAGTGATTTATGACCATTTTTCACACTTATGACTGCTGCAGCATCCTCATGGTCACATCATCAGCATTTGGATGCTTGGCTACTGGTTCGTATTTATGACGGTTGCAGTGTCCTGGGGGTGTGTGTCACGTGATCACCTTTTGCGACCTTCTGACAAGCAAAGTCAATGGAAAAGCCAGATTGGCTTAACAACCGTGTTACTAACTTAAGAACTGCAGTGATTCAATTAACGGCGGCAAGAAAGGTCGTAAAATGGGGCAAAATTTACTTAACAAATTTCTCACTTAGGAACATAAATTTTGGGCTCAATTGTATCCAAATTGAGTCCTCATAAGTCGAGGACTACCTGTAGTGTTTCAAAAATGTTTTAATTTTTTTTATGATTACCAAAATTGCTCTTCTATTTTTAATAAAAATTTAAAAATGCATTTTTATCACTACTGGGCAAGAAAAGCAACTTTATGGATAGAGTTGGTAACAGTTACCAACTCTTCATAATAACCGTTCATATGGTTGCTTTCCTTATCTAATTGGCTATTTCCAAATTCAAAGTGAAAACTATATATACGGGACATATTTGTTGATCTTTTTTAAATGCAAAGGGGCCTTAAAAGTGTAAGTCCCTCCCCCAGTGCTAGCTATTTTTTCTCCTGCCAACCAATTTATGCTGGTTTCCTCCCCCCCCCCAAACAAAACATTCTGCTTGTGTGAGAATAAACTCATAACTAGAATCTTGCAAGAAGAAAGTTGTTGGAGAAAATGGATTTTGGAAGAAAAATGCATCAAGGCCATAATAGTTTAGGAAAGTTTTGATCTCATGAGGAATTTATTTTAAACTGTATGATAACATGCAATCTCTAATATTGAACAATATGGAGCATTTCAAAAAGTAGATGTGAATAGCTGTGAGAATACCTTGATTTAAGTACAGATTGCTTTAGCCATGTGATCATGGATTTCTCTGTAAGCATATAGTAATAAAATGCCAACTTTTAGCAGGTTTATCTCCCTTCAGTCATCTTATGCAGAAGCAGTTCTCAGGAATGTCTATGGAGATTCTCAGTCATCCAGGTCATGGCTGTCCCAGAAGTGTTTTTTCAAGAGGCAACTGGACTTTCTGATTTTTCTTTGAAGACGTTCCGCTTCTCATCTAAGAAGTTTCTTAGCTCTCAGGAAGATAAACAATGCTGTTTTAGTATACTAGGGACAATGCAGTCATTTATATGTACTATATAGGAGAAAACTCAGGCTCACTGGTTCTTCTCAACTTCAGTCCTACAGCCTCATTCCCAATTTTTGAGAAAGTCTAACTGTAACAAGTGAGTTCATGTTAGCAATGCCATTCAATTAAACATGCTGAATATGGCCTGCTTTGACTGAGAAGTTGTACAAGGCTAATCTGCATTATACATCTCAGCTGTATTGCTGAATCAATTGGATGATAAATGGTTAAGGACACTTTTCATTCTTAGTTATTTAAGTCTAGAAAAGTAAAGTTTTTGAATGTCATTTTCCCCATTTTAACCAGAAAGTTGGAAGAAACTTAAAAACATCTTAATCATGACTCATGGATGATTCTGTGACATAAGTGTTACTGAAACATGCAAGACTGGAGTTGAAATGAAATCTGTGGGTTCACCAAATACCCATCTAGACTCTGAAGAGTTGGTTTGTACATTTTTTTTGATTAAATGCAGGTGGTCCTTGATTGATAACCACATTGCAATCTGAAGTTCTACCATTACGTGATGTGGTTATTAAAGTGAGTTGCACTTCATTTTATGACCTTTTTTGCCATAGTCATTAAGCAAATAACAGAGTTGGGAGGGAGCTTGGAGATCTTCTAGTCTAAACCACTGCTCAGGCAGGAAACCCTATACCATTTGAGACAAATGGTTGCCAATCTCTTCTTAAAAACTTGGTTGCTGGAATTGGGTATGTCTAGTTTAATGAAAAGAAGGACTAGAGGTGACATGATAGCAGTCTTCCAATATCTAAGGGGCTGCCACAAAAAAAGGAGGTTAACCTATTCTCCAAAGCACCTGAAGGCAGGCCAAGAAGCAATGGGTGGAAACTAATCAAGGAGAGAAGCAACCTAGAACTGAGCAGAAATTTCCTGACAGTGAGAACAATTAATCAGTGGAACAACTTACCTCCAGTTATTGTGAATGCTCTAACAATGGAAGTTTTTAAGAAGAGATTGGACAACCATTTGTCTGATAGGGCAGTGATGGTGAGCATGCATGTGTGTGTTGGTCAGGGCCGCGGCCAGGAAGAGGAACAGCTCAGGGGTCATGTACGCGCCGGGAAATGAACTTCCGGTTTCCAGCGCATGCACGCACACCGAATAGCTGGTCTTGCAATTTCTGGAGTTCATGCGCACGCAACAATCAGCTGGATGGTGCGCATGTGCATGCCAGAAACTGGAAGACACAGCTATGGGGATGCTGCAATGGTCATAACTTTGAGGACCAGTCATAACTCACTTTTTCAGCACTGTTATAACTTTAAACAGTTGCTAAACGAATGGCCGTAAGTAGAGGACTAGTTGTGTTCTACCTCTCTCTTTGGAAAATTTGCAATGCATTAAACATTCCTACAACTACAATGATAAAACTTATTTTGTATGGCATTGAGTACACCAAGTAATAGAAGTAGTTTATATTTTGATTGTAAAAGTTGAGCACAAGACAATAGAAAAAATATGCGAAAAGGATCCAAAAGGAACCTCAGCTGTGAGAAAAAGCTATCTTACCTTCCTGCTTTCATTACTCTTTTGGTAGACTATGAAAATATAAAATAAAATAAAGCTGGAAATGATGGTTATCAAATATAAGCACCATAATTATGTTGTACACATTTTTTAAATTTAGATTTATGTTTGATAAAGAAAACAAATAGTTTACTGCAATTTTTCAGAAGAACACCAATAGTTGTATAAATATATGTGGTTGTATGATGCGGTGGCTCAGTGGCTAAGATGCTGAGCTTGTCGATCAGATAGGTCAGCAGTTCGGCGGTTCGCATAACGGAGTGAGCTCCTGTTACTTGTCCCAGCTTCTGCCAACCTAGCAGTTTGAAAGCATGTAAAAATGCAAGTAGAAAAATAGGAACCACCTTTGGTGGGAAGATAACAGTGTTCTGTGTGCCTTCGGCATTTAGTCATGCCGGTCACATGACCACGGAGATGTCTTCGGACAGCGTTGGTTCTTTGGCTTTGAAACAGAGATGAGCCACACCCCCTAGAGTCAGGAACGAGTGGCACATATGTGCGAGGGAAACCTTTACCTTATGACAAACCTATGGTTGACAATCATAGCTGGTATCCAGAAAAGCTCACTATTCTTTCAGTGAAAATTAAGTGCGTATGTATGCAATTAAATATGTAATAAGGCAGATATGATGTTAATGTGGCTGTGTGTACTCTTTATGAGCAATAGATTTCCCAAGTATTAACCTCAAATAAGAGTAGCAAGCGTACAGGTTTTCTTTGATCTTTCAAATGGATATGCTATTTACATCAGCAGTTGTCACCGCCCCGGAGGTGGGGGAAATGCCATCAGGGCTCTTCAAACAGCTTTCAGGGAAGAAGAAGAAAAAACCACAGCCTACAAAGTATGAATTAGAATGACATTGTAAATGTGAATTCCTTTAAATGAAAGACAAATCAGCTTACTTTACAGTCCTGTTAGAAGAAATATTTTCATTGACTGCTCAGCATATTACCTTGCTTCTTTCCATGAATTCCCAGGAAAACCCACTTCCTCTTTTTCTTAGATTGTTTTTTTTCTTAATAGTCACGAAGAGCCAAATTAAGGCTCTTTCTTTAGGAACAAATCCCATTCTCTTCATAGATCATAATCTTTGAAGTTCAGCTTCAAAATGGAGATTGACCATCCCACGTGCTTCAGATATGTCCCCTATTTTGTTTTTAAGCAGTATTCCGCCTTTTTTTTTCATGCTGCATTTTGAATAAACATCAAACTTCTATCTTATGAATAGAAAAATTCAACTCTGGAGTAGCAAAATCAGAGGTGGTATTCAGCAGGTTCTGCCCAGTTCTGGGGAACCGGTAGTAGAAATTTTGAATAGTTCGGAGAACCGGTAAATATCACCTCTGACTGTTCAGTCTATTCTCTGCCTCCCGAGCCCCAGCTGATCAGGAGGAAATGGGGATTTTGCAATAACCTTCCCCTGGAGTTGGGAGGGAATGGAGATTTTACAGTATCCTTCCCCTGCCCACCAAGCCAGGCCCACAGAACCAGTAGTAAAAAATTTTGAAACCCACCCCGGAGCGAAACCCAGGTTCAAGTTCAATTTTAGCCAAAGAAACTCACTGGTTGACTTTGGGTTAGTTACTCTCAGCCCAATCTACCTCACAGTGTTGTTGTTGCAAGAAAAAAAAAAAACAGGAGAATGCTGTGTATGCTTCATTGAGTGCTCAAATGGAGGTATATAAAACAAAAGAATGTGTCAGTATTGAGATGGGAAAGATACAAAACGCAAGAGACACAGATAAAGCCCATTTAAGTGTTTGCTGTGATCTTTTTTTTATCCCACAATACTTTCGTTTTTGCTGCAATGGACTCACACAATTTTCCTTATGGCTTCTTTAGCTGTTTGGTTCATCTTAGAAAACAGAAATGAAAATGTCAATATTTTAAAAATCATTTTGTGGATGATGCTGTTTCTCCGTACTGTCATAAAATGTTTTCAGATACATTACTTTCAAAACAGCACAAAGTCAGAGCTACTTTATTCTCTCGGTTTATATTTCCCCTTTTTAGGCCTGAAAGATACTTTAAAAAAAAGAAACTTAAAAAGCACTGAGGGAGGAGGATGCACACACATTTACAAGTAAAATGTATTATATAGGAATGAGAATAAAAAGTTTAACAGTGGACAGGAGTTCAAGGAGGCATTTAACTGACTTGCTTAAAGGAAAATGGAAATTTTGCCTCAATTGTTGTTGCAAGTTGAAGACTACCTATATAAACAATTTTAATAACTTATAATTTTATTCTTAAAACATAACATTTGATCTCTTCTCACATCCTAACTATAAACAAATCGATACAGCACTATCATGTTGATTTTGATGTCAGCAAAAGTCCTTTAAAGGTTACCAGAGATAACAATATACCCATTATAACTGTGATTAAAAATAAACACTTTATAGTCTTTTGTTTACTTCAAACAATCTTACTTTTTAGTCCTTCAAATAATGGCATATAGTTTGATTTTATTTTTTTTCTCCTAAAATTTAAAACTTCATAAAGCCTTTTTTTCTAAATCCTATATTGGATTGTCTTACAGTGGGGCAAAAAAGTATTTAGTCAGTGACCAATTGTGCAAGTTCTCCCACTTAAAAAGATGAGAGAGGCCTGTAATTGGCATCATAGGTAGACCTCAACTACGAGAGACAAAATGTAAAAAAACCCCCAAACAATCACATTGGCTGATTTGGAAATAATTTATTAGCAAATTATGCTGGAAAATAAGTATTTGGTCAATATCAAAAGTTCATCTCAATATTTTGTTATATATCCTTTGTTGGCAATGACAGAGGTCAAACATTTTCTGTAAGTCTTCACAAGGTTGGCACAGACTGTTGCTGGTATGTTGGCCCATTCCTCCATGCAGATCTCCTCTAGAGCAGTGATGTTTTGGGGCTGTCGCTGGGCAACACGGACTTTCAACTCCCTCCAAAGGTTTTCTATGGGGTTGAGATCTGGAGACTGGCTAGGCCACTCCAGGACCTTGAAATGCTTCTTACGAAGCCACTCCTTCGTTGCCCAGGCGGTATGTTTGGAATCATTGTCATGTTGAAAGACCCAGCCACGTTTCATCTTCAATGCCCTTGCTGATGGAAGGAGGTTTGCACTCAAAATCTCAAGATACATGGCTCCATTCATTCTGTCCTGTACACGGATCAGTCGTCCTAGTCCCTTTGCAGAGAAACAGCCCCAAAGGATGATGTTGCCACCCCCGTGCTTCACAGTAGGTATGGTGTTCTTTGGATGCAACTCAGCATTCTCTCTCCTCCAAACACGACGAGTTGTGTTTCTACCAAACAGTTCTATTTTGGTTTCATCTGACCATATGACATTCTCCCAATCCTCTTCTGGATCATCCAAATGCCCTCTAGCAAACTTCAGATGGGCTTGGACATGGACTGGCTTAAGCAAGGGGACACGTCTGGCACTGCAGGATCTGAGTCCCTGGCAGCGTAGTGTGTTACTGATGGTAGCCTTTGTTACGTTGGTCCCAGCTCTCTGCAGGTCATTCACTAGATCCCCCCATGTGATCCTGGGATTTTTGCTCACCGTTCTTGGGATCATTTTGACCCTATGGGGTGAGATCTTGCGTGGAGCCCCAGATCGAGGGAGATTATCAGTGGTCTTGTATGTGTTCCATTTTCTAATTATTGCTCCCACAGTTGATTTGTTCACACCAAGCTGCTTGCCTATTGCAGATTCAGTCTTCCCAGCCTGGTGCAGGTCTACAATTTTGTTTCTGGTGTCCTTTGACAGCTCTTTGGTCTTCACCATAGTGGAGTTTGGAGTGTGACTGTTTGAGGTTGTGGACAGGTGTCTTTTATACTGATAACAAGTTCGAACAGGTGCCATTGATACAGGTAATGAGTGCAGGACAGAGGAGCCTCCTAAAGAAGAAGATACAGGTCTGTGAGAGCCAGAAATCTTGCTTGTTTGTAGGTGACCAAATACTTATTTTCCACCATAATTTGCAAATAAATTCTTTCAAAATCAGCCAATGTGATTGTTTGGTCTTTTTGTTTACATTTTGTCTCTCATAGTTGAGGTCTACCTATGATGCCAATTACAGGCCTCTCTCATCTTTTTAAGTGGGAGAACTTGCACAATTGGTCGCTGACTAAATACTTTTTTGCCCCACTGTATATTAGACAATTATCAAGGCCACTCTCTTTGTTTGTTGTTTCTATATCCCTTGTAGATCGGTCTTGATCTTATCAGGTAGAACTCGTTCCATAATGTCTTTTAATCACTACCCACGTTTCCCCAAAAATAAGATTGCTGCACACACATGGTGCTGGAGCCCATCCTCAGGGAACTTTCTATTCTATTCTATTCTATTCTATTCTATTCTATTCTATTCTATTCTATTCTATTCTATTATTTTACTCTACTCTACTCTACTCTACTCTATTATTGTATTGTATTGTATTATTTTCTATTCTTATTTCTATTTCTACTCTATTCTTATTTTCTATTCTATTTCATGCCATGCCATGCCATTCTGTTAAAACATTTTGCTTGCAATTCTAATTGTAAGTTGTGTTTAATTGTAATTGTAATCTTCAGTTCCTTCTAGTTCCTACCAGCATCCAATTTTTGAAATTTCATATATTTAAAAACAAAACAAAAGCATTTTTTCCACAGGAAAGATTCTTTGCAGCTAAATTTTATTTCAAATTCATTTGACCTTAGACTATTTACAGCTTTCTAAAACCAATGCTTTAATCATGCTTTTGCTTTTTATTCTCATTTTAGAAGTTTTTAAACTTCTAGTTAAAACTTCCTTTTGCTAACATTTGAAGGAAACTCACCCAGTGCCATCAAACCTGTCAACCCAAAGGTTCCTAGTAGCTGAAAAGCAGTGAATGAACAATTTCTAAAAGTGATTAGAAAAGGAAATATACAAACCCAATGTACTTCCAAAGGCACGGTCTGCAGCTTGAGCAAGTTGGCTATTTTCTCATCACTCAGAGCTCTAAACCTGAAGCTCACTGTCTTGTAGTGTCCTTGTCTGGAGAGGAATCATCAAAGAGCCAGACAACTTGTTGGCTCTCCATTCCACCTTGGTTGTCAGCCCTGCTTTTTGGAACTGTCTTCAGTCTATTTCTTCTTCATAAGTCCAGTATTTTCTATGGTTTTTAATTGACTTGTACCACATCCTCCTTATGCTGGTCTATGACCATAATAAAGATTAGATTGGACCGAAGAAGGGTTTTTTAAAATAGTGTAAGGAAGTTCAACAGAAGACAGGTGGAAAGATAATATATTTTTCCAATTCCATAAGTCTGATTCTCAGAACTGGAACCAAATGAGAAATAAACCTCATTTCTGACCTAACGTACCATATCTGGCACTCCCCCCTTCTTCTATCAATCAATCAATCAATCAATCAATCAATCAATCAATCAATCAATCTATCTATCTATCATCTATCTATCTATCATCTATCTATCTATCTATCTATCTATCTATCTATCTATCATCCATCTATCATTTGTCTATCATCAATCAATCAATCTATCTATTGTTTATCATCATCTATGTATCTATCCTATCATCTATCTATCTCCATACTATTCTCTCTCTTATCTATTTATCTTTCTATCTATCTGTCTGTATGTCTATCCTATTTTGATCTGTCCAACATCAAGTGACTGAGTGACTCACAAATAAGAGCAAATAAAAATAATAACATACACCGAATTAATTGGAACAAGTTTCTATCTGATCATTGGACCTTCTAAAGTGCCAGTCTTTAGGCAAAGATCTGTTGTTATTTGATGATCCTTTTAATAGTGCAAAAAACCCCTGAATCACCCACTTTCAAACGCAATATATGTAGGTCTGCCTTTATGCTGTGGTGTTTCTCCCAGAAAATGCATTCATGTCTTTAGGACATATTTGCGGAAAAAAGAAATGCTGTTTTGGTTTCTCTGATCTTTAGAATTAGAAAACTTTTGTCACTCAATAAAGGTTGTATTTTGTTTTAGATTTTTCTTCCTGGTTATTACAATATTTTATCTGAAGTGCAGAATGCTTTAAGCACTTAAGATTCGCAGGACATACTTTGAATAAATAAGTTCCCCTGGAGACTGTACATGAGTTTAAACTTATCTTATATTTGCTTAATTTGACATGTACTGGTTGAAATGTTTTGGGAATTTTGAGAATAGTCCTAGGTGAGAAAAGGAAATTCCATTTAACTTATTTGTAATTAGATACATTTGCAGTGGCTTTCTTTTTCTTTTCATAGGAAACGCTCAAAAATCTTGTTATTTAAAACAACTTGCAAGCGAAGAGTGGTGAGAGCATTTAAAACCATCAGCAACCCTCTATTAAATGCAGAGTAGGTTTTTCACTAAAAAGGTTTTTCTCATTCTCAAATAGTTTCTTTTAAATCCAGGAGTTTCACCCCCTCAAGCAAATTTTCATGGCTACTCAAGAAATAAAAGCAAACAAACCATGTGAGTGATGACAAAATCCTGGCAATAAAATGTAATTGAAGCAAACTTGTCTCTAAAGCATATTGTGGGCTTGAGCTGATTGAAGAATAATTGGAATGGAGTTTATGGCAAGCAAGCCTCTATTAAATGGTACCATACCTCAAAACAAGAGCTTCCTTTGTCAAAATGTATCCCAATTTGAAGCATCAACTGCTCACAGAGGGCCAGGTTCCTATTTCTGGTGTCCATGTATGTCCACAGGGGGCAAATGATGAAACATCATCACACAAATAGTATGTCACACATACTTGCATCAGATGTCAGGCATCACGATAGCAGCAAGCACATGTCCTTTCTGCATCATTCTGGCATATTGAATAGTTGAAAAAAATAGGGTTATTTATAAAATAGGGTGACCCATGTCATGTTCCTGTCGCATATCCCAGTTATGTACTAACATTACTGTACATGCTGCTGCATAGATGACACTCGTCCATTTGGATGTGAGAATGTTTAAACTCCGGGTCTCCTTTCTTTTAAGCTTCCTGTACAACTTTAAGATGGCTCCCTGCGCTTGTGCATTGCATTTCAACAGCTGCTGTTGCTTCCAGTCTGGGAAAAGTTGAGTCAGAGTGCTAGATTGGGCTGTTTTTTCTTTGGGTGTTCAGGGTTCCTCCCCCCACCCACTTCACTGGTGTGTTTCTTCTTTCTTTCTTTCTTTGCTGGGTTTATATTACAAGCTTCTCACCTCATCAAGACATCACCAATGAGGCAGTTTACAGGCTGATGGTGTTAAACAAGAAAAGAAACGATTGCATATTCATTAGGGAAGTGACTGAAAACGGTGATAATTTCAGAGGCAACAATGCCAGGAGTGGACAGAGATTCTAGCTTGATTTCTGGGCAAATTTGCACCATGGAAAAAGAAGTACCCCGTTCTCCAAAAATAAAACCTCCCCAGATAATAAGCCCAATCAGGCTTTTGAGCACATGGGCTAAAAAGAGGCCTCTCCGAAAATATTGCAACACAGCAGCAGCCATGAGGTGGCCACACTTGCCACCTCCTGCCCCTCAAAAATAATAAGACCTCCCTGAAAATAAGGCCAAGTGCTTATTGCGGGGGTCAAAAGAAAATAAGACCCTGTCTTATTTTTGGGGAAACACTGTAAACAGAAGGAGAGATGAAATCATACACCCTCCCCCCATAGTCTTCTGATAAATCTGCCTTTCCTGAGACCTTTGCCTTTTGTAACCTCTACGGGCTCATTTTCTGGGCTGGACCTCAGACTATGAAAGTCACACTGATCAGCACTGCCTGTTATGATTTTTATCATCTTGGGGGCCTTCAAGAAATCTGTCCTTTCTTACATTCTTGAGATTTGGAGATTCCTTCCATGGATCTTGTAGGGCCTGTTTCCATCTCTTTCATCACTGCATTTTATAATCTGGTGCAAAGATTTAAATGGCCTTCCATCAGCCCAGGCAGACTGGCCAAAGAATTAGTGAAGATTCAGACTGTAAATTCACCTCAGCTGGTGGGCCTCAGGTTCAACCTGAGGAAGGAAGCCTTGTCATCTCTTGGTTCTGCCTTGTTGGGGAAGGATTAGAATACAGCTGATATATATATTTTGCAAGCTGTCTTTAGATTACTGGTCTTTTGGTGAATAATCAAAAGAATGAAAGATTGGTGGAGACCTTAAAGCAGAATTCTTCAAACTCGGAAGGACTTTAACTCCAGAATTCCACAGCTGGCATACTTCATGTTGCTTCAAAGTTGCCAAGTTTGAAAAACACAGCCTTAAAGCATAAGCCGCAGTGGTGCAGTGATTAGTGTAGTACTTGCAGACTACTTCTGCTGACTACCGGCTGCCTGCAATTTGGCAGTTCAAATCTCACCAGGCTCAAGGTTGACTCATCCTTCCATCCTTCCGAGGTGGGTAAAATGAGGACCCAGATTGTTGGAAGCAATATGTTGACTCTGTAAAAACCACTTAGAGAGGTCTGTAAAGCACTGTGAAGCGGTATATAAGTCTAAGAGCTATTGCTATTACTGTATTGGAGCTGATATGTAAACAAAAAAAAAGATAGTTGATGTTGTTTGATGGCTATTCCATCACCTCTTGCAGCCTGGGGCTTCAGGAAATCAGCCTGCAGAAAGCATTTTTGGAGAAGAGTATTCTTGTGAGAAGAGATGAGCTGTGCCTTCTTTCTGCAAACCAACTCTTTGGCTTCAGTTATTTCCTTTGAATTTGAACTCTTGACTGGTATTTGCTGTACCTGAAGACTTAGCTTGTTTTCAGGCTGTGGTTTTTTTTTGTGGTTAATCCTGGCCTTTTGCTGAAGTTGAGGGTCATTTCAACTCTTGCTTTTATCAGGATGCAGCAAAGCAGAGAAAGGTGTGACATTTCAACTGTGATGTTTTCACTGAGATGAAGGTAATCTACTTAAGATCACTGTGTAGTTTAAACCAAAGTTGGGAGATAATTGTCTTCTTGGAGTCTGGGGGAAGATTTTTTTTCTTCAAAGTTAAATAAATGCACTCAGCTTCTAGTTCAGTCCAAGCCTCAAAGAGAAGTAAGCCCAGAATCTCTAATAAAAAAACAACAAAAACAACACAAGAGTATCCTGGTGCCGGAGTGTTAAGATAATGGAACTGAAATATCATTTGGTAGCTCACAAGTCAATGATCAGTAAGGCTGGTTTAATGATGGATTGCATTAAATCATTTCTTTTGAACAATTAGACGAGTTCATTTGAATTTTGTGGTCTTCGTTTGACTCTGACAGGTTTTCTTTTTTAACCCTGGAAGTCAAAAAGGGGTTTCCCCCCCTTGGCCCTGAGTTCAGTTACTCCTGAAGTCGTTCAGTCATATGAATAAATGCCAAAAATTGTCAAGATTTTAACAGCAGCTTCCAGTTGCTATTCAGAAGGAATGAATCTTCACCGTTTCCCTGAAGAATTCTGCAAAAGGTTTAGAAAGCCTTTCACTCTGCTAAGGTTGATGTTGCAGAGTTGATGTTGCGGTATTGGCTCTCATTTCTTAAGAGACAAGGGAATTTTTCCAGCTTCAAAGAATTAAGAGGACACACATCCTGAAAGGCTAAGCTGATGCCTTTGAGTGGGAATGAGAAGACACAAAACCACTGATGAGCAATTTTAAAACTCAGATCTTCCTTATTCTATCCTGAGAACTCTTAAAGCAATGTTTCAGCAGTCAGCAGGGCAGTGAATTATAGTAGAAGATAGAAATTTGAATCCATTTATTCTGCTTTTCAAGAAAGGCTTTGAATCTAGTTGGATACAAGATTGTTTGGGCTTCCTTATAAATAATACAGATAGTCATTGACTTGTAACAGTCCATTTAATGATCGTTCAAAGTTGCAATGGCCAATTTTTACAGTTATGACCTTTGCAGCGTTATCATGCTCATGTGATCAAAATTGAGATGCTTGGCAACTGGCTCTACTTAGGACCATGGTAGTGTCCCAGGGTCATTTGCTTACTTTTTGCAACTTTCTGACAAGCAAAGTCAATGTGGAAGCCAGATTTACTGAATAACCAGGTTACTAACTTATCAACTAGTGAGTCACTTAACATCTGTGGCAGGAAATGTCATAAAATGGGGAAAAGCTTTTTAAATTAACCATGCTTTTCTGCAGTAGATTGTATATTCAGGGAAGCATCCAGAAAGTTTACAACAGGATCCCTCCCATTACTTACTGTCTTGCCCCCAGGTGCTTTGGAGAATAAGTCAACCCCCTCTTATCCGTGACAACCCCTTAAATGTTGGAAGATTGCTATCATGTCATCCTTAGTCTTTCTCTTCATTAGACATACCCAATTCCAACCATTCTAACACTCAATTTCTGAATTTCTGCTTGGAGGCTAAATATGGTCATCCTCATACCGGAAACAACCAACCAACCAACTAACCAACCAACCAACCTACCTACCTCTCAACTTTCAGTGGCAATTTTATGGTTTTCTAAAGTAAATCTGAATTGTGGTATTTTGGATATAGTCTGCTTCCATTTTGTTCAGAATCCTGCATATGGGTGATTGCATTTATTTTACTGTTGAGGAGTAACTTCTAGAAAAAGTATCAGGCCACTGTCAAAACAACTGAATCAAAGTCATAGCAAGGGCTAATTGAATCTTCCAGAATTCTCTGTTCCATTTCATACACAACAAGCGCTTCATTTTTAAATCAAATGTGAACTGCTCAGGTCTTCAGACAAGAGAGTCCTGTAGAAATAGCTCAGGGCCAACCAAAATGGTGGGATAATATGGCATGTCTCCTTATTGCATGTTCAGAAGTTTACTAGATTAGGAATTGAATCTCATTTCAGCATAGCTATTGTATCAGCATCCTAATGGCAACCCTCCAGTTTTTTTCTTATTACTCTCTGCATCTCAGTTAATAGTAACTTGGTGTTACTTTCAGCTGAAACCTTTTCAAAGGCACGGCTGTTATCCGTGAAGCAAGTCACGTGGCCACCCAATTACAATTTGCCACATATACTACTCTAATTAGGTTTGATACATTCCCACCCATATTTCTTACTATACATGAACTTGGTACTGAGGTACTCAATTCATGGCTTGCCCCTTAAATAGTCCCCTGTGGTTTTCCTTAACAATATGATGTAAATTCTACTGAAGAGTCTACTCTGATTAAAAAGATAGCTTACAAATCTAGAGCTCAGATCTCCAGGCCTTTATATTAGGCTTCTCTTAAATTTTTTGTCTCATCATTAAGGGTCCCAACCAGGATTTTTTTTTCTCACAAGTGGCGATCCAAAAGAACTAGCTTTTCTTCTAAAAAAATGCATGAAAAGCTCCCTTCAAAAACTGTCACTTACTTTTGAAGGTCAGGTAAATGGCAAGTGATTTTCTTAACCTTTTACTAAGATATTATCTAGAAACAAATGCTAGCTCAATTGTTGCAACCTTGGGAAGAAACAAATCAGGCAATTATATTTTCTAGGATTCGCTGAAGGAGAAATAACGTGAAAAAGAAATGCATTGCGAATGCTATTATACATAGTGTGACTATATGTGTATACATGCATGGATGCCAATTATTTATTTTAATTTTTTCACAGTTTATTCATGTATTAATATTATAAGATACAAAAATAACAAAAGAAAATAGTAGGAAAGATAGGAGAGAGAAAAGGGAAGGGAAAATTGTAGGAAAAACTGAAAAAAAGGTGTTGACTTCTGACTCCCTTTGGTGCAATAAAATAAATAACATCAAACCTCAATTTTTTACTTTTACATAATAGTATAAACTAGCCATTTCTATAACAACAAACCTATCTAATCGGTAGAACCCAAAATCAAAGTTTCGTTTTTTCCCCACCTCGAGTCCCATAGCGGCTTCCAAGTAGAAACAAAAGTAGTTGTGTTTTTGTCTTAAATAAAAGCAGTCAGTTTAGACATCTCTGCTAACTCCATCAAATTCTGCAGCCATTCATCCATTGTGGGAATATCCTTCCATTTTTTGTGCATAAAATAATCTTGCTGCAGTCAACATTTATAACATCAAAGTTCCCAATTTTTCCCAAGTCTTTTTTCCTTTAAACCCAAAAGAAAAGTTTCTGGTTTTATCTTTATATTCACTTTGAGAATCTTCCATACTAAGATGTGAATCCTACTCCAATATTTCTTTGCTTTGTCAACCCCTTCAAGACTGAGTGGCTGTGGCTACCGGCACCTCGGTACAGTCAGCTAATTCCAACGCTGGCCATAGGGGGCGAGCAGCTGCCCCCTGTGGAACGGGCGCACAATTTGGGCGTCCTCCTAGATGCCCGGCTGTCAATGGATGATCATGTGGCAGCCGTGGCAAGGGGGGTGTTCCACCAGGTTCGCCTGGTGCGCCAATTGCACCCCCTCCTGGACCGGGATGCCCTACGCACGGTCACTCATGCACTGGTGACGTCTCGCCTGGACTACTGTAACGCTCTCTACATGGGGCTTCCCTTGGGACGCGCCCGAAGACTGCAGCTAGTCCAGAACGCAGCTGCACGGGCGGTCATGGGGAGTACCAGGTACTCCCATGTGACACCGCTCCTGCGTGAGCTGCACTGGCTGCCTGTGGTCTTTCGGGTGCGTTTCAAGGTTTTGACCACCATCTTTAAAGCGCTCCATGGCATAGGGCCCAGTTACCTGCGGGATCGCGTCCTCCCACATACATCCCAACGGCCAATTCGCTCTCACAGAGAGGGGCTTCTCCTGGTGCCGTCCGCTAGGCAATGCCAGCGGGCAACGCCAAGGAGTAGGGCCTTCTCTGTGATGGGCCCAACCCTCTGGAATGACCTCCCCCCCGACATTAGAACCACCACCGACTTCCGCTCCTTCCGGCAGAAATTAAAGACTCACCTGTTTCGACTGGCTGGCCTGGCATAATTTCAACGCCTATCTCCTGGCATCTATATTTTACTGGTTTTTAAGGGTATTATTCTATAGTCTTAATTTTATTGGGTATTGGGATCTTAATGTCTGTTTATTTTAATTATTTATTAGCAATACAGTCCTGCACATCTTTTATCCTCCTCTTATCCATCCATCCATTTTATATTTGTATATATATATTCTCCATGTAGTAATTTTAATTGTTTTAATTTTGTACTTTGACATGGACTGTACACCGCCCCGAGTCCCTTTTGGGAGAGGGGGCGGTCTATAAGCGCTAATAAATTGAATTGAATGTCCATCAGAGCGGACGTCAATTATTAATCCGATAGTATTTAGTAACAGTAGCCACAGTCACAGAAAGTGGAGATGACAGATCTTGGTTGCTTTCTTTTCCTTTTAGGTCTCTGACTTGTAGTCAGGTAATCTTTGCCCTGTTTAGCGACCATTCAAAATTATGACAGTGCTAAAAATGCAACTTTATGATTAGTTCCCAATGGTCCTGTGACCCAGCACTTTTCAACCAATGGGCATTTTCAACTGTTGGAGGGTCCTACAGTCCCATGATTGCCATTTGTGCGTTTCATAACTGGCTTCCATAAGAAGCAGAGTCAATGGAAAAGCCAGCAGTAACATTGCAGTCATGTGGGACCTTGTTTAACACCATGGCATTTAGTGACAAGAGTTGCCCATCCTAGTTGTGGTCATTGAGGACTTCTTGTATTTATAAGGAAGAAACAGAGATTCTGGTCAGACAATAAGTGCAGCAAATGGAGATGTTTACATGTATTATTCCTTTCAAATAATGTCACTGTTATTATTATTATTTTCCAGAGTGTTATGGAGACCTGCGGTCACCAAATAGTGGACAACAGACCACTGGTGGTCCATGAGAAAATTTTGGTGGTCTGCAGAAAAATTATTAGCATTTTTGTATTCCACTAAATCCTATTTATCTTTTTAAAAAAGTTCATATTAGTGGTCTGTGGAATTTAAAATTATGAATTTTATTTTATGAATTATGAATTGGTCTTTGAGGTCCAAAAGGTTGGTGACCCCTGATGTAGACCATCCCTGCTGGATTGGAGAAATTAGTTGGAATTTCACCGCCCAAAGCGTTACATAACATAGGATCAGTTTTTCTAGAAGATTGTTCATTAGTAAAGGTACAGACCTGTTCCATACTTTCCAATGAGGGTAAACACTCTGGATCCCTTCATTAAAATAGTATCTTATGGGACCTAGGATGTCTGTCTTCTCTGGGGCAATCCCTAGCCTTCCCTAGATAAAAACTGTTGGACAGAACTCCACAAGTCTGCAGGAAGGTAGTGAAGACCTGACTCCTCCCCTGGCTTTAGGGTCAGATTGAGCCGGGTCTCCAATGTGGGTTTGCAGAAGATTTCAGTTTTGTTTGTCATTTTATTGTATGTTTAATGAGCTATCTTAGATATTGTATTAGCGTCAGATTTTTGTTTTTGTTTTGTCTTTTTGTACACTGTCCAGGGATGCAAAATTTGAGTTCAGCAGTTGTATGAATTCATAAATAAATATCATGAGGGAAGGGATGTTTGAGGAGACAATGACAGGGATTTATAAAAGGTGCCAAAACATGGCGTAAGTAATAACAATGACTGCATCATCCTTGCTCGGCAATTATTGTATAATGTCTTCACTTGAGGAATGGGAGGAAAAAGAAAGTTTGATGAGAAAGACACATTGCTTCAAGTTCTGAACTTGTCACTAAATACTTCACAAATGAAAATACCTGTATCACTTTCAATGTTGTTATCAAGATAATTGACTTCACTTTGTTAAGCCCACAAGATACTTGGAAAGCAAATACTGAAGCAGATATTTATGAATACACATTTGGGGCTTCCAAGTCTGAATTTGAGGTAGCAACTTCAAAATCTGAATGACTACATTATAAAGGTAAATAATAAGTAGTCTGGCTTGAAATAGGTTTTTGATGCACATTAATCCATTTGAAAAGTAGAAATGGCCTTGATGACTGGATTCCCCCCCCCCCCCAGTACTGTAATTCATAACATTTGAAAAGCTGAGTAAAAATGGAATTCTTTTTACTTTTTCAAGTTCTTTAGAATACATCATTATGTGTTTATCTACAAATCTTTTCTCGTAAAAGAGGTTTTAATAGTTGTAAACCTGCATATAAGTACAGTTAAGTGAATGTAGAAAAACAATTATGTGTTTAGTTTACTTGGCTTATCTTTCCTAGATTCACAAAGTCACACAGAGACAGCTCAAAACTATTCTGGAATGCAAGCCAGCCTGGCCTGTTAATTTTAACTCATTTTTAAATGTATTGCCCTATAAATTCGGTTTGTTTTTTGGGGATATGTATTTAATTTCTTTTTAACTTTTGGGATGTGTGTTTTTTAATGTTGTACGCCGCCCTGAGTCCTTTGGGAGAAGCATATAAATCAAAAAACAAACAAACAAACAAAACAAAACAAAAAAACAACGAAGTATTTCAGGATATATACAGAAGCAACTTGTGCATCATCTCAATGGTAATTTACTGATGAATCGTTTATTCAGTGGTTTAGCTTGTGATACTATGCAAACAAAAACTGAACTTGAAGCAGGTATAAAGATGATTGACACTTTTGAATGCTGGTGCTGGAGACAAACCCTGACAATATTATGGACAGCCAAGAAAATGAAATGAATGAATCATAAAACAAGTCAATCCATAGTTCTCACTCAAGGCTCAAATTATGATATTTTGGACACATTATGAGAAAACTCAGTGATCAGAAGACGTCTGCAAGTGCTGGGAAAGGTGGAAAGAAAGAGAAGAGGAGGATGACCAGCAGAAAAGTGGATGGACTCAATTTTACTATGCACCATTGGATCAACCTGGAGATGTATGTATATGCGTTGCTAAGAGACAATCGTGACTTGATGTCACATAATCAATTCACTGATAAGAGTTCCACTGCAATGCAGCATGTTGTTGGCTTTGACAGGTAAATTAGATACAAATCACAAGTAGATAAGCTAATTCTACTTTATTGTAAAGCTACATTAGCAGAATCTTGCAAGCTTCAAAATTTAACCCTCCCCCCAATCTCCTTTACAGCTTGAGAAAGTAGGGAGGGTCTCTTCTGAGTTTCTTGTCCTGCCCATTATCTAGTCGTGGGCTATGCTGTCTCTTATCTGATCATTCTCTTGGCAGTGTCTCTTGACCTACTCTCCCAAGGTCTTTCCCACATACCATTATATACATCTGGTTGAAAGAATTCATTCCATAGAGGCCAGCAGGCAAACAATGGCTATTCAGCACTATGTGTAATGTTAGATGATGATACAAGTACACATGTCATCATTTAATGAACCAAACATCTCTACTGATATGGGAGAATTTTAGAACATTTTGGTAAATATGCTCAGAAGTGTAAGGAATCTGGTGACATCACTTGTCAACATTTATTAGGATAATAAATACAACCAGCTTGCCAAGCTATTAAGCATACAGCGATATATTGCTGTTTAAAATGTTTCAGAGTAAATTCTCATCAAAACAAAATGGGATTGCTTGCTATTTCTAGAAGCATTAGATCTATTAATAATTTTACTCTGAATTTTGATTCAAGAAAAATGAGGTCACAGAAAAGAATAGCACAGTTACTTGAGAACATGACTGATGGCATTTACGGTTCCCTTTTCATGAAAAGAATTCAGTTTCAGAATTAGGTCTTCACCATTGTGGAAGAAGCAGCTTGAAAGCAGGTGAGCTGAAACTGCATGCTGCTCTTGAATATGTTCAGTAGTTCTTCCAGCAATCTGTAAAAAAAAAAAATTGACTGACTTGAAGAGTTTAGGTGCATTACAAGAACAATGAAGAGCCAATTTGTCAGGCACAAGCAACCAGAATTACTCTTAACCTAAGTCAAGAGGCTTCCTTGTTGTTGATTCCCAGGTTCACACTAATCTCACAAGACTGCCTGCTTTTCATGGGAAAGCCTGATATAGACCTCAGTGTTTGATCTCACATACTTCCTCCCACCTATGGAGTCCACGCTGGAATATCTTTTAACTTCCCCTACTGGGCTTCCTTCCTGTCAGCCACCGATTCTACCACACATGGTGGAGGCGGGAATGGGAGTGGTAGGAAGGGAAATAGATTCCTGAGAACTACAGAGCATTTTATCAGATGCATGAAATGATATGCTGAGTTTAGACTATTTGTAAAATGGATCTGTGTTACTGTTAATAATAATCCTTGCATGGTCTCTATTTTTTAAATTTGGTTTCCATGCAACCTGTTTTCTAACAAACCTGTTTTCTATCATGCAATCTCAGTAATTCAGAGTGATCTACAAACACTTGTGCCAAAATATTTAGCTTGTGTTTTTTTTCAAGATGTGAGAAATTGTTATCAATAAGACTACATATAGGCAGATACATTAATTATAGGTGTGCATCCTTATGCTTTTTAATTTTGTTTCCTGAGGAATACATGTGCATTTATACAGATTGCGTCCTGGTGGAATAAGATTCACAACTTCAACAGCCTTTCATGTATTCAAAATAAACTGCAAATACAAAACATAATCGTTTGTATACAAACATTTTTAGCTCTTTCCTAATAATAAAAGATATTGGTATTCTTAAGAATAATTTTATGTAGATTAATATATGGAGAGATAATTGCTCTTTGCTTTTAAGTGGAATGTAATGTTTCCTAAGAAATAAGCCATGCTGAACGCGGTAGAATTTATCCACATTAAGCATATATGACGGGTATCAAACTGGTGGCCCGCAGGCTGCATGCAGGCCACGCCCACTCCAGCTCCGCGAATTGGAAAAACGTCGTGAAACGCCACATCATGGGAACATGATACTGCGAGTTTGACACCCATGATATATGAGGTTGCAAGCTTAGAGGTTAACATTGTTTAAAGAGCAGGAATAACAAGAAAATTTAGATAGGTCATGTGACCTAAATTGAGAATCTTAGTTAATGTTGCTTTATATACAAAGTATATGACACTATCAAAATTGAATTGTTTTGCATGCCCTTTAGTTTAGTGTCTTGTTTTCCTTTTATTGTTTGTTTACTTCACTGGTTAAATCTAGCCTTCAGGAAATATTCTGATCATCATAAACCATGATCAAAATTTTTAGTGCCCCTGACAAAAATATGTGAACTAAAAAAAAGGAAGACTATTTAATCTTATATTAAAATGTTAAAATATGTTTTAGGTAGTCATTGATTTCCTTTTTGAAAAAAAAAGAATGGTATTTAACAGCTGCAGTAAATTCCACAGCTATATAATCTGTACTAGATCTGTACTAAACGATACAAGCATGTGAGCTTCTACTTTCTTAACACCATCCTGCAGGAATGAGCACAAATACAGCATCTACATATAGTCAATATTTCATAATTCAATTTCAATTTCAATTTATTTGTGCTTCTAGACCGCCCCCTCTCCCAGAAGGGACTCGGGGCGGTGTACAGTCCATAGAGAATATCACAAAAATACAATAAAAAATTAAATATGTACAGTTTGGAGGAGGTTAAAATGCAATTAAAAGAACTGTACAAAGCTGAATAAATATAATTTTTTAAAATCCCTAAAACAGACACAACAGATTAAAAAACCCTAAAATAACCAGATAATAATACATTTGCCAGGAGGGACAGTTGTAATTATGCCAGGCCTGCTAATCGGAACAGGTGAGTCTTCAATTTTTGCCGGAAGGAGCGGAGGTCAGAAGTGGTTCTAATGTCGGGGGGGAGGTCATTCCAGAGGGTTGGGCCCATCACAGAGAAGGCCCTACTCCTTGGTGTCGCCCGTTGGCATTGCCTAGTGGACGGCACCAGGAGAAGTCCCTCCCTGTGTGAGCGAATTGGCCGCAGGGATGTATGTGGGAGGATGCGATCCCGCAAGTAACTAGGTCCCGTGCCATGGAGCGCTTTAAAGATGGTAATCAGCACCTTGAAACGCACCCGAAAAACCACAGGTAGCCAGTGCAACTCGCGCAGGAGAGGTGTTACGTGGGAGTACCTTGTACTCCCCATCACAGCCCGCGCGGCTGCGTTCTGAACCAACTGCAGTCTCCGGGCGCGTCCCAAGGGCAGCCCCATGTAGAGAGCGTTGCAGTAATCCAGGCGGGACGTCACCAGCGCATGAGTGACCGTGCGTAGGGCATCCCGGTCCAGTAGGGGGCGCAATTGGCGCACCAGGCGAACCTGGTGGAACGCCCCCCTCGCCACGGCTGCCACATGGTCATCCATTGACAGCCGGGCATCAAGGAGGACGCCCAAATTGCGCGCCCGTTCCACAGGGGGCAATTGTTCGCCCCCTATGGCCAGCGATGGAATCAGCTGGCTGAACCGAGGTGCCGGTAGCCACAGCCACTCGGTCTTGGAGGGGTTGAGTTTAAGTCTGTTGTCCCCCATCCAGACCCCGACGGCTTCCAAGCACCGGGACATCACTTCAACAGCCTCGTTGGGGTGGTTTGGGGTTGAAATATACAGCTGAGTATCATCAGCGTAGAGGTGATACTCAACCCCAAAACCACGGATGATCTCACCCAGCGGCTTCACATATGTGTTGAACAGGAGAGACGAGAGGACCGACCCCTGTTGCACTCCACAAGTGAGTGGCCTCGGGGTCGACCTCTGTCCCCCTGTCAACACACATTGCCTCCGGTCGGAGAGGTAGGAGCCGAACCACCGCAAAACGGTACCTCCGACTCCTATCCCCTCCAACCGGCGCAATAGGATACCATGGTCGATGGTATCAAAAGCTGCCGAGAGGTCTAATAGGACCAGGATAGAGGAACAACCTCTATCTCTGGCCCTCCAGAGATCATCGACCAACGCGACCAAGGCTGTCTCTGTGCTGTGCCCGGGTCGGAAGCCGGACTGGCGTGAGTCTAGATACTCGGATTCGTCAAGGTGTTGTGGAAACTGCTGCGCCACCACATTCTCGACAACCTTCGCTAAAAACGGAAGGTTGGAGACTGGACGATAGTTAGCTAGCTCCATTGGGTCGAGTGCAGGCCTCTTAAGTAAGGGTCTCACCACCGCCTCCTTCAAGGCGGCTGGTAAGGATCCCTCACCCAATGAGGCATTCACCAGGCCCAGAAGCCAGCCTCGGGTCACCTCCCAAGATGCCAGTACCAACCAGGAGGGACACGGGTCCATTAAACATGTGGTGGGTCGTAGCCGTCCACGCAACCTATCCAAATCCTCGGGGGCAACAGAATCAAACTCCTCCCAGGATGGTCTCACAAGACTCGCTGTTGGCGGCCCATCCGGTCCACTGAGGGGGGCCCATCCGCTCCGGATCTGAGCGACTTAAGTCAGTCTTAAGTCTATTTTATCACTAGCAACAGGTCTAAATCCTTTGAATTCATTATTAGAAATGTTGCTGTGTAATCAGTGTTGATCTCTTAGAAGTAACAACAGCCTATGTGTGCTTTAGCAGATAAATTGCATTCTGGGAGAAAACTTATTTAACGTATCAATAACTCTTTGAAGCTCATTATTGAAGGAGTTGGCAATAAATCAGATTCCAGTTTCTTCCAATACTGACATGAAAATTTTGCTGTTTTGTTCAGTTTAGGGGAAATGAACAAATAAGGGCCACTGTAATGAATTAAATAAAGAGTTCAATTTTGGATGTTGATAATTCAAGAACACATTTCTTCTTGCTCTCCAGTGTCTTGCTGATGTTTCAAAAAGTCAGTCATTTGTAATCTTTGCAGAATTGTTATAATGATAAATCACATTAAAGTTCATATGTACTGGGTGCATGGAAAATGGTGTAAGGGAAACATCACCACTAACGCTGTATTTGCCATGACTTGGATCAAAAATAGGTTTATCCTCAAGGAATGAATGCTTCAACTGCTGTACTATTTGCAAAATACACTTTCTAAATTATAAAGGATACCAACTTACTTTTTATCTGCACCACTTGACAGCTGAGGCAAGGCTTCCAGAGCTTGCTTAAAGCTTGAGCTGTAAATTAAACAGATATTTCCCTTACACAAGTTGACCAAAATTATTAATTTCCAGTCTCTAAATGTTATTTAAGTGTGTGCCTTATATGTGTTTGCATTTGAAGCTAGACATGCAACCTGCAAATTGCTACCAAATACTTACCATTAAAATTAATACAAATTAAGAGCCATTTACAGGAATGATTTCTGGATAGCTTTCAGAGTTCATGTGCATAAGCACGCATAGACACACATTCATATTTGTACATACATACATACATACATACATACATACATACATACATACATACATACAATGTCTTCATTTTATTCCACAGAATGTAAAGCTTTCATCATTCTGTTTTCAGTTTCATTTTGATTTTGCAATCTTACTTGTCTTCTAAAACTATCTTCCTTATGTGGATATTTCTAAACCTTATCCTTTAATAAAGAGACAGTCTTTTTAATATGAAAATGGATGTTATGTTATAGAGGTGTTGCTTTCATGTGACTTACTGGTCTCTCCTCACTGTGACAGAAAACAAACGGATTGCTTCTATTGAAATGTGTTTAATCTGTGCTCAACATCTGTGATCTGCTTTCAAACTCATCTAGGAAGCCTCTATGCACAATGATGAAACTTAACTCTTAGCCAATAATTTAAGGACTATTCCAGTATAACAGCAATTGGTTAGAATAGGAAGAATATTCCTTTTTGGAATGCTATTGACTCAGGAAGATCCGTAACTGCCTAAATGATGGCTAAGACCTTGCTCAAGGATTTTTCCTGAGAAATACAGGCGGACCTGTGACACTAATGAAGGAAATAATAATTAAAAAAAAACCTCTTAGGGAATATCCGTTTATAACACACACTCTTTCCCCCCCACTAGTTATAGGTAGACATGAAATTTCGCTCAATTGATTTTCCATATGCCATAAGGCGTCACAATAGTCAAGAAAACACACTCCTGAGAACAGAAAGAAAATGAACTGTCGGTTGTTACTCAGTGGTCTTGATACCATTGATGAGAGCCAGTTTTGTGTTGTGGTGAAGGTGCTGGGCTAGAAACCAGGAGACTGTGAGATTTGGGGCTTCCTTAGGCATGAAAGCTGGCTGAATGACTTTCGGCCAGTCACTGTCTTATCAACCCAACCCACCTCACAGGATTGTTGTTGCAGGGAAAATAGAAAGCAGGTGTGTTCGCTACCTTGAATTAAATACATTATTGTTGTTGTTGTTGTTGTTGTTGTTGTTATTCTAAAAGTGTTGGCCTTGAGTTATTTCCAGGCAAAAAAAATCCAACCCATATTGTATTGGAAAAAAAATGTGCTGAAAGCTACAGAGTTGCTTTAATTTGCCTAGGAAAATCTACCTTATTCTAGGAGAAACCTGATGAAACTGTTGGGGAGGGGGAGGCAAGAAGAGATTCTTGTATGAAAAGCTAACAATGAGGAGCTAATAGGACATTTCGGGGGGGGGGAATTATTAGTTGGAATTTTTTAAAAATAAGATCCCATGAAGAAGTTTTGAACAAACAATGAGAGAGAGAAAGAGAGAGGGGAAGGGGGAGGGATGGATGGATTGAGATTCTATATATTGGCACTTTACTGTACTTCCAAAGCCAACAGGCTGGGAAGACTGATTTTAGGACTCGAAATTGAATGATTGCAAAATATAGAACACCTAGTGACATTTTAAGGAAGGGATGTAGTCTAATCCCATACCAAACTCATGGTTCACACACAATCCTTCCCCCTTCCCCCCTTTTTTTACTAAACAAATAAAACTATCAAATAAATACCAAGAAAACTACGCAGTCATATGAAATTTTAAGCTGAAATGGAAATATATAAATACATTTATTTGATTACAAGACCTCAACTTAATATTTTGTGGTGACCATGAATGTATTGGATCAGGGTACTGAAGCAAAATAAGTAAAAATCAAGATTTTATTTATTTATTTTCTTCCATTTGGGGTGTGTATGAAGTCAAAATTTCTAAAAAGGTTTTATCAATTATAGTGAGGCTCCATTAAGGCTTACACACTCTGTGTTTGTGTGTGTCTGTGTATTTTCCTCCTCCAAATTACTAATTTCCTCTACTAATTTTTTGTATCTGATTAGAAGTAGTTTCAGAGGTCACAAGCATTATATTGGGAATCTCAATTAATCCATGTTTACATTAAGGCATTTTATGAAGGGCTTTTACATTTGGAACCTATTTTATAATTTTTATAAAAAAAGTGTTAATTGATTCTGTCACATTTTTTTTCTTACTTGCTTTCAGAAGTGAGGAATACGGACACGGAATCTCTTAAGCCACAAATTTCAAGTCGAGCCTGAAGGACAGAAATATTTCAGTGTTACATCTTCAGCATCTGATTTTACAATATTTAGGATCTGCTAAACAAATTTTAGGGATAGTTTTATAGCAGCAAGCACAAATAAGAGGCCTTAATTTCTAAAAAAAACTTGATTTATCATCTTCATTTAACAAATGTAAGGACAATTATAGATTTGGACATTCAAATATCAATTGAAGTCAATCTGAATATTATATTGTTTCCATATTTAGATTGGGTTATGGGTTGATATGGGTTCTTAATATATCATTTACCAAAGAGGAAGGAAGTTCAAGAGAGTGAAGTCTGCATTTTGTTTTCATGCGGAGGGAGGGGAACTGTGTTTATATATTATTATGCATGAATGAAGCCTAAAGAGAAGCAGAAAGATTTGTCCCCCTACGACACCCCCCCCCCCCAAATTACAATAGCCTTCCCTAGCTTTATGTTGAGACTAAAATGCCCAGAGGCTATTAATTAGGCCAGGGAAAATGGCAGTGGGGAAAAATTAACATTCCCCCCTTTTCAGGTGAGTGATTTAAAAGTGCATCTTACTTTGATATAATGGGTTTTGAAAGTAAATTCAAATCCAAAAATTTCACCATCCAATTTCAAAGGATGTGCTCTTTGGAAAAAAGTTGTCTTAGGTTTTTGACTCATGGATGGAATAAACTGCCATAAGAGTCGTTCCTTGGATTAAGCAGAGTCTGTTTTTTTTTTAATCATTACAGATCCCTGTTAATAGATTTCAAGGGAAGAATTACAACCAAATATATTCTATCTATCATCTATCTATCTATCTATCATCTATCTATCTATCATCTATCTATCTATCTATCTATCTATCTATCTATCTATCTATCTATCTATCTATCATCTATCTATCTATCATCATCTATCTATCTATCTATCATCTGGAATAGCTTCGGAAAATTCATACAGTCTTAAAAGTGCTGAAGTAGTTATACTTTGAGTGCATTTGACTGCTATCATAGTAACATTTGTAGAACAATGTGAGACTAAAAGAATTTGTTCCTGTACAATTAGCCTGCTTGCTTCTTTTAGCTATCTGATGCAGATTTTAACTCAAAAGATGTCTATGGAGATTCTCAGTCATCTAGGCCATGGGTAAAGACAGCAAAGTCCACATTTTGGACAGAGAAGACTGCTGGTTTGAAAGACTGCTGGTTGACAAAGAGGCCATCTATGTCAAAATTGAACAGACCTCTCTAAACTGAGGGGGACGGATACGACATCATCTATCTTCAATCTACAACAGTTGGAAACAATTCCAAGAAGGCTCCACACCCACCTGTATCATCAGGTGGCACTGATGACACAGATACATCTCCAGGGGACCTTAATGACTAAAAAGTGCAAATGACCAGCTGTCTGCAAGGAGTATAAATCCTTCCATTCCCCATCATTCAGTCAGAGCTGAAGAAGCTTCTTGGATGAGAAGCGAAACATCTTTAAAGAAAAACCAGAAAGTCCAGTTGCCTCTTGAAAAAGCACCTTAGGGTTAGCTCAAATATTTTTTTTCCCTCACACTTATTGTGAATTCAACCAGCTACAACCATGGGATTTTACGAAAGCTCCATCAAAAAGTCTGTCTGCAAGTGTCCAAAGATTGTCGCAGAAATACACATTTGTTAACAATAACATCCCATAACTTGACTACCTAAAAAAAATTAAAATTAAAATTGTTTTTTAATTATTTAAATTGGTTTTGGGGTTTTATATACAGACAGTGTGTGTGTGTTGTTTCTGTTCTATGTCTTATGTTATTTTCTGTTGTCTTGATTATGAATGGTCTGTACACCACCCCGAGTCCCTACGGGGAGAGGGGGCGGTCTATAAATTAAATAAACCTTAAACCTTAAACCTTACCTGCAGAGCACCATTCCTGCTGAAGGATGAAACACACTGCATTAGTCTGCTGAGTTCTTCGGCAACTGCTTCAACAATCCTTGACAAAACTCTGGGTACAAGCTCCTTTGAGATAGTGAATACCTGCAGATTTCAAATAAAGCACAATGTAAAATTCTGCATTTATTTTTCTATATATATATTTCCTTATAATTGCTATCAGAACAGCAGCTTTAAAAAGATAGGATTTATGACTTAGAACCCCTTTCCTGACAAAGTTCTGGAGAAATCTAAAGCTTGCACATATTTATATGCCTTCAACTGGTTTTTCTAAAGGCACTGTTCTGCTGTGGATTTTAAAATTGGTTTCCCATGGACAAATCAGACACCATTATTTTCTCTCTTACTTAATCTTTAAAAGGAAAAAGCTGACACAGAATGGAAAAATCAATTAAAAATGCAGGAAGGTGCAACAAAAAAGATTTGTCCCTCTTTATCTCTACTATATTCTAAAATAGGTTTTCTAAATCTCAGCAACTTTAAGATGTTTGGTCTTAACTCTCAGAATTCCCATTGGCTGAGTTGAAGTCCACACCTCTTAAGGTTACTGAGGTTGAGAAAAAATGTTCTAAAAGATAGCTGCAGTGTTGGTGAAGATGAAACAAGGGGTCATAACTACCAACGGAAGACGTTTCTTCAGTTCAATCAATTATCTTTTGTGTAACATTTTTGAATCTATTTTTTGACAAAGGACACATACTGCTTTGGCATTCATTGTGGATAAATTGCATTAGTCTCACCTCAGCATGTACAGCAATGATGTGTACCAAAGCTTCCTTTAAATAGTTTCTGACACCTGTAAAAAAAAGGACATAGACAAACACATAAAAAGTTGTTCAATTTATTTGTACCATGCTGGCCTCTTTGATTAAAAATGCAAAATTAGTATCAGCATATAGAAAGTGAAAGCTTCTTCCAACCACACCACCACATTTATTTCCTTTTTGAAAACAAAATGGGGAAAGGCACATTTCCTTATTGTAAACATTACTAGCCAAAGGTTCCTAGTCTCGTCTGGCATTATTTTCCCTTCCTTCTTTAAACACTTTGTGTATCTCTGTGTGTATGAATATTCAATAATAGAGAGCTCTGATTCTAAGGACTTCATTGTCACAATCATGGAATACACAACCACAAGGCAGCTACAACTGGTGGTGAGTTTATTTTTTGAGATGAATTTCTACCAATAAAAGAGACACACAGATTTCAATAAGATGGAACTCTTGGTAGTATTTAAATAGTTTGCGCAGTTAAAATATCTAACTGAGAATGAATGAGGACACCATTTTAAAATATTTCCATTTGAAATAACTAGAAACTTGTAGTGCAGTTAATTTTGGACTGCATTCAGTCCAGTATGTTATTTGAGACCGTGCCACCATTTAAAAACAAAACAAAACACATGACAGCCACTGCAAAGATCCCAAGTGCTGCTACCTTTAATCAACTTTTAAGAAAACAAGCATGTACAAAACAGTTCCTCTAAATCAGTGATCAGGTCCTGCATGATCAACCTACTACAGCACAAGAACATTTAACTAAATGAAACCTTGAATTCTGAAAATAATCTGCTACACTAAGTTACACTGAGGAATATATTAGGTGTAAACGTCTGTCCAAAGCAAATTGTTGCAGAAGGTAAACTGTACATGATAATTTTCATTTGACTATTTATTAATGAAGCCCTATCATATTTGATAGGTATGAGAAATGGGACCAAGTTGCCGTTAGGAAAGACCAGCAAAAACAGTGTCTAGTTCAAGAAAAATAAAACCATCACATTCATTTGCAGGCATTTGTCTCTGCCCCTTCAAAAAAGATACACAGAGCTACACAGATAGAGTTACACATGCATTTTAAATAGGAGTGCAACTTCCAGTTTAAGGCCAGTGACATACAGAAATATTCTACCTGAATACATGCTTCTATAGATTCTACTTATTCATTATTTTGCCACTATTCTACAGGTCAGTGATGGTTTATAAAAACCATAAACCACTAAAACAGTCATAGCTACCACATGATACCATGGCATTCAAGAGAACTGTCCCCACCCACGTACCTCCTGACTCACTTAGTAAAAAAGGGCAGAACTCTATCTTGGAAATTCCCCAGGGACGCACAGAATATGCTGTCTGGCATTAAGCAGACATGATTACCTCACTGAGCAACTGGATAAAAGGAAGGAATTATGACGTCTAGCAGGATATAGCTATTGTTTTGCTTAGAGAGATTAAGAACAGCTCCCTCCCCCTCCTTCTAACAGTAGCCATCTTGCTATCTTTGGAAAGCCATGGGGACAAATTTACTGGTTAAAATACATGCATTCATAAAATCATAACAGCATGAGAAAAATATCTGCTCATGGTCTTGTTTTGTAAAAATATATGCTACCAAAGTATCCATCGACAGTTGAATTTGTGCAGCAATTGATGGGGCCATTGAGAACTGTGACCAGAGAAAAGGAAAGTCAAATCACCTCAGTGGGTTGGGGATCTGGAGAAGGGGCCATCTCGAAATTATTTCTAGAAACTGAAATCTAAGAATCAAAATGTTTCCTTTGACCAAATGATTTGAAGGAGGGATAAGGTGGCCACTTGATCATCTAGGATTTAACCTCCCTTGAAGCGCTGCTCCATCTCAACAAGACAAAATGCCTCTTGGAGGCAAGAGCATTCAATCTCACACAAGCACTGAAGCGGAGTGGATCTGCCACAGTCAGCTGCTTCATTTTGATGGCAAGTGCTTTCTGCAATGCTTGTGCCAAGAGGCCATTTTTGTCTAGTACAGCAAAGTTAATGCAGTAGAAAAGGAATGGCACAAAGTACTCGTGTCAAACCACGGTCACTAAAAGGCTACTGCAAAGATGTTTCACAGCCCTGCAGGCTACTTTGTAGGAACGGTATTAGTGGTTATGTCCTGGCAGGCTGCTAAATGGATTGAGAGGAACAAGACAGTAAAAGTCTTTCTTAAGCATTTGAAGCCCGGGAACGCATGAAAATGGTGACTAATCTGCCTAGAAAAAGGTCTGTTTCAAATAATGTGGTTTAGGCATAAATCTATTCATGCTGAAAACAGCAAAACAAATGAAATAAAAAGCAGAGTCCGGGATTTAGATATAAGTGTACATGAAACAGAAATAGTTCTAAAAAATAATAATACTAATCTTTCTATCTGGGAAGTTTTTTCCATGCTGCCATTAGAAGAACTGGGAAGAGTCTCTTTGCAATGTTCTAAAACGTTCCACGGTGCTCTTTCTTAAGCTCTTTTCCTCCCCTCAAATCACATTTGGATGGTAAAATCAGGGTGCATTCATGTCTTTAAAAATGTAATTTAAAAGCAAGCAATCTCTTCAAGTCTTGTCTAATTAGGACCTCCTTTCCCCCTTTATAAGCAATTGCAAAAGAGTGTAAAATTAACAACTGAAAATTGTACAAGCTGTCTATTGGTATAAATGACTTATACTGTGCTGAACTCCTCTCATGAACACAGATGATGAAGCCAAAACTTGTTAAATCAAATCTGCAGAATTAGGAATGTGCAAACCAGGATTAGTAAATATGCACCTCCTGAACTATGATGAAAGATCGAAGGGACTTTTGATGCTTATAGGAACCTGAGCAGCTAGTATGTGGAATACATGTGTCAGAGAGAGCAGAAATTAAAGCCACATTTATTTCCACTGAAGTCACATTTAATTCTGTGAAATGCCCTACAATTGGATGCTGTTTCAATGGGAAGTGAAAGAGGAAGCCCTTTATCAAATCTAAGCCAGCACTGCTAATCTCATTTACATTGCCCTGTCCTACACCACCTTCACAGCTTTGTTGTGATTATGAAAAAATCCAAAGGAGTTTTTTTTTTAAAAAATAGATCAGTTATTTGTAATAACCAACATTTATCAGTTAGCAGGCAGATTAATTTACATTTGTGCTTAAAGTCCTTGATTACAATATAAGAAGCAACTCCTTAAGATAGTGATTTTATTCTTTAAAGAATACTGTCAGAGAGGCAAAAAATTATTGGCCTGCACAATCCAAATTAATTTGTACAGAAAATCTTGTATCACAATTTAAAATTTAAAACTTCAAAAATGTGTTAGTTTGTATGAAGAAAATAGGGCTTACTTAAAGCAGAGAAGAAAAAAAACAATTGCTGGAAGTGATGATCATCTGCATGTAAAAAGCTCATTTCTTTCTCTTACTCTCTGTGAGTAATTTCCTGCTTTTATTGGAAACCTTCCACCACTAATCATAGAAGGATCTGAAGATGTGATCGATCTGCTTCGATGTTGTTGTCAGAAGAAAACGTGAACTGTGTAGGCAAGTTCTGGAAAGTCTTCATAAGGACAACCCACCTATAATAACATTTCCTGTTTTCAAACCCCTTAATTCTGCACAAGCTCTACCTGCCTGCCAAAAATAACTTTCAGAAAGCAGGTTATTTATATCTCAGGGTTTTCCCCTCCTTTGTATGTTAAAAATAAAATGGTTAGAAAGACATACTATTTTCTATATAATTACATATGCAGAGTGCTGACTACTGGAATATCAGATGTAGCTTACAAATCAAATATAAAATCAAAATTACTTCAAATATTAATTTTTGCTTGAAAAAAATGTTAGTGCTAACAATGAGACAAATTTTCTCAATTAAATGGCAAGCCCATTGTGGAACCGGTAATGGCGGTAAAGAATGAGTGACCAATCTTTCACCAGATAACTAAGCTGTACTTGCTGGTACAGATCATCTCAATATAGTTGGAGGCAGTCCCTCGGTTATTCCAGACTTCTAAGGAAAAATCTGAGAAATACAGAATAATTTTAACTTATACCTTTGCTCTGCATAAATGTGATTTATTATTATTATACCAATTTCTTCAATAAACCAAATAGTTTAAGTATAATATATGTCCATAAACCTGCGGGTGCCCTAATAATGGCCTGTTATTGTCTTTGCGAGATGAAATGACAGCTATTTTGAAATGAAAAATGGACTTGAAGATATGTAGGGTTTATGAATTTATTTTGTTTGTCACTCAAACTTTATGAGTATTATCCTGAAGCTTTTAAGGAAAATGCAAAAGGGAATCCGCTGATTTGAGAAAGGCTTACATTGACAAAAATACCTGGAATGCCACAGAGATAATAGAAGCCCAATAATCTTAAATATATATTCCAATTTTCACATAAAATGCCAAATTGTTTGACAAAGATATAGGCAGCATACTGTATAACCAACCATAAACACCTGAATCATTTGCTAACTAATCTTCTCTCTCTGCATAATAATTATTTGCTTTATCCTTCAAACTAATCATAAACAAGATAGTCAGATGACTGTGTGCTTATTAAGTAACAGTTAAAGAACTGCTCATCTTCATTTAATGAATGAGGTCATAACAACTAAGACCAGATATATACTCCCACCCCCATAAAAAATTACTAGTCAGAGAGCCAATCGGGCCATTCAGTGCTTTCATCTTTCTCTACAGTGCAACGTAGTAATTTACATATAACAAACCCCAAAACAACAGGGAAATAATTGAACCACTTGATTAGAGTGGGTCAGTGTTTCGATTTGTAATCATGGGATTTTTTAAAATGATACTTAAGTCAACAAAAGTGTGTGTATAGTCAAGGCTATGGTTTTCCCAGTTGCAATGTATGGCTGTGAAAGTTGGACCATAAGAAAGGCTGAGCGCCAAAGAATTGAGGCCTTTGAACTATGGTGCTGGAGAAGACTCATGTGAGTCCCTTGGACTGCAAGGCAATCATTCTAGTCAGTCCTAGAGGAAATCAACCCTGACTGCTCTTTAGAAGGCCAGATTCTGAGGATGAAACTCAAAAGTGTGTATTTTTTGGAGTACAAGACACACCTGGGTATAAAATGCACCTTAATTTTGAGAGAGTAAAACAAGAAAAAAACTTTCTGCCTCTGCCTACCACCATCCATTGCGCCCTTGCAGCAAACAGCAAACGGCCTGGTCAGCTTCAGCACGTTATTATAGCCTGATTCAGCAGGAGCAGCTGATTGGTGGGTGGAATACCCCAATCAGCTGTTCCAGGGTGTGGGGATTGCCACAGACCATCACAACCTCTGTGCCTCGCATTTTCGGGCGGTTCCAGGCACTGGGGATCCTCACTTCCACTCAGATTTTGATAACGAGCTTTTTATCCATGTAAAAGAAACCCTATCACCCTATGCATATTTAACCTGGTTCCAGGCGGTGGGGATCCTCACTTCCACTCAGATTTTTATCCATTTAAAAGAAACCCTATCACCCTATACATATTTAACCCAGGTGGAGTTGGGGATGATTTTCATGGGGGCAGAAGAGAGGCACCGAAAGCTCCACTCCTGAGACGCCCGTCTTCCTACCTATAACCGTAGGCATTAAAAGCCTGGCTTCTCGCAGCAAGGGCCAATAGAGATGCAGCACTTCAGTCCTCCTAAACACGCTAACCTGTGCCTTTGCTGCCTTGGTTGGAGCCTGATTTCTGAAGTGGGCCTGAGAAGCAGGAGGATAGGACTCATTTGGCAAAGTGGGTGCTGCGTAAGAGGCGAAGGCAGTTGCCACTTTCTCCACCACCTGGAACACCTTCATTTCATATCCATCACCTTCCGCATGCCTGGTTGAAGATCCACCACCCTCTTCCCTACATATTCATACAACAGGACAGCTTTATCATGGCAGCCATTCAAGTGGATGGTGAACTGCCTCTGCTTCCGATCATGCCCCACCTGGATGGGGAAGCCACCGATTCTGGGTTCCACAGCAGGTTGAGCAGAGCCGCCTGCGCCACGGAGGAACCTCACACCCCTTTCCACTGCTGACTGCTTCACTTTTGTCTGCCTTTGGAGGGGAGCCCAGGCGGGAGGGGGGAAAGAGTGTGAAATGGGACGGTCCATCCCTCCCAATCCTGATCAAGTTCTTGCAGGCTAGCTCCTAGGGGAGTGATCCGTGTGGTTCTCCGGCCAGGAAACTTTGCAATGAGAAGAGTAGGGGGGGAAACTTCTCCAGCCGCAAAGCCTGCATTCGGTGACAGGAGCTGAAGCAGCCTTCCACACACCAGGTTTTTTAAATCGGGAAGGAAAGTGTTTTTGGGCAGCAGCCCCACGATTCCCTCTCCTATTCCACAAATGGCGCATGCGGCAGTCAAAAAGTATGAAAATGTTACATGTAAAACCAAGAAATGAATGGAAAGTTATGCTGTTGATATCAATAAAAAGATAAATTTATAATGATTGGTATGGCCTCATTCTCATTGCTATATCACATTTTGCAGAAAAGTTATGGAACATAATCACATATCCCCCTCGTAATTTTGAATTATTTTGGTGCAATTTTGAACTGAAGCCGTACCTTGGAAACTGGAGCCAATTAATATTCAGGACTTAAATTTCCTTTATTAGTGACCCAATTCTGGTAAAATTAAGCTACTTTAATTTTTGAGGCATTCTCCTTGTAGACCAGTACAATCGATCTCTTCCTGAACTATTTTGTGTGACACACTTTCCTAAAAAAAACCCAACTGTGTGAGTTCAGTTAGTTGATTAGAATTATGGCCCTTACCACCTGCCTGAAACTGACCAGACTTTATCAGTTTCACAACAAAGGCTTTTATTATCACCAGTAATATGAGAGCATTGGTCAGAAATTTTTTTATTACCATTTATTACTGTCATGCTGGTGAATGGGTGTGATCTTAGGCCAGGGGTGTCCAAACTTGGGAACTTTAAGACTTGTGGACTTCAACTCCCAGAATTCCCCAGCCAGACATGCTGGCTGGGGAATTCTGGGAGTTGAAGTCCACAAGTCTTAAAGTTCCCAAGTTTGGACACCCCTGTCTTAGGCAGTTGCTAAATGAGGGTCAAAGTAATAAATGTGAGAATCTGCTGCTTTATTTTAATTGTGAAATAATTTACTGTTTGCAATCAAGTAGTAATAATATCCCCTATCTATTTTCTAGATTATATCAAATGCAGGAAATATGCATACTTCTGTGGAGGTCAATTAAAACTTATTCAAGAGTGGTAGTCAAAGATTATATTTTTTTTTAAAAAAGAAAAGCTTTCAGTTTAGATGAGTACATTTGCAGCAAGTCCAAGAGAAATGCAGTAAACGCCAGGAGCAATGGATAAATTTGTATCTGAATTGAGAGGCAGTTTTTAGCTGATGTTAACCAATCTTGAAAAAAAAAAGAGTAGGATCAGATTTTGGCTGGAAGGCCATCAGGAAATCCCAGAAACGAAGGCTAGACAGGGAAGTTAAAAACACCCAGAAGAAGATAATGGCAAATCATTTCCATATTGTTGCAGGAAAAACAACATGGAGATGTCAATGTAGCCATGAGGAGCTGAGGCCATCCTGAAGGAGTTTTTAGCTTTATCTTACTGCTGTAAACATAACATATTTTACTCATGTTGTCTCTTGGACATTATTATGAGTGTTCCTGGTCATTCATAAATTCCTCCACTCCTCTTAAAGAACTATCACCCAAATGAAGTCATCAGCTTAAATATTGAAAAAGCAATCTAAAACATTTTCTATATTTTTTTTCTGATATGAGCTAAATATAGCTAAAACAGACTTATCTAATAAGCTTATAAATGAAGTAGAGAACTAGGAAACAGAAGAATTTTTACCTATTAACAGTTAGTGATTTGAACATTTTGAAGAACATTTTGAAGTGCTTCTCACCGTAATCTTTTTATTGGGAATGTAATGTAATACTGTACATCGTAAGTCAAAGACTACCAATTATTATGATTACTGATCATGCAAGGCATTTTACTTATATCCAGATTAATTGTGTGTAAATGTCCCTCGGAACTACCACTCAAAACAGAAATGTCAGTCCATTAGCCAACTATTATTTTTTATCATAGCCTGGAGAGGTTTTATTTTTTCATTTTATTTGGTTTGTCAAACATGTACAAGATAACAGGTATAAGTATAAACATGGACATGAAGAAAGGAATGAGTACAAATAAATGAGGACAGTAAGACAGAGATGGTAGGCACACTGGTGCGCTTATACATGCCCCCTTTACGGACCTCTTAGGAATGGGGTGAGGTCCACGGTTGAGGGTTTAAGGTTTAAGCCGTGAGGGTTTGAGGATGTAACAACGGAGTCAGGGAGAGCATTCCAGGCTTTTACCACTCTGTTGCTGGTCGTATCTCCTACATGGGATGCAATCTAATTTTGTTGTTTTTAAACAACTGGAAATTAGGAGATTCTTGCTAATTTACTTTAAATCATCAGGAAGTCTATTGATCTTAGGTTCCTTAGCTCCTTTCTGGCTCCCCCTATCTTAAATAACTTTCTATTTTGCAGAACTCGCTGAAGTGGCTTATGTGTGTAGAAAGAGTTACATGTCTAATTCACTCAGCCAACAGCAGTATTGTGAATCCTTGTATGTAAAAATGAATCAGCACAGGATTCTTATAATATGAGTCAGTCCAGACAGGGAGCTATGAACCCTGAACCGGTCCAGACACTGAGCTATGAGGTCTCAAGTAATGAGTACTGTAATAAAAGTGCAGGGATGCGGAATATTTGAAACTGTTAAGCCGTATTTATCTATATCATTATTTAATATAGTATTTAGTAATACTTATTATCTAAGTATTATTCTACTAATACTTACCTGTTGGAGGAAGACAATCTTTCCAATCAAAGTAGCCAGCATAAATCCCGGGTTCCAATGAACCTACTATGGGATCAGCCTTTAGCTCAATGTATATTTCAAATAGCCGCTGATCTAATTCTTTTAATGAATCCATACTAACCTAAAATAGAGACAACCATGATATTAATAATATTAATAGAAAGAATTTACATGTCACATCCTTTAATCTTGCAAGTATACTACTTAGGTTAATTGCATTTTTAACCAATCAATATAAAACATATTGGCTGTATATAAACCAAAGTTACTTGTTACAAGAACAGACTGTTGGACAATTTCCCCCCAGATCCCATCTGGTTCAATGAAAAAAAAAAAGGCATCCAATTACGGCAGTGTTTCTCAAACTTGGTGACTTTAAGTCCTGTGGACTTCAACTCCCAGAATCCCCCAGCCAGCACAGCAGGCTGGGGGATTCTGGGAGTTGAAGTCCACAGGACTTAAAGTCACCAAGTTTGAGAAACACTGAATTACGGTATATTAGTATACAGGAAAAACAAGTAACATGACAAAGATTGTTACTGTGGTTTTGAGCTTGTAATTCCCATTTACAAAATGATACCCAAGAAAAACTGTTTTTAAAAATTTCAACAGGGATGAGATAATGTTTTCCAATGTAAGAATACTCAGCAGAGCAGAAAGCAAGGTGCATGGTGTGGCAATTGGCATTTCATAGCCTTACACCGCTTGAATTTGTTTGACTAAAGCAGTGCTTCTCAAATAGTGGGGCGCGCCCCCCAGGGGGGGTGCGAGGCTCCGTAAAGGGGGGCTCATTCGACCTCGTTTGACTGTCAGGAGCGAAGCTGCCATGAGATGACCACGCTCACGAGCATAACTTCTGCTCCGCCTTCCAAACTTCAAAACTCGGCTGCCGAGTCTTCCAGCAGTGGCTGCTCTAGGAGTGCGCTCTATGGTTGTGGGCTGGCTGCTGGACAGAGAGTCTTTTGGATATAGAGTCTTCCAGACAGAGAGTCTTCCAGCAGCCAGCCCACAACCATAAAGCACCCTCCTAGAGCCACCGCTGCTGGAAGACTCAGCAGCCGAGTTTTGGAGTTTGGAAGCCAGAGAACTTTGTCCTTGAAAGTGGTAATGTCTTTCTATCAGAGCATATGTAACTATTTGAACAAAACTGAAAGTTCATTCTTTTCCCTTTGTTTTATATCTACAATCCTAAGCGTATTCAAGTTCCACTTTTTAGGCCTTATCAAAACAGTGCTAAACTAACTACGCTTGGACACAAAGCTATAGTAATTCTGCAAAGAGCAATCATCTATAGTGGATAGATTCTTCTGAATATTTATTCAGAGAGATATAATCTCTCTCTCTCTCTCTCTCTTTTCTGCTACAGTTAATAAAGCTATTCTTTGTTGTAAATTGATCCACATTTCTTTCTTTTTTTAATTCTCTTATACGTTAATAAGGATACAGTGTTATGCAGAGGTGTACTTATAACAATTTTATAGACAAATGATACTATTTACAGTCGCGCGGGGCGCACGAAATGTTTTCTTCTTCCTAGGGGGGGCATGACAGAAAATAATTGAGAAGCACTGGACTAAAGTGACATAAAGCATCTGAAATAATGCTGTGTGTTTTATTAATATGATTTGAACCACATGACACTGGAAAAAACTTTATGGCTGTCATTCCTTCAAAGCTGGCAAGGTAAGTAGAACAGGAACTGTAGGGATTCTAGGAATGGTATTTTATTATTAAAGGACATAATAAAAGAAATCTTGAAAGTTGTCAAAAGTTCCTATTTTTCCCATCTAATGTCAAATGAAATTAATTCAAATTTCTCTTGCTTTCTTCTTTCTCAAAACTATTTTTTTAAAGTCACTCTCTTAACAGTTCACTCATTTCTTCTTCATTGGCAAAGTCAGGTTCACTTTCCTTCATAATGGGAAACGTGAAATTCTAGTTTGACAGGCGGAGCCATCCAATAAGGGAAATGTCTATTCTTAAGTAAAACGATGTAGGTTTTTTTTTCCAATCAATCAAAATATTAAAGCAGCGGCATTATTTATTCAACTCTTAAAAGTACAGTGGTATCTTGGTACTTGGTGTTAATTTGTTTTGGGAGCCGCAATGGGTTTTAGAAAGGACAAGTCAACAAATAAATCCTTTGTTTTGGCTGGGAAGACATTTCGGTCTGTCCCTATTCCTATTTCAGTGACTTTCCCAGCACGTCTGACTTTCTGTGCATCCTCTGTGGCCATCCCCCTCCTTTTGCAGCGACCTTCCCAGTATGGCTTACTTCCTGTCTGTTCCCCCATCATCCCCCTCTTCCTACAGCATCACATCAAATACTAAATAAATGCTGAATACTGGGACAACATCCTATCAAAATCTGTTGAGAACCAAATTAGATGGGCTTTGAAGTAATTGAGTAGCGAGGTACCACTGTAAACATTTCTTAGGCTTGTGAGAAAGTCTGAAAAAAATGTGACTGCCTAGTGAACAGATGCTGTGTTTGTTCGAGTTCTTCCCCCCCCCCCCAATTCATTTTGAAGCATTCACAGCCCTGCCATGTATGTTTTTCTTCCAGAAGTGAGATGGATAGCAGTAATCAGACCTCCGACACTGACATACAATGGATAATAGGGCTGTGCAGGGAGTACTGCAGGCTACTTTTGCTGACCTGGCTGCCTGCAGTTCGGCAGTTCAAGTCTCACCGCCTCAAGGTTGACTCAGCTTTCGATTCTTCTAAGGCCCGTAAAATGAGGACCCAAATTGTTGGGGTTAAGATGCTGACTCTGTAAATCGCTTGGAGAGGGCTGTAAAGCACTTTGAAGCAGTATATAAGCCTAAGTGCTATTGCTATTCAAAGACAAAAAATGTCATAACACAAAGACTTGCTTGAGGTGCCCTGTATTGAAGACTGCATACCCAGACTAAACTTCAGACTTAAATGTGATTAGTGTGGAGGGTGCAAAACTGTGAATATATTGTACTTCACAAGTTTTGATTTTCCATTCTGAAAATAGGTGGACAATAAGTTTCAGCAGTTGGGATTAATTTATTTCTTGATCCATTTTACAATTTGTAAATCCTGCTTTTCTATGAAAATACATAAATCACAAATGTATAATTAAAGTAAAAGAAAGTCAGTACAGTTAGTCCTCAACTTATAACAATTCGTTCAAAACTACAGGGGCACTGAAAAAAAGTGACTTATGACTAGTCCTGGCATCCCCATAGTCACATGTTCCAATTTTGTCCACTTGGCAATCAGCATGTATTTGCTATGTTTCAGTGTCTCGGGGGTCATGTGAATGCCATCTGCAATCTTTCCAGCTGGCTTCTGATAAGCAAAATCAATGGAGGATGTCAGATTTGATTAACAACTGTTGTGATTCATTAAATTGCAGTGAGTTGCTTAACAACAATGGCAAAAAAAATTGTAAAATCAGGCGCGACTCACTTAACAACTGCCTTGCTTAGCAATAGACATTTTGGTCCCAACTCTGGTCATACGTTGAGGACAACCCGTACAACTTTAAAAACGAGAATGTTCTAAAATGGTTTCATTTTTGGTAAGTTCTTCTAATCTTATGAATTTGCTTCATCTGACTATCTGTAGTCAGAATTTTTTAAAATGATAATCTAATTCCTTTGTTTTAGGGTGGAGTCGGGGCGACTGTGTCGAACTGAACATTTATTGGCCAGATGCCCTTACTGACGCCTACGTGGAGTTCACAGCAGATATTTTTTTCTTTGGGCTCTGACAGAGAAACATCTGCTGCTGCCTAGGGTTGGACTCTCAACCTTCTGAGTGGGAAATCAGCGTCTTCACTTCTAGGCCACCATGCTACTTTTCTGTAGTCAGAAAATACTTACTTGAATAATTTTTTCCACTCCTTGGAAACCAAGCTTCTCAAAGTGTTCGGCTAGATTAAGGAAAGTGTGACGTTCCAAATAGCAGCAATTACTGAGGACAATTAAAAGCCTTCGTTCCTAAATCAAAAAAGGATCCAATGAAGGGAAGTTCTTTAAGAAGAAAATGCACATAGCAAACAGTTTGCCCTAATGGTACAAGAAAAGGCAAATGCTAACCAGTTAAAAGTTTAAATAATTAAGTAGGACCTTTAGCATTTTTATTAATTTTATTATATGTACAGAAAAACCAGAACCTTTGACACCTGAAATATTCACAACAGAGTATACAACATCACTGAATCTATGTAAAAACTATTCTTCCATAAGGCACCAGTTACTTAAGGTGCATCATTCTTCTTATATAGAAACATAACAGGAATCATTTATCAAATGTGTTTTGAGATTTGAAAGATCAAATTTGAATGCACACCTGCTTACCAATCAAAAGAAGAAAACAATGAGCATGGCAACGCAATCTGGACATCTTACAGCATCTTTTTAGGAAGTGATAGTTTCCTATTTTTTCCTGTTTTCAGTTAAGAGTAGGTTGTTGTTGTTGTTTTTAATTTTGGAATCCCCCCCCCCTCCTTACATAATTCTTCTAGCTCAAATATATACTTGGCTCTCTTTGTATGCACTGCATACTTTATATATTCCCACCGATTTTCAACAATATTCAATATTTTGAAAGCCATTTCAAAACAATCATCTTTCTTTCCTATAAATACTTCATGATTCATTTTAAAGTATGGTTTGGATTATTGTCTTACTGAAATATCTAACCTTTCAACTTCGATATCTCCACCAAGTACTGAATACCATCATGCATAAGCTGATGTTTACACTCTATTCTTCTTTCCAGCCTCACAAATATTTCTTGTGTCCCTGGACATTGAAAAACTCCAAAGGATAGGATTACTCTGACGACTTTTCTTCAAATGTTTCACATTCCCCTCTCACCTCAAATTTTTGTGTGGCATGGCTGAAAAGTTCAATTTTTGTTTCATTAGTCCAAAGAACTATATTCCTAAACGTTTGAGGCTTAAAGGTTTTTTCTGAGGGGAAAAGCATAGTTTAGAAAGCACCAATTTATTTTGTGATGGTTTCAGAGAAAAGGTTAGATCATGGCTGTATACGTAATGCTTTACTATGGACCTAGAGATAATTACTATAGTGTCAGCTAAACTTTTCAGCAGGTTGTTTCCAGTGATTCATGGCTTCTGTTTTGCAGATCTGACTAGGTGTGTGACAGTTTCAGCAGAGATTTTTCTTGGTCTTCCAGATTTTCCATTGCAGAAAGTGTTTTGATTTTTTGCAGCTTTCTCCTACTTTTAAGTGTGATGTTAAAATACGTTGCTTAGAAGAAGCAAAGTAGACAGAAGACAATCACAATTGGAGAGAGAAAGAAGGTAGCAGTATTTGTTCACCTGGCAAAATATCTTTTATCTAGCTAGCTAATTTTAATGAATCAATTCTTTTTTACCATCTTCACCTTTTGAAAATAGCAGAAATAAGTAACTGCAAAAACGGGACCAAATTTCTGCATCTGCCGTATTTATTTTTTCCCCCGTTCAACAAATGATAGGCTATAAATAGTCAATATGGATTCAATTGTACAGAAAGATGCCTTTAAACTTTCTACCACCAAGAGGTTGTAGCTTCTGTTCATTTAGGGATTGATGAAACAGACAATTTAACCAGAGATGCCTAAACTTTTGTGTACAACTGTATATGCAAATAAATCAACTGATGTGGAGTTATGAGCGAATTTAAGTGTTTGTGCAAGCTTTTAACTAAAGCAGACATCTAAATTCTTGGCTAGCCAACCACGAATTTCTATTATATTACAGTTTGCAAAACATACTCTGCTAGTAATATTTCCATTTGCAAAGAAATAAAATTAGTGCAATATACAATAGAACATACTTCTAAATGAATTATAAACATATTGCTTAGATAATTTGTCTTAATTTTGGATTTGATGAGCAACAATAATACTTACTACAGATAAACTGAAATCTTCATGGATGCTTCCAAATAAATCTGAAGATGAGATGTCACCTGGAAGACTAAGGCATTTTGCAAGTAGTTAGTAATTAACTCATCTTGATATTAGGATAAACCGGCCTTATAAATTTATATTTGTTTCCTAATAACCCTAATGAATTTAACTGATATGGATTCTTAAAAAAAAAAACCAGTTAAATATACAGACGGAAACTCTTATGTTCCATGCTAAAAGTTTTTAATTTTTAATTTAAAAAAAGAGACCTGAAATTAATGAAGGGTCATTTTTCCTTTGAACAGAACCCGTATTGAAGAACATGAATTCACTAGAGTTGGGGAGCGAATTTAAATATATAGTTATATAATAAAAATGGAAATTATAGTTTATTATTTGTCAAGCCTTACTTAAAGAATTGATTTTCCAAATTTTTAGAAACATGAACCATAAGCTAACAACAGATACTGTTTGCATACTATACTAAACATGTTTTGATTCAATGTAAAAGTTTCTAAATTATTTAGCTGTGTCAAATAAATGACACAAATTGTTTGCAGAATCTCTAAAACTAGTGATCTGTGAATAAAGTGTTCCTAATGATCATTTCAAGGTGAAATATGACTGAAAAAGTTTGCCAGATTCTAGAATCAATTACTGTCAAAAAAACTCATCACCAAATTATTTCACTTACTGGGTAGTGTCTATATCACTGTCAGGCTTCGTACTCAGTTGTTCCAGGCAGTCAATGAATACCTGCAAAAGAAATAAAAACAATATATTTAATACCATAATTTATTACAAGTAGTGCTAATCAAGATAAGGAATTTAAGTAGTATTTTCCAACCTTTCATCTCTACAGAGTATTTTTTATTTCATTCAAACAGTTTAATTTTAGCTGAACTTTATTGTCTTATATTTGTTTTTAAATCTACCTCTTATTCTTGGTAGACTGAATAAAATAAACAGTTATGGCTTTAAAGATTTCATCAATCCACAAGCAAAGGGGAGATTTTATTGTTACTACACCTCCAAACGTGATGATTTTCATTGCTTTCCTATACAAATGTGTGTATCTGTGTCCCAAAAGAAATGGGAACATATGATGGAAACATGTATTCTCTAATTTATTTTTTTCTTTCTAAGACAAACTATACAATATTTAATAGATATTTCCTTCTTCAGTTCACCAATTCTCCATCTATATTTAAATGGATTTCATCTAACCCTGCCCTCAAACCAGAGGCAGGCATGGGAAACAGAAAAATGGCAGTTCATAATTAGCAGGAAATGTCATATCACTTCCTCTTTCCTGTCGTTCCCCCCCAATATTTCTTTTGTATGTCTCTAAATCTCAAATACAAATGTTAGCCTTCACAATTTCTGTAAATACAGTATTTTCTTCTTTTCACTGTGGTTTTTTGCCTTAAAAAATGAAAAAAATGCTGAACAGAAATATGCAATATTTTGGATTTGAAGGCAGAGAGTTGCTTTGGTGTGCAAGGGGTTCCCTTGTAGCAGCTGTCTGTAGCTCCTTAAAACATCTGCTTCTTTCCTTGGAATTGTAGAAAGGTGCAGCGACATTCATGTCTCTGCATACTGCAAGGAAACCTTTTGGCTATGGATTTTAAGCAAATCCATTTTAGGCAAAAATGAGCAAAAAACACCCTGTTTTTCGCAAAAATGGGCCCGGGTTTTTTTTGTCAAAAAAAGGGCATGAATAGCCTTTAGGAGGCTTATAGAATGCTCCTGGTGGTGGGTGGGCAAAATTGAGCAAAAAACAGCCCATTTTTTGCTCATTTCTGCCCTCCGCAGCCCCCAGGAGTTCTCTGAAAGCCTGCTAAAAGTTATGCACAGCCATTTTGGTGAAAGGGACGGGGTTTCGGAAGGCAAAAAATGCTGTATTCAGCGTATAAAACGCACCCAGATTTTCAGCCTCTTTTTTGAGGGAAAAAGATGCTTCTTATACTCCGAAAAATACGGCAAATCCTACATTAGTCTAGCCAATATGCATCTGATACAGTGAGCAGTAGCTCATGAAATTTTATGCCTTTTAAGAAACCATTTTTAGTTGGGAAAGGTGCTACCACACTCTGTTCTTTTTTGCCGACTCATCCATGTACTCTGCTTGGTAAATTACTTTGCTATTGTTTTCTTTTGTCTAGGCATGCCAAGATCAGCTAGACGCTGTTTACATAGTGAACAAAAAATAAATCATCACCTTGGACCCGTTCTCAGCTGTCTAGAAACTTCATGCATTAAAAAAAACCCCAAATGTTCTTACTTAGCTTTATTTCCTCATTTCAGTAGTTGGTTCTAGATAACTGTATTGTTCTCTATAGTTCTCTATAGCTCTAGATAACTGTATTATTATTATTATCTACAGCTAAAAGTTTCATTCAGGTCCCACAGTCTATGGAAGAAGTACAGAAACAGCAGAGTACATGTTGACAAGGAACTGAGAAAAAATTGATTTGGAGCTTCTTTTAAATGAAAGGAGAGTGTCAATATTTTCAGTTACCTCAAAATAACTCCTCAGTTATTCTGTTCAGTTCTAATTTGTTAATAATAAAGTTCAGTACTAGTGGCACAAGAAATGGATGATATTTATAAACAGTAACTCCTCAAGCACAAGTAACTGAACAAACCTATTAGCAATAGCACTTATGTATCACTCCATAGTACTTTACAGCCCTCTCTAAGTGGTCAGCATATTGCCCCCAACAATCTTGGTCCTCATTTTACCGACCTTGGAAGGATGGAAGATCCTATTAATTTATATCCTTAAGTCATACATCACCTGCATGATATTAATGCTCAGATGGCACACATCTTCCTGTATTCTTGTTTGCTGAAAGACCTAAAGAAAAACAATTATTGGAACAACTGAGTAAAATGGCTTCACATGAAAAAGCCAAGCATTTCCGATGCATTTGTCTTGCTTTTAACTAACAGCTTTCAGCTACCCAATGCACTCTCTAAATAGGGACTAAAAGAAGCAATAACCAGAAGCTAGATTTAATTTCTTATGACATCTTTCAAGTATTTTGCTACACAGATCCAGGAGTTTGATCTTATGAATGCTTTACAAGGCACTGAAGTTTGGATGCCAAGTGCACAGATCTGCAGTTAAGTCAATAAATATATGTATGTTAATTATCTTCCAAAATAAATCTATTAAGGATGCCAAATGTTAGTTTTCTCTTCAAGTTGTAGTAAAGAGAACATATATGAATCTGAGTGCTTTGATTACTGTAATTACTACTGTGGCTTGATCTATTTTCTGCAACAGTTACCTAGATTATTTTTAGTGATTTCTCATTTTGAAGTAGTCATGGAATCAAATGATTTTGAAGAACAAGTTATCAGCTTAATAATTTAATTTGCAAAAATGGTAAATGCTTACTGAATGTTTAATTATTCAACACACAATATGAATAGACTGCACCAAGTTCCACCTGCAAAGTGTAGCTTTAAATTGTTTTATATTATTAATTATTAAATCGAACAAAAAAGATGTATTAAACATTACTTACGCTAGTCTCCCCAGGTTTACAGTCCAAAACTCCTTTAAGTGACTGGATAGAATGTATGACACATTGTTCAAACTGTGATGGCTAAAAGGAGAAAGAGGAAACTGTAGACTAGTAATAAAAAAACTTATTTCATAATTTTTTAAATTACAAATAAAAATCACTGTATTAATTTTTAATTAATTATACATTCAAGAATTTGTCCACTTAAGGATGAAAAACTCAAGTTTGTGTACTACCTAGTAGAGTGTTCTAGTACATTAAAGTATCTGAAACTGTGTAAATCTAATAATATAATGTCATCGAGATCTCTGAAATAATCTAATAATACAGTGGCCTTTATTTTTCAGAATTCTTCATCTAGCAGAACCAATATACTTAAAGGGGATTACATTAAGGGCAACTTTCATAAATCAGCTTTCATAGAAAGTGCTCATTAATTGCAATCCTATTATAAAATATATTCTACAAATTTAGGGCGAATACACACTTTTCTATTCCCTTTAACAATTCTGTGATTCAGGTTAAAAATTATGGTTAACAATGAGAAAAAAATAGCCTGTAAAAGTGAATGGGGATTTGACTCCAGATTTTCTCAGTCTCAATATGATAGTCTAGCTCTTCACTCCTGTGAAGTTCCCCAGTTCCTTCCAATGTAGTTCGTCTGAGGTTACAGCTTCTAGTACTGCTATTAGATTGGCCTTCTTAAATAGATGGAACTTGATTTTTTTTTCCATATTCAATTTCCAGACATGCCAACCCAAATTTAACACTACTCCATTCAATGCCAATATTTGAGGAAAAAATGGTAATTTACTCACCAAACTGGTTAAGCTTTCATTATCAACAATCCAATCCTCCTTCTCAGCCAATTTTTTCACATCTGTAAAAAAAAGCAATAATGTCAAAAGGGTTATCTTCAGCATAGCAAAAACCTACACTACGAACTGAAATGATTTGTCATTTAAGAATGTTGTCAATGTTATTTTAAAAAAGAATGGCAACATCTTTTATACATTAAGCTTACTGATAGCAAAGAAGGAAACTGACCCTGTATTGGAAAGATTGTACATTAATTGTTATAATATCTTAGTTATGTTCACCACTTTGAGTTATATATAAAAAGCAGAATGAAAATCAAGTAATAATAATGTACGTTGTTCATTGTATTTGAAAATGTTTTTAAGAGGTAAAGCAATTATTGAAATGAACAATTTCCATATTCCACAAACTCTTTAATTAAAAACTATAGAACAAAACTATCAGTAAGGTAAATTCAGAGGTACAGGTAGTGTACCTTTTCATTGACTTTTCAAAGTTACTATGGTGCCAAATGAGATTTAAAAGCAGTCCTCAAACTTGAGAGCAGCTGCAGTGCCCCCAGAATAATATGTTCACGATTCACATGCTTAGCAATAGGTATGCCATTATAAGAGTTGCAGTATCCAGGAATCACCCTTTGCAACTATCATAGCTGGCTCCCCCGACAATCAAAGTCAACAGGGAAGTTGGCAGGAAGTTGCTGGCTACAGTCACATGACACCGCACTTAACAACCATGGTGATTCATTTAACAACTGCATCTGACATTGTAAGCTGGACAGTCACACAATGTGATGGAGATGATGGTCCCAAACCCGATCAGCAAGCAAGGACTACCTTATGTAAAAATAAAATCACAGATGAGGATTTAAAAAAAACCAACAATCAGAAATCATCACTGTTAAGAAATTTTCAAAAAAAACACTATTACAACCTTCAGCTGTATGTTGCAATGTAATCATTATACAACGGACTCTCAGGTCAAAAATGAGATCCTGGATGATTTGAAGCATATCGTTTGGTATTTCAAGTGCAGTAAGAGATTCATAGCTAAGCCTGGAAAGCCAAAGAAAAGAAAGTAAGATTTATAATGAGCCCACTTGCTTATTTTGTGATTCAGATGTCAAGGTATCCTCAGAGGGGATGTGTAATATGTGTGTGAATAGAAAAAAAAATCATCTTAGTACCTCCTCCAGTGGAGCCCTTTCTTTCAGCAGTGCCATATACTGAGGAAAAGTCCTAATGATATTTAATGCAATTGTAACTCAAAGAAAAATAATACAAGTAAAAGCACAACAGCGGTGCCAAGTGAAATCTAGGTCTGAAAATGGCCACTTTCTTTATGACACAGCTCTCCCCATCTATAGATAAACAGTATAGTATCATTATCTTGTTAGCAGGTTAAGACTGTGCCAGTAATTTCACCCTCAGACTCTGGAAATATTCATACCTTTTCCTCCTATGAGTGCATATTATGATTTAGTTTCAAGTAATTTAGTAGTGAAAACACTAATGTTTTGAATGCACAAACTTTTGCTGCATGACCGGACTAAAAGCCAACTTTTGCTGAGAGCAGGACGGACCGTACTTTCGAGTAATTCCCAAGATCTCATAATTTTTATAATATTTTTGGATTGGCCACATTTACCATATAGTCTTTAGTAGATGTTGACACGCTGCAATTCTTAAACTCTATTTTTTAGTACTTCCTTGTCTCAAGCGTGAGGAATAGTAGAGGAATTTGGGGAAGAAATGCTGGAATACTTGACAGTACGGGAATTTAAAGTTGACAATAGTCAATGTATAGTCTGAAGTCAACAAAGCATATTTTAACAAAAACAAATTAATACTAAGTAAGATTACATGGCAATAAAAACTAATGGAAAAAGGAATTTTAGATGCATTAAAAGCATAGTCGTAAGTAAATCCAATGAAAAATTTAAAGAAAGCAGACTCAGTCAATAGAATGCACTAAGATGTTATGGAAATATGGAAAGAACATATAACAAGGGAGAAAAAAGAGTACATACATACAGACTATAATTTGAATGGTAGGAATCTTATGTTTAAATAAAAGGAAGAAAGAAAAAGAAACTCCACTTCTTTGCAACATGCAATATCATAGCACATGTACAAAGGAGACAGAATTTGGATTATGATATTCATTTTCTCTATGTTCACCTTACTCCCTGCATCTATAACTCTGACTGGCATTTACCTGCAAAACAGAGAAAAAGAAGAACCCAGGATGCCAAAATAAAACAATGTGATATGAAAACATGGGAAGATGTTAGGGCACATCTTCAAGTGATTAATCTATAAGTTCATAAAAACAATGCAGCCAGTTCTGCTTTGTCTCTATTTTAATTTCTTAAAATAGATTGTGGGAATTAAGTGGTAAAACATATTCTGACTAGCAAATTAGTTAACTAGACCCACAGATGGTTTGAAAACTATACTCAAGGGAACATTGTCAATACTTCATCAAAATGCTATGAGGTAATAATCCTGAGCCCCAGTACTCTTCAAAGTTTCATTCATGACTTGGATGAAATTATGGAGGTAAATGCTTATTTGCAAATTTACAAACTTGTTTGGCCTAGCTAATATTCCTGAACAGGGATTCCCAAGGATGATGACTTCTCAGAGTGATAATGAGCACATTTGAGGGGAGTTCAAATTTTGGGAATGTCTGAAGGTCACTCTCAGAAGTGACTTGCACTCTACTTGGAAAAATCAACTTATCCAAGCCTTTTGTTGCATTAGTGTAACCCTTATGACTAAATCACTATCAGAACTTACTCTTGCTCTGCCTAAACAATATAATTCCATATATTATATAATGGTGAGTTCCAACTTGGAGTACTGTGTTCAGTTCTCAGCACTACATGCATGAAAGATTCAGAGGAACCATAACAGATGCATTTGATCAGTGGTTTGAAAATTAAATCACACGAGAGAAGACTGACAGGATTAATTATGTTTAACCTTGAAAAGATAAGGATGAGATACAACAGCACTTGTTAAGTATCTGAAGTGATATCACACATAAAATAAAGACCCAGTTTTTATTATCTCAGAATGTAGAACATGAAGTAATGGTTTGAAGTTAAAAGGAATAATATTTTGACTGAACATTAGGAAACCTATCTTAATAGGAAGAGCTGTTTGATAGTGAAATGAATTACCATATTTTTCGGAGTATAAGACGCACCTTTTGAGTTCCGGTTCCGGCGGCAGCGGCGACGGGCAGCTCTCTGCCCGCTCCGGCTCTCCGGTGGGCTTCCCCACTCCTTGGGGGGCACAGGACACCCCTCAGAGGGGTCCTGCCGGAGGGGCGGCATCGCGGGGAGCTCCTGCAGCGGCGGCGGCCGGCGGGAGGTCTCTCGCGCGCCCAAGGCACCGGGGGGCAAGATCGGAGGGCGCTTCGCGTTTCTGCGCCTCGCGCCTCGCTAAAGCCGACCGGAGAATGCAACAATAGAAGGAAGCAGCTGCGGTGCGGTGAGGTTGCTTCTCTCTTCATTCCCTATTCTATATGAAGAATTATTCAGCTTTTTTTTTTAAAAAAAACAACTTTCGGAGTATTCTGGAGGCGCGGCTGGAGGGAGGGGGTTTCCCCCCCCCTTGGACAAGCGGCGAGGAATAATTTTGCTCTCAGCCCCCGGGGAAGGAGGAGGGGGGAGAGCCAACGAATGAAGCCTCACCCAGGTTGAGATGATTTTCTTTTCAACTTAATTTCACTTTTTACTGTGATTTGAAGACTTTTGGAACTTTTTAAAACTTTGCTATGCCTCTGTGCCCAAAACTGGCAGGGCAAGATGGCACACTTCCGTTGTCTTTATGAATTGTGAAACCTGACTCCACCTTTAAAATTCAGGCTTCCGGTCTTTGTCTCCGTGTCTCCCAGAGGAATCTCTTGTGGATTGGTACTTTTTGAACTTTCTAGGGGAAACCTTTCATCTATTGCCAGACTTATTAGAGAGATTCTCTTCTGCCTGGTTCTTCTGCTCCCGGACCTCACCTGCCTACCCTTCTTTTCTAACTGTTTATCTTATATAGGGACTGAATTTCTAATGTTATAAAGGATGGCATCCAAAAGACCACCTCCTGGGAAACCTGGCTTTGCCACGTCTGCTCCAACATCTGTAACATCTAGTCCAGCCACACAGTCAAAGATAACAGAACTGATGCAACCTAAGACTATAGAGATGGACTTTCAACAAATGCTTCAACAAATTTTACAGGGCCAGGAGGAAATCAAGAAACAGCTAAGGGAAATGAAAGATGAAATTAAAGAAAATCAAGCCCAAATTTATAAGAACTCACAGAGACTGGATCTTGTGGAAGGGGGGGTGGAGGAGGTGAGGGGGGGGGGGTGGAAGCTGTGCAGAAAGGGAACAAAGATCTTGACATCCAACAGATGAAATTAGAATTTGAGAGAATGTCCTATTATCTTAGATTTCAAAATGTTATAGAAGAAGATGGGGAAAATATAAGGGACATCATGACAAACATTCTGGCTGACTACACACACAAAGAAAAACAACAGATGGGGTGGGATATAGACCTGGTTTATAGAGTGAACTCAGCTTACGCTAGAACACACAATGTACCCAGGGAGGTTCACATCAAATTCCTTAGAAAAAGCACAAGAGATGAAATTCTGGGTGTACAAAGGGGGCAAGCATTGACATATCATGATATGGAGATAACCATTCTGAAGCAGATCCCTAAGAAGATTAGAGAAAAAAGAAAAAAATATTCGCAATTAGCGAATAAATTATACCAGAAAGGGGTGTGGTTTAGATGGTTGATGCCTGAAGGTATGCTGATATTCTGGGAGGAGACAAGAATTAGAATTAATTCACCCATAGAGGCGCAGGCCTTTATGGAAAAAAATAAAACACTCCTAGAGAAACCACCAGATACCACAACGGACACGCAGGACACGGGAGGGGCCAGAGCTCTGCCAGTGGAGGGAGATGGGGCAATAGCAAGAAGACTCAGATCACAAAAATAAACAAGAAAATCATATTATTATAAACTGACCGAAAGTGAAAATGGAATTATATTTGGATTTTATACTGTAATGTTTAATTTGATTGAATTTAATAATAGAACTAATATGCTGATTGTAATTAATTATATACTAATGCATTATATATAAATGTATACTATGGGTATGGAGGGAGGGGGGCCACACACACTTTGCAACTGCCAAAATTTGTATACCTGTCCATTTACCCTTTTCCCTATAAATCTTGAAAAACCAATAAAAAATTTATTATTAAAGACGCACCTTTTTTCCTCAAAAAAGTGGCTGAAAATCTGGGTGCGTCTTATACACCAAATACAACATTTTTGCCTCCCGAAGCCCTGCCTTTTCACCAAAATAGCCGTGCATACCCTTATGGAGGCTTTCAGAGAGCTCCTGGGGGCTGGGGAGGGCAGAAATGAGCAAAAAAATGGACTGTTTTTGCACACACACACACACCCTGCTCCCAGCAGCACTCTACAGTATAAACCTCCATAAGGCTATGCATGCAATTTTTTTGACAAAAAACAGGGCAGTTTTTGCAAAAAACTGACTGTTTTTTGCTCGTTTTTGTCTCTCCCCCCCTTCCAGGATCACTCTGCAAGCCCCCCCCCCAAGGCTATTCATGCCTTTTTTGAAAAAAAAATGGGCCTGTTTTCATGGAAAATGGGCTGTTTTGGGGAGGTTTGCAGAGTGGAAAAACTTTCTTTTTTCCTTTTGGAAAGCTCTTTAACTGATTGATGAGAATTACATTGATCAAGTGCTTTGCCAGCAGAAACACCTACCTATCTACTGTATTTCTCTCTCTCTCTCTCTCTCTCCCTATCTACCTAGCTACACTCTCTCTCTCTCTCCCTACCTACCGTACCTATCTATCTATCTATCTATCTATCTATCTATCTATCTATCTATCATCTATCTATCTATCTATCTATCATCTATCTATCTATCATCTATCTATCTATCTATCTATCTATCTATCTATCTATCTATCTATCTATCATCTATCTATCTATCTATCTATCATCTATCTATCTATCTATCTATCTATCTATCTATCTATCTATCATCTATCTATCAACTACCTACTCTTTCTCTCTCCCTACCTACTGTATTTCTCTCTCTATTTCTCTCTCTCTCTATCCCTCTACCTATCTACCTACACACACTTTCTCTCCCTACCAACCTACTGTATTTCTCTCTCTCTCTCTCTCTATTTCTCTCTCCCTCTTTATTGACCGACCGACCGACCGACCTACCTACCTACCTACTCTCTCTCTCTCTCCCTACCTACCTACTGTATTTCTCTCTCTTTCTCTCCCTTTCTCTCCCTCTATCTACCTATTTTTTTTAAATTTGCCTCTTCAAAACCTTGGTGCGTCTTATACTCCGGTGCATCTTATACTCCGAAAAATTTGGTACCAAGAGAGATAGCAAGATCATATTCATTGGATGCATTCAAGAGGAAGTTTGTCAGAAGATTTAATTTTGATTCCAGCATTGAGCAGGAGATTGGACACAATTGCTTAAATGTCTTTTTCCAATTCTGGGATCCTATTTTTGTGGCTACTTTGTCTCAATTAGATCTGTAGTTTTGTAAACTCTAAATTATTTGGGTCATATAGAATATTCAAAACTGGTTCAGAATAGATGAGACTTGCTGAAAGAAACCACACCTGACATTGATTTAAGATAAAACTAACCTAACAGTTTGAATGGCATGGGGTAGCCACTGACTAGAAAGCTCAGGTTTCATGTCCCAGCCACCATATTCTTTTAGTTCATTTTCTTCAAGGCTGAATGGAAGCAGAGCACCACGTATCAGTTTGACCTGTGATTGCATCACTTGCTGAATCATCATCTAGGACCGAAAAGGAAAGACATCATGTTGAGCCAATGATAGCTGTACATAAACCATTGTATATGGAAACAAAGGAACATTCTCTTTGATAAAACAGTTCATTAAGTTCTGTCAGGACTGGGATGAAGGTAACAGCAATTTAAATAACTGAATGTGTGGAAGGTAAGTTTTTTAATTAGCCAATTTATTATTAGTCAATCTGATTAAATGTCCTGTTACCACTGGAAGATTAGTCTTGCTAATTTTTCATTCTATAATCAGACAACTGCCAGCAGCAAAGAAGTGAAAGAGAGAAAGGATTTATATTAGCAAAGGCTAACCAAAAAATGCTCACACATAATAGGGTTCCAAAAACCAATGACGTCAAGGTACAAATTAGGTCTAGGGAACAAGATAAAGGCTCTAACAGCTGAACACAGGAGCACATTATACGAAGACACATCCAGCATTGTATTATGTCCCATTAACCAGAATGGTATTGCAGATTTTAAGCCTATGCCATAAAGTTCAATACAGATTCTCTGTGTATCCGGCAACAACAGGTTTTGCTCAGTAAATTATCACTACAAACAGCCTTCACTCTAAACCAGGAGTGTCAAAATCACATAGTTAAGGCATTGTCATGTGATGTATTGGGACTTTTCCCCTCTTCGCTAAACCGGGCATGGGTGTGGCCAGCATGTGACGCATCCGGCCCATGGGCCGTATTGTGGTCCACCGGTAGTCTGTGGAACTGGAAGAAGAGTTGGACAGTGAGGAGGTTGGGGAGGACCATGGGCCAGTCCTGGAATCTGGGGAAGGCTCAGACGAGAGCTCTGCGTTGGAGGCAGAGAGAGGGCCAAGGCCATTTGGTAGTTATGTGCTGTCTCCGGAGCCTCCGGAGACTGACATCAGTGAGGCAGAAGTACAATGGGAGCCTTTTCCCAGTGTGCGCATGCGCAGAGCTGCCAGAAGGCAAGAACAATAAAGAAAACAGGGTCGACTTGGGAGTAAGGCTTGGAGATGATTGGCCCCTCCCATAAGACATAGAAGAGGAGCAAACAGGACGTGAGCCTTTGCAGAAAGCAATTAATTCATCTGGTTGGCCTTGCAGGCTGTGAATGATTATAATTGACAGCCGTATAAATAAAAGACGTTTTTGGGACTAAGATTGTGATTTATGCTTTCTCAGGAAGCCTAGGTCAGAACAGGCCAGGTGTTTGACAGCCCTCCTCTCTACTCTTGATATTTCTGCACCTTTTAGCATACTAAATTTGTACCTGCTGTCATCACTCAGTGAATATAGAAGGCGTTTGATGACGTCCTGATTGGAATCTGTATTGCAAGTATCCAAACAGCAAGAAACAGTTTTCCTTCACTTGTTCTGCTGGGTCCTGGATCCTGGCTTTATCAATTTCCCCCAGGCTTTTCCACATCCTTTAAGGTTAAGCCCTACAGGGCCACTGCATTCAAATGCAGTTAAAATATTAACACACAAGGCTCACTTCTGGTTTAAAAATATTTAAAATCACTTCCGATTTCCAAAACCATCTAATAAATGGATGCCTGCTCCCTTACCTTGAAATCATTTTGCCTCTGCCTGGCATTCTTCTTTGATCTTTCCATTTGGCCAGATTTTTCAGCAGTCTTATAAAAGAAAAAGAGATGCCAATCTTACCATTAGTATTATGAGGAACACATGAACTATTCTATGCATTCAATTTTAGTACACACAGAAGAGTATAATTACTGTAAGGAGTTTACAGCAAGTTGAAAAGAGATTTTAAAACTGGATTAATGTTCTAGCATGCTTTAATAAATTAACAGAGAACATTAGCAGAAATAAAAACATTTTGATATTTTAACCTTTTTCATACCAAAACAGTTTTCCTACTAAATACTCCTAAAAATGAGTTTGCTATACCATATTCAAGTATACTCAATCAAAGTATATTAAAAATATTGTTTTAGTATCCTTTCAGCTTTCCAAAGAACGAAATGCAGTCTGCCTACTAAGAATGAACCAAAGCATATCCTCTTCCATTTAGAAATGTTTAGCTGAGCAGAGGAATTCTATCTATACATTCTGAATATATAACAATTCTCTATTTTGGTGAATTCCTGATTGTGTTACAAAATCTAGACCCCAGGGTCATTAATTAGGGGAATCAAGGGAGAATGGGTCTGGTTAATTGAAATTCTTATGTGTTTTGAATATGGGATTAGATTATATGATCTCTGTTTCCTTGTCTGAAACGGTATAGGGTTTCCTGCCTAGGCAGGGGGTTGGACTAGAAGACCTCCAAGGTCCCTTCCAACTCTGCTATTGTATTGTATTGTAGATATACAGAATCTATGAACACTATAAATATATTCACCGAAATATTTCCCCTCTTCCCACTTTTTTTCAATTTTGTTGAATCGGTTAATCCCTTCCTGTAGAAATTTCTGTAAACCCAACGGTTACAACTTGCACATTCACCACATGTATAAACAAGACTCTTCACTTCTGTTACTAACTTTCTAAACCTAGTAAAACCATAGAAATCCTTAACTGGCTTTTTAAAATATGCACGTCATCTTTATGAATAGTGAGACTAAGTCATTCAGCTTCTTTATTACTATTTCCCCCCCTGATTGCTCATTACTTTCATGACTAAATTATATCCTATGTGAGTTTCCAACACAACTTTTATGAGAACCATTATGTCTGTGTTCAACTGGCTTCTTATTTTTAAAGTAACACAAACATGAGAAACTGCTGGCCAAAAAGGAATGCAACATTTATATATTTGTGCACTACTTCCAAGCATGGAAATGTTTTAAAACAATCTTAGTAGCTTGAATATTGAACTGAAGCACGGATATCAAAGAATTGGAGATAAAAAGCAGTCATCTTCCAATTTCCTTAGCCCCAGGCGTCCACCAATGAGGCATGCACCTTTTTTAGCCTCTTCGTCTGTCAGACAGAAGCATAGTAGAAAAAGTAGTTAATTTGAATTTGCTGTTGTACAACTATCATTCTACTCTCAACACTTGATAGAAATGGCTGGGGAGAGCAGTTGTCATTCTTTAGGTGATTGTATAAATGCTGGAAGATTGGTAATAAGGGGCAGTCATGTTTTGTCCATATTACACAGGGTGAAAAGGCAAGTAATAGTAGTAGTCAGTACTATCTCTTAACATCTTAAGAGTGATAAATCCTTGAAGCTGCTTAGTGTCATTTTTGATGCAGAAGGAATTGCAGAAGCAATTTATAAAGGAACAATAATATATTTATATTCTACTTTCCTTCTCATATCTCAATAGGCCTGCAATTCCCAATTCAATTACAGGGACAGAGATGCTGATTGGATTATGGGCATCTAGTGAAGATTATAGAAATTTGAATCTGAGACAAATCCCCAATTCTTACTCTAAATTTCAGCTACTGCATCAAACAGGTTCACAAGGGAAAAAATGATCCCCCTCCCCCGCCCGTCCCCCCAACTTCTCTGACCAGTTGGCTCTTCCTTAGGTTTTCAGAAAAATTAATCACCTGGTTTGTTAGCAAAAAATTATGACAAAAGATTAAATCACACTTGATATTTAAGCAAAAGAATGTTTGAATAAGTCAAACATTGTTTTCTATTCCCCATAAACTGCATATTGTCTAAATACCAAATGCAAATACTCTTACCTCACTAAATAAACTTCCATTCACATAAGAAATCCAAAGTTTCCAGAAATTGGGAAGCTGGCTTACTACAAGCTTAGTTAACTTTTCAACAAATGCTACTTGCTGAGGAGTTTTAAATCGCCAATCTGAAAAAGATACAAGATACCAATTCATTACCAGAAAATTGTTAAAGAGGAATTATATTTGTGATTGACATCAAGTGTGGTAATTCATAAATGCTAAAGAAATAAATATGCTAAATAGTGTTAAATAAGACTTGGCACCACACTGCTTCACTTAGCAAATTTAAGTATCACAGAAGCGCTCATAGTAGAGTTTAATTGACTAACATTTGTGATTCAAAATAAATTAATCCAATTAGCTGCTCTTTAAAAAAATCTGATGTCAATATACTTAAATACAGCTACCGTAAGCCAAATTAAGACTACGTAATGAGATAATGAGAGCAGACATTTAACTGGCGACCTCCTAATTAGTAATTCAAAGTTTTACCTAATGCATTACACCAGCAAATATTCTTCCATTATTTGCAGAATGGAAAGAAAATCCAGTACAGAAAAGTGTAATGTGATCACGACTGGACTTACTTTCATCACGACTGGACTGAGTGCTACTGCCTCTTTTCAACGAGGCACTTCGACTGAGATGGCCAAGTGACGATGGGCGAACTTCACTGTCCAGATCGAGCAGTGGACTATGTATCAATGGATTGACTAAATGGGAGAGTATATTAATTGTTGGTGTTAGTTAATACACAGTATTAGTCTTTATAATTTGCTGTTATCCATTAAAATAAACAGAAAAACCTCACAGGTAAATGTATATAATTATTGCAGCTTGATTACAACAAACAGGATTGAAAAAAATCTCTTACTAAAATGCAAAATAAATAATCTATTAATTATCTATGCTTCTGGTACTATTGAAATTGCTTCGATTTTTCAGTTTCTAATTGTCAGAAGGGCTGCACATAGTGTGAGAGCCTTATTGTTCACACATTTTTGAGTTAGATTATCTGCTAAATTAAAAAAAAAACCTCACAGATGAAGATAAAAGTAGTACTCAACACTGATTACAACAAACAGGATTGATTTTACAAATAGTAGTTGGCTGGAAGTCTCAAATCTTCTCTCCCCAAAGCCTATTTGCTGCTTGTACCTACTGCTTCAAGGCAGCAGCCTGGTAGTTTCTGCTGCTACCAAGTATCTTCTAGGCACCATCTAGATAAAGGTAAAGGTTCCCCTTGCAGATATGTGCTAGTCGCTCCCGACTCTAGGGGGTGGTGCTCATCTCCGTTTCAAAGCCAGAGTCAGTGCTTTCCGAAAATGTCTCTTTGGTCATGTGGCCAGCATTACTAAATGCCGAAGGCGCACGGAACGCTGTTAGCTCACCTCATTACACACACTGGGGATTCAAACTGTCGACCTTTCGATCGACAAGCTCATTGTCTTAGCCACTGCGTCCTTTACTTACTATCTGTAAGTCTTAAGTGTATGAGAGTTAAGGCTTTCAAACTGTACATCCCTTCTGACCATTAAAAGACCAGATTGGAAAAAAAAACAGTAAACTACTTTCATCAGTACCAGAACATAGTGAGTGGAGTGCTTCCTTCTACCACTTTGGAAGATAAAGCAGTACCAGACAAACAAAATCAAGCTTTATTAAAAGAAAATACGAAAGGTAATTTTCTAACTGCAAATATCAAAATGTAAGGCATCCAATGTGGAAAAAGATGAACTGCAGATTGGAGAGAATCAGGGAGAATCAGCCTTGAAGGAAATAAGCAAGCTGTTATATAAGCAAAGAGAAGAGAAACGTTTAAGTCCTGGGATGCAAGATAATGTTCAGAAGAGACTCTGACAGGGTCCTGAAATTCCATCCATCCATCCATCCATCCATCCATCCATCCATCCATCCATCGTAAGTTCTTCCCATGGAGTCTGTTTCCTGATCTGATCTATATGAAAGAGTAGCCTCTTTCAAGAGTCACTGGGCATTACCTCTCCTTCTTCTTATATCCCAATGAATCATGGAGGAAATTGGCTTAGTTAAAACATTAGTTCTGCACACAGATCTACTGTCCATACTCAAAATACCAGCTAAAAAATTTGTTAGTCCCTTTTGGGAGAGGGGGCGGTCTAGAAATATGAATAAAAGTAAAAAGTAAAGTTAAAAAAGAACAATGTAAAAAAGTCCACAAGGTGGCACCAATGTGCTACAAATGATGCCTTCTCTGCCAAATCTCTAAACAGGGATACTTGGCAGGTTATTATTATCAAATTATTACTACAGATTACAAGAAATTTCTAAATAAAAATTCTACCTTCAAAAATACATCCTGTGATTTGACTGTGGATGGACATTAAGTACCCAATCTCGTAACTTGCAGAGAGAAATAAAAGACTAAATTAGATTGAGCTCAACACACCAAAGTAACATCAAAAACTGAACAAATTCCTGACTATATGTATTTATCTATTTTCAAAGAAACAGAAGCTTCCTGAAGTCAAAGTTCATTTGCTTCAATTACATACATTTTCCAGTTTCTTGGAGATTTCAATATATTAATTGCAGGCTCTAGGGATGAGAGAAAATCCTGCTCTTTACCCAAACTGACCCCACTTGTATTTCTGCTGAGCTCTATCCTTTCTACCAGGGGTCAGCAACCTGTGGCTCTGGATTCGCATGTGTCTTTTTCATCCCTCTGCTGTGGCTCCCTGTCATTGGTCAGCTCCACAATTGATAGGGCTTTCGGTTAGGACAGGTAGAGGAAAAAGGAAGCCATGCTAGGAGGAGACTCTATGGTCGGGGAACCGGACTTCCGGTCAGCTTCAGAATTGAACAGGGAGGGGTGGGTGGGGACTTCCGGTTAGGATCTTTGTGGCTCTTTTGAGTGTTTAAGGTTGCCGATCTCTGCTTTACTTACCTTACTTTATTGTCATTGTATGTATATACACAGTTTACACATACAACGAAATTCACATAACACCCAGAGACCAGTCCCAACAAACATAACAATCCCCAAACACACCCCCACCCACCCAAAAAATTCCCCGCCCCTAAACCACCCAAGCATCCACACAACAGACCAAGTAGTGCTGTCCAATAGCTCACTGATGGTGGCCCTTTAGTTCATTGTTGAGTGCAATTATAGCTCTCGGATAAAAGCTATTCAGAAGACGTGTGGTCCTAGTTTTAATTGTTCTGTATCTTCTGCCAGAAGGCAACAGTCTAAAAAGATTGTAAGCAGGATGGGAAGAAAATGTTATGCAACTTCCTCAAACAGCGAGATGCGAAGATGTCATCCAGGGCTAGTAGCTGGAGCCCAGCTAGGCAGCTGGGCAGTTTTAATGATTCTCTGTAGAGCTTTTTTGTCCGCTGCAGAGCTGTTCCCATACCATGCAAGAATGCCGTATGTCAGGACACTCTCAATGGTGCTGTGATAGTAGGACAGAAGTAGATGCTGAGATAGATTTATCTTCCTTAGAATTCTCAGAAAGTACAGCCTCTTCTGTGCCTTCTTCACAAGCATGTTAGCATTCATGGTCCATGAGAGGTCATCCGAGATATAAATGCCCAGAAATTTAAAACTACCAACCCTCTCCACCTTCTCACCATTTACCGTATTTTTCGCCCTATAAGACGCACTTTTTTACTCCAAAAAAGAGGGTGAAAATCTGGGTGCGTCTTATAGGCCGAATGTAGCCACCTGGGCAGTGGTGGGTTTCTGCTGGTTGGTCAATGAACGCGGAAGCCCCGCCCCTGTCACTCACTCGCAAGTTCTTGGCGTTTTTTTGCATCGGGGCGGGCCCGTACTCACTAAAGCAAGTCCGGGGAAGTCCTTTGTGCCAGCTGGAAAAGGTCTTCACTCCCACCCCCCTTGCAGCATGCCCCGATGCAAAAAATGGCGAGATCTCTTCTGAGAAATGTCTTCTCGGGCTGGCCGGATCTCTCTCCAGATCTTGCAGCTTTTTCAGGGTTTTCTTTTTAAAAAAACACCTGTCCAAACTATCTTGAAAACCTGCGGTGTTGCTTTGGGAGGAGGCAGCCTTGGAGCCTGCAGCTTTAAAACAAGCCTTTGCACAGCTGCCCGTCTTTCCCCTCTGAAAGCAACCTCGCAGGTTTTCACAATCGTCTGCAGAGGCGTTTTTTAATAAATAATAATAATAATAATAATAATAATAATAATAATAATAATAATAATAATAATAATAATAATAATAATAATAATAAATTTAATTTGTTAGCCGCACCCTCTCCGCAAGGGACTCGGGGCGGCGTACAATAAAAACATACATACATATATATAAACATACAGATACACACATATACATACATATACATACATACACGGAGGTAATAATTAAATATACAACACATTAATAATAATAAAAATTTGCCATTAAAAATACCCCATAATAATAATACAATTTAAAAAGGACTGTCAGGAGGAATAGGATAAACTACGGTTGAGCCAGGCCAGATAATTGAAAAAGGTGGGTCTTGAGCTTTACACGGAAGGAGCGGAGATCAGAAGTAATCCTGATGTCAAGGGGGAGGTCATTCCACAGGGCTGGGCCCATCACAGAGAAGGCCCTGCTCCTGGGCGTCGCCTCCCGACACTGTTTAGTGGACAGCACCCGGAGAAGTCCCTCTCTGTGTGAGCGGATTGGTCATAGGGATGTATGGGGCAGGATGCGATCCCGCAAGTAACTAGGTCCTTAAAAAGAAAACGGTCTTTTTGGGGGGGGGGGAACGGGCTGTGCATGTAGGAGCTGGCGGTCAGGGCGCCCTGAAGCAACGCGCTCCGAAGCAGTGGAGCCTCGTCCTTCTTTTTAAGCAGGCAGCTATCAGAGAGAAGAAGGTGCGCTGCTTAAAGATCGCCTGCTTAAAGATCGCCTGCGAGGGGGATCCCTCCCCCCCCAGAGGAGCCTCGTCCTTTTTAAGCAAGCAGCAATCAGAGAGAAGAAGGCGCACTGCTTAAAGATCGCCTGCGAGGGGGATCCCTCCCCCCCCAGCGGAGCCTCGTCCTTTTTAAGCAGGCAGCAATCAGAGAGAAGAAGGCGCGCTGCTTAAAGATCGCCTGCTTAAAGATCGCCTGCGAGGGGGATCCCTCCCCCCCAGCGGAGCCTCGTCCTTTTTAAGCAGGCGATCTTTAAGCAGCGCGCCTTCTTCTCTCTGATCGCTGCTTGCTTAAAAAGGACGAGGCTCCGCTGGGGGGGGAGGGATCCCCCTCGTAGGCGATCTTTAAGCAGGCAATCTTTAAGCAGCGCGCCTTCTTCTCTCTGATCGCTGCCTGCTTAAAAAGGACGAGGCTCCGCTGGGGGGGAGGGATCCCCCTCGCAGGCGATCTTTAAGCAGGCGATCTTTAAGCAGCGTGCCTCCTTCTCTCTGATCGCTGCCTGCTTAAAAAGGATGAGGCTCCGCTGGGGGGGGAGGGATCCCCCTCGCAGGCGATCTTTAAGCAGGCGATCTTCGGAGCCCATCCGCGGGGGGGGAGGGATCCCCCTCGCGTTCCTCATCTTCCCGGATGGGCTGGTAAGGGGACAGAAAAGGTTGTTGTCCAGTTGGGATGGAGAGAGGGACAGACAGACAGAGACACAGAGAGAGAGAGAGAGACACACACACACACAGAGTGAGTGATTGAGTGAGTGAGTGACAGACAGACACATACACACACATATACACACAGAGTGACAGACAGAGAGGAAGGGCAGAGAGAGAAACAAAGAGAGATAGAGAGAGAGGGAGGGAGGGAGAGTGAGAGACAGACAGACAGACACACACATACAGAGTGACAGATGGAGGAGGGAGGAGAGAGAGATACAGAGATACAGAGACAGACACACAGAAAGAATGACAGAGAGAGACAGAGGGGGGGAGGGAGAGAGAGACAAAGAGCTAGACAGAGAGAGACAGACAGACACACACATTCAGAGTGACAGATGGAGGAGGGAGGAGAGAGAGAGACAGAGATACAGAGACAGACACACAGACAGAATGACAGAGAGAGACAGAGGGGGGGGAGGGAGAGAGAGACAAAGAGCTAGACAGAGAGAGACAGACAGATACACACAAAAATATTTTACTACAGTATTTGGTTCAGAATCTTTTTTTTCTAGCTTTTCCTCCTTTAAAATTGGGTGCGTCTTATATTCCGGAGCGTCTTATAGGGCGAAAAATACGGTATGTACAATGGTAAATGGTATATCTCTCTTCCTCCTGAAGTCAATTATAAGTTCTTTAGTTTTTTTGGTGTTAAGTGTACGATTATTTTCTTTACACCACAATGTCAGCCCTTGTACTTCCTTCCTATAAGCAGACTCATTGTTCTTATTAATGAGCCCCACCACTGTCGTGTCATCCACAAATTTAATAATTGTGTTGGTGTTATACAGTCATGTGTGTATAAAGAATAAAGGAAAGGGCTTAGCACACAACCTGTGGGGCTCCTGTGCTTAATATCAGAGTAGAAGAATGGTGAGATTCCATCCTTACTGACTGTGGCCTATCTGTCAGAAAATCCTTTATCCACAAACAAATCCTCTGATTTATACCCAAATTGGACATTTTAAGAAATAACCTATTGGGTAGAATGGTGTTAAAGGCAGAGCTATAATCCACAAATAGCAATCTTACACATGTTCCCTGTTGTTCCAAATGATTTAATACAGTATGAGCAACAATAGACATAGCATCATCAGTTGATCTATTACTCCTATATGCAAATTGGTATGGGTCTAAAGTAGATGGAAGACTAGCCTTAATATAGTTCAACACCGGTCTCTCAAAACATTTCATGACAACAGATGTTAAAGCTATTGGTCTATAATCATTAAGAGATACCACTACTGTCTGCTTAGGGACTGGCACTATAATGGATGTCTTCAGGCAGGTAGAGATAGAGCACTGCAACAAGGATAGATTGAAAGTATCCATGAACACTCCAGCTAGCTCTGCAGTGCAGTCCCTAGCAACTGGTCCCATGATTCCATCAGGCCCAGCTGCCTTCCGGATGTTAACATTCTGGAAAGCGTGTCTCACATCAGAGATCTGCAGTAGACGTGGTTTTCTATCGATGGTAGGTTTAGTAGTGTACTATCAGTGAATGATGGTCGTTCCTGTTTCCACCTCAAAACGGCTGAAGAATTGATTTAGCTGTTCCACCAAAGAGTCATTACTGCTGAACAAACTATGTACCAAGACCAAATCTTTTTCAAATTTTAGCAGAGGAGAGACTAGGATAATCTATCTCTGTAACATGGCCAAAGACCATCTTTCATTCACGGCAATCTGTACTGTGCATCTCAGAATACAGTCTGACATCAGGTCTCTGCAAAACTTAAGGCACCCTTTTGGCCTGTTATATTCACAATTCCCTCAAAATGTGTACAACAATTTTAGCCCCAGCAACTCTGGGAGGGAACTCCATATAGCCTAGAATAATATCCAGAAGATTAGGTACTCAAAATAGAATCCTACTTTGTTACAGATCCTATGCTACACTGAGCACAAAAAGAAGAAGATGATAAGTGCAGATTGTAAAAAAAGTTTTTCCAAAACTAGTAGCATAGTTATTTAAAGCCGAACCACATTTTTTTCAATAAAGATATGAAAGAGAAGCAGTTGAAACTCAACACATTAACTAATATGAAACCAGTCTCTGATCTGAGTCTCAATAAATTTGTAGTCAATGTTCTTTGGAAGAACAGCTTTGCACTTTAGGAGTGCTCTTTAGGAATCAAAATAAGTATCTGTTGAATATGTACATTTTGGCTATAAGTACAGAAGTATCAATGATACCATGGGGATTAACATTTCTAAGGAAGTGAGAATCAAGGTTTGGAAATTGAAAGTCTACTTACCAATCTCATCAAATTAAAGCAGCTCCTGCTTTAATACACTGAAACAATACTGTTTTCTTTTAACATGTTGGATTTTTCCCTGTCCATCAAAAGATAAACCGAGTACAGTGGTAATGAAAATTTGCAGACTTCAATATGAAGCCTTCCTTTGTAAATTTGTTTTGGCAAAAGAGAACTAAATGTTGGAAGAACCATCTCTAAAGTTTTGATAGGTCTGGTTTGAAGAAAACATGAAAGATTCGAGTTCCATAAAGCCTTAAATATCAGCAATGTGGGCTCTTTGGATTATTCAAATATTTTAAATTGCTTTAGATTGGTATGCAGTTACACATGTGCTCATGTACACTTGATACTGAAGAATGTCTGAATTATTTATATTTTCATTTCCTTTGTTAATAATTTGTAGGACAGTATATTTTGAAATGTATTAGAAATAATTAAAAGAAAACTTTTACTCCAACACAGATGTTCCTGTCCTTTTGTTCTGTAACAAGACATTATACATGTATATGCAGAAACATCTGGAACTGGAAGTGATGGAATTGCATGAACATATATTCATATGTCTAGAACTGTCTTTTCATCTTTTGTTATGTGTTAAATAGAGTGAAATACCACTCTTCATCGCCTACTCATACTACTCTGCACCACTTTATATACTTTTCTTCCAATCCGGCTTTGATATCACTGCTGAACCTGGAAAACTAGTATTTTTATCAAGATAAAGTAAAAGATGGTTCAGGACTTCATGCTCTATTTAATGAAGTAAAAAAACAGCAACAACCCATCCTTGCTTTCTATATTTATAAAGACATGAATGAAATACATATGTACTATATCACATCTAGAAGATTCCTTGGCTGGATATACATTTTTTGCCAACATGTAAACTTGTACAGAAACTCTTAAGACTCCCTCTATTAGGCATATGAAGCCTTAGCTTTGAGGGAAATTTTAAGACGCTAACAGATTTTTGAATATGCTTTAGTCATTCAGAGGAGGAAATTTTATTTTTCATTGGGGTTTACTGAGTGAATTTATAATATTTAAAGTATATTTAATCAAAGTGCCCCTTTTAATTTATCTACATATTACTCATATGCATTTAATACTATATACAGATCTTAGAACAGTTGGAATTCTTTTTGTTTTACAGAATTAAATCAATAAATCTAACAAACTCCTCCCTCTGAAAAACACACTATTCACCCCAGATAATATGGTTACTAGTAACACTGAATGAAGGAAAGAAAAACTAAGAGAAAACACAGTCCCGATAATGTAAAGGGAAAAAAAATAGAATAATCTGGAAAATAATTTGGAAAATACATCTACTCCTGCAAATATATTTATTGAGAGTTTGGCCAGCCAACCAATATTTGCAGAATGATTTTTAAACTAATTAAATTAGTGTTAACCTAACCTCTCTTAAACAGGAAAACCAACTCAAACAAACAAAAAAGGAAAGCATACTAATTATAGTTTTCCCCTTCAACCCAGAATTCACATGGGTATTCTAGAAACCTCACTGAAATTCTTAATGGTTTGGCTTAGTATGCAAAAGCTTAGCCAAATAATCTGTAAATTTCCTGAAATTGTTGAAAAAAGCTAACAAGACAAAACAAAATTATTCAGTTGGCAAGAGTTTTTCCAATTGAAACACACTATTTCATACATTAAAATTACACATACATGCCCTTTGCATATTCTCATTAAAAATAAAGCACCCAATTCAATAGAAGTTTTCAAAAGGGCTTTTTTTCATTAAGCTTTTAAGATTAGATTACAGAACAAGATTGCATGGTTCTGGTTTTAAAATGGATGTGTTGCTTAGTAACCCTCATAAAACTTTACTTGTATATTACATGAACCTATTTCTTATGCTTATTTCTTATGATTAAGAGTTCAAAAATAAATAAGTTCAATATACAGATGTAATAATTTCGGGGGGGGGGAGCACAATTGAAAATGTGACTGTTTCTTCAGAGCTATTTGAAATAATGTGTCTGATGCCATACTAACAGGAGGAGAGTATGAATCCAGTAAATGGCTATGCTGCCAGTAAAAACCAAAAACAACCCCCCCCTCAACGGTTTGTTTATGCATTAGTAACAGAAAACAGGGCAAAGAATACTCCCTTGTTCCACTAGAAACCACATCATCAGCTCGCAGTGGTATCAGGAAAAGAAAGTTTAACATGAAACTAATTTCTTAATTGGTTGTCTAGCATTACAAGAAAGTACAACACAGAAGCAGGAAAGTACAACAAGCACATATACCCTCAGGACTAATGAACATCTGGAGTGCATTAGCAAAGCTGATTTCCCCCCCCCCCCCAAGTTGTCCAGAAGATAGCGCTTCAGGACTATATATAGTCCTGAAGCGCACATTTTTTATATATATATAAAAATTGGTCATAAAACATCTCTCTCTCTCCCCCCCCCCTCTTTCTCAACAAGTAAAAGTGGAGTATTTTTAAAGCACCGAATATAGATGAAATGTTGGGGTTTCTGTCTAATTTGTAAGAGATTACTGGGATGAACCATAGAAGATGTTTGAGACGTAAACAAAAGGAAAACCTTGGCAATTATAATATATGCAAAAATGTATGATATTCACTCTGGGTGGAATATTCCTACCTTACTATGTTTATATAAAATGTATTCATGATACCTTAATGTAATTGAACACAGATGTAAAATTAAGAAGAATGTATGCCTACAAACAATGCTCTAATCAAGATGATTTTAAGAAATGTGAATAGAAACCTTGATATAATTTTTTTAAACACTTTGTTATATTACTTATAATGACATTTATTGAGATTGCAATTTTCAACCAATGTAGAGCTATTAACCATGCAAAGTTATAGCTGTGTTGGAAAAATAAACACATGATAACATCTCTGAATGTAACATGCAGATTGACTTAATAGATTATTTAATAGGCACAAATAAAAAAATGTGGTTAATATTGCCACTATCTCCAAAAGAAGCTTGACTGTATTGTATGTTTATTAAAAGTAGTTTTACCATGTGCTTCTAGGTTAAAAGAAGGATTGCACAAATTTTTAGCTTGCATTTGTTTTTTCACTAAAATTAAGCAGTCTTGTCATGTATTGAAATGAGACAGTTGAAAATGGTTGAAGAGAGCTGATGAATAAGATTTAATATTAAGAGATACTATCTGCCATTCATTAAAAGTAGTTATGACATTTTGTTTCCATTATATGATAGTCTGGTTTGAATATCTTCATTTAAATGAGGAAAAACCCCTTTAGATAAAAAGAAAATACCACCACAGTATTAGATGATGTATTGTTACGTAATGGAGCTCTATGATTTTTATGAAAAAAAATTATTTTCTATAAAATAAATGGAGAATAAATTTCCATTCCAATAAAATTAAATTATCTATTAAAATGATAGGGAAAAATCACAGTATTTACTCTTTGTGCACCATATTCTGAGCATTCACAACGGGGGTACAACACAAAGAAGAAAAACTGGTCTGTAGCTGTAGGATTCTCTAAAGGGTGGCAGAATTCCTTACTGCCTTTAAACACCTCTGAACATTTTTTTTTCTTGAGCACAGCAGGCCCTTGTCCCATGCTGCAGCCTGGCCACCCACTGTTACTTGTTGACCAAATAGGCAATGCCTAAAGTCTACATCAACAATAGTAGGATAGGATTCCTTTCAAATGGAAGACTTTCAATTTTCAGAAGCAAGAAATTAAGGAGGCTCCGTTAAAATTAATCTGAAGTAATAATACATTTTAAAATCCTGGTTTGTTCCCAACACTTCACTTCCAGTATCACTTAAAATATCCCTATAACCTTGTATCATTTAAAACCTAAAGGAGGACATTGATAGATATTAAAAATGCACACTAAAAGCACTACTTAGTCTCACTGTGCTGTTTGTTGCTATTATTAAGGATTATTTCAATTAACAGAAACTTTTAACATATATTTAAAATACAAATTACATTTTTATATTGAATAAAGTGTATTGATTCAGATTTAAGTTACATCACTGGAAATCCTCCCACCCAAGAATTAAATGAAACTAAATTTAAGACTCACTGGAGAAGAGCCTAATGCTGGGAAAGATTGAGGGCAAAAGAAGAAGGGGATGACAAGAGAATGAGGTGGCTGGATGGAGTCACTGACGCAGTAGGCGTGAGCTTAAATGGACTCCAGAGGATGGTAGAAGGCCTGGAGGAAACATTGTCTATAGGGTCACGATGTATCGGACACGACTTCGCAATTAACAACAAATTTAAGTCATTCTATGTTAATTATAACTACATTTGTATCAATGCAATGGCTTAAAAGCAATAAAGGAATTTTTTAAAATTATGAGATTTTTTTTATGAAAGGAGGAAATAAAGCCTATTCTTAATATTTATGTGGCTTCTTGATTGCTTCTCTTAATGCTTTAAGTGAATTATATAGTGCCAAACAAACCTTCCTATATATTTATTTAGATCTGATTGGGAGGGTCTTTAAATTGCATGGGGAAAATGACATTTTTGATGTGAAAGATGCCAATTCTTTGGCTTTGCTTCTCAAAAATGGAGGAGAAGATTGGAACCACAATACTCTTCCCCAGCCTGGCCCCCGCCAAATGTGTTGGGATTAAATGATATAGTAGGATTAGAAAATAAGCTCTAGTTGCTCAGTGTATTAATTTTCTCCTCCTGTTTCCAATCTGCAAGAGATGAGAAAATATTCTGAACCCAACTGCAATTACTACTAAGAGCATTTACGAAAGTTGCAGTGAGTGTATGATTTCATGTTTGTTTGATGCCCGTGGAGAAGCAAACTTTACCAGTTTTTGAAATGGAACCATTTATCACATTTAACATGTGAAGTTATACAGCATCTGCTTCTGAATGCTTGTCTTAATATTTGCATGATCTACAAAGTAGTTGGAACTGGATTAATTTAAACAGGATTTAGGAAGGTATTTCTCCACAGAGTTCAAGATAAAATTCCTAGTTAAGAAGTACAGGAGTTTTCCTAGCTTTCCCTTTATTATGCATTTAACATTCATAGTGCACAGATTTATACTGATGCAATCATGGCTAGGTTTATATTGTTTTTAAAATGAAATCAAAAGAAACAAATGATCATCTCAAGAGTCTCTGAAATTATGCTAAATTGATGAAGACTTACCAGCTTTGCCAATCATTTCAATAATTAACATGTTATTTTTTGATACCATGCAAAGGCTTTTCATAAGGTATGAGAAAATATTCTTATTATTAGGAATGGGGGAGAGGGGTTAGACATAAAATACCTCACAGCTGTAAAAGCTCTTCCTCCATATGCACAAAGACAACAGAACCAGCTGCTAGGATAACACATTTTAAAGCTTTTTCTTTTTTTAACACAGACCATGTTGGCCTATCTGATCAAATAAAAATATACTATACATTGCAAGGTGAATATAAATGTTGCATAAGCCAAAAAAGGCGATACTGTATTCTGATTAGCCAGTCCTTAGGTATAAATATTAGTAATTTCATATAAAGCTTTTTTTAACTAGAACGACTGAAAAATTTCCCTACCTTTTAAAAAGAAGTATGCAATACAAAAGCATGCAACACACTGTAAGGGAATTATGATTTTCCTTCATAATTAATAATAGGATTAATTCAAGTTTTCTTAACAAATAATCTCACCAACTGTTTATCTAAATTGTACAACCCTTCTATCCGCATGTTTATAATAACATATAAATCAGGAGGAGCTAGCCTGAAGACCTTTTTCCTTATTCTATTACCAGTAGAAAAATGAAAACAACAAAATTACAGACCAAGCAGCCATGTCATATTATAATTCTTCCCAAACCGGAAGTAGTAGTTTTATCACATTAATCAGCATGGGGAATTCTGACTGACAGTACTCTTTTGGTTATTGCAATTCAGTTTGTTTTAGATTTAACATAATATGTAAATTCATTCCAAGAAAAAAATTATGTACAACACTAGTGAATGGCTTTATAAACCCATTACATGGGAATCCACATGATGGTTTAATGTAGTGTTAATGCCATTCTATTTAGTATAATTGTTGATATGTTGTTTTCACACTTGTAGTTTTCACCCACAAAAAACCCTCATGTACCTGTGCACTCAATCCTATCCCCTCCCTTTGTATTTTAAGAGTGGTGGTGTAAGTCAAAAAACCTGCAGGTTGTCAACTTATTTAATACCTCATTATTCCACTCTGGTAAATACTTAAGGAGGCTAAACAAAAAAGAACAGAAAACAAATATAATAACCATAAATAAAAGAATCTAGTAAAAACTAACAATAAATTGAGCCATAATTTTTTAAAAATCTATTCAAAGCCTGGCAAAAGAAATGCATTTTGTAAGATTTTCTGAACACTGAAAACCAGGGTTTCAAACACAACTCTCTCTCTCTCTCTCTCTCTCTCTCTCTCTCTCTCCCTCCCTCCCTCCCTCCCTCCCTCCCTCCCTCCCTCCCTCCCTCCCTCCCTCCCTCCCTCTCTCTCTCTCTCTCTCTCTCTCTCTCTTCTCCTTAGCTTGAAAACAATGGAAAAAAACCTTTCTCTTTCCTGCCTACGGGAGTAGGGGGTGGGGAAGACCCAAATAAAACATGCTGACTTATCAAGATATGAAATTAAAACAGATTCAGCTTTCATTATTGCACAATTGTTCAGAGTTTCATTTTAGACACTTAGATAAAGCCTATTTCAATGAAGATCTATTTTTCGTTAAGTAAAGTATCAAGATGATAAACTTCACATACACTGCAATAAGTCAAATTCACTTTCTACCAACAGCATTTAGGAACTGACGCCTGGGGATGAACACAAAAGAAGCAACTGATGCACACAGTCTCTTTACCACTGCTTGTCTTTTTCAGCAGAAGGAAGAGAAAGAGTGGGAAACAATCCTTTTTTTCTAGTGTTAAACCTAACTTTGAATGATCTTAATTATTAAAATAATGAAGGTTGCAAGACGTACCAGTTTGAAAGGAAACATAAAAACATTGTAAAATTCCGTTCAAATGTAAATCATGATTAAAATGTTACGGTTAAAAAAAATATTTACACTGAATGAAGAGAAATGTTGCACTGTAAGATCAGATACTTCCCTAAGCAGAAATATAATTACCTTTTTGTTCTTTAATGTAGCTCTCTTTACAGTTGTGCATAAGCTGCAGAATCCATTTATGTTGTGCCCCAATGCATTGCCAAGCTGGGTCTCCCTCTGCATGGAGGTCCGAAAGGTATCTATAATATTGTAATTTTGAAGAAATAAGGTTTTGGAATGCAACATACGGCAGGCCTTTCCTTTATGCGTTTCCTTGCTCCCGCTAAATTCAATTGAGCTTACTTCTTGGAAAATCAGTATAAAATTGTTTCTAGAAACACTCTTCTAAAGATTTAAGTATGGGATAAGATTTCATTTATTATTTATTAACACTATTTTATGTTAATCCCCATTAAATAGAAGTCAGTGGTTAATCTAAATAAGCAGGAATAAAAAAAGTACTCAGGGTCAGAATTTTCCAGTACTTGGGAGCAGTGCTGAAATTCAATTTTTTTACTACTGGTTCTGTGGCCGTGGCTTGGGGGGGGCGTGGCAGTGGAAGGATACTGCAAAATCTCCATTCCCTCCCCACTCCTGGGGGAAGGATATTGAAAAATCTCCATTCCTACCCTATTCTGGGGCCACCCAAAGGTGGTATTTGCTGGTTTGCTGAAGTACTCAGAATTTCCACTACCGGTTCTCCAGAACCTGTCAGAACCTGCTGAATTTCACCCCTACTTGGGAGAGCACCAGGAAATTCCAAGGCTGTAGATTAGACTAGGAAGTTGAAAAAAAAGACTTGAAAAGAATAATTGAAAACCACTGCATGAAACTGCATGGATGTTCCCAAGACTAGTTTGAGGGATACTTAAATTTATATTGTAGAGAGAGAGTTGCATTAGTCCAGTGCTTCTCAAATAGTGGGGCGGGCCCCCCAGGGGGGGTGCAAGGGTCTGTAAAGGGGGGCTCAGCTCAAATTATTTTATATATTTTTGTTTTGCAGGTTAAAGGTTTTTTTTAAAATATTGTGTTCCTTTAAATCCTGTGCTCCTTTAAATCTATCATAGCCAAAAGTAAAAAAAAAAATCTGGTAGCATGTTTTCCCATAAAATTTGCTAGCTGAAAATTGTTTCTTAATCAAAGAATCCCATTGCAGATTCCCAAAATGCAATTCACAGGAGATATATTTATGTGTGTAAAAAATATGGTCAGAGACAACAGAAGTTGGTAACAAGGATAAGTGAATAATAGAAAGTATAAACATATAATTATTAGTAATCATTCCAAAAATAGTGCCTAATAGTAAAAAGTTAATTTTCACTATAACTACCAGAGATATTTAGTCATTTTAAATTTGTTGTTTTCAATTCCAAAATGTTTATGCAACATAAACAATTATTTTGTGTGAACGTTGTTTGCAGTTTCTGTGCTGAATTGCCCTCAACTTCACCATTGCAAAATACCAGGGTTTGCCATCAGTGGCGGATTGAGGCTCACTGGTGCCCTAAGCACTGAAAAATCTTGGTGCCCCCCTCCTTTGTACATACTGCATAAATCTTCTGTGGTTTTTTTCTTTCTTTCTCAACTTTGTGGTACCCCTTGGGCCAGGTGCCGTAAGCATGTGCTCAATCTGCTTAATGGTTAATACACCACTGTTTACCATAGATTGTATGGATGCAATCTATCTACATGTAGTTTAGGTCAACCCTTAATGAGCTGAGCTTCTAGCCCATAAAACCTTAAGCTTGAATAAATTTGCTGACCTTTTAAACGACTACAAGGCCCTTTACAGCTTTTGCTGCAACATAATAAAGTGACTATTATTTGGAAATTACTAATATGAGCACTTCTTATTTAAATATACTTCCAGCACTTTATCTAGGGTGTCATCTTCTAATTCTACATAAGCTGATGCATAACAACAGTGAAAATATTTGAATATTTATTTAAAGCTCAGTCCCATTTGGAGTCCATGAGTCATTTTGGAAACTGTTCTATTTAGCTCCTCTATAGCAAAAATAAGGTACAAGTGATCCTCAACTTATGAGCACAATTGAGCCCAAATTTTCCATTGCTAAGCAAGACAGCTGTTAAATGGGCCTTGCCCCATTTTGTGAACTTTAAGTGGATCACTACAGTTGTGAAGTTAATAACATGGTGGTTGAGTGAATAACTGGTGGTTGAGGGCTTCCCCCTTGGCTTTTGCTAGGTAGGAGGTTGCACAAAGTGATCACATGAACCCAGGACACTGTAATCATCAAAACACATGCCAACTGCCAAGCGTCCGAATTTTGATTATGTGATCATGGGGATGCTGTAATGGTTGTAAGTGTGAAAAACGGTCATAAGTCACTTTTTAAAATGCTGTTATGGCTTCGAACCGTCACTAAACGAATGGTTGTAAGTCAAGAACTGCTTGTATATAGGCAGCTGGAGTTGATCAGAATACTTGGCAGGTGCTTTCATAATTTGCTACCCAAATAATTTGGATGTATACATTCAAACATTTTAAATTTCTTATCTATCGTATAGTACAAACATGCTTCTCTATTTATTTATTTTATTTTCCTAAATTGCACTGTTTTAAACTCATTCTGGCTTCTTAATATGAACATATTGAGGGGTAGGGGGGGATAAAAAGTGGAAGCAGATTTTTTTTTTTTTAATGGACAAGATTTATGATTAAGCTTTACTGAGATTACTCCTAATTATTAGGAACTTTGTTTTTCTTTCCTCCTTTCACCGCTGATATTCCTTTAGAAATACAGCCAAAAATCTGAAATTGTTTCTTCGCAAAGTGTGGTTAATTTTTAATGTCCGAATATTTTATCTAATTTTTGCATTCAGAAATAAGTCTCCGCATTTAGAGCTGCACATACTTTAGTTAGGGAAACATAGTTGAAATGCGAGTTGTGTGACCTTCATTACCTAGTGTTTGTCAGGGTCACATTTAAAAAATAGCACCCAAAAAGCAAGCAGCGCCTCTTATAGCTATGAAAACAAGCCCCATCATCTCATGAACTTGTTTTTTAAAAGTTAAATTAGATAGATCTTTCCTCTGTGACATGGAAACCGTTTCAACAGTTCAATTGGCAAATGTACCAGAATGCTGTTTTCCAAGAATAAAGTAGTTTTCACATCTTTATCCTAGTGCAGTTGTTTATTAGATTTATATCCTGCCTTTCTTCCATGGAATGGTAGCTGATGCAGATGGAGTTCTGGCTTATGCTTCCACCCAGGCGCTAATCAGATCCAGATCTGATGTGTTTATTATGGGTCTCTTAATATTGCATGCCGTGTTTACGATGTTCATCAGAGCAGCCAGTGGGACCTAAACTAATGACAACCCATATTACCAATGCAGAGCAATATTTTAACATAGGAGGGGCTTATGTGATATATCCTAGTAACATATCAAGGCACTATTAATCATTTAAGCCTCATTAAGTCCCCTCATTCTATGTGGTTTGAAAGCTTTGGCATTATTTAACATAGTTCAGCCAGCCCATGGTCATTCAACATTGGCACATAATCAAGATTTTGTCTTTGCGGTAGAAAGCTAAAAAGTCAATACAAACTGTTGTATTAGAGGCATAGTTATAACACATGCTGTTAAATAGCACAGAGTAACAGTTGATATCTACTGGTTGCTCTGCCTTAGCACCGCTTTGTTTCTATATTTTATAAAGATGGAGAAGGCCCCAACCCACTTCCAAGCTCTTGGAGCAACTCCAGTTCATTCAGAATGTTAGAAAGTGTTTATCAACAGAACATTTATTCATTATCCATTTTTGAAAGAGGACAGGGGAGAAAAAAATTACACGTAGCACCCTCACTCAGATGGTTACCTGAGCAAATTGTACTCTTCGTTGGAAAAACAAACATACCCCTCCAACTCTGAATGTTAGGAAGGCCCAAAAAGTGACCTTTCACCAAGAACTGTTTAATCCGAACAATTTTGCACACGGTCATATATGAGGTCACGAAATGCGGAGATAGAATTCATGAGTGCTGCTGCTCATCAGTTACTACTGGGTCTGAAGCAAATAAATTCCTCCAACTATTTACGAGTTACAAGAGATGGCACTGTTTGACTCATCTTCACTGCTTTATATACAGTCACAGACAATGAGAGGCCAATTTATGAATCTTCAAGTGATCCTGTGATCCTTAATAAAGAAGCGTTTGCAGTTGTACATGATTGTATTATCAATACAATTATACCTCTGCCATTACCCCCTCACCTTTTTAAAGTTGCTTTTCATTAAATTATTTATTATTCAAAGTTCCTTCAAATCCTGACGCAATTGAACTGTAATATCTCCCCATGTTAAATCTTACCTCTCAGGGAAGCAAATTGTCAGTTTAGACTGATGCTGATTTTGCATTCTTGATAAGGTAGTACTTTTCTAAGCAATGTACAGAATTGTATACAAAAACAATTACTATTTTCTTCTCTTTGAGATTTCTCTATACTGAGTGTTTTCACTCATTTAACTTGCTATCAAATTTCTTTTTTCAGATATATCAGTTATGAAGATAAAAGTACTGTATTTGTGCCAGCAAAGATTACTTTGGAATTCTGACTGAACTCCATCTGCTACAATGTTGTATATTCATTCACGGTATCTTTTTTGCAGCTGCTTTGTGCACAATTCATCCTAATTCCAGATAACTTATAACTAGCCAAGGAAGCAACTAGCCAATTTGGGAGGAACCAAACCTCTGATCTGACTCAAGTAAGAACTTTCTTCGAACTTTTTGTTTCTTGTCTTCAGTCAAATTCAATCAAATACTTTATGAATACTGAACTTAGTGAGGCACTTTTTTCAAGAATTTTGTTTAAGAGTCCGAGAATTAAATAACTGTTTGCTTTCATTTACCTGTTGACACTCTAGTCTAAAGGCATAGTGAGGCAAGAATTACCATTGCAAGTCGCATTTTAGTTTAGCACCTCAGTAACACTCCTAAATGCTTATTATTGTTTTCAATAATCCTTTCCACAATTGATTCGAAAGGAGGTTAAATTGTCTGCAATTTCTTGAATGTTCCATCTCCTTTCTAAAGATGTTAACTGTCTATTTTCAACTGTCCTAGTACAAAAAAATATATCTTGGGACCAAATTTTTATTCAAAAATCAAATTTAAATTTGATCTGTCTAAGAACTTTTAGGGAAATATTGCATGAATCTACTCATTTGTTTATTTTTAATCTTGCTTTCATTTGATTTCGTTCTTCAGATACTTTACCTAAAAGAGCGACAATAGAATATACTTTATACGGTATATTCTTTATATGGTCAACTTTTTTGACCATCTACTCAGTACTTATTCTAACCTACAGTAGTTCTTTTGCTCCTCTACTAGAGATGCCTGAAACGGAGATTCAAAACTACAGGTAATCCTCAATTTGCAGCCATTTGTTAGAAGTTACAAGAGCACAACTTATGAGCAGGTATCACTCTTAGGATTGTTGCAGCATCCCTATGGTCACATGATCAAAATTTGGGCACTTAGCAACTGGCATGTATTTATGATAGTTGCATTGTCCTGCAGTCATGTGATCAGCATTTGTAACCTTCCTAGCTGGCTTCCGACAAGCAAAGTCAATAGGGAAAGCCAGATTCACTTAACAACTGCATGATTCACTTAACAACTGTAATGATTTTCTTAATAACAACTACTAAGCAAAGCTCCCCTTTTTGAAATCAAGTCAGCCATGGGGAATCTGTCCTACATGTATATAACTGAAGGAAAGATCCATAAATAGACCATTAAAATTTTGTGATTTAGATTTTTAAGAGAGAACAATGCTCAATTTGGACAGTTTATACTACAATATTAGTCCTTATACCTTTGAAAAGTGAAGAAGCAGTTTCTTTAGGGGAAGATTTTGACTGTAAAAAAGGTTAGCTGGTGTTCTGCAAATGTAATGTATATAGAGGACGAATTTCAAATACATCACCACTGGCTTCTTCCTTACAGTGTGTATTTAGGGAAAGACAGCATGAAAGTGTATATTCTGAACTGTTCGCTATATAAAATATAAAGAGGTTTCAGGATATATGGGATGATATATAGACTTAGATATAGTGCTTCAGAAGGTCTTATAGTTCAAACCTCATACAAATCCCCACTTCTGCTGCAATGGTTTTAAATATTATTTCCTCTTTCAAAGTATTATTGGTTTTTACATGCTTTCTTAGAATTAGGATTGCCCAGCATGAAGAAGTATGCAGGTTAAATGGCAATGAGACATTGATTAATGCAGTAATCCAAACTTCATTATTCTTTTTAATAATAGGATAAAGACCAGAAGAGTAGGGAGTAAAGAACAGAATGTCCCTTTCTTTTCCCCTATCAGGAGATGCACTGAATAACTAACTGAAGTAGATAATACCACTGAAATGCTCTATAACTTCATAGAACAAACAATGACTCTAGGCTGGCTTATATTAAAGGAATGCATTATATCAGTGAGACAAGTTCTCAAACCTTTCAAAGTTTAGCACATTTTCAAATATGATTTTCTCCAAATTCTTTTAAACTGTTTAAACATAAAAATGTTATTTCTATTTTATATAGGAAATGGAGCAGTGAACCCGATCCTACATGCACAGAAAATGAAATTCTACAGTGTAATATAGTACAGCCTCTAGAAAATGCTCAAACTCTGCAGAAATGAATAAAATAAAAACTGCTTATAGTGTTGAAAGCAATGTATGAGGTAGTGCTACAGTCTGAGAATGGATAAGAAAGAAAAGCTAAAATTGCCAGCTCAATTGCTTCTTTGAAATGGAAAGCTTGTATTGTTGTGGGTTCTCTTTATACAATATTAATAATAAAAACCTTTCGATTTGCAGAAAAGTATTCTGGATACAAAATATACATATATCTAATTGATTTTTAGTAGGATGTTAACAAGGAAATGTTTCTGCCTATATAAAGAACATATTTTAAAAAAATAAAAAGGTAACCTTATGTAGCGTTTTTGATCATGTAATGTTGATGGTGTCTCAAGTAATTTATCCAGAAGAAGTTTTCTTAATGTTTCAACTCGGGTTTCAACTTCAGCATAATCTACCATTTTAAAACACAACACCATAATTAACTCTAAAATAAATGTCATTAATTACCAAAGTATAAAATTATTTTTATAACCTTTATAATTCAAATGACTCCAGTATCACTGTTTACTCCATTATCACTGTTATATCATTGTCTTGTATATGAACTTGTTGGCTCTCAAGTCTTCCTAAATTTATCTGATCTTTTAGCCAGAAAATTTTAATTTATATTATAATTCAATTAATTTTGATGTCCATGAAACTATTAATTGATCAATCTGGAAATACATTCTGTACTTTCAGAATAACAAGAGCCCTTTGTCTGTTTTGAGACTAAGAAATTTCAGTTTTAACTTTATCCCAAGCAAATATGCATTAAACAATTTTATAAACTGCAAACTGCCATTTTTGAACTCATTAAAAATACATCCACAAAGTCAATCTATTTTATGAAACATAACCTGAAAATTACCAGCTTCAAGTCTTGTTATGCACAGTACAAAATATTTCTGAGGCAGAAACATTGCCATACAGTTTAAAAACGTATTTCAGAAAATAAAACTACTCAGCAAAGTAGTAGAATTCCTATTCTGAGTTTGTTCTTATATTATTAATTTTCCCTACTAAAATTAAAATCAAGTTTAACAAAATGCCAAACTCACATTTTTTGAAGACTTGAACTTCAGTCTTTCCAAATAGTGATTTTGCTTTTTCATAGTCATTAATGACAACATCATAATCTCCCTTAAAAACATAAAAAACAAGTTTTAAGAAATTTGTACTGGAAATTTGGGGCAAAACACTTTAACTTGCATTTTGTAATGTTAGTACCTTTTGAATGTTTCTTTCAATATTTAATGGAAGATTGAAAAGAAATTTGAAGCGCTGTAAAACATTTAAGGCATTTCTTGTTGAATCAGCTTTGTCTTTGCGGCCCAAAACCTCTTGGAACAATGTATCTGCGGTATTGCTCGCCCCTTTTAAGAAAAGGAGACAAAGAAGTAGACAAACTGCAGCTCTTGCTAAATTTAATCAAAAATTTGTCAAGCTTTTAATACAAATTAAACATACATCAACAATGATAAGTGTTTATATTAGAAATGTTTTGGCTTAGAAATGTTCTGAAACAATATTTACTACTTAAGATTTTTTGCGCAGTAGAAACCATAGTGCGTTTAAAACAGCTTCCATTCCTGCAGCAAATGCTTGAAATTCATTGTGTAACTTTAGTTTCCTTTGGCTACAGAACTGAATTATATGGTTCCAGCAATGTCTTTAGGGCAATTTGATCATTACTAATATTCTCTTTTCATAACAGATCACAATGAAATAAGCATGAATGTAATTTTACTAATATGAACAGTGTAGCTTAGAATTCACTGAGTACAGAAAAGACATAGTACCAATATTGTGACTTTTGAACAAAATATGTCTGAAAGTGACTTTTTGTTCCTTTTCACTGAAGAACTCCATTAGGACGTTTCGTTAGAATAATGATTTAAACCATTAGTCACATCACAAATTCTGACACTATTCTGTATCAAATTCCATGATTTTGAGCAACGTTGTATGGGTTCAAGCAGGAATGTGAGAATAATTCTAAGGACTGAGAAATTCTGCATTAAGCCATTCAAATAATAAAATATTCAAACATTTACTTGTTACATTTAAGAGCATTTAGTCTTTAAAATTGATGGGCATGTTTCAGAGTTAAACCCTACTGAAAAAAAGTCCTTGCTTTTCCTTCGCATAATAAATATGTGTCAAATATGTTAATTTCCCCCCAACTTGCGACTTATCTTTAATTTACCAGAAAAAAAGTAAATGTTTCTATCCCTTTTGATGGCTGCCTGTAAAACTTTCTACATTATCTGGTCTAGTGACTATAATTTAAGCAAAGATGAAAAAATTACATCAGTCTCACTGGGTGGCTTGCATGCCATTTTCTCTCGTCAACACTGTGGGTGGCCTGCTCATGTTAAAAGTAGCCTTTGTAAAATAATTGTTATATCTAAATAGCATTTAAACACTGTTGATGTTTCAAGACCCTAATGCAAGAAACTTTGTTTTGTCAAGAGAATTGGTCCTACTACATTTTATTTGGTAGGGAGAGGGAGACAAAATTACTTGATATTCAAACGTGATATTGCTAATCATTTTATTTTCAATGTCTTATGATTTAAAAAAGATTAGCAAACATGAATAGTTGAAGGAAAATAACACTCCAACTAGGAAATAGTAAAATAATTGAAATGCTCAAGAAATGCTTTTAAAAAGATATTTGATAAAAAAACAGTAATTGCATGGCATTATTTGTCTACTCTTTCAAATTTGATATATTTTGGTTATTTAATGTTAAAATTTTTAAACCATGAATAATCATACTTGGGAAACTTCAAGAGCATTAGGATAATTTTTCTTTTTCCCCCAACTATTTCGAAGGCTAAAAGCTACATAGACCTTGCTTTTAAAAAGAATATCTGCAAAAATCCTTCTAATAATAGTATAAAGCACCCATTTGAGTAAAAAGGACCAGGAATTAGGAAAAAAAAATTCTATCAGATTTACTGAAAATAAAAATGATGTTCACAAAGAAAAAACAGTCAATAAAAATTCACTTTCCTAAAGCACTATATTCCCAATGTATTTAATTAAAGTCTCTTCCAAAGTTTAATGCTTTGGGTACAAATTACTGTTGCTTTCAGACAAAATAAAGCTTCTTCTAATTTTTATTAACAGATGTATATAACAGATCTTTCAAAAGGACTGGTATAATATGAGTTCAGTTAATTTTATACTAGCAATTTCACCGCATCTTTATAGAATTCTCAAAATTATTACTTTTATTCTTCTATAAAAATAATAAAATGCATATTATTATTGTTATTAAAAAGTATGTTCCCTTTCCACCAAAGCACCTAAATATTGAGATAAATTAGTTAGGAATATACAAACATTATATATATATATATATATAATGGCTGAAATAAAGTAATTCTATTTATAAGCTGTACATAATACATATAATGACACAAAAAGTAAGATTAGGGATAAAAAATATTTCCACCTCTCTCTCTTGCTCTCTCTCTTTCACAGACTATGTTCATATTCTAAAACTGCTAATAACACTTTAAGGGAAAGAACCCTCAGATCAGGATAGAAACAGAACAAAGGAAAATAGCTTCTGTAGGATTTTTCTCTTCAAAAAAACAAAATAATCTGAATATGCACACAAATGTGTATTTTCTTGCACTAAAATATTTCTGTAAAAAAGTTGGTGTTTATGTATATATGTATATGGAAGGGGGGAAGCTCTTGAAAGGAAACAAGTGCAGTTCCCTTCACATTCTGTTTCTTTTATATGCGTTCAAGTCTCTTGAATAAAATGGCAAAGTGAAATCCAACATTACATACAGCTGCTATTTTAAATATTTCAATTGCTTAATTTAGATGGAATCCATTGTCCATGTATTGTATACATCGTCTCTATAGCGTTAACCTGATTTCCTAAGAAAGATCAAGTCAGTCCAAGACCCATGGAAAATAAAATTCTTTTCCAGATAACTTTTCTTCCTTGCCAGGAACCGAAAGAAATGCGTCAATTGAAAGTTAATGGCTATTCAGAGCCAAAAGTGATTTGGGGCATGCTCTCTGCTGAAAGGACAGGGTAGGCAGGGATGGGTGCCAATTCACTCATTCACCCTGCAGCACTTCATGACTTCTCATGTTCCTTAGAGGATCATCCAATCCTTCTGCACAGTATTTCATGACACAGAGGGATACAAAGAAAAGGAACAAGAATGAAGATTAGATCCAAAACAACTTCCTTGCACATGAGCCCAACTCTGCTAATTTCTGCATTTCATTAGACTGGAACTCGTTACTATTATGAAGAGTATTTTTATCCACTAGTATTTTTCATGCATTTCCCCCCCTGAATTCAGCCATTCCATTAATGCGGTCCAAAGCATCAGTATTAGAGGCAGTATAGAATTATTAAAGGTATAGGCAAAATTAATGAGCCACTTCCTTTTCTGGTGTGAGGCATGCTGTTTTATTTAATCTGAATAGAAAGCTAATATATTCAAAGCTATGCAAAGAAAAACAGTGAATTAGAGAAACTGTATTTTCTGGAATATCTAAGACTTTATTGCTATTTTCTTATCTTTTTCAGATGTGTCATTTTGAGGTTATTTGATTAACTCTACATCAAAAAATTTAAAAATACTAATTTGAAAGTCTGTCATAAATATCTATGCAAAATGCCATTATAAAAATATAAATTCATTATTTTCATTTATAGAAGAGTTACTCATTTTTAAAAAAAAACTATATGAAAATCTTAACCGTTCTACTAGAATAACTGAATTAAATGTGTTAAATAACTAGTCAGATATAAAAACTTCTTGAAGCTATAAAGAAACTGCAAAAATTAAAAGTTCTAAAACCTGAAATTCAGTATGGATGAGGCTAAAGAAATAAAAAGGTTGATGACTTTGAATTCATCTTCTAGACTCCCATTTGCCCTAAAAGTAAACTATAAATTTGCATTGATCATATCTGGCTTGAAACTTAACCTTTTTTTATGGAAACTTTACTTTAAAAACCAGTCACATAGATTCAACCCACAATTTATTTAAACCCATTTCCTCAATTTAAATGATAGGGTTTAAACAAATAGACCCACGTTACCCCTTTGTTATTAAAGGCTTACAGGGCATCAGAATATTTTTTACTTTTTTAAAAATTCCAAGCATTGCTGTCAAAATTCAAGTAGCAAATTATATATATAATATATAGTTGTACAAAACTTACTGTTGAGAACGTTCTCTAGTTTTTGCGTCATGGATCCTTCTACTTTTTCTGTTCCATCCGCTTCTAGTTTTTGATGGATAGCTGAAATAAAACAACTTGTTAAATTTCAACTATTTTAATGGATGAACGAGCTATAGTCATAGATTTAAACAGCACATGTTTGTTACAAGATAATTTGTGATCTAGTGACACAGGCATTATGATAAGAGCCAGATCCTCCAGACTTCTAAACTTCACTATGCTGCTAAGCTTATGCTATGATTTTTGGCAGTAAAGTTAATCATCTGGGCATGAGTATGTTCTCTTATTTAGTCTTCTAATTACCATGGCAGTTCTGCTATATATTTTACTTTCTTGTGTAGAGCTTAAAGTAGCTCTAGTTTTACACTGGCTAAAAGCTCTTGTTGGTTATTTGACTTTGAAGAAGCAAATACCTTTTATGCTAGATTATGCAGGCAAAGGCATGATCATATATACCTAATTTGAAGGAGTCAGAAATACCAATATGACATTTTGGGATATGACAAATCAAACATAACTATTATTTCACTATTGTATAATTTCCTCTTCCATTCTTTTTTCAACCACTGGTCTACACGAACAGTAGTTGGGAACATTGTCTTAACTCTAGCAATTTTCCATTCCTTAGCTCTATTATTTGTTTTTATCTTATGATAAATTTTCAAAGGTAGCTCTTAAGGTCTGTGAACTATTTGGTGCTGAGGATTAGGAAGTGTTGGAAGCACTTGAAACATCAAGGTGCCATGTCTTCTTGAAGGCTTGGATGCTCTGTGAGCCTTCCTACATTACCTCAGGGTACATGTACAAACAAACAAAAAATCCTGGAAGGAATCGTTTGCACTGTAACTTCCATATGAAAATAATTCCAACTTTATTATTTGCTTCCTTTCTCCTCAGGTTCTTACTAAACATATTTCCCTTGGCTACTCTGTAGTACAATTTAGGGGCAGGAGTGGTTAGGGATATTTGAAGTAATATGAAGAATGGAATTCTGTTCATGAATTTCCATAGGTAGCCATGTCTTTGAGATGGATACTGAAATAACATTGTAACAATCTAGTTTAATCAATGGAAGTCTTGCTTGACTTCTGATTTAGTCATTTGCAATATTGTACTCAATTACAATGCACTGCAAGAATATTCATTGAAGTCATTCCCATCACAGACAGTTTAAAGTCTTCATTAATTTCTGTTACAGGGAAATGGGAGCTTTGTTTTTCAGGTCTCATTTTCAACCCGATTGCCAAAGTATATTGGGAATTAAAAAAATATTATATAGAACAAAAATATGCCAAAAAGATATGTTTTCTTATATTGCATTTCACATCTCATATATGATTTCCTATTTTAAAACTACTGTAGCAATTTATAATGTAAAATATCTTCAAAAACACTATTTTAAATCTCAAATGGAAGATGAGCTTCTGCAAACTGAGAAATTGCTGCATTAATGACAGAACAATCCTAGACTTGATATGTATTTTCTAAAGATGTTGCTGTTAGATGATGCCAACTTCACAATGTTACGGAACATTTGTGAAATCTTCAATCCTTTCACAAATTCTTCAGCTACATTGTAACATTGGTATCATGCAACAGTAACATCTTTACATTATCAAACCCAAAGAATTATAAACAAAATTTCAAGCAAAGATGGAAATAAACATTCTATTTTATCTTGAAAAAGTCTTTGAATTTAAGTTTCTTCAATTTTAGATATTTTACCTGCAATGATTTAAATTGTTCATTATTTGCCCATTTAATACTTTTTCTAAAACTAGAAATGTATTCCTATGAAATTCCAAATAGATATTAGAAAATAATGCATAGATCACATGACTAACAGAGCACTCTTGGCAAGCAAAGAAATACAATGTAATGAAAAGCGATAGACAAAATTATGTATAACTGACAGAAGTGATAGCTAATAAAACAATACTACACCCAAAAAGGAAATGTTGAACAGAATAAACTTTCCTTTGTGAAATGTAGTTCTTACCCAATGAGTGAAGGAATCATCTTCACATTTCAGTATATATAATATATTAAAAGTATTGGTTCATTTTCAGACTTTTTGCTTTATTGTCATACATTTGTCCTCCTAATTCTATGCACTGCCAGATGTAAAACTGTGGAATGCTATGCTGTTCTTGTATCTTTCAGACTGAATACAAAGATAAATGAATGTAAATATCTTTTGCTTAGGAAATGTGATATAACTGTGGTAAAATTTAGTAGAATAGTTGGGATTACTTATGTATTTAATCACAGAAAATACACATCTGATTCATACTTATAGTGCAGAAGACTCAATCACCACAGTTGAATGAACAGATGCAGAAATATAATCAGCTGCATCCTTACTAATGGTAAATTACAGGTACTTTAGGAAACAATACATATTTTTTCTCTCTCAATTAATGTATAGCTGTATAGAGGATATCGGATATTTTCACTGCTTTAGTGGCTTAGGTCATTGCAACCCTTATGATTTCTTCAGTCCATTAGAATTCGTAGATTCCTTTTGTAGTCTTGAGACTTACCTGACAAGGCATTCTGTGCTTCAAAAAAAGTGCTGAGACCTCCTTTGACATATTGCAGATTGCCCTCGTTTTTCTTATTGGCTTGTTTCCTCAGATTTATCACTGCCATTTTAAGCTGATCAAAACTAAAATCAAAAGAGAAAAAGACAGACGGCATTCAGACAATAAAGATGAAATGATAGGTCATATTTATCTTAATAAAATATCAAGCCCAACAATTTTCTATTTAGAGAAAATATAGAACGACTTGCTGTAATCCACCAATCCAGTGGAGGCTTTTTATACAAAGAATATCTCAATGTTTGGTAACTCATGAAAACTCCACCTTCAGGAAGAAAAGGAATACATGGAAATAATTTAGGAAAGGTAGAAAAAGCAGAATATTGTTGGTCTCCATGCCAACAAAAGCTTTATATAGTATCTACTAAATAGCATGAAACAAGAGTTATTGTATTGGTCATTAAAATGTTTTTTTTACTCTATGTGTTTCTGCCTGAGAGAGACTGTGTGTGGCATATGTGTGAGAGAGAGAGAAAGAAAGAGAGAGAAATGGAGAATTTCTCTCCCTAAAATAGGAAGATGACAAATAGACAAATTAACAAAATCGCCTACAACTGAACGATATAGCAGATTGAAATGTCATTCATACAAATCTGTCATCTCCTTGTTGCTGTTACTGGTTTAAAACAATAATTGGATCTTTGCCTTTTCATTTTTCGCTTTTCTATCCTTGTACTTTTGTTTATTCTTGTCATAATGACAAATGTATTTAGTTCAGCAAACATGCCGAGAGAAGGGATATTCAATTTAAATGAGTAAATATATAACAATGAACTCCAACTATGAATTATGGCTACTGTCTAGATGACTGAATTCCAGGAGAAAAAAAAAGTTTTTTGTTTCAAATATGGGAAATTATGGAATAATGGATGTTACAATGGAATTGTGAAATAGGAAACACAATTTTTCACCTAAGTAAGCAGTAAAACACTGAAGGGCCATTTAAAAGTGTGCTAATATCAAGGCATTGCCTATTGTAAAAATGTCTATTTTTAAAAACCTACATTTTTTTTATTTTGTGTTTTATAATACATCCACACTGAAAAACAATTCTGAGGAGAGACATGAACCCAGATTAAATTAGAAAAATGTAGTTTCCACTTAAAGTAATGCAACTAAATTCATGCAGATTGTAAGTCTCATCCGTTTCAGAGGGACTGACTTGCAGCTACATCACCCACAATTCTTTGCCAAAATGTATTGCTGACGTTTCTTAAAACATGAAAAAGAAATATTAACACAAAATTCACACTAACCTTGCTGTTGAATGGTTCTCTATTAAATACCAAGCAGCAGAAAAGTTTTCACTTGTAAAATCAACACTCTTCCCAGGAAACAGTGTCTCCAATTCTTTCTGTGGAATCTTTCCTCTAGACAAGTCAATAAGAAACAAAGACTAAATGATGGATCTGAAGATAAGTCATTAAATAGGGAAAGACTCTATCATCTATCTATCATCTATCTATCTATCTATCTATCTATCTATCTATCTATCTATCTATCTATCTATCTATCTATCATCTATCTATCTATCTATCTATCTATCTATCTATCTATCTATCATCATCTATCTATCTTAAAATTAAAATATCAAAATATTAAGGCTGCATTCTCATACACAGATCAATATACACAAATATCACTGGATTTAAGTACACCCTACATAAGGATTGGAAAAACAGCTGATTTGGGGGGAATTGAATTTTTAAAGGACATTAAAGAGGCATAATGTATGGTATACATCTCTGTAAACTTAAGGCACCAATTTGACAGACAAGCAAAAAAAAAGTCCCACTTGGAGAAGTTTGAGGGCTATGAACAGAAGGACTGGTTCTATCTGAGGCCCATGGATTGGCCATTTGTGTCATAAATTAACATAGTAATAAATTATTTTTATGTCTATTTTAAAATGCAAAAAAAAGTTCCTGGCCTGGCAGGAGGAGGTGCCAAAACCAAAAAGAAATTTTTGTGATTACAGAGAAATTATTTTGTGTTTTTATGCAAAAGGTAGACATTCAGATATAGTTTAATGGTTAAAACCATTAAGAAGTGGTGATATGTATTCTGTCTAATAAATATCACTTAAGAATTTAGCTGGTGTATTTTGCACCAAATGAAAATTTTCAGTGTATTGTAAAGCAGTCCCACTTATAAAGCACTGCTATAATCAAATCTGCATGTCATTCAGACAGCTTTACAGCTCCTTCTCAAGAAATTGCACATCTATATTACAGATTATTTTACTTATTACTTATATATCTATTTTTAACTCTAGATTTAGAAAATTCAGAACAATCTATTCATGCAACAATGCCTTTCTAGCACTGAGGGATATATGTCATTAGAAAAGCTGCACTATTATATATGACATATTTGGGTAAAAGAAAAAGAGCATACCGAATGATTCTCTTTCCATCCAGTTTTTATACATGTTCCTTAAAGTATTGTTGAGTAATGGAAAGTATTCTAATCACCTGCCCTTCAATGGCTTTGCATGTAAATGCTATCAGGGTGAGTGATGATAGATCATGTAGAAGAGATCAGTGTGCTATATCACTTTGTTTTCCTGTGTGTATTTGTGTGTGTGTGTATCTGTGTATGTATTCCTCTTTCAAAAATAATAATAATGATCTTGTGAAAGGGAATGCAGTAAAGAAGTGAGATATTTCTGAATCATAGCTCTCATAATCTTTGTTTATGAAATATGAATTTAATTCATCTCTTACGTTCTACTGCATTATAGCAATGGAAAAAAAATGGAAGGCAAAACTTGTTTTAGAACAACTTAATTTCCCACTCACTTTCAAATATCTACATTGATGATTAAGTCAATTATATTTGCTTGTCATTGTTTTGGAATATAGACCTAAGATGCAATACATGCATTTCTGATATAATGTATATCTTTTCAAACTGGGAATAAAACATATGCGTTTTAGGGAGAAAATTGGTCAAGGAAAAACTTACTGAATTAAAACTGTGAGATACTAGATCCAGTATCCATACTAACAGGAGGCAAGGGGAGCATAATAACAAATGTTATTCTTTGAGGTAGTCCCGGCAAGAAGCACAACTATGCGTACTCTACTGATATTTATTGTATGGCTACATTAACAGAATTGTATAAACTGAAAGTATTTCTCCCGTCCTGTCCTTTTACTCTTCAGGCAACTAGGGAGTGTCCCTTCTGAAATGCTGCCCATCTTCTCCTCCCCTGAAATATCTTTTAGATAATGATTATCCGGTCTGAGGTGCTTCCTCTTGTCTCCCAAGTCCATTCACACATCAAATTACAGTACATGTAACTTTGTTATTTACTGTTTTACCCAACAGGTGAACCAAACCTGTAAGCGACACCCCAGATAATACTGAGGTTAATATCACAAATGCAAATGAATATAGCTCAGAAGCTCTTGACAAATAAGAAGAAACATTACATAGCTGGAAGTAATATTTGAGTTACAGGTCATCCTCGATTTACAGCAGTTTGTTTAGTGACCATTCAAAGTGACAAAGGCACTGAAAAAAGTGACCTATGACTGTTTTTCAGACTTAAGTCTGTTGCAGGATCCTCATGAACACATGATTAAAATTCAGATGCTTGGCAACTGACCCATACTTATGAAAGCAGCAGTGTCCCGGGATCATTTGCAACCTTCTGACAAGCAAAGTCAATGGGGAAGACAGATTCACTTAACAACCATGCTATATGAACTTGACAATTGCAGTGATTTACAGTACTTAACAACTGTGGCAAGGAAGATCGAAAAATGGGGCAGAACTCACTTAACAACTTGCTTTGCGACAGACATTTTGGGCTCAATTGTGGTTGTAGGTCGAGGACTACATTTACTCTAAGAAATAAGCCTATGGAGGAAAAAGCATGGAAGATGCACAACTCCTTTCCTCTTATCAAGGGCATGACAGCTCATTTTAATGGGCAAAAAAAATTGATCTCAGTGGAATGAGCACGGTATATGGCATGTTGTATTTAACCCACAATTTTCACAAGATGGGAAAAAAGGTAATCCTTTTCCATTAAGTGACAATTCTACACATTTGCTTAATATTTAGGATGCACACTTCTCATGGTTCTCCAAGTAACAGATATTTATATCCTTCTAGGTATTGGAACAAGATCAATGCTTCTGCTGATTGAGAAGTATGAAACATACCTGCAAATCTGAGGATGGATAATATTCATTTTTATTCCACCATTTCATTCAGCACAAATAATGAAGAACATTACTGATAAAACTATTATAGAATAGTGAAGTGAATAATGCATGTGAGAAATAACTGTTTAGGAAATATGCAGATTATTTTCTTTTTCACAAAGGTATATATGCTAAGCACTCTACCTAATGCTGCCTCCAACCGTTACAAAATTATTTAAAAGTACTTTAAAAGCAATAATGTTTGGTTTAATTTTTTTTAAAAAAATGGGATAAAATACAAAACATGAAATCAAATCCTTCTCAAAGGCATTAAAAGTAAACCTTTTAGATATGCAAAATATACTGCTAAAAAGATTGAATCTGTGCCAAACGGTACTGTATCTTCAGTGTAGAAGAATGTAGAATGTGAAATAAATTTAACTTCATGGGATAATTTAAATTAAACAAGAAAGATGTATCCTAAAATTATATTTTAAAAACTCTTTAATTATATGTAAGGAGGAAAGTGTAAGTAAGGAAAATTACCGTACTCAGCCCAGTATTGTGAACTTGCATACTGTTCCAAGGACATACATTTAAAAAAAATGAAACCTCAGTTTTAAAAGATGTTGAATTCTATGTCATAATACACTATATCTGTGCAATTGGAAATTAATAATGATCACAAAAGGATCATCTTGAAGATTGATTCTTGAAGAGAATCAAAACTATAAACAGAAGTTCCACAGTATAACCAGAAGTACAATCTAGTAACTACTTTGATAATAAAATTTTTTAGCCTCCCTAAAGATTGGATGGCAATATGATGAACTCTATTCAGCAGTGTCTTATATTTTCAATAAATCTCATTGCCACATCAATTTCCACATACCTGCTTACTGACTCAAGCACTATACCAGGAGAAAAACAAGACTAGGGTAAGTAAGACATAATCTTATTTTTCGCTCTATAAGACGCTCCGGAATATAAGACGCACCCAATTTTAAAGGAGGAAAATCTAGAAAAAAAAGATTCTGAACCAAATACTGTAGTAAAATATTTTATATCAACTGTATAAAGTTAACAGCAGTTTAAGAACAATTTTATGTCAACTATGTAACATATTAAGAACTATCTTTACTCTCATTAACAGTCAGTAAAGTCAGTAAACAGTGAAAGTAACAAAAATAAGGCTGTAATGTTTTTATTCGAACCCCAAGAATTCCTCTTCTTCGCTGCTATCAGAAATGAGGAAGGACAGATCCACGCAGTCATTGTCATCACTTTCTTCCTCACTGGTGTCAAATAAGACATCGTCTTCTATTCCATCCAAGGCATTACTAATGCCACACTTCTTGAAGGATTTTACAACAATGTCCTCCTTCACGGAGTCCCATGACCTTTTAACCCATTCACACACTTGTGTGCTAGTGGGCCTCTTCATCCACCCAGTAGACGTCAGATCATGGTTCCCAGCTGCCATCCACGTGTTCCACTCCTCTCGCATCAGAACTTTGAATGGTTTGTTAATGGAAACATTAAACATTCGGCGTATAAGACTCAGATTTTCACCCTCTTTTTTTGAGTAAAAAAGTGCGTCTTATAGGGCGAAAAATACGGTAATCTTATTTCAGTGGTAAGAAGAAATGAAATACTGGGAGACAAGTATCAAATGGTAACCAAAAGGAAACTATGTTGATAAATTCCATTCTAAAGCAAAATAAAAATGTCATGGCAAGGTAAATGTAATTCTAAATGTGTGTGTGTGTGTGTGTCTGTTACTACTCCACTGAAAATATATGAAAAGTCAAAGTCATATTTTTGTAAATTGCCACATAAAATACTTTGTAAAGAGCTTGCTCACATATTCATATAAATCATTAGATTTATCATCACATGATTTATCAACATTTTATATCAGACTGTCTGAATTGTCTTCAATGAAAAAACACTACAGCAGAATTAATTATATCTGTGACAATTTTGCTTTTTTTATAGTTCATCCACAGAAACATCTACTGAGAGTTTTGTTGCCATCAAGTAATGAATTTTCACAAATTAACTAGCTAAATATGACTTGCAACTATACAGGTTCTCCACTTAAAACATTCTAAAATATAATAAAAATGAAAATATTATATTTCAGGTAATATTGGGATATATAAGCAATTTGTTTTAAGGATTATGTCATATATGATGTTCTTAGTTTAATAAATATTAAGTTGTTAAGAAAGAAAGTTTTATGTATGACTACACCTTCCATAATCACATTGCCTAAACCAAGCAATGGGACAAAATCAATATTGGCTTATATAATTGGTGATATTAATCGGATGTGTATTTTGCTAGAATAAGATCTCCTTGGAAGGAGTCAGATTTGTGGATGGTCCTAGATCCTTATTTATATTAGCGTACAGCATACAATGTCAAGGAAATCTACAAATGCTAGACACAATGCAATCCTGGTAGCCTAGATTACTAGTGCATTTTGTTTGTCACTTGCACACCTATCCTTGGTGCACCGAGGGGGAGAAACTAGCTGTATACCAGCTAACTAGAAGCACTTGGGTTGTTGGGTCTTTCTGGGCTCCTCTGCTGGGCCTACCTCACCTCATGTCATGTTGCCTTGCATCGGCCAGGTCCAGTGCTGGCTTCCCCCCTCTTGCACACACAAATGCACCTAGATTTTCCCCACCAAATAGTCCCCATTTATCTACTCGCAATACACTTTCAAAATGCTGGGTGTGCAGGAGTCAGGGAACAAGCAACAGGAGCTCATTCTGTTTCGTGGAGAGGCTCAAACCACTAAAGTATAGACTATTTCTGGCCGGCAGTTCCAGCATCGTTAAACCACTATGCCACCACATCCTCTGGTCCTGGACCCCTTACTCCCCTGTATATTCAAGTAACAACTATGTTTACTAGTTTTAGCCAGTTACATGTTTTTTGAATCTGTTTTTTGAAGAAAAAAAGAGTAGCTTGGGTCATACGTGTCCTTAGACAGATCCTGCTCTATAATGTGATTACTACCACTTTATTTATATACTACCATAACTCTTGTTGTCATGATCTTTAACTGAGTGAAATGGTGTATCACAGGAGTTGTGACATCAGAAGTTACCTCAAATGGGCTTACTTACAGAATGCATTCAAAATTTGTGACCCATGATTCCCGAGAGAACGAAATTTGGGAAATTGATGTCTTGCTTCATTTTCAACATTCCATTACAGTTTCCCACCCATCTCTCTCTGTCTCCCACCAACACCCAGCAGCAGCTACTTACCTGTGAGAAGGAAAAGGAAGTTTTCTGCTCCCTGCCAGATTCCCAGAAGGAAACTCTGGGGAAATCAGCAGGAAGTCAGAAGTCTCTCTTGCTCCCATTGCTTTTTGGGGGGAGGGAGGGCTAACTTTAGTTATTCTGTTTCTCTGCTTAGGTGAGGAAATATTTCTGAAATGATCCAATGGGGCACAGGTTGTCTAATCCATCATAAAGGGATACTTTTGAAAAAAAATATGAAATATAAATCAGAACCATGACATTCGAGGGTTGGAATATTTCACTCATTAATTATAGTGGCTACCTGCTTCCTATTTAATTTAAATGATCTTGTTACTCCTTAAAGTGTTAAATCACATAATTCTTGTAAACCTCAAGAACTGCCCCCATTTTTAAAGGTTCAATCCAGATGTGTACAATTCTATTTCATTTTCTTCACAGTAAATTTTCAGTACAGATTCCTGACAACTATCTGGAAAAAGTGCTTGGAGTTTTCTTGGCAAGATTTTGGAGTGATTTGCCATTGCCTGCTTTCCAGGGCTGAGAGAGTGTGACCGGCCAAAGTCACCCAGCTGGTTTTGTGCCTAAGGTGGGACATGAATTCTGTTGTCTCAGTTTCTAGCTCAGTGCCTTTTAAAAAATGAGCAAGTTCAGACATAATCTAAGTTGAGCCTATGTTGTATAGCACTAGATAAACCAATTTTATATCAGCTCCAGAAGGTTCATCCATTTTACCAGCCTCAATACAATACCAGCAGTCTAAACCAAATCCTGTATAAATAATGTTAACATTTTTTGACATTTTATAAGAAAATATTCAACACAAGCAAGCTTTTTTAAAGATATTAGATACTGGTATAAGCTTCCTTTGGAAGTTACTTATAGTTTTTGATAGCTTTACGTGCTTTCATTTAAAATGAAATATAAATGTAAAGTTCACAAATATAACTTTTAAGTAATTATTAATCAAGTAAAAGTAGTCATTCTTATGTACATGATTCTGTAAACTCTATTTAAAATTCAAAAATAAGCAGTTCTACTGGATACTGTCAGCAAAAACTAGCATGAACTAGATTCTAGAGGATTTTATAGGTCAAGAAGAGCCATTTTAAGTAAATAAAGTCTGAATGGCAACCACCATAAACAAACCAAGTTACCATACACATTCCCCCTGTCTGGTATCAGCCAGACTCCATGGAGCAAAAGTTGTACCAGCTGTATTCTGTTAGTCAAGCATGCAGGAGACCAACAGAAAGGATGCTAGGGCAGACTAAACAGGACAAACCCATAGGTGTTAACAGGGACTTTCCCCAGTGCTAGGACAGAAGACAAGGATGTTTTCTGGAAACAGCCTAAAAGTAACTAATAGAAAATCTGGACTAAGCTTAAGTAAAACACTGATATAACACATCACTTCCATGCATCCAAGTAAAACTTACAGAAAAATGACTGGGTATCTTAAATAGTTAATAAATATTTGCATTGTTTATACACCAGGAAAATCCCAGTGGTTTTCATTTCATTGGAATTTCTCCTATTGAAATCAATATTATTAAACAATAATATTTGGTCTTATGTAGGCAAATATTATGCTCTTGTGACTGTATTTTGATTCTAAAACTGTAACAATCAACTGAAATTTGCACCAACTCAGCTGAACTTGCAAGAATAACCTGTGTGTATGTGCACATGCGTGCATAAGTTTAAAAAAAAGTTTTTAATAGTCAACTTTTGTCATTACAAAAAGGATTCTACTATTCCATTAGGTGGCAGTGCACGATCAGTAAATTAGGCCTTGAAGAAACTAAGTTAGCCATAAAATACAAACTTCCACTGTAATTACATTTCCCTCATAGTTATTGCTATGAAAGTAACGTAATCCCAAAGAATTCACTAGCTATTTCTAGCCAGATGAAGCACATTTATGCTTGTTCCTTACCTCTGGGTTTTAAGGAATTAAACACCCAGTGGTGTTTTAATTGCTGGCTTTATGGAATGTGTTAGGGAAATTGTGGGAGAGATCCAGTTAGGTCTAGTGATTAAGGTACAAGGTTGGAAAGTGGGAGACCATGAGTTCTTGTTCCACCTTAGGCATGAAAGCCAGCTAGGTGACTTTGGGCCAGTTACTCTCTCTCAGCCCAACTCACCAAAAGGGTTGTTGTTGTGGGGAAAATAGGAGGAGGAATGTGTTGAATACCTTGACACCTTGGGGGGGGGGGGAAGAGAGGGAGGGGGGAGGTAGGTGTCTGTGTGTGTGTTTGGCCTGAAATGAACATTACGGTGGTCTCTGACATGAGGAAACAGAGTGAGGGGCTACAATCTCAATGTGACTGAAAAGAAGAGTAGACTGGCATCTAGCCTTTCTTTTATACTGCAAAGGTGAATCCTACATATTAAAGGTCCTGCTTTTTAAAGCTAAACACATTCCTAGAAAAATGTATTTTACTGAGGATTTAATTCTGGGTGAAAGAGTCTTATCTTCCGAGAGTTCAATGTTCCTGCTGAGGCTCCCCATTAGTTCAGATGTTTACGGCTGCCATGATAGCTATTGGCATGTTCCAATCGGTATGTGCCGCTATTCAAGCAGCAGGGCAAATACTGGACTTTTTGATGAAATGCTGGTGATCTTAAGTTTTCCGCAACTCATGTTGTCATGAACAAATCACTCCCTGGTAATTTTTACATTAGCAGTTGCTATGATATTTCCAGGAGTTGAAGACTAGTTAAAATGACCCAATCAGGGTACTGACGGAATGGCTGAAAGCACTTGGGGAATTTCCCACCTCATATGTCAGGAAATTATTGAAACCTGTGGCTGACCTGTGGAATGCAGACAGAGCACGTTCTTATTAGGCACCTCTTCCCTCTGGCACAAGTCACCTGGCTCCTTGGTTTACCAAGGAACTGAGACCAATAAAACATCCAGAGAAACGATTAGAGCACAAATGCACTAATGAGAAATCAGAGCCACAATGGAATAGGACCCACTTTCAGGCTCATGCAAAATCCTTCTCTATGACGGTGCAGCAAGGAAGGGTTACTCCATTTTATCTGTATAAGTCAGGTCAATTATGCTTATTTATTCTGTACATCATCTCCATTCATAAATTGCAGAAAGGGAGCTAGAACAATTGGTGCAATGTGAAAAACATTCACTGGTTGTTGTTTTTTTGCAGATAACCTGCGTCAGTTTTGCTTTCTTTGGAGTTCCAGAACTTAGGTAACCTCAGCAATCGCTTGTCAGATCCATGTGGCTGTTGCTCACCTTTAGATTTTGAGGATTTTGACAGGGTCCATGTTGACTAGCTTGTTCAATGCTTGCCTTTCCTATCTTATTAAACTGGACAGGTTAGAACCGATTCAGGGATATCTACAAGAGCTGCGTGCCACAGGTCAAAATGGCAGGCAAAATTAGGCAATTGATGTCCTGCTCTTATGTGTATGAGATGCATATTTAAAAAGTCTGGGGCTCTGGTTACTTGACCAGAGCTTGATTTCTCTGCATTGTTTAGAATAAAGGGAAGTGGTTAACCATTCCTTGAAAGAGAGATGTATCTTTGCATTTTAAAACCTTTACTGACAAAACTTTCTCTTTGCCCATGCATTTTCTAACTATAGGCCAATCTCAAATATTACATTCATCAACAAGGTGATGAGAAAATTGTAACATTATAGCCTGTGGCGCATTAGAATAAAAGGTTTTTGATGGAACCATTCCAATCCTGGTTTCTTTGGGGATAGGATTTTCTTGATGGCTTGGTAAATGATCTACACTGGAAACTAGGTAAGAGGGGTATATAGCCCTGCCAGTTCTTTTGGCTCTCTCATTAATGACCTTTCATATTTATTTATTAGTTAAATTTGTTTGCCACTTGTCATGCCGGGGGCTATTCTAACCATTAACCATAGCGTGTAGACTGTCCTGCAAGCCTAACCTTGGTGGCACTGTTGCGACAGGTCCTATTTTTTCCTATCAAATATGCTCAGAAAGTGGTGTTGGGGAATTACTGATTGACTATTTGGCCATTGACCTATGGTGTTACAAAAATATTTTGATTGCTTTTTAACATTATTTAACAGGCACAAATTTGCTAGGGGCAGGGGGAGAGGGTTCCTTGGGTACTTTGAAATGGGATAACACCAATATATTGATGATATCTAGCTTTACTCCTTCTCTCTTCTGCTTGAAACAGTTAGCATTCTTGAACATTACTGAATTTTGATAATGTGAGGAAACAGTTGAAGTTAAATCTAGACAACGTAGAGGCACTGTTGGTAGGGACGAAAATGAGATTGCAGATTGACAGTAGAGGCCTTTTTGAAGATGCTTCTACTTGCAGAAATAGTCTTTTCTTTGGTGGCTCTGAGGCTATGTAGTAACTTTATTATTGTAGCAAAGAACCTTTGCAGATAATGCTAAAGCACATTAGTTTTAATCATAATCAGGTTTTTCTTAGACTGATTCTTACCTAACCAAGTATAAAATCTAAGTCAATTTTTTTCCTTAGGAAGAAGCTTTGTGGGAGGTTATTGAAGAATAGATAAACTTGCCTTCAATTATGTTTTATTTATCTTAGAATTAAAATTTAATTTTGGGTATTTCCCTTCCCTGTAGCAACTGCAGTCTCAAATGAAGTTCCTTCAAAGACTCCAACAGCCCATACCTCGCTGTTTTGATGTTCACTCCCAACAGGATTGAAGTCTCCTGCTCCTCCTCCTTTCTGCCTTTCTGGATTTGTTCTCTCTTCCACCTTTGTTCTTTTTTATGTTTCCTTCTTTTAATATTTTTAATATTTTATAAACTTCTCAGAATTTCTGGGAATCAGGCAACATACGTATTTAATAAACAAATTAAAACAGCCCTAAATTATTCAGAAAGTTTACTTTTCCCTTCCCTTCTGGAATATCCAAAAGTTTGATATTTCAATAATATCTTGGTACAGAATATCAAGATATTATTTTTCTGTAAGTATTGTGCAAACATATTTTATATATCTTTCAAGATTTTTTCCCCTGTTTTCACTTGTTTGTAGGGCGTCCTATCTTATTTTCCACTGTGAATAATTTCAAGATGAAGATGCCAAGGTGAAGCTAATGTCTGTTTTTATATTCTGTCCTTTAATATATTTTTTCATATGCTTTTGAAAACAAATATTTATGTATTCCCTTTGAATGAGTTAAGCTTTCAAATACATGCATTCATAGATTACACTCACATAATCTGAATTTTTGTAGAATATGCACCAATTTTCATAAATAACATTGAAATAACTAAAGATCAAAATCCTCTTCCCAAAATATTAATGAATGTAGTTATACATATCTGTAGCAATATAAGGAAAAGAAGCTTATGTAAGGGGCCAAGCATTTGATCCTTCAGTTGCAATGTGAAGCTATACAGAGCAGCAGACATATCACCTGGGTCTGATTATAAATCTCAGCTACACTCACAATCTTTTTATTTGAGTAGGTCACAGTAAGAATTCCTGACAAGCAACAGAGCCTGGCAAGCAACAGTCAAATGACTGTAAAGGTCCATTCCATATATCCAGATTTCATTCAGTACTTTAAATATACAAAGAATAAAAATAAAAAATCTCGCAACTGACCATTCAAAAGCAACTGTTTATTTTGTGTGTCCTCTCACATCTTTAAAGGGCTTCCACCAAATAATTGACCACTGAATACATTTTCGGCTATAAAATATTCAACTTAATAATAAAATACTTGAAACCAGGGAGAAATCGCCCACAATGCATACAGTTCAGCTTTTGTTTCAAAAATATTCACTGCATAAACCAACCAAGGATGAAACACCCTGATAAAAATAAGATCATCACATTTTTGGTTTCTTAAGGCCATAAAATAAATTTTGCTACTGAAGGGCTAAAGTAAAGAGCTCCCCCCACCAAAATAGTTTACAGAGGATCATAATCCTTTGTGAAAAACATTCAGAATACAGAAAAGTTTGAATATTCCAGAATATGAACAAAAATTAAAAAGCCAATGAGGTTATTCTCTCTAACTTTATATTAAAACAGACCAATTTTTGGTCTGTGGATGCAGATCATTTCATTTCTTCCTATTATAATTGTAACCTCATAGACAAGGCAACAATCCCATTATTATGCTAACAAACACAACAGTAAGAAAACATAGTGTTTTCATTTAAAATTAATTTTGTTCTTTATCTATGCTAAATATAAAATTATTTCCCAGAATAAACTGTAAAATAGCCAAGGGTGTTTAGGTTGCAATGCTATTGTGCTTGCAAAAAAAGATGTGAAACTTTTTTTAGTTGAATCCTGAATAATCTATAATCCATGGAGATTAGTAGAAAAGTGTTAAAGTATCAAAGGTTTAACAATAATCTTTTTTAATGGGAAGGCATTTCTAATCCATCAATCATAATTAAAGGAACTTGTAAAAACACAGATGAGCCACATACTGGAAATAGTGAAAGTTGCTATAGTTGGGATTTACATTTATTCCAACGGACAGTAAAAATACAATTAAGTCAATAATATTATTGGATATAGTAATTTATTTTATAAGGAACAATAGTAGCAGCAAATATACAGCATTTATATCATAATTTAGTTCTCTTTTAGGAATATTTTAATAGTGTAGCCTATGTTACTTTTTAAGTGCAGCATATATGACAAGACCTGTTATACTTTGGCTAGCTCACAAGCCTCAGTGGTTTATTATTCCTATCTGTACTATGAAAGCAGGTCTTAACAAAACAACAAATCAGTACTAATTTATCAAAATGTCACTACTGAAACTTTGTCCTAATGTTTATAGGAATTTAACATGACCACTACCAAGAACAATAGCATTTATGGTTAGGAAAACCATTAAGGTTTCAATGAAACTAAAGTACATAATGGCTAGAAATATGTTTCATCGCTAGAAATGCATACTGATTGAAATGTAAAGCTAAAATATAAATTAACTAACATATTCTGCTATACAATATAATCTATTAAAAGTACAAGGCAAAGATTGGAGTATTGGCTGTTAAGCAAGGTTTTCACTTACAGAGCTGTTATACTAAGGCAAAACTCCTACCCATATTCCAATTTTTATGGTATTTTAGTAACTCATTAGTCTTATTTTGGGTCTATTCTGCATATTATGCAAAACAAAACCAAGATCTGATACTGAAGCCTAATTCAGATGTTATAAACTTAGGCCAATAAAGTGACCTGGAATTAACCTTTAAAAATGCAATGACCTTCTTTAATTCTAACTCAATATACTCAGAATCAATGCTGGTATCTTGGTGTCTGAAATCATATATTTTAATCACTTTCAGATTTGGAAAACCTGAAAATTAAAGGTAGTTATACTTTATAAACCAGGATACGAAATCAAAATCTGATTATGGCCTGGGACATGCTGCCAATAAACTACAGCCTAAGATCATTCACTCTCCACTGAATTAGACTTGCAACTAGATGTCAAACAAATTTACCAGAATATATATTTCCAAATAGTTTGCCATCTTCATCTTTTACCAAATGGGAAATTGAAATGTTTTTCATGATTAAACCAAATTCCCTATCTATATTACTTTCCTCAAATCCCAGATTCTAAAATTTGTGGAATTCACGCAGGTAAAATTCCTAGGAATATGCATAAGTGTTGAGTACTCACTTGTTTATCTCAATACCAAGAGGATTAGCAGGCCGTAAAGACAAAGGGGGCATCCCTTTGTTTCTGTCTGTGCGCATGTCATAGTAGTTGATTTCATCCACCCAGACAGCAGACTGATCTAGGATACCTAGATAAAACAAGCACACATTGGCATAACAATAAACTTTGCCCAGTCTCGTGAGGTTCTGAATTGCTGAAATATATATATTTTTAAATGACTTGAATCTAAAATATATTTCTATATATAATGGCTTGGGGAAAAAGAGGAAGAACCTAATCTGGATGCAATCTTATAGAGTTGTTAATGGATTTTATTTTTAAAAATAGTTCTTTCACATTCATTGTACTTATTTTATTTTTGTTCCAAAGGTGCTTTTTCAAAAGGCAACTGGACTTTTGCCAAGTCCAGCTGTCTTTTGGAAAAGCACTTTTGGGGCCACCATGACTTGGATGACTGACAATCTCCACAGATATTTAATTGGGGGGAGGGGGGGGGGTTGCCACTATAACGCAAATGTAAAAGGAAAAAAGTTAACTCACAGGTACAAAAGCTGCATGTTTTCTCCTTTTCCCACTGTTCAATATCACAAATTGAAACAAATAGTACAAGATAGGATAACAAATAGGATATAGGAGTAAACATATAATTAAGTTGTGTTATCATAGCATTGTTATTTGGAACTCTCATCAATTTATCAAAATTGATTGTTCATAAATATGGGGATTATGATATTAGCCTGAGACCAGGCAGACCCCCAATCTCCTGGCTTCTCAAAGATACCTTAATGAAATCATGATCAATAACTAAGAAAAACTTTATATTGAATATAAGCCTTTTTCTCAGAGAAAGGTTCAAACTATGTGGTAAAGTAATATTTTACACAATCTTGAGTTTAATTCCAATATATTCATTCAGGGAACTTCAAAAAGGAAACCTGCAAAGGCTTATTCCCCCAAATTGCTTATTTAATATCCTATGATTATCACTAAGTGTTGTATCTTATGATTTATGCTAAATGTATTTTATGATGACTATGATAATGATTTATCACTTACAACTTTTATGTACATTGAAAGCTTATGCACCAATAACAAATTACTTGCATGCCCAATCACACTTGGCCAATAAGGAATTCTATTCTATTTAATGTTTATTGAATTAACCACACATCCAGATCTCATCAATAGTTAATTTTTAAAAGCTTAATATATTAAGTGTTAGAAAAATTATATACAAGTATGGATATATTTATATAGATATACACACCTATTTTTTCAGGCTTCAGAAGTTTAAAAGAAACGGTAGAAGTCCCGTTCCCTCCTGACTTTGTAGTTACGATAATGTCCCCTTTGTCATTCTTAGCTTGACCTACTCGACACACAATTTTGCTGGCAGACATCCATTCAGCAGTGAGAAGGCAACTGTGTCCACAGATTGTCAAGCCTTGGTTAATGAAGATTCAGAGAAAACAGAAAAGCAAAATTTGTTTATGAGAATTTTAAAAATGTCATTATCTCCAATATATCTGAAATGCTTTTATTTACAAATGAGACTCATATTATGTTTATAGATACACTTTAAACATACAATTTAAATGAAACTTAAGGGATTTTACAAATAAAAACTAGATATGTTCAGCTTTACTCACCACCTAAAAATGAAATTAAAGACACAATATAAACACTTAAAAAGTCAAAAGTGCCTTCTTGCCATAATTGTGAAACAAATCACTGCAATTGCTAAGTGAATCATGTAGTTGTTAAGCAAACCTGGTTTCCTGCATTGACTCTGCTTGTCAGAAGCCAATTTAGAAGGTTAGAAATGATGATCACATGACCCTGGGACAGTGTACCTGTTATAAATATATTCCAGTTGCCAAGCACCTGAATTTTGATCACATGACCACTGGGATGCTGTAATGTTTGAGAAAAATGGTAATGTCATTTTTGTCAGTATCATTGTAACTTTGAACATCACTAAATGTATAGTTTAGAGTTAAGTAGAGGACTACCAGCAATGGCAGGTAGTTTGATCTGTGCAAAGTCTAATTCCAAAACAATCAACAGATCAGACTGTTTCTCCTTTATAAAAAACCTAAAAACCACTCCTTCCCTTCACACGGAGAGCACCCAAGAACTTTCCCTCCCTAACTTGCCTATATATAAAAGGTTCCACAGTTAAAAGTATCTGCTGGGGTTTTTTATGTTGTTAACTCTCTTCTTAACATTACTTATTAGAATTCAGAGATTTTGTTTTGGGATTAAGAGATTCTAAGCCAGGATGCTAGCAGATATCTGATGTTGGATATACAACATGTACATAAATCTGAAAGAACACATTCCATCTTTATGTCAGTAGTTGGAAGAAGAGGATTGCAGAAAGCTTGAGGAAAAATCAGTTCATGGGTAACACTTTTAAAGTGAATCCATTGCTCTGTTTCTCTGCTGGGCTCCATTCTGTTTGTGGAAGCAAATCAGGCAGCAAAAGGAAGTTTAACCGCTGCCCCGTTTGATCTGGGAAATTTGAAAAAAAGAGAAATTGTTTTCTTAAACTTTCTCTGCATTGGGCAGTATGTAGCATTTAGCATGAATTTCGACTTCCATCTATCTTTCCAGCTGTTTAACGAAAAAGAGGGCAAAAAATGAAACAAAGAATGGGTTTTGAGATCCCTTTGTTACCTAAGGAAGAAAAAGTGTGCTGACTTTTGTATCTTTGGAATACCTAAAACTCAAAATCAGCATTAAGTTATTTTCTATACTTTTGAGGATTTTTAAACCTCTTTTCCTTTTTTTAATGAGTATTATACACACACACACACGCCATGCAGTCATGTGACATCAAGAACACATTACTAGGCAAGGGCACTTTTGCTACCATTACTGTCATAAACCAGAGTATGGCTGCTTATTTATCTACTATGATTAGCTTAGTTGCCATCAATGGCAACACTTCTTCAAATTCATAAGACAGAATTATTAAAAATGGTAATTGGTCCTCACTGATGAAGCAGTGTGGAATGAATTCTACTACTTTTACTTATTTATTATTTTGGCTGTAAGCTGCCCTCTTACCTGGCAACTCTAAGTGGTTTATAAAAGGTTAAAAATAATATCACAACAATAAAAGCCGTTTTGCCAGGAAAAAAGACATATGTAACATTCAGCCTAATCATCCATCACATTAGTCTGATGCCTGTGGAAAGAACTGCATTTTTATGCTTTCTTAAGGTCAGGGAGGTAGCTCTGAAGAAGGGATGGTGCTTCAAAGGTAGGTAAAGTGACAGAGAAAGCGCAAGATAATATCTTTTTATTGATGGGATCCGGATTACATCGACAATATCCAGAAATAGTCAGAAAAGGCTGGTTCTACAAATATGTAAGCCTCCATACATGGTTGTTATATACAGCTTTATAGATGACTATCAGCACCTTATATTGCACCTTGAAGCCCACTGGAGAACTTCATGAAGAATTGTAACATCGGTATGTGGTATTGAGACATGCCCATAACTACTGACTCTATTGTGTTCTGGATCAGTCATTACTTCGTAGTGATCTTCAAAGCCAATTTCATATGGGCATACTGTGATAATCCAAAAATAAGATGAGCAGCTGGGCCCTCCTGGTACACAAAACGAATCTCCACAAAAGCAAAAACTTACCTATCAGATCTGTTGGTCCTGTTCCCAGGTTTTCTCCTCGAATTGTGACCTTAGTCCATGCAATGCCTTCATTGGGAGAAATGCCCGTCACAAGAGGGGGTTTACGTGTATGAGACATAGTTGTCTTTCTTCTTTGATGAAAAGATGCAAGTACTGCACACACTAATTATCAAAAACATACAATACATAGTTATAAACCATCTTTATAATAAACATAAAATACTCAATTGATATAGTTTGTTAAATTGCAATTATTTATTTGTTGCATTTCTACCTTGTTGCAATCCGATAACTCTTGATGGATGAGACAGTTAAAAGGAAATTAAAATATCAATGGTACATGTAAAATTACAATTCAATCACTAAACCAGAAAACCCATAGGTATTATAAGATTAATAAAAAATTGATATTATAAAGATAAATAAATGCAATTTTTAACAAAAGCCCAAGCATAAGATTTTTATTTTAGATTATATTTGATGATACAGATGGTAGCAGTTCTCTATGAATTGGGGTTTTTTTTTCATGAAAGTTAACTTGATATGGATGCACTAATTCCTACAACATCAAGGGGATATTTTTTTAGCCACCCTCATTATATGAATTTAGATTTTTTTTTAAAAAAACTTTATTTTATGGTCTGTTCACTTCCAACTTGAGATATTGTACATTCAGAATAATAACCTGTGACCTCCAGATGTTGGCCTCCAACTCCCATGAGACCAAATTACAATTTGGGGATGACTGGAGTTGTAGTCCAAACAATATGCGAAAGATCACAAATTCTCCAGCGTTCCTATCTAGACTTATCAAGATTGCTGGTAGCTTCATTTCAACATAGACCCTAAACCATAAAGATGATCTGCAAAACAGCCTGGCACCATTAAAAAATGGATAGAGATTAGGTATAATGTTTAAAGCCCCTTCAGCTGTTTTCAGAGAAGATTGTTTTATGTCAAACCCTCTCCGACCTCAAGATCATCAAATCAAAGGGTGGAGTGCAGGGATGCTGCTCGAGTGCTTGTTGACAGGTTTAACTTGATTCCGTGAGATTTAAAACAGGATTTATGAAGACGATTCCTGCTTCTAAGATGACTAAGATGTCCAAGAGCTGGCAATAGACTTTGGAGGCGCCGAGCCAGCTAATCGTTTACTACTGTTATGTACAAACGCGTCCCCTGCTTCCTTTTAAAGGCAAAATAAGGCACCCTCCGAGTCGTTTAAGGCAAAATAAGGCTCAGTCGACGGCCACTCTCGCCTCGCTGACAAGCTCACCATTAAAAAAAGACAACGGCAACGCCACACAACAGCACCACACAATCCCAACCTCTCCCTTCACGCTACCCACTCCCTTCCCCCCGCATTCCCACCCCAAGCCGACCTACCGGTAAGCGAAGGAGGCAGCCTGACTCCCCCCCGCCCCCAGCGTTCGGAAGGGGCGGAGACTTCAGATTGGCCCAATCCGCCGAGCGGAGCAGCAAGGGCACGTGGCAGGAAGTAGCCAAAGACGGCGAATCCTCCGCGTAAACCTGAGAGCCCACGTGATGAGACGCAAGGGAAAGAGTTGTGGCTGGCTGAGACCGAGCTGTCACTCAGTCACTTCCAGCCAGTGACTTGGTAGAAGAGGGGCGGGAAGGTATGCGTACGTTCCCATTTCTCTAGCTAGTGGCGGAGAGGGCGGTAGAGCGAAAGGAAGAGGGAGGGAAAGGGAGGGGGGAGAAAAGGCGGGGCTTGCTTTTTTGAGGCGGGGCGGGTAATATCGTAGTATTTTATTTCAGAAAGCTGTACATTCGTTAATCATAATCCAGAAGGCCAACATGGGTGCTATTTTCCCCTTTATTACCATGTATAGAGTAAAAACACAAAAAGGGAATTTTCCGTGTCCCAAAGGTGCTTTTTCAAGAGGCAACTGGACTTTCTTGTTTTTCTTTGAAGACGTTTAAGTGCTCATCCAAGAAGCTTCTTCAGTTCTGTACAGCCAAAGGTCTAAGGAGATTCTCAAGTCATTGAGGTCATGGTTGTCTCAAGAGGCAACCGGATTTTCTTGCTTTTCTTTGAAGACCTTACACTTCTCATGCAAGAAGCTTCTTCAATATAGAGTAGAATAACAGAGATGGAAGGGATCTTGGAGGTCTTCTAGTCCAACCCGTTGCTTAACCCTACACCACTTCAGACAAATGGTTATCTAATCCCAGTGTTGGAGCATTCACAAAATCTGGAGGCAAGTTGTTCCCCTGTAATTGTTCTAACTGTCAGGAAATTTCTCCTAAATTGCTTCTCCCCTTGATTAGATTCCACTCAATTTCTTCAATTCGGAAACTTCCGATCCAAGAGCTTCAGTTCACAGCAGACAGCTATAAATCCTTCCATTCTCCACCATCCAGTCAGAGCTGAAGAAGCTTCTTGGATGAGAAGCAAAACATCTTCAAAGAAAAACCAGAAAGTCCAGTTGCCTCTTGAAAAAAGCACCTTTGGGAAAACCATGATCTGGATGACTGAGAATCTCTAGAAATTTTCCATGTTTTTTTTTAAAAATCACACATGATTACAGATTACCAGAGTTGGAAGGGATTTTGTAGGTCATCTAATCCAACCCCCGCCCAAGCAGGAGATCCTTCTTGAAAGCTTCCAATGATGAAGCTGCCACAACTTCTGAAGGAAAGCTGTTCCGTTGGTTGAACAATCCATTGATAGTTCTTACTGTCTCATTTCTTATTTCTAGGTTGAATCTCTCCTTGGTCAGTTTCCATCCATTATTTCTTGTCTGGCCTTCAGGTGCCCTGGAAAATAGGTTGCCTCCTCTCTCTGGCAGCTCCTCAAATATTGGAATCATGTCTCCCCTGCTTCTCTTCACTAGACTAGCCATGCCCAGTTCCTGGGCTTCCAAAAAACAGTCTGGAAAAAATGAGGGGGGGAAAAGTACATATTCATTTTGGCAGATTTTTTTTTAAACGTAGTGCTGTTATGTTGTACAGTCAAGGCTGCGTACATAATATTTCTCTTTGTAGTTGTGCTGTATGTCCAATACAATCCTATGAGGTACATTTGGCTGACGGAGGATGACTTGCTCAATCACCCAGTGATCTCTATGACTTAGGATAAATTGGAATTTGGATCTCTGGAGGATAATTTGTTTGTCATCATTTTGCATGCTGATGAAAGCAGTTAGTACTGAATTACCAGAAGAGCGGCCTCTAAACAATATTTAGCATTAAATGACCTTTTAGATTGTTAATTAATGGTGGTGACGGTGAAGTGCTGCTCATTCCTTCGTCTGCTTTTTCTGGTTTAGAAGAAGAGTTCAAGAAGAGTTCAAAAATCTCACGCAAGACATCCCCATTTGGTTTCCTTGGCTGCGCAGAATGATGAAGGATTTACACAGTAAAATAGAATTCAACTAAAATTAAATTACTCGGATATTTGACATTGAATTGATATTTTGAGTAGGAAAGTGGTACATTTTTGAAACATCTGCTGATTGAAAACTGCTTCAACAAAATGTGTGTTTAAAATTTTATTAGAAGACCTATGTTTAAGAAAAGAATGGAACTGCGGTATATTACAAGAAAACCTCTGTATATTTCTGACATCTATAAAGCAAGGAATGTTACTGAGAATAATAAAACACAGCAACACAACAAACTGGAGACATTAATTACATCAAAACAGGTGCCCACCTGAAGATTATTGGAATATTTGGAACGAAATTATAGTACCATAAAAGAAATAAAAGACTACAAATCTGGTGGATTAAAAAATTAAGAACAAGGACATACATAAGTATGTGATGTGAGTGTGTTATTCATTCCCTTCTTTTTTCAAGCTTTTCTAGCTTGTGCTGGCAAGGCATTTAGGACAGATAACCAATGGAATTAAGATGGAACTACAGAATAATATTAGAGCTAATAGCAATACACTTTAGAGGATTTTAAAAATTGGCATGCTATGTCTTTCCATTATGATATGGATACATGTAATAAAAATGTTGAGCTTCCCAAAGTCTGTTTCTAATCAACTGTTTTCATGCTTATTGCAGAACACTTGAAAAAAAAAATCCTCACTGGAATGATGAGTATGAAGCAGACTTAAAGCATTAAGGTTTTTGGTTTGACTACTCTTTGATAAGCTAACAAAATTGGTATTTTTTTTTAATAAACATGAAAAATTTGGACAACCTTTATCTGCAAAAGTATTCATACAGATTTTGATTTTATTTCTATAATTATTTGTGGTGTCAAAAGCTGCCAATTTATTTTTGCTTGCAGTGAATTTCCTATACCCGTTGATTATGTCTACTCACTTTGATTCTCTTGTCCTCTCCCCTGATCGCAAAGTTTCTTTTTGCTGCTTCTGTCATGCTGTACCCTGTCCTTAACCATGCAGGAAACAGAGACTTGTAACAGGAACTTGGATATTTCCAGCAGAAATTCCTAGCTATGCCACCCAGGTTGCAGCTTTCCTTCCTGCATAGGTTTGCTTAGTAACTGAATTCCAAAAAGCTAGATTAAAAATATTTATGTTGAGATGAAGAAAATGGAGCAAGAGAAGATGCTATCGTGTGAAATTAATTAATATAAAATGCATTAGGGAATTTCCTTAACACATCTAATTAATAATTAATGACCAGCCTTAATAGGCATTAATAGTCCCGTTAGGGGAGAAAAAACAGGACATAGTAATATAAATCTTTGTATTCCAGGCATTGGAAATCCAATAACTATAGGCAGCTTTCTATTGAGACCTCCCAGGCCTCCAAGATCATGCTACCAAAATTCAGATGCAAATTCATCAAAGAACATGATATAATTTTTTGTGAATTTCCAAAGAAAATGAATTTTAAAATACATGCATTAAATTCCCTAAAAGGGCGAACATTCTCACCTAGCAGTTGTTAAAGTGAAATCATGGTTGTTAAGTAAATCCAGTTTCTCCCGTTGACTTCGTTTGTCAGTAGTTGGTTGGGAAGGTTGAAAATGACAGTCACATGATTCCAGGACACTCTTAACACTCTAAATACATATGAGTTGCCAAGCATCCAAATTTTGATCATGTGATTGTGGGAATGCTACAATGGTCACAAGTCCAAGGATGGTTGTAAGTCACTATTTTTGGTGCTGTTGTAACTTTGAAAGCTCATTAAACGAATGGTTGTAAATCAAGATAGTCTGCAATTCTAGTTATCTGAACAATCTAATTTCAATCCCTCTAAAGAATTGTATAGCCAGATTCATGACAGCTTTTCCTGCTGTTATGAATACTATAGATCTTGTTGTTATGTAATAAATTTATTTCTACCAGTTGTCCAGCAGAAGCTTGGAATGAATAAGCTAAACAGTGATGAATTTCCAAATCATTTTATGAAGTTGATGTTTGTATAAAAAGTAAGAAAAGTTGTTATTTTGAAGCAGAATTGGTAATGAATCTTAAATTTCCCTTAAACCCTCTATAGAGCCCTAAGCTACTGGAAATGAAAAGATAAAGTAAGAGTAATTATAGTACAGGAAAAGAAATGTTTGGATTTCAGTACCTTTTTAAACAGTGCAATCCTTTCAATTTCTAATCAGAACTCAAGTATATTTTTAAAAATGATATAACATATCCCCCAAGTATATTATAAAAATATAATAAAATTATATATGACTGCAATTTTATTCTAACATTTGAGCTCAATGAGACAATCAAGATCTCACGAACCAATTTATGAAAGTGACCTCAAAAACTGGAAAAATTGTTAAAAAAGAATAAGGATTTGAGGTCACCCAATTTAATATCATGCACTAATATCGCCCGTATTCCATTATGTGATCCAAAGAGCGATAGCATCTAAATTGAAATGTCTTTGGCTCTGAAGCAGATATTTAAAATCGTAAACGCTGTAACAAATTTGTATAATTCCCATAAAGCGAATGTCTTAATTTCCCCTTTAAATAATCCCCTGCCCCCAAGTTCAGCATCCAGGATATAGAGAGAGCCTATTTTGACATAGGAAAACCAAAATAATCACAGCACTCAGCAGCGCCATTAAGATTTTTGAGTCACAGGGGATTAGCAGTCTGGACTTGAAGCAGATGCTATAAAAGCACTTGATCGAGAAGTTCAGGGCATATTTTCTGACTGTGCTGCAGCTGTGAGGGATTGCTGCCACTAACTGTGGAATCAAGCTCAGGAGAAACCCTGGGCACAGTTCCGGCATCCGAAATAAATTAAAGTAAACAATGTTGCTCTCTCTCATCCACCCTGTTAGCAGCCTCTCGGCCAAGCTGGAGACCACACACCCAGACCACACAGCGCCAGCTGAACTCAGTCGCACGCAACATGGAGCTGCTGTCACTCAGCTGAGTTATTGGGATGATGGGGGGTGGGAAAGTGTGTGTGTATTTAAGAAAGCTGCTTGTCGCCTTCCCCTCCAATCTGTGCAGCTGGCGGGAGTTCTGTGTGGCTTGCAAAAGAAACTGGGGGTCTCTGGTCTTTGCTGAGAACACAGACAAGAACTTGATCAGGATTACCTGTAAAACCCCATTCCCACCCCACCCCAAACAGTGATTAGTTCGGGCAAAATCCTTTGAGTGCTAACCAGAATTATGCTGGTGTTAACTATGAAATAAATACTTTAAAGAGAAACCTCCTTATTTATGCTTATTTATTTAAGAGATGTGCATAGCTACCCATGTTATGTGCTTTAACTCTGGGCAGTTCACAGCAATAGTCATAACATGAAAACAATAAAAAAATAACAATCCCCAATCCGTAACTCTTTAAGACAATACATAAAAAAAAAACCCTCACAATCACTGGGGTCCAACCTCGTGTGTGGGCTTTCTTCTTCTCCTAAATTTAACTTGCACATATTGATCTCATGTTGTTGTCTCTCTTTCTTAACTGAGTCTGTTTATTTTAATTCATATGGTGCATCTCCAAACCATATTTGAAGAATTTCACTTTGCTGAAACTCATTCCCTTACAAAGGTTCAACTATTATACCTTGCCAAGATACAGGTAGTCCTCAACTTACAACTGTCTGTTTAGTAACCGTTTAAAGTTACAACGGCACTGAAAAAAGTGACATGACTGCTTTTTGCACTGCAGCATCCCCATGGTCACATGATCAAAATTCGGGCGCTTGGCAACTGGTTTTATTTATGAGGATTGCAGTGTCCTGGAATCACGTGATTACCTTTTGTGACCTTCGGACAAGCAAAGTCAATGGGGGAAATCAATATTACTTAATAACCATGTTATTAACTAAACAACTTCAGTAATTCATTTAAAATCTATAGCAAGGGTGGTCATAAATTGGGGGGAAATTCACTTAACAAATGTTTCACTTAACCATAGAAATTTTGGGCTTAATTGCAGTCGTAAGTTGTACCAGGATTTCCTAGGAGTTCAAAGTGCAGCAGAAGGATGATGCCTTGTTCTCTTTGCATCCACTCTACCTGCCCCAATAACAACTGTTCAGTTTTTGGAAATCATCAATGAAATGTACAGAACGTAGAAATCAATGTAGTTTGCCTGGAGGACTGGCTGGCTCATTATTGCTTTGGGATTCAAGGGCAGGAGTTGTGAAGGGGAGTTCCTGAGAATTGAGGTGTGAAAAATGGAGGTGGTGAGATCAGAGTGATGACAGTGAAGAAGTGGTGAGATTCATAGCCAGTGAAATTCAGAAAGATGAACTAACGTAACCTTTTCTGACCCTACGATGCACGTTGGAATAATCCCATATAAGCAGTATGCATGTGTGTTCGCATATATTTAATAAAAAGGAAATATTTTCAGACTCTGGGTTTGTGACCAAATCAGTAAGTGCTCGATTTATGATCACAATTGGGACTAGAATTTCTGTTCCTAAGCCAGGCAATTGTTAAGTGAATGACACTTGATTTTACAACCTTTCTTTGCCATAATTGTAATGGTCCCTCAATCACTGCGGTTGTTGAGTGAATTCTGCTGTAGTTAAGTGACTCCAGTTTCCCTCATTGACTTTGCTTGTGAGAAGCTGGCTGGGGCCAAGGCACTGCAACCATCGTAAATACATGCCAGTTGCCAAGCGCTCAAATTTGGAACAAGCTGCAACAGTTGTAGGTGTGACGACTGGTATTCAGTCACTTTTTTTCAGTGTTATTGTAACTTCATACAGCTACTAAACAAATGGTCGTAAGTCAAGGACTACTTGTATAGGTGTTCAGTCAAAAATAATTGTACATTGAGGTGCCTCCACAGCAATGTCTGTTGGTCCTATTATCTGTGTATTTTACATGTGAAAAATACTACTTATGCTTCCTTTACTCATACAAACAGAGCCTCCAAAGAAGTCATATCCTTGCATCAATATGTCCATGAAGATCTTTCATACACATATTAAATTCATAGAAGGTACTTGAGCCATGGTATAGCTTGTGTAGAATTGAATCCTTTTCCAGTTGTTTGTGTAGCCTATGGTTGTTATTAAAAAGCCTGCTAAGTCTCTGGCATAATGTATAAATGAATTTTTTAAATGTAAGATTTATTCCACTTAGCAGACATCCTCTTTGTTGTGGATACGCATACTATAGCAAATGTAGGATTCTTACTTTATCTAGCCTTTTACTCTTACTACTTTTTAGATCAGTATTGATTAGTACTTAAGCAGTAGTAAATTGAATTGATAGATGTTCTCAGGTTCATAAAATGATTTGTGGATTGAATTCTCTGCATGTATGCAGAAGTAAATACCATTGAACATATCTATAGATATGCACTGGACAGCAAGTAATTACACTTCAATATAGTGCATAAATATAACGTGGCTTGTTTTGCTTACAGGTCTGTGTTTGTTTACTTAGAATGTTTTGATGAAAAGATACAGAAAAATGAAAGCAAAATAGCCTTAAGCTCTATAAAACAATTTGTCACAATATTTTATTGACTTTTTAAACTATTTTAACCCAATTATTTTTATTGTGATTAAAATAAGTTTTAATTACTTTTTGGTAAGGGAGCCGTCCTGTTACATATAAAGGGAAATATATTAAATACAATATTAAGGATATGTCTTGGTGAAAATATCAATAATTTTTTACAGAGCTGCAAAAATCAGGATGATTAGAATTGGATACTTCAAAATAAACTAATCAGAACAGAAAACAATTAAATCCATGGAGTTGTTTAAAAAGTACCAAGTCTAATGGGTGGCTTTCATACAATAAAATATTTTGGCTATGTGTTTTAGTAAAGAATGAATAAATATCCAAGTTATTCCTAGAAGCCCCCACAAGATCCACTCAAAGATTAGACTAAGGTAATGATGTCACAATAAAATCATTGTTTTTAATAGGATCTCAACAATATTATTCGTTCAGTGCAAAGGAGCTTTTTAAAACCTACCCTGTTTATTTCCAATGGCTGTGGAACTAATTCTGTTGAAAATTATGTCCGTATCATTGTTCTCATTAATGGAACATGACAGAAACCAGAAAAACAAATTAAGTTTATTATTGTTATTTAGGTTATTTATATCTCGCCTTTCAACTCGAGGGAATGCTAAAGATGTCTACCAGTGAATGATTTAAATGCTGTACAAAATGCAAAAAGCTTTAAACAAACTTAAGCTAAAATGAGGAGGAAAACCAATCAACACTTTTTACATTCTTTTGCTTAAACCCATGTGGATAAACCAATTTGTGGTTATGCTGTGATGAAAGGAATGGTCTGTCATATGCAGTCTATTTTATTACATTGCCACACGTGATTATGATCCAGAAACTTATCTTTCCAGCCAAAAAGGTTCTAGCAGCATTTTCCATTTTCTTTTCCTGATTATTATAATGGCTTTTGCATGATAATTGATTTGCAACCAATCAGGTTTATTTTCTGAAGATTTGTTTTTTGATGAAACATTTGTATAGGAATTTATACTAAAGCCTCTCCAATTCCAGATTCGGCAACCTTTTGAAGAGATGTTTTATTCTATTAGTCTTTTTATTGTAAGGGAAAATAAAAAAATATATAGTTTCCTTCAAATCAAGCTCAATTGCTAGTGATTTCATGAAGTATCTTTGAAGTTTTATTTGCCAATAATGTGGAAAAGATTTACCATTATCACTTTTTAATTTTTTTAAACTTCTTCCTCTAGTGTTTAGCCCTAGTATTCCCTGGGAATCCTCCACCTGAGTACTAAACAGTCCTAACCTTCTTAGTCCAGGTAAGGTCAAGCCAGATGCTGCCACATGTTGAAGCTCCCGCCCTTATATGTAACTTTTTTCAAAACATAGTATTATCTCGGTGCAGGAATTGCTTCAGTTACCTAATAAATAGTGTTTCCCTTTCCTTTTTCTTTCCCAGTCATTCAATATTGGTTTTTCAGTGCACTGACTAAGATAGTATGTAATATTCCAGCTTTGGTTGTGTAATACATCTAAATAAAGTTTTATTTATTTATTTGTTTGTTTGTTTAGGGCATATGGTCACCCATATCACATAAAGTGACTCTGGGCAGCATACAACAATTCTTCAAGCAATAAATATATAAAATATAATTATTTATACTTTTTATTGTTTTTATCATTTTTATTCATTGTTATTAAAATATAAAATGATCATCATTAAATGTAAAACTACAAGGCACAAGTGTGAATATTAATCACAGTAATGGAGCCATCTTAAAATTTCATCAGTGTTCTAGGACACAAAGTAGACCTTAATAGTAACTCTAACCTGTGTTCGGTTGCATTTGTCCCTTGTTGAATTCCAGCAACACCCTAGAGCCCTCTTTTCACATCTCATCTTCTTCCTCAATGCCTCCATGAACCAGGGAGTGATGGGATCGTACAAAAGGAAGGGGTTGCAAGGATCAGATCCAACACCTCAGCCACCAAGTGGCAACCAAGCCTTCAGACGAACCGTACAGCCAACCAGCAGGAATGGTTCTCAACTTTCTCTGAAAACCATCTAGGTTCATCAGCTGCCAGGGGCAAGCCAATCTGGTTATCTGTGGTACAACACTCCTGGAAATCATAAGAGAATTCCAAATGACTTTTGACAACCTGCACTCCAGAGAGTCTTGGCTCATGCCACATCTGAAACCCAGCTTGACATATCTCTGAAAGACTGCTTCCAGAGTCAATGATACAATCCTGGGAACTTTCCACTGTCCTCACTGAGCAGGCCTCGGGGGGGAAGTAGGACATCCCTAGGCACTTTAGCTTCACTAGATCCCAGGACTATCAGATGTTTTACCCTGGTTGATATGTACTCCACAGATGCCAAGATCTCTTTCTTGATGAAACTGTATCAACTCAAACCCCACCAGTATGCATGCAAAATTGTTTTAAATTAGGATTTTTTTTCTTCCATATTGAATTACTTATTGATATTGAATAACATTTGGCTTGAGCCTAGGCCTTGGATTGAATTAGCCTGTATGGCGTAGCGGTTTTAGAGCATAATCCTAAAATATATATTAAGTGCTCCATTCTATGGAGTCGGACTACCTTCCAGATAAATATTTATAGAATTGCACTATTAGTGTGTGTAGTGGATACTATCATGGATAATTAATGATAGTTCATTAAATACATTCTAACTATCGAAACCACTTGAGAAAACATTTTAAAGGATTACAGCAGGTTAGGAGAACATTTTTCCAAAGACAGGTCATTAAACCACAGGAAAAGGGAATTAAGGCTACAGTTGCTGGTGGGTGAACCAGAGCCCAAAGTGGGTAGATTTTGTGACATTTGAGGATTGTATAGTGAACACAATCTCTGCCACCTTCCTCCCTGCCACATCTGCTGACATTAGATCCTGAGCCATTTGTAATCTAGTTCGCCAGATCCCCAGCCTAGAATTTGAGGAAACGAGAAATGAAAGCCTGCCGAAGGATCATGTACTCCCTTTCTCCATCCATAACGGTATAATCAAAGTGTTTTATTTCTAGAAATTAAAGAGAAGCAACCTATTTTTGGCACGCCATTAGAAGAGAGAGAAAAAAGAAACCCACAAATTAATAAGAACGCACAGTCAATTTATCTATAACACCAGAAAGGAGCATCCACTAGTCAACTGTGTAATCTTCAGCTGTAGAGCACTTCTCTTTTCCCCTTTTGAAAGGCTTATGTGGAAAACCTGCACTCCTGACCTAGAGGCATTGTTTTTGGAAGCCAAACAAATCTCGCAAAATTGTTCATATTATTCTGTACAACTAAAAATATTAAATACTGTATCGCAGAGATTAGGCAAGAATGTTGTTTGTCTGTATCCTGCAATTCTTCTGGGTACACACACACACACACACACACACACACACACACTGTAGAGTTGAGAATCACATATATTTCTAACCCAAATGTTACCTCACTTTACACATCGCATTGAAAATCGGTGTGCTTTTGTACCTGAGTAGTTTGGCTTTTCTAAAAATTTGACTCACTCTTTGTAGAAAAAAACTCCCATTTTCCCCATTGAAAGCTCTGTTTAGAATACAGTGACCTAATTCAGACTCAAAGGAGTTAGACCTACACATGCAAAAATGGCTTCTTTCATATTCCCACAGTGGCTACTTTGGCAAACACAAATGAGATTAAGAACCTAGACAGTCTCCTGAAAAATTAATATATCTAGGATTGTCTTCCAGACTGCAATTTTTACAGGGTTCTGTGAGAAGAGTGTCTCAATGATATTCTCAATTCTTTTTTTAAAAAAGTTTTAAATCTGTTTAGCTTACCGTAACTTTCAAGGGAGAAAGCTGCCAAGTAAAATTTGTTTTTACTGTTTACTGTTTCTCTCCCACAACTCTGCCTTAGCGCTGTAGAGTTGTGGGGTTTATAGCATTACAATTGCTAGGTAAACTTTTAATTGGATAATTTTTTACTGCATAACTTAAAGCAGGGGTGTCAAACCCGCGGCATCACATTGTAATCACATGACATATGATGACTTTTTTTCCCTTCACTAAACCAGGGGGCTGGGTGTGGCCAGCGTGTGACGCATCCAGCCTGCGGGCCACGAGTTTGACACACCTGACTTAAAGCAATAGAGCAGGGGTGTCCAAACTTGGGAACTTTAAGACTTTAAGCCAGCTGGGGAATTCTGGGAGTTGAAGTCCACAAGTCTTAAAGTTCCCAAGTTTGGACACCCCTGCAATAGAGCATCATATACTAAGCCTTACTAAGGTAATAATAATACTGTATATATAGTAGGTAGTCTTTGACTTACAATTACCCGAAGGCTGCAGTTGGTCCAGAATGCGGCTGCGCGGGCAATTATGGGAGGTACTAGGTACTCTCATGTAACACCTCTCCTGCGTGGGCTGCACTAGCTACCTGTGGCTTTTCGGGTGCGTTTCAAGGTGTTGACTATCATCTTTAAAGCGCTCCATGGCACAGGACCTAGGTATTTACGGGATCGCATCCTGCCCCATAGATCCCTGCGGCCGATTCGCTCTCACAGGGAGGGACTCCTCCGGGTGCCGTCCACTAGGCAGTGCCAGCAGGCGACGCCCAGGAGTAGGGCCTTCTCTGTGATGGGCCCGACCCTCTGGAATGACCTCCCCCCGATATTAGAATAACCACCGATCTCCGCTCCTTCCGCAAGAAGCTTAAGACCCACCTGTTCAACTTAGTTGGCCTGGCCTAACCGTAGTTTTAATCCCTCTAGCCTGTATTTTAAATTTTTAGGGGTAGGTTTTTAGGTTGTTTTAAATTTTTTATCATACTGTACAGCCTAGTACTTAATTTGATTTTATGGGTATCTAAGAGTATTTAATTTTGTATACTGCTTTTATTGTGTTGTCTGTACACCGCCCCGAGTCCCTTCGGGGAGAGGGGGCGGTCTATAAATTTAATAAATATATAAATATATAAATATAATTAAGCCTAAAATTTCGGTTGCTAAGCGAGACAGATGTTAAGTGAATTTTGCTCCATTTTATGACACTGAATAAATCATAATTGGCTCTGTGCATACAAATCAAACAAACCAAGGTAATGTGAATGTAACTGAAATGTTACTGAATGTAACTGAAATGTATCTAGAAGAAATAATAAATTAATGGGTATAATATCTGTGCTAAGCAGCTGGAGACCTGGCTTGAAAATCCTATTGATAATTATTTTGCATATTCTAATTTCAGGGTTGTTTGGAGAAAACATGTCTCTTAATGGTTCCTTTTTTAAAAACTGTTTTTTGCAATTAATTTATTAGGGGGGATGTTACTTACTCTGGAAAGCTTCCAAGTAGTAAATAGATTTAAGTTAATATTGCTTTCACAGCCTCATGATACTTCATAGGTTCATACTTAGGAGTAAACCAAATGTAGTTTTGGAGCTTGGGCTTCACAACCATTCTTGATATAAACTGGGATTTGTGGCTTAATGTATTGTATAAATAAAACTAATTGCATCCCATTAAAAGATATTAAGTAAACTACAGCCTCAAGTATTTTGTGAATCCAGTTATAGAAATGTACTGTGGTATTCTTTGAAGGCTGTGGAAACCTAACACATAATTGGTTGTTGACAATGAGCACTTGTTAAATTGGTGTCCATACACTGAATAGCTTAAAATCTGCCTTTGGTCTACCGATCACACCTAAAGCATGATATATGATAATTAAAACGATCGTAGCATCACTAAAATCTCCTGCAAAGTTTCCAGCCCTCTTCTAAGGAATTTCATTTCATTTTGCTTCCATCAACAATTAGTATTCTGCTGCTGCTGAGCAACTTCACCTTTTCTGAGAGAGTTCGGAATGGATGGTTTTTCCACCTGAAATGTTTTCTGTCCTTTAAAGCTGCTTCTGGAAACACTGGCACTCTCCAAAATAAGCCGATACATTTGAAGATTCAGGGTATCTTTAGAAACTTGGGCTGTTGTTTTTTAACCCACAAGGTCCAATAATAAAGGGACTGTGAAGCTGCTTTAATTGTAAATTATTGTGGTCACAAGAAAGAAAAGTTGCTTTTCAGAAATGATGGAACACAAAACATAATTAACTAATAATGATGATTCATTGGATCTAACTCTTAATAATACAGAATTACCGCACATTTCAATATAAAATGGTGGAATTACCATAGTAAAATCCTAGTATGATTTGATAGCTTATTAATAACATTAAGTATCACTATGTGTTGTATCATTTTTTTTTCTTGATGAATGTATTTTATTCTCTTAGGTACACTGAGAGCATATGCCCCAAAGACAAATTCCTTGTGTGTCCAATCACACTTGGCCAATAAAGAATTCAATTCTATTTCTATTCTGTTCTATTCTATTCTATTCTAAAAATGAGTAATATGATTTCTACAAAACAAACATTTTTATATTGGTCTGGAAATCCTGATTTCAAATTCAGATACCCCACATGGAGTAACACAAACATTTAGTGGTATCAATTTTTAAGAAATGAGTATGGCACATAGTCCACTTCTAAAATTATTGTTGGTGTTGAATTGATGAAAAATGAGAATTATAAAATATTTTGTTCAGTAAACATAAAATCATGGAACTTAACAAGTTTTTTTTTTGCTATTCCTAATCTACCACTAAATATTCTTTTCACTTACATTTGTTTGTTTGTTTTCAGCAAGATGGAAAAATATATTGACCAAAACTTTATGTGCTCAAAAAACTTAAAAAAATGATCATTTGAATCCAATCTTAACTATGTTCTAGGCATCTGCTTTTTTTAAACTAAAATTCAGATTAATGTTCACGCTAATGTCCATTGAAACAACTTGGCCTCTAAAAACCACCTCAACTGATTAAAAGAAAAAGATTTGCAAAGTCTAATCAGAGATACACTTTCTCTTTTTGTGTGCATGAGAAAGAGGGCGTGTGTGTGTGAGAGAGTATAGGACCATCAGTGTATGCTTTCCCTCATGCTGCAGTGATTTTGAAATTGAAACGTTGCACTGCTGAGAAAGTGCCATGAAAATATAACCTACTACATTCCATGAAAATAAATAAGCAAGGCCACCCAAATTTTCAATTAGTGCTTGAACAGAATGCAGGAAGTGGCTCGAGAGCCGTCAAAGGCTGCCTCAGGCTGGGTCGTGGACACGGAACAGTGACAGGAAAGCTTGCAGCAAGGAATAGAGGCTCAGTGTGAAGATGGCTCTTCTCCAAGGAAAACGGCATACTAATAGGTTAATGCTGATTTCCTGAAACATACAGCCTGGGTATTACAAGCTGGAATTTACTTTCTGAAAAGGCCGAGTCTCAAAGACGGTGCCTTTCTGCTGATAGAATAACACTGAAGAGTTCAAACTGTATTATAGGTTGTACAGGTTTAAGCTTCCTAAACTTTCCAAAGTTAAAAAGCAGGAACATATTTTTGGCCACCTGAAACAGCAAAAATTGGACAAGTTTGTGAACAAGAAAGGACAATGTAACATTTCAGGATTGATTGGAGACCTCCTTGGTGTCACCTACTTCAGCCTTTCATGGGGGGGGGGGGGAAGCCATTTTAGGCTATTCAACATACAACAGAGAAACTCACAAGGGACAAGCACTATTTTTGTGGAGTGCAGAGTACTGCATATTTTCATGTATTTATTCCCCCATGCCAACATTAAATTGTATATTCTTAGTACAAAATTCCAGCCATGAGAGGTCTGAATGGATTTTTTCCCCAAATTTAAAAATGTATTTCATTGAGTTCTTTGCCCTCCCCTGCAAGCATCATAATATGCAGAAAAAGATAAGGAAATAAATGATCCAATTTTTTTACGTTTAGATCATTCTTAGGTTATTTATACGCAGTCCAGTGGTGGGTTCTGGATTCCTGGCATTACCCACGTGGACGCACACGGTGCACGTGCACACCGCGTGGTGGGCGCATGCGTCATACTTGCCTGCGACGCTTCAGCAAGCCTCCATGATGTTACAGCTCTCGGCGGAGCGTTGTGCAGGCGCCGTACACGCCATGCGCATGCGTGGAAGCGCCAAAAGCTTAAAGCATAGGTAAGGAGCTCAGGCGGGCGGGTGGGCGGGTGGGCCCTCCGGAGCACCGCACTGGAACAGTACCCAGTGCTCCGAGCAGGATCTGGTATGCCTGTACCGGGACGTACCGCCTGCAACCCACCACTGGCGCAGTCCTAGGCTGCATTATTACAGGGATAGAATAAAGACCATATAAAGTGATAATACCACTTTATAATGCCTTGATAAGACCACACTTGGAAGACCACATTCAGTTTTGGTCACCACGGTGTAAAAAAGATGTGGAGACTCTAGAAAGAGTGCAGAGAAGAGCAACAAAAGATGATTAGGGGACTGGAGACTAAAACATATGAAGAATGGTTGCAGGAACTGAGTATGTCTAGTTTAATGAAAAGAAGGACTAGGGGAGACATGATAGCAGGGTTCCAATATCTCAGGGGTTGCCACAAAGAAGAGGGGTGTGTGTCAACCTATTCTCCAAAGTATCTGAGGGCAGGACAAGAAGCAATGGATGAAAACTAATCAAGGAGAGAAGCAACCTAGAACTAAGGAGAAATTTCATGATAGTTAGGACAATTAATCAGTGGAACAACTTGCCTCCAGAAGTTGTGAATGCTCCAACACTGGAAGTTTTAAAGAAGAAATTGGACAATCATTTGTCTGAAATGGTATAGAGTTTCGTGCCTGAGCAGTGGGTTGGACTAGAAGACCTCCGAATTCCCTTCCAACTCTGTTATTTATTTACTGTAAGTAGGTCTCCATGGTACTCTCAGCAGAAATAAGTAAGTTCAGTAGAAGTATTAGACATCCATTTGAGAGAATATTTGCATGTGTATGTCCAGATTTTTTAGAACGGCATTCACTATTACCTAAGATGACAAGATGACAAATTAATTAATCTGACGAACCATTGAAATTGTGAAAAATATCAATTATGTAAAGATGGCTGCATATCTTGTACTACTGGGTAAAGGGCAGGGAGTTTCAATGCACAAAAATTATTATTTTTACCATATATGTAGATATGCGCATGTATTTTTATGACCATTGGGCTTTGTTATTTATTATTATTATTATTATTATTATTATTATTATTATTATTATTATTATTATTATTATTATTTATTCACATTTCTAAACCGCCCCCTCTCCCAAAAAGGGACTCGGGGCGGTGTACAGTCCACAATAAATCACAGATAAAATACAAATATAAATAGGGCTATAAATATATGTATGTATGTATGTGGAGGAGGTTAAAATTAAGAGTCCTGTACAGAAGAATAAATAAATATGAGGCTAAAAGCCCTAAAAACAATTAAAACTAAAACATTACCCTTAAAATAACCAGATGAGAATATACTACCAGGAGTTCATAGATGTAACATTTATAATCATGCCAGGCCAGCTAGTCGGAACAGGTGAGTCTTCAATTTTTGACGGAAGGAGCGGAAGTCCGAGGTGGTTCTAATGTCGGGGGGGAGGTCATTCCAGAGGGTTGGGCCCATCACAGAGAAGGCTCTACTCCTCGGCGCCGCCCGCTGGCATTGCCTAGTGGACGGCACCTGGAGAAGGCCCTCTCTGTGAGAGCGGATTGGCCGCAGGGATGTATGTGGGAGGATGCGATCCCGCAAGTAACTAGGTCCTGAGCCATGGAGCGCTTTAAAGATAGTAATCAGGACCTTGAAACGCACCCGAAAAACCACAGGTAGCCAGTGCAGCTCGCGCAGGAGCGGTGTTACATGGGAGTATCTAGACCTCCCCATGATAACCCGCGCGGCCGCGTTCTGGACTAGCTGCAGTCTCCGGGCGCGTCCCAAGGGAAGCCCCATGTAGAGAGCATTACAGTAATCTAGGCGAGACGTCACCAGCGCATGAGTGACTGTGCATAGGGCATCTCGGTCCAGTAGGGGGCGCAATTGGCGCACCAGGCGAACCTGGTGGAACGCCCCCCTTGCCACGGCTGCCACATGGTCATCCATTGACAGCCGGGCATCTAGGAGGATGCCCAAATTGCGTGCCCGTTCCACAGGGGGCAGTAGCTCGTCCCCTATGGCCAGCGATGGAGTCAGCTGGCTGAACCGAGGTGCCGGAAGCCACAGCCACTCAGTCTTGGAGGGGTTGAGTTTGAGTCTGTTGTCCCCCATCCAGACCCCGACGGCTTCCAGACACCGGGACATCACTGCAACAGCCTCGTTGGGGTGGTTTGGGGTTGAAATGTACAGCTGCGTATCATCAGCGTACAGATGGTATTCAACCCCAAAACCACGGATGATCTCGCCCAGCGGCTTCACATATGCATTGAACAGAAGGGGCGAGAGAACCGACCCCTGCGGCACCCCACAAGAGAGTGGCCTCGGGGTCGATCTCTGCCCCCCTGTCAACACATATTGCATCCGGCCGGAGAGGTAAGAGTCGAACCACCGTAACACGGTGCCTCCGACTCCCATCCCCTCCAGCCGGCGCAGAAGGATACCATGGTCGATGGTATCAAAAGCCGCTGAGAGATCTAATAGGACCAGGATAGAGGAACAACCTCTATCTCTGGCCCTCCAGAGATCATCAACCAACGCGACCAAGGCTGTCTCAGTGCTGTGCCCGGGTCGGAAGCCGGACTGGCGTGGGTCTAGATAATCGGATTCATCGAGGTGACGTGGAAACTGCTGCGCCACCACATTCTCAACAACCTTCGCCAAAAAAGGGAGGTTGGAGACTGGACGATAATTAGCTAGCTCCATTTGGTCGAGTGAAGGCCTCTTGAGTAAGGGCCTCACCACCGCCTCTTTCAAGACGGTAGGTAAGGATCCCTCACCCAACGAGGCGTTCACCAGGCCCAGAAGCCAGCCTGGTGTCACCTCCCAGGATGCCAGTACCAGCCAGGAGGGACACGGGTCCAATGAACATGTGGTGGGTCGCAGCCTTCCACGCAACCTGTCTAAATCCTCGGGGGCAACAGAGTCAAACTCCTCCCAGAGTGGACTCACAAGACTCACTGCTGACGGCCCGTCCAGACCACTGGAGGGAGCCCATCCGCTCCGGATCTGAGCGACTTTGTTCTGCAGATGTTCTCCAAACTCCTCTGCTCTACCCTGTAAGGGTGCCCCCCGCGTCTCTTGCACCAAGAGGGAGCGGGTGACCCTAAACAGGGCGGTAGGGCGGTTATCCGCAGACGCAATAAGAGCGGCACAATGTCTACGTTTGGCCGCTCTCAATGCCACAAGGTAAGTCCGTAAATAGGCTCTTACCTGTGTTCGGTCAGACTTGGAGCGTGAGGACCTCCACCTGCTCTCTAGACGTCTCCTCTGGCGCTTCATCACCCTCAGCTCCTCGGTATACCAGGGAGCCCGGGTGGGTCGCTGCCGTAGGAGAGGTCGCAAAGGCGCAACCCGGTCCAAGGCCCCAGCCGTCGCCCTATTCCAGGCGGCCACTAGGTCCTCCGACCGAGCGCGGGTCAGGGCTACAGGTAGCGGCCCAAGCTCCGACTGGAACCTATCAGGTTCCATCAGATGCTTGGGGCGGTACCAGCTTGGACAAACTGGTTCCGCCTCCTCGCAGTGGGGGGTAGCGCCAGGGAAGTCTAGCCGGAGACAGGAGTGATCTGACCATGACAGGGGAGTAATGTCTAAGTCCCCTATTCCCAGATCACTCGTCCACTGCTCAGATACAAAAACAAGGTCCAGTGTGTGGCCACCTTCATGTGTGGGGCCCTGAATTAGTTGGGTCAGGCCCATGGCTGTCATGGAAGCCATGAACTCCCGAGCCACCTCGGATGCTGCTCCCGTCGACGGCAGGTTGAAATCCCCCATAACCAAAAGTTTGGGGATCTCCACCGCCGTCTCCGAGATCAGTTCGAGGAGCTCGGGCAGGGCTGCTGACGTATAGCGAGGAGCCAAGTATACAATCAGCAGACCCCACTGCCTCCCTGGGCCCCATTTCACACCAAGTGACTCACACCCGGGTATCTGAGAAACAGTGAACTCCCTCGGCTCTAGGATTAGGGCTTCAGGTATCCAGAATATTCAATGTCTGTATCTTATCTCTGTATTTGATGTTTACTTCATCAAGTTGAAAAATAATGCCTAATCCAATCTAAATTCGATCTGTGTTGTTAGGATATACTTAAAGTTTCATACCAGCCATCAGTTATGCCAAGTGGCATTTCAAGAAGGGCATGGAAAATCAGACTAGTACATGCCCTTTAAAAAAAAAGTTCATATTTGTTAAATTACATATAGGATCAAGGTTTCCTATTTGTAGCCATGTTTAAAGTCTTTAAAAGGACCTTTCCAGGCAGAGGTCTTCATAGCCAAATCACTGCCATAATGTATTTGGAGTATCATTGGATACAAAAGTATAAAAGACAAACAGAATCTCCAAATATCAAAAGTAAACTTTGTTTATGTTACATTATTGTAGCGCAGCCCTCTGGTGATTTTAAGAACAGGGCAAGAAAGCTTACAAAGCAATACAAAAAAAGGTAAAAGAGAAAAACATGCAATTTTACTGATTTGAAAATGATGTATGGAGCAACATGATGTGTATTATCTTTACCCTTTGTTTTGAAAACAATACTTTGAATACCACTGGCTTAATTCTTACCATATTTCTATAATGCTTTGTAAACGGGCAGACTCTGCAAAAGAGCAACATGTATGCGAATGTCTTCTTAGGCTGGTTTAAACTATAGAAGAAAAGACAGCGTGTGCTTTACAGAGAAACAGTTTGCAGAAGGCTTTTGACGTTAGACCAAAAGAACAGGAAATTAGGCTGAGAATTGAAAGTTGCCCTGGCTTGCTGTTAACTTTCACATAGCAATCCTTACCTGTACTTCTGAATAAAAATGGAGATCAATGGTGCAATTGTATTGACATTATCTTATTTTGATTCCAAAACTTCAATAGTGTTTTTTAAGAATTGCTTTTATTTTTATTTTTTGCAGGAGTAAAGTTGACATCTTTCAAAAATGCATAGTCACCCCCCCACCCCCAAACTGGTGCAAGGTATCATCTTTAATTATCTCTTGAAAATTTGGATTAAAAAAATTTCTAGTATTAGCATATAGTTTTAAGTATGGCAGAATCTGTGCAGGAACAACTAGAAAAGGGCACAATGAAAATACATTAAATGCATCAATTTCCGGATGTGTCTTGTAATTATTCTTTGTATTCTTTATGTCTATGCAATGGCATTTTCGGGGGTATGACTATTCTCCAGTTCAATCAAATGATCGTTTACTCCTAAAAATTGTGGTTTAGTGCTTAATATAATCTTAACATCAATTTGCATATCATCACATTTCCCTCATTAAAACCGTAACAGGGAATCTTTGTTTTTGCTTATGTTTTAACATTGCAGATAATTACACAGCCCAAGATGTGTTGTTTACTCTAGAGTACCTTGAGTCACCCTGCCAAATATTTTGGAACGTTAAAGTTTAGAGAAAATGCACGGGGAAAATCCTATTTTTGAGGGAAAACTCTACCTAGGGTTAGGCTTTTTTAGGGTCAGGGCCAAAAAAAGCAACTTCACGGTATAAGTGTTTATAGATAGTTGGCTTCTTAATTTTCATTCTGCCCAAACTTAGGTCCTCTACATGGAAAAAAATCACATTTGGAGAGAAAACTCCATCAAAGGCTAGGGTTAAGCTTCCTTGAAGTCAGGGCCAAAAACAAACAACACAGAAAGATTCATGGATGATTTTTATGGACACTGAGCCTTTAAGAGTCCACTTCTTCCCAAATTAATATCCTGAGCAATGTGAACAAGAAATTTCTATCTAGAAGAAAACCCTAGCTAGGGTTAGGGTCTCTGAAGTCAGGGCAAAAAATGAACACCACAGAGAGATTTGTAGAGGATGTTTATAGATAGTGAGCCTCTGAGAAGTCACTTCTTTTCAAATTGATATCCTGGGAATTATGAATGGAAAACCAGTATCTAGAAGGAAAACCCAGCCTCTGAGAAGTCACTTCTTTTCAAATTGATATCCTGGGAATTATGAATGGAAAACCAGTATCTAGAAGGAAAACCCAGCTAGGAGTAGAGGTAGGGTGAGGCTTCCTTGAAATCAGGTCTAAAACCAAACTACACCATCATAATTATAGAAGACGTTGATGGATCCTTTTAGAAATCCATTCTTCTCAAATTTACTCCCTCAGTGATATGACTGGGAAATCCCTGTCTTGGAAGGGAAATCCTAACTAAGGTTAGGGTTAGATTTCCATGAAGTCGGGGCCCAAAATGAACAAGATACTAATATTTATAAGAGGATGTTTATGAGCCTCTGAGAGATGCATTCTTCCCAAAGTTATTCTCTGGGCAACATACATGGGAAATCAGTATTTCAAAGAAATACCTTAGATGCAATTAGTCCTTGACTTAGAATCACAATTGAGATCAGAATCTCAAGTGCTAAGTGATGCATTTGTTGAGTTTTACAACCTGGGACACTGTAACCATGACGTCTTTGTGCCTGAACCTAGGTATTTGCGGGATCGCATCCTGCCCCATACATCCTTTCGGCCGATCCGCTCACACAGAGAGGGACTTCTCTGGGTGCCGTCCACTAGGCTGTGCCAGCGGGCGACGCCCAGGGGAAGGGCCTTCTCTGTGATTCCTCTGGAATGACCTTCCCCCTGATATCAGAACAACTACAGATCTCCGGTCCTTCCGCACGAAGCTAAAAACCCACCTGTTCAATTTAGCCGGCCTGGCCTAATTCCAGCTTCCCACCCCAGGCCTGTATTTTTAAATTCGATGGGTTGGTTTTAGGCGTGTTTTAATTTTTAACAATTTGTACAGGGCTTTAGGTTTAATCTGGTTTTAAGGGTATTTATTATGTATATGGTTTTTTAATGTGGTTCCTGTACACCGCTCCGAGTCCCTTCGGGGAGAGGGGGCGGTCTATAAATCAAATAAACTTGAAACTTGAACTTGAATTTTGATCACATAACCATGAAGACACCGTGATGAAGAGAGAACAGCAAGACAAAGCAGGCAAGTAAGAAAGTGAGAGAGACAGATGGGCTAAGGCTAGGGTTAAGGTTAGCTCAAAGCACTAGCTCAAAAGACAGATCTGTGAGTGAGAGAAAAAAATGAAAGAGAGAAGGAGAAAGAAAGACTGAGCAAGGAAGAATGACAGAGAAAGGACAAGGGTGCACAAGACAGTAGAGAGCCAAAGGATCGTCCATGGGTGGGGTGGGGTGGGGTGAGGGCTTCTGCATCTGATTCACCAGTTGAGTAGGGACTTCTTGGTAAAGCAGGAGAGGCAGAAATTCCCTATCCAACATGTGGATTAGATGCTCACAGGTACCTAAAACCCATGAAGCCTAGCCATCTGTCAAACCTCGCTTCCTCTCATCTCCCCCCCCCCCCCAAGGTTTGGTAGGTAAGATAGGAAATGCATCCATCAATCATGGCACCTTAGCTTGGCCTGCATGAAACAATCAGGAAAACAGAACTTGCTTATGTCACTAACAAGGCAGAGTAGAGAGAGATTATGAGGATAGTTCCAGGGGTGGGTTCCAGCTGCTTGCACGGCTGGTTCGCTCAGGGATGCACCGTGTGCAGGCAATTGATGCGCGTTATGCATGCATGCACAGTACTGAAAACAAGATGGTGCCGCCAATAGAACCGGTTCGGGGCATGGTAGGCTGAGTTACTACCTACTCAGCCGAACCGGGCTGAACCGGTAGGAACCCAACTCTGGATAGTTCCTCTGTGCTGGTTTACTGTACATAGCCCCATGGACCACAGAAGTACATTAAACCAGCTGTCTGTATGTGCCATTTACATACAACAAACCAACCTTTATTTGCATGACTATTCCATTATTGAAAGATGTAGTGGAAACTTGCAAGACTAGAGGTGTCTGTCCTGACCCCCCACTTCTGGTATACCAAGTCACTCCGACACAAAGTCTCTTCCAGATGTTTATTGACATACAGGTTCCACCTTGGCAGCAATCCAGCCTGCCAAGGTCAAGATAATCACCTTAGCAGCACTCCTGCCTGCCAAGGTCCAGGGAACAGATTGGCAGCAATCCAGGTAAAACCCTTTGGCAGCAATCCAGCCTGCCAAAGTACGACACAGATCTGAGCTTCTCCAACTCCAATGATCAGTTGATTCCTGCAAAGGGTGTGTCCACAAGCAGTCCCTTTATAGACTGGAGAGGAGTCTAATGATCAGCAGCTGAGAGCCATTACCTCCTGTAATTGCTCAATTGCTCCTTACGCCGGGAAGCACACCGGTAACGAGCATCTAATAGCTCAATGCTGATGTCTGACTCACTGTCCTGTGACTCCTCCCCACTGCTCCAAGGCATGACATCAGGAGCCCTCTTCCTTTGGCTTTCACCACTGCTCCATGCCTCAGGTGCCTCCTGGTGGCCAACCAGCCTCTCTGCGCCCTGCTCAGAGTCGGAACCCTGTCCAGGGTCCTCCACATCCTCCTGAGCCGACTCAGAGGGACCCTCGCTGTCGGAGTCTGGTGGCAACTCCAACAGCTCCTGCTAGGCCACAACAGGTGTCTATATTTCAGGGTGCCTTATCCATGAACATTGCTCTTTCTTCTGCCATGAGAATTTTATTCAACACAACATTGTGGTATGAGTTCTTGATGAGTTTAATCAAGGAACTATATGTGTATGTTGACTATCAAATTTAATCATACCTAGGCTGTATTCTGGCTTATTTCCCTCATTCTGTTGTTGTCTTCCAGTCTCATCATATTGCATTCTATCCTTCAAAGGAGAGTTCATAAAACAGGGTTTAAATCCTGCACATAGGATCCTACCCAGTTGGAACAGGTTGTCCGCTCTAGATCTCCTTCATCAGCGTGTGTGACAATGAACTGAGCTACTAGAAAACATGATCTGCTGTCCCTTTCAAATGGCAAGAATTTATTTTATAAGTGAAGCCCCCTGATTTCACAAGGCTTAATTCTAATTTAGATCAATCAATGATGTAAATTCAAGCAAGCAACAAGCCTTATTAGCACAACTCTTCCATGAAAGATGAATAATCACCACTTGATTTATGAATTATACCTTCTTGGACAAGCAGATCAGATGCACCAGTTTTTTCCTAACAGAATCATGGAGAGATGAGTTTATATAATATGCACATTCTGGCCATTTATTCTATGCAAGGGATTTAGGAAAACTGTGCAGGTTAAGCTACTGCATGTATCCCATTTGATGAATATATCTTTTGGCAGGCTGCAATTGTTATTTCACATGTGTGAACTCAAAATATTGTAAGCAGACTTGGAAGTATAAAAAACATTTATGAAAATGATTTACCACAATAGAGTACACACGCACACATCACAGTTAGCAAATGAAAATTGCAAACTTTATTAAAAGCCATGATGGTGTCAAGAATGTTATCAGCATTTCCTCACTTAAAAAAAAAACACACTAAAGTTAAAAAGAAGACAACTTAACTAGCTTTAGGCTAGTTCCTTGATGGCAAACCTGTGGCACATGAGCTCTCTCTGCGGGCACGCTGGCCGATGCCCCAGTCCAGTTCCAATGCACATGTGCGGCTACCTCCCGCTGGCCAGCTGGTCTTTGTGTCTCTGCCATGCATGCGTGGGGGGTAGGTCACAAGCTGGAGATGTATGCATTTGGGGGGGCAGGGTGCATGCGCGGGGCTGCTTGCATTGCATTTTGGGGTCGTCACCATTTTGGCTTCCAGATTGGTGCAAGAGGCCTTTCAGGCCCAAAACGGGGCATAGGGTGTGTGTGTGCACCTCCCCCCCTGCACTCCAGGTTGCGGCTTTATGGCTTCCAGGTTGGTGCAGGAGGCCTTCCAGGCCCAAAATCGGGCATGGGAGGATCCTCCCCGTACTTTGTTTTGGGTCTGGAAGGCCACCTGCATCAACCTGGAAGCCATAGATGGGTGAGGGGTGGTGGGACACATGCGTGGGGGGTGAGGGAGCGTGTGTGTGTGTGTGTGTGTGTGTGTGTGTGTGATGCATGCATTGCCTTATGGGCGTGGGTGCACACAAACGCACTTTCCGTGCAATACAACAAAAAAGTTCGCCATCACTGGATTAGATCAAAGATGTAAGGAGGCAACTCTAGTCTAAACGTCATTTATTTATCTTTTATGTTAAAATCAGTGTAATCGATCAGTAAATAAACAATTGAAAACTGACATTACTAATTGATTACATGGCTTGGCATCAGTCAAATAACTAGTCATATATTATTTGTTCCATTACAATACTGACTTTTCTTTGCGTATCATCAGTGGGTTTTCTTCTCTTCCTCTCCTCGGTTGTTTCCTGCTCTGATTTGTTTCTTGAACTCAGTTGCTTCTCCTTATTGTTCATCTGTGTTGCTCATTTGTGCTGTTCAATACTGTTTTCTTTGCTTCACAACAGATCTGCATAGTGCCTGCCCTCTACATGTGCCCTCTACGGTGAGATCATCCGTGGCTTCGGGGTGGGATACCATCTGTACGCTGATGATACTCAGCTGTACATTTCCACCCCGAACCACCCCAACGAGGCCGTCGAAATGATGTCCCGGTGTGTGGAAGCCGTACGGGTCTGGATGGATGACAACCGACTCAAGCTCAACCCCTCCGAGACGGAGTGGCTGTGGGTTCCGGCCCCCCGGTTCAACCAGTTAATTCCATCTCTGGCCATCGGGGGCGTTCAACTTGCCCCGGTGGAGCAGGCGCGCAATTTGGGCGTCCTCCTTGATGCTTGGCTGTCCATGGATGACCATGTGACAGCCGTGGCAAGGGGGGCGTTCCACCAGGTTCGCCTGGTGCGCCAATTGCGCCCCCTATTGGACCGGGATGCCTTGCGCACAGTCACTCATGCGCTGGTGACGTCTCGCCTGGACTACTGTAACGCTCTCTACATGGGGCTTCCCTTGAAATGCACTCGTAGACTACAGTTGGTCCAGAACGCGGCCGCGCGGGTGATTATCGGGAGTACAAGGTACTCCCATGTGACACCTCTCCTGCGTGAGCTGCACTGGCTCCCTGTGGTCTACCGGGTGCGTTTCAAGGTTTTGATAACGATCTTTAAAGCGCTCCATGGCTCAGGACCTAGCTACTTGCGGGATCGTATCCTGCCCCATACATCCCTGCGACCAATTCGCTCGCACAGAGAGGGACTCCTCCAGGTGCCGTCCACCAGACAATGTCGGGGGGCGGCGTCTAGGAGTAGAGCCTTCTCTGTCGCGGGCCCAGCCCTGTGGAATGACCTTCCCCCGGATATTAGGATTACCTCCGACCTCCGCGCCTTCCGGATAAAGCTCAAGACGCACCTATTTCAAGTAGCTGGCCTGGCTCAACCATAGTCCGCGCACACTGCTCCTGACGGGTTTTTTAATTTTTGGTGACTTTTAGACTTTTATAAGGGGATTTTAAATTATGTTTTTAATTTGTCTTTTTATCTTCATACCTCCTCCATGTACACGTGTTTGTTTATTCTTTGTGTGTATTGTCTTTTTCGTTTTTATGTGTTTTATTGTACGTCGCCCCGAGTCCTTCGGGAGAGGGTGCGGCTTAGAAATAAATTTATTATTATTATTATGTTATTATGTTTCTTTATTAATTAATGTGTGCAATTTTTAGCAATGGTTAAAATATAGCTCTTGGATAGCATATTGTTACTACAAACAGGTAGTAGGTATTAGGAAAACATTGGAAACTACTAACATTTCTATTTCAATTTTAAAAAAGACACTGACAAAATTCATAAAAGTCACTTGAGTAAACTTAGTGGCTATAGAACAGTGGTGGGTTTCAAAATTTTTTAGAACCTCTTCTGTAGGTGTGGCCTGCTTTGTGGGAGTGGCTTGCTGGCCATGTGACCGGGTGGGAGTGGCTTGGCAGTCATGTGACTGGATGGGCATGGCCAACTTGTAAAATGTGGTGAAACTCACTTAACAACGCTCTTGCTTAGCAACCAAAATGTTGGCTCAGAAACTCTGGCATTTGAAGCACGCAAGTCTTAAAGCTGTCAAGTTACAAGACCCTTGCACCCTTAACCCTTTAGAAAAAAAAACCAGACGTGTTCAAACTTGACAGCTTTAAGACTTGTGGAGTTCAACTCCCAGAATTCCTCCTCTCACTCTTCATCTTGATGATGTGCGGACAGATGTGGGGAGGGAGCTGGAACCGGTTCTAAACGGCACTGTAGATTTGTGGAACCTCTTCTATAGAAGAGGTTAGAACTGGCAGGAACCTACCCCTGCTATAGAACAAGAAGATTCTTCTATGGATTGCTAACTGGCTAAAACAAAAAGCAAAGAACAAGAAAAATGGGCCATTTTCTCAAGGAAAGTAAGAAATAGAGATACCCCAAGGCTCTCTATTGGGCAGTAAGTTTTTAGCAGTTTATGAGTGCTTCTATCTTCAGTGTAAGTTGTAAGCTGTTAGCTGACCAGACACACAATACTAAATCCTTTATGGTCGCAAAAGCTGGAATTATTAGTCTCTAGTTTGGAAAAAGACAATTATGGGGAGACATGATTAAGGTGTGAAAAAGTCATGGAGAAACTGTTTCCCCACTCTCTCAAAACACAAGAAGCAGGGCAATCCTCTGAAGTTGATTAGAAAGAGACTTAAAACAGACAAAATGAAGCATAGTTCATAATTAACTTGCCAAAATTCATTGCTACGTGATGTATATTATGGCTATTAACTTGAATGGGAGTTTGATAAATTTGAGAAAGATTGATGAGGACAGTCAAGATATCTTATATCACTGTGGTTTAAATTAGCCTGAAGTTATTTGGCACTTACTATAGCTACAAGACAAAAGACTCTTGTGATAAATTCTACATCAAGGATACACAGGTTGAGAATTTCAGGATTGACTTTGCTTTTCCTAGAATTGTGAGATTAACCAATCAGGACGTTATACAACATGCATACATTTCAAATACATTTAGAATATATCCGACCCCCAGGAATTTGTTTGGTGAAGCAAATAGGAACTGAGTTCATTGTCCTTCCATGTCAAACTTAACATCTCCTAGTCCAGTGATTCAGGGGAGGGTTTCAAAACTGTTTACTACCTATTCTGTGGGTGTGGCCTATTCTGTGGGTGTGGCCTGGCAGTCATGTAATTGGGTGGGTGTGGCCAACTTGATGTCACTCACCAGGAGATTTCATGGATTGGGTAAAATGTGGTGACGCTCACTTAACAATGCTCTTGCTTAGCAACCAAAATTTTGGGCTCAATTGTAGTCATAAGTTAAGGACTATCTCTGCCTTCCTCTGCATGGCAGCCTGGTACTAGTAAGCTCCTCTTTTCTGGCAATTTTCCTCTCTGTTAGAGGCACCAAAATAATCCAGACAATATAAGGATTCCTGCTGCAGCAGGAGTTTGGAATAGATGACCTTTGAGTAGTCTTCAAGCCCTAAATTGCTGTGCTGTTTTCTTTCTTTCTTTCTTTCTTTCTTTCTTTCTTTCTTTCTTTCTTTCTTTCTTTCTTTCTTTCTTTCTTTCTTTCTTTCTTTCTTTCTTTCTTTCTTTCTTTCTTTCTCCCTTCTCTCTGTGGGAAGCACCCCCCCAAATAACTGCTGAATGTCACTTTGCAAACCTGAGCAGTTTTTCAATTTAAAGCAGGACTCCAAAGTTTGCAGCTTTAAGACTTATAGACTTCAACTCCCAGAATTCCACAGCCAGGCATGCTCAGTTCTGATTTAAAGCTACAACATTTGTTTTTCTCCTTTGCTGAATCTCATGAGTTTCCTTCCTTCTTTCTTTCTCTTTCTTTCTCCCTTCCATTCGTCCCTCCCTCCCTCCCTCCCTCCCTCCCTCTCTCTCTTACTTTTTAAAGCTTCCCCCCCCCCTCGCCTGAACCGGCAGGGGAAAAAAACTTTTTTTAAAAAAAGCTTCTAATGAAGCTTCTGATGGGAGAACAGGTTTGGGGGCGTGGCCAAGCCACAATTTTTACTACCGGTCCTATCCGGTATGTCAGATTTTCATTATCTCTTCTGGTGTACCGGACAGTATAGGCAGGAACCCACCTCTGCAGTGATGGCTAACCTTTTCCGGACCAAGTACCCAAAGCGGACATGTGCGTGAATGCGTGCATGTGCGCCCGAACCCCCAAAATGCAATGCATGTGTCCCCTGCACATGTGCCCCACCCTTGTGCATGTGAGTGACGCCCCTCTGCACACCCTTATCCCTGTGCATATATCAGTGATGGGTTCCTACTGGTTCGGCCTGGGTCTCCGAACTGGTAGTGGTTTGGTGGCCTGGGTTGCTGGAACCAGCAGCGACTGAGACCTGCCATGCCCCCAAACCAGTTCTCCAGGCAGCACCATAGGCGGCACCATCTTGTTTTTTGGTTCTGCACATACACAGAACAATTTTAATTGCACTGTGAATCTGTGCATGGCACGCACACGTGCAAACCGGTAGTAGTACCTGCTGGAACCCACTCCTGGCATGCATGCACGCCCTCCCCCATGTGCCACACTCTCCGTGCATGCACGGCACTGACTCAAAAACCAGCTGGCCGGTGGGAGGCATGTGCACATGCACGGTGGAGCTGAACAGGGGTGACGGCTCTCATGCCCACGCGTGCCATAGGCTTGTTATCACGGTCCTAGTCCCACACACTTTTCTTCACTTCAGAAGAATAAGTTGGAAAGTGGGAGGTGTTGCAAAATTGAGAATTACAAACTTGTGTCAGATTACTGAAGTCCACTTGGATTCACATATTGTCCATCCCTGCTGCACATATACACAGTATTCCATCCATTTTATTTTAGAGGCAAAGTCTTGTAACAGAAGGATTCAGAAGTAGAGATGTGTTTTCTGTGCAAGGAGCTTGAATTCAGTACAAACAGCAGTTTTAATGCACATCAAGCGAAAGAATTTTTGATTAGACGCTGGTGACACACTGTCTCACACAAACAACTGCTTGACCTCACATAGCAGGATGGGAAAGCTGAGGATCTTTGAAAGTTGATACAGTTGGGAATAGGGGCCAGATAAGTCTGATTTAAGATAAATGAATTTTGTTTGTTCAGATAAATGAGAAGCAAGAATTCTAACTGGGATAAGATTGCTTCTTCAGTGGGATCTTGCCAATGCCTTATTGAACAAAAGAAAAAGAAAAACAATCTTAAGTTGAAGTCCTAACGGCTACAAGAATATAAGCCCGGGATGGCGAACCTATAGCATGCGTGCCACAGGTGGTACGCGGAGCCATATGTGTCGGCACACGAGCTGTCAGCTCCAGCACACATGCGTGCTCTGGCCAGCTGATTTTCGGCCTTCCGGGAGTTCCAAGGGAAGCCATTTTCACCCTCCCCAGGTTTCAGGAAAGCCTCCGGAGCCTAGGGAGGACAAAGAACAGGGCCAACAGGCCTAATGAATTTTCAGTTCTGAACTTCCAGTTGGCTCTTTGGGCCCGTTTTTCGCCCTCCCCAGGCTCCAGAGACTTTCCTGGAACCTGGGGAGTGCAAAAGTGGCCTCCCCTGGCACCCCAGAGAAAATACCAAGCTCAGCTTAGAGGTGAGTAATGGGGTGGCATGGGGTGAAGCATGGGGGAGATAGTGTGTGAATTGCATTATGGGTGCCGGCATGTGCATACGCTATTGCACGTGTGCCCTCACATTTTTGGCACCCAACAACAGAAAGGTTAGCCATCACTGATATAGGCACACAATTTTCTTGGCAACAGTACAAAAGTGGTTTGCCACTGACTTCTTCTGGGATGTTTTTTTTATAATTATCAACCTAGCCTAAAGCTCTGGAATATCCTGGAGCTTTGTCTCTTATTAATTGGTTGAATCCTGCTTAGCTTTTTAAAGTTCAGCTTAAGTAGACTATACTGCTCATGATAGATAGATAGAGAGATAGATAGATGATAGATAGATGTTTCTTCAAGATCAGTGGTCAATAATCTTGGTCCTTGTGGAGTTGGGGTGGAAGTGACTTTATAACTCTTCCCCAGTAGTCTCAGTTGTTTTCTATAGCTATAGTTCAGAGTAGAGAAGAACTATTTCAGTCAAAATTTCTGAAACAGAGAAGCTTTAAATTCCTCCAGGAAGAAGCTTGTTGACTCCCAGGTCTGTCACATTCATCTGAGCCTTGATAGCAGTTTGATGAAATTGGGAGACACACTCTCAGCTTGTTGGAGTAAAGAAATTGTTGTCCTTTTCAACCTGACAAGAGAAAACCTGTGTGACCACACACACACACACACATATTCCCCTCACACACAAATGGCACCCCAATCTATTCTCTTGAAATCAAAGGTAGACTACAGAACTAAAGGTTGATCAACCGTAACATAGCTTAAGCCAGTGACTTTCGAGCAGACATTGGAGCTCTTGTCTTTTCTTGAAGCATCTCAAGGGCACTTATAGAGTGTCCTCAGAATCAGCATCTGTGATACACACACACACACACACACACACACACACACACACACACACACACACATTCTTGAGCAATTTCAACCAAACTTGATACACAGATGATTTACTCTCTGGAAACAAATACTGTGGGGGTAAGGCATCCCTAACACCCCTCGTGATGTTCGTGTGTGTGTGTGTGTGTGTCTGTGTTCCAGCATAACTCTGGAATGTCTGGGCCACTGAAATAAAAAGGACTGAATTATATGTAGTGTCAAGTCACAGTACTTTTTACAGTGATAGTGTGCATTTTGGATTCAAATTAAGATACAGTTTGTTGTGCCTTAAAATCAGTGACGTGCGGTGAGGTTTATGACTGGTGAGGCACTGGCACAGTGCTGGGTTTCAAATATTTTTAGACTTGTGGACTTCAACTCCCAGAATTCCACAGCCAGGCATGCTCAGTTCCAATTTAAAGCAACAGCATTTGTTTTTCTCCTTTGCTCCTTCTTTCTTTTTCTTTTTCTTCTCCTTCCCCTCCTTCCTCCCTCTCTCCCTTCCTCCCCCTCTCTCAAACACACACACACACACACACACACAAGTTGGATTGGACTATCTCTCCTACCCCTTCCCTCTCTCACTCACTCTCAAACAAACCCCCCCACACACAAAAGTTGGATTGGATATCTTTTCCAGTGGCTTGAAAGCAGCTCCTCTGCCATTCCCCCCCCCCATTCCCCTGCTGCCTTTCCCAAACACCTCCACCATTGCAAATGTAGCCTGCTGTCTGGGTGGGAAATGCCTGGAACACAATAAAGCCCACCCACCACCTCCTGCTGGCAGGCTGGGGTGAGAGGAGAGGCAGAGAAGCTGGAGGGGAGCCGAGCCGAGCCTTCCAAAAGAAAGAGGCTGGGGGGGAAGTGTGTGTACTACAGCATGGCTCTTTGCCTGGCTTCCTGCCTCCTCCTGTGGTCTCCTCGGTGCTCGCTTGTGCTCTCCCTCCCCAAGTGTAGTTTGATTGCAGGTGGAGCCACGTTGCCTTTTCAAACTTGTAATCAGTGAAGCTGGGCTAGATTTTTATATAGTTTTATCCAGCTGTGTGTGTGAGAGAGAGAAATGAATGGGGTCCTGGGGAGGAAGTCACTACACTTGGGGAGGGAGAGCACCAGTGAGGTTAAGCAGAGTTGATTGCAGGTGGAGCCACGTTGCCTTTTCAAACTTGTAATCAGTGAAGCTGGGCTAGATTTTTATATAGTTTTATCCAGCTGTGTGTGTGTGAGAGAGAAATGAATGGGGGCCTGGGGAGGAAGTCACTACATTTGGGGAGGGAGAGCACCAGTGAGGTTAAGCAGAGTCATCCACGGTGAGGCAGCAACTAGCTCAGCTTTTTCCTTTTACTTTTTTTTTTCATGATGAGAGTGGTGAGGCTGTGCCTCACCTGCCTCACCTGACTGCACGTCACTGCTTAAAATGGCTTCTACTATACAGCAATTGCCATGGTAACGGCTTCGCTGTACTCCACAAGGGGGCTTCCTCTAATACAGGATTGGGATAAATACATACCCAGGCTATGACAGGTTATCAACTAGTTGTTGATAAAGAAAGGAACCTGAGTTTCGCTACTCCTAGTCCAATGCTGAATGAGAAGAAGAGGCAAGCAGACTCCCAGTCTTTCATTTGCATAAGGCCAACCATTTAAGCCAAGAGAGATCCATATTTGTGCCACAGACATAGAAATCTTCAATTACCCCACTGCTCATTTGAATTCATCTTGATAAGGGAAGAGGCCAGGGAGATAGAAAACAATTTTGGTCACATAAGATCCTAGAAGATACTTGCCATAAATGGGCAGGATTTTGCAAGATCTTATGAGAATGAAAGGGTTTCCTCCATCCTCTGAAGCAGTGGTGGGGTTCAACATTTTTTACTACCGATTCTGTGAGTGTGGCATGGTGGGTAGGTGGTTTGGTAGGCATGTCAGGAGAAGGATACTGCAAAATCCCCATCCCCTCCCCACCCCACTAACCTGCTTTCCAGCTCCATTCTCATGTGCAGGGCAACAAAAGAAGACCCAGCGATCAGCTGGGAGCTGGCGGGCAGCAATAGACTGAACATCAGCTGGGACTCGGAGGCTGGGAGGCAGTGAATAGATCAGGGACGGGGCCAGTCAGAGGTGGTATTTGCCGGTTCTCTGAACTAATCAAAATTTCCGCTACCAGTTCTCCAGAACTGGCTGAATACCACCTCTGCCCTGAAGAGAAGAGAGGAGATTCATGCCTTCTCCAATAAAGATGTGAAACAGAAGAGATCTGTCCAATCAAGACTTCAAACCCAATCCTGCTGACAAGTGCAAAATATCCTTCATGATGAAGATCACACTCCTTCTGGTGATGGAGTTGTTGCCCTTTCAAACCTCTGACACAGGCTTTCCTCCCGTGCTCTGGCTTTCTGGTTTTAATGCCATGATTAATAACGCTTGCAAGGTCTCTTCCCTGGGCCAAACAGCTGGGTTATTGCTCCAGAAACAGCTGTTTCATAGCTAAGGTAGCCTAGCTTCACTAACCACCTCACAGAGGATTTATTGGTGACTTGTCTTTAAACATTACTCCGATAGCAAGACAGTCTTGTACTTAATCACGCACAGGCTACACAAGCTGTATCCTTTCTTCACAAGCACACACTCAAGAGAAATGTTGCCAAAGTGCTTTTTGTTCCAATGCCACACATAAGGTTCCTACCAGATGTTCCCCCTTTTTAAAATCCCCTTTGAAAAAGGAGAAGGAATCAACTTCTTTTATATTCCAAAATTGTCAATATCGTTTAGCAGTAAATCTAACATCTTTATAATAGTCAATAAACATATAACAAAATGCAGACATTTTCATCAGGAAAATATTATAACCCTGAACTTTTTAACAGTTAAATTACATTTAAAAAAAAAGAACTGCAACATCTGGCAAGCAGTTTCTAATTTCTGAAAGGCTTGGAGTGAAAACATAAAAGCCACTGGGCAGATTCTGAATTATGAACCATTTGCCAGTTGTTTACCCTTATGCCAATCCTTCCACGCCCTTCTCTTCTCCTACATGGATGTAATCAAGCCCATTGCAAATACATTTCCTTAAAAAAGTGCCTACCATTTAAAGAATAGGAGGAAACCATAATGTGGTAAATTAACAAAAAATCCTTCTTCATTTATGTTTATTCCCTTTTATCTGCAAATGCATTAATATGTACCTACTCTCACCACTGAGGGCTACATACATCAACAGAAAACGTGAAGTATATCAGTATGTATCAAGGTTGACTCGGCCTTCCATCATTCCAAGGTGGGTAAAATGAGGATGCAAATTGTTGGGGTCAATATGATGACTCTGTAAACTGCTTAGAGAGGGCTGTAATGCACTGTAAAGCAGTATATAAGTGTAAGTGCTATTGCTATGTATAATATTAAAGGTAAAGAATTCCTCTGGTTTTAGAGGCTGGTGCACATCTCTGTTTCTAAGCCATTGTACCAGCACTGTCTGAAGACATTTCCACAGTCATGTGACATCATGCCACAGTGCAGAATGTGTGGTGAAATATGGAGCACTGTTACCTTCTCACTGAAGTGGTACCTATTAATCTACTTGCATTTGCATGCTTTCAAACTGCTGGGTGGGCAGGAGCTAAGGGAAGTGACAGGAGCTCACTCCGTCACATGGTGGTAGTACTCAAACCACAGGAATCCAGATGTTTATTTTAAGCCTCTGGGCCAAAGCATCTCAATGTGTATAACACAAGCATATGTGAAATGTAACAATATTTACATTTACATATATACTATATTTTATATAGTATCTCATGTTGTGAAGGAAATAAACTTAACAAACAAAATGGAGACTTCACCCTTCCCTCTGCTCCCAATATTTTGGATATAACCAAGATCGAAAACCAGCTCTTCACTTTGCCTAACTCTGTCAGATCCAAACCGACCCTCTCAGTCCAGTGGTGGGATTCAAATTTTTTTACTACCAGTTTTATGGGCATGGCTTGGTGGGTGTTGCGTGGCATAGCATGACATGGCTTGGTGGGCATGGCTTGGTGGGCATAATAGGGGAAGGATACTGTAAAATCTCCATTCTCTCTCCACTCCAGGGGAAGGTTACGGCAAAATACCCATTTCCTGCTAATCAGCTGGGATTCGGGAGGCAGAGAATAGATGGGGGTGGGCCAGTCAGAGGTGGTATTTACCAGTTCTCCGAATTACTCACATTTTCCAGAACTGGTTAGAAACTGCTAAATACCACCGCTGTCTCTGTCCCCTTGAAAGCACTCTGTAATTCCATCCAGACCAAAGGATAGAAGTTTCCTAACCAGCTTCCAGCGCACCCCCAAAGGCAGCCCGAACAAGGGAACTTTAACATGCTGTAGAGAAAGTCCAACCTTCCAACCTTAATCAGGATCACTGCTCTGATTACTTCAACATTCCTTCCCCTTCACAATGGGATTCCCCAGCTCTGTTGCCTCTCCTGAAAAGGCTGCTTTGCCTAACAATAGAAATAAAAATAACCTCAGGTAGAGGACAAGTACCCACCTAGCTTTCCCAGAACTGGGCAACAAATCAGGCCCTTAGTCTTTCCTGCACTGTAGCCTCAACTTCTGTAAAAAAATCTTTGCTTTTCCATTGTTCCGGGTCCTCCCTTGCAGAGTAGGCACCCTACAATCATTTCAATAAATAGTCTTTCTCCTCAGTGTTGTGCTACTTGCTTGGGCAAAATTCTATAATATCTCTTATTTTATTTAGGAACAAATAATATTTTTTACCACAGGATGAAAATCCTGATTGGGTTGCACTTGCTTTTTCAATCTGTTATGTATATACTATTTATTAGTAGATTCAAAGATTTTTCTCTCTTCTATAAATACTAATACTGCTCTGAGAAAACTGGCTTGGTGTCCCCCCCCAGCCCTCAGGCGCACTCTATAAGCCTCCTAAAGGCTATGTATGCCCTGTTTTGGGCAAAAAATGGGCCTATTTTTGCAAAAAATGGGCCTGATTTTGCAAAAAACGGGCCATTTTGGGGAGGTCTGCAGAATGCAAAAACTTTTTTTTTAATTTGCCTCTTCAAAATCTTGGTGCATCTTATACTCTGGAGCATCTTATACTCCGAAAAATACAGTACTTTCTAAACAACTCTTACAAGAATGATAAAAGTATGGTTTGATTTTCACTAGTTCTGGCTTTGTCGAAATAGGATTCTGCATTTAGGGAACCAAAGCTAAAGTTGGTCTAGTCAGATCTCTTGGCTTTGGATTAAAGTATCAGATGCTTAGAGGCAACTTGCCATAGGCATCCATAACCTGAAAATCCCTGGAATGGAAGGTGCAGTATGGTACCTTACTAGCCAATAAAAGCCTATAGCTTACTGATAATGTGTGCTTACTGGCATATTTTATTTATTTATCTAGCAACCTGAATACAAACTTGCCATATATTTATTATATCTCAATTCTCTGAAAATGGCGTATGGGCTTAAAACACTATTTTCAATATTCTCCAATTTGAGATTGTTGGATTTTCTTTTATCCTGTTTCATTAATATTTGGCTAATGGGGATATGTTGCTAACTCGTAGCATTACAATTTGGAGTTGAGTGATAGAATGAAGAAGGGGTGAAATGTTTGGGGCCCTAGTAGGGGCCTTTGGATATTGATAGTTCAGAGATGGATGACATAAAATATATCTTTTTCTCCTAAAATAGGAATGGGAAAATTGCACCCTTCTTGATGTTTTTGGACTAAAATCCCCTGCAACCCTAGCCAGTCTGGCCTGTTATACGGGATTATGGCAATTGTAGTTAATAGTTCCCTAAAGTCTAACAATTTATAGAAATAAATGGACGAAACATGTGACTTTGCTAGTCTGACAAACAACTAGAAAGTGAAGCAAGGAAACTGAAACAAAGAAAGGCAGACTTGCTTCCTTTTTGAATTGGGGTCCAACTCTATCAAACTGCTTAATTTGCAGGTGACAAGCTGTGCAGTTTCAGTCCATTTTCTCAGAAATAGCTGTGAAGCCAGAGGTCAGATATGAAATTTCCAGCGATTCTTTTCAACCCACTTCTAAAAATGGTATGTGTTCCATAAGGGAATCATACATGACTTTTAGAGGTCTTTAAGTTCTCTGTCCAGCTGCTTTGTAAACAGAGCAGAGCCTGAAGCCATCACATTATGGGATATAATAGATCAAGGTGTTGGATATCTTTTTGTAAATCATGAATTTTATTACAGCGAATTAACATGTTAATTTAGGAAGAGTCAGCAGAACCTCAGGCGAATCTGACCCTGTGTATAAGTTAGCTCTCCTCTTGCCTAATGAGGTGAGAGTGACGGAATCAAAACAAATATCTTTCAGCTTCATTAATGTAGGAAAAATAGCTCTCTGTTTAATCACAGCAGGAGACGTTGACAAAACTGATACCTCCATGCTACAGACTTGCATGCTAATGTTACTGTCCTTCTTCGGGCAGCCTTTGCCTCACATCTGAACAGACCACCCTGGTTTGCCTTATCATAACTGAGGTAAACATTGTGTGGGCCCAAGAGGTGTAGGGGCAAGAGTTGGTGGTATCCCTTCAGAGATCTAGTTATGCTTCCTATTAGAAACTGACTTTGTCCCGTGCCATGACAATTTGTCTCCAACAAGTAAGCTGCCACTCAAATGTCTTCTCCTTATGTCAGGGGTATCCAAACTTGGGAACTTTAAGACTTGTGGACTTCAACTCCCAGAATTCCCCAGCCAGCCATGCTGGCTGGGGAATTCTGGGAGTTGAAGTCCACAAGTCTTAAAGTTCCCAAGTTTGGACACCCCTGCCTTATGTCCTTGTAACACTGAGAACACCTAAACCAGTTAGGGAGTGCAGGAACAGCCAGCCTTGTGCTCACTCTTCCAGGTCCTCAGTTTCTCTCTTATAGATTAGTTCAGCAATTTTTTTAAAAAAAATGCAACTAGTTGCTTGGAAGGTGGGTTTCTCAAAAGTTATCCCTTTGGCCCTTTAAAAACAAACAAAAAAGCAGCGGTGTGGAATTTTAGCGCCTGAGCGTCAGCAGACAGGGAGAAGTAAGTAGCCAAGATAAATAGGAGTTCATGCTACCCCTTACTTTTACCTTGAAATGCTAGACTTACAGCTTCTAAACTTCTTTTAATGACATCATCCCTGAGCCAAAGCTTGGCTGGATGCAAACGAGGACAGCAGCCAAACAAAGGCAATTGCCATGAGAGCCCAGGGGTATGGCACTGATTGAAGTATGCTGCCAAGGTGGATTCATAGAATGAAGGGCTTGGATGGGATTTTGGAGACCATTTAGTGCAACTGTCTGTCAGTATTAAAATTCATTACTATAGCCTCCTGGCAGATTACCATTCTGCTTTTATTTACCCTAGATCAGGGGTGTCAAACTCAAGGCCTGTGGGCTGGATCCAGCCTGGTCCTTGACATAGCAAAGGACCAGCCTGTGGCGCTTCTGCTACCGAAAATGGGGCATGGGGGGGGGGTTGCCCCCATGTCCTGCTTTGGCTGCAAGAGTGCTGTAGGAGGCAGTCCTTGACTCAGAAAGTTATATAAAAGGGAGGAAAGGTAAAATATTTTACCTTTCAGACTTGCAGGATTCTGCTACTCTAGCCTACGTCAATACTTTATAGTTCTAGTCTTCCTAGGGAGTCAGTTTCTTGATCTGGTCTCTCTCTCATAGGGTGATCAAGTAGCTCAAGTACTATATGTATTAAAAAAAACAAAATCACAGAAAGGTCCGTCTCTCTATTTTTATAAGGGTATAAAACCATGTGTGCAGAGGTGCAGTCCCATCACTCCCACCCTGGCCACTCCCATCCCAGCCATACCCACCACAACCATGCCCCCTTTCCAAGGCCCTCAATGAAATTGAGTTGGAAACCCTGCCGTAGATATTTCCAGAGGAGAGTCATTTATTGGCCATTTATTGAGCCATTCCATTTCACTGCAAATGAAAGTATTAGGCCCGAGGGATACTTCTGATTGTATTAATGAAATGAAGGGAACCTATGAAGAAAATCTATAATTCACCTTTCACTGCCGAACAAGCAAAATCCTCGTATTAGTGCAGAGTGTTTGCTTGATTTCAATTTGGATACTACCTGATTCTGATTCTGGGCAACAATTCAGTTGAATTAAATAAATAAATCACTTTCCATTGATATTGGGATTCTGTACACATGATTAACCCTGAATACTAATAATAATTTGGGAATAAGTCATTTTATTAAAGTTTCCTTTTAAATTTCCCTTAGTAGCTATTACTTTTGTACATGCAAATATTTCCGTGGCCATTAGTATGTTTCTTAATTCTTGTACATATAGGTGAAAGACTGCAGTCTAAGGCTCTACATCACTCTGCTTGATATTTAATTAAATTTAAATTTGAATACAAAGTTGCCAAATACTTTCATGGAGTGTCTTTTTTTTTTAATTCAGTGATTGATTTCTGCTTCCTTCAAACGTAATTGCTCTTTTCATTGGAAAATATATTTTCTCTTCTGTGCCTGGAAAGCTCAATTGGGTGGCAAATGGCTCCTTCTGGAAAAGCACAAATCCTTGTCCAGTTTTCTGAAAAAACAGCTCACTTCAATTATTCCATCATTTCCCAGATTCAAAATTTGACAATGCCTTGAACCAACCTTGCTCCACAAACAGGTCTTCCTTTTTTTAAAAACAAACTGGTAGGTACCACAGATGCTTTGGAGTGAGAGATTGGGGGCCACACCGTAAAACCTTAGCTGTAGCCATGATAATTTAGAACAAGGAACACAATATAATTTGGTTCAATCTATTGTACGTGCAGGTATTATCACAATTAAATTGATTAAACAGGATTAAGATCTTATCTTTCATATTTTCTCCAAGAGCTCAGAACCACACCCATGCTATTGCAGAGAGCAATCTCCTTTTTTTCCTCTTAGCATTCTCTAGTTCAACAGTCAGTATAAGGCCAATTTTCCAGCAGTACTATTCCTGAGTAAGATAGAACACATCTGGAAGCAATGTGTCATTCCCAGAGACCTTCTTGAAGCAAACATTGTCTATTTTCAAGTTTAGAACGCATGCCTCTCCTTCTTAAAACGAAGCAACCTCGTTCCAGAAGGTTCAACTACCTTTATGACATCAGAGTATCTAAATCTGTCACCTTTGATTTAGTTCACAGAGCTCTGAGTATCTATTGCAATGTGCAAATGGATCACTCATTACAGCAAGATAATACTTACATGCTATGGGCAGGGAGCCAAAAGATCATGTTCCTGAACAACACAGTTCTATAACATGTACTTACAATTTAATTAAATATGTCTACCAAATAGCGACTAGAAGATTTCAGGCTCAGACATCTTTTGGGACTGGGGGAAGTCGAGAGGAAGAATGTTAACTATAGCTTATTATTTTGCTAGGTCACGTCGGGCATTCACCCATCCCATGAACTGTGTAGCCAAAAGCCTTTTAAGTTTTTTAAAGCAGAAATGCTGCTTTTTCACTCTCAGTATTTAGTGGGAAATGGTCAGGAAGGTTTGTTGACAAATAATAACACATTGGCTTTTGGAAAGGCTTGGAGTATGTTGAAAGAAGAATGTAAAATCAAAGCGATTCAAACCCTTTGATCATAAATCTAACAGGAATGTTAATGAACTGTACATTTGAGGAGAAACTGGGGTTGTCCACTGACATGCTATTTTCAGGATGAAAAGGGGGCTTTTAAAATTACTGCAATTCTAAAAATTTTGGATCTCTTCTTTGTTACTGGAGACCTTTTGTAACTTGACCAGTATCTCCTTTAACAATTTGCAAAAAGATCTTGCTTTAATTTGTAATTACTCCACCGGAATGTCAGTATTTCCATTCATTTTGATGTTCTGTAATTTTTGCTTCTATGGAGACACTCTTGGGGTTAGGTGGCTAAAAAGCCACATCTGTTCTGACCTAGGCTTCCCAAAAGCACAAAGCCGACTCCTCATGTCAATAAAAACCCTTTTATTTAGTTTAGAGTGAATTCCTCTCCAGCAAAGTCCTGGTCAACAGTCTTTCAAGAGATTTCACAAATATAGACCCTTGCCAGGCTTGGAGAGCTGCCAGGCCGATATCTTCCAAATGCTACTCTGTAGCAGACAATACTTGGCAAGAAGTCAGGAACAGATCTTCACCCTAATGAATTGAACTAATTGTCTCCTGCAAACTTCACTTCCCTTTCACTCCTCTTTATTCCCTATTGGAGGGGCCATTCACCATCCACCTGTGACTTTATTCTCGTGTTGACCCTTGTTCTTTAGCTGTTCTCTTCTCCTGGCAGCTCTGTGCATGCATACCCTGGGAACAGGCTGCAGCTGTTCTTCTGCCCCACTAATGTCCGACTCCGAAGGCAACTGATAACTGTCAGATGGCCCCAGCCTCATTTCTGCCTCTGACACAGAGCACTCATCAGAGCCTTCCCTAGACTCCAGGACTTGCCCATGTTCCTCACCAACCTCCTCACTGTTCAAATCTGCTGCCAGATCTGCCGGTCTGCTGGCAGGCCACAACAACATCTCTCAACATCCTAGTGATGCATTTGGGAGGAGGGGGGGACCTGGATTATTTTCTCTCCTATGCAGCCCTCCCTTTATCAAAGGGAAACAGCATCAAGTTAGCATTAAAAATCATACAGCAGTTTCTTTACTAGAAATGCCCTTGGCTCGGTAAACAAATCCCATCAAGTGTTTGTATTTATTCCTCATTCACCTCAATGCTAGAGAGATCAGGTGCAATGCTTCACTCAAAACACTTCTTTATTTTTTCAAGTGTTTTTGAGATTGCCCATGGAGGTCCCTAGCAACTTGCCAATTCTCAGATATTTCACTTGGTGTTAATTTGTTGTTCCTTTCAAGGAAAGCTGAGAAACCATTGGAGGGAGGGATTTGCTGTAGCAACACCTGGCCAGTATTGCTGGCGATGGCACTTGCACAAGATGCGTGACTAGTCCTTCCTTCTGCTTCCAAGCAGTTGTCTCTTGGTGGCCTGACAGCAGCTCCCTCATTAATGCAGGATCAGGTTCCTCTGCATTGCTCACCAATTAACTTGTGTTTATACACACAATTCCCACTCCTGTTTTATGTGGAACCTTACCCCAGATGGTAACAATCAGGAACATGACCCCTCCTTACTGCATTGGTGCTTCTGTTTCTTTTTCCATTTACTTTTAGCTCTTCTAAAGATTACAAGCTTGGTCCAGCTATTTGTGGATGCCGTACAAAACTTACTCAACCCTCCTGCACGCAACAAGAAATGGAGGGTATTTGAATTCATTTGTTTGTCCACTGTTCTTTGCTGAAGAATAAGGAAGTCTCAGTACCAAAGCAGAGACGTTTAAAATGTATGAAGTCCTAAACGGGCCTTGGTCACCAATGTAGATATAGGAATTACATAGCCTACCCAAAATCAAGTGTACACATGTATATATGACAATAACTTTCAAGTTTCACTTGGGTTGGTTTTTTTTTTTCAAATCCTGCAACTGCGCAAGAGACGAATATGCATTTCAGCCAGCATATATTTTCAGCAAAGGACCGACCTAGAGAGACATAAATCAATGAAATCACACAGATGTGTGACTAATACCATTATATGAAATGTTATGTATGTTATTTTTCATAATGAATATGTAGTGTCAGGATATAAAATTAATTACATGTTATCTCAACAATCAGTCGCATTGCAAGGAGATGAATAAGTCTAGGATTTGTAGAACTGCTGACTTAATTGAAGGTATATCAGTTTAATTTAGCAATATAATTAATGTGTAATGTGGAGTAATCCCTATCTAAGACAATAGAACTAGGGCTTGCTTCTGAATATATATATATATATATATATATATATATATATATATATATATATATATATATATATATATATATATATATATATATATATATATATATATATATATATATATATATATATATATATATATATATATATATATATATATATATATATATATATATATAAATATATAATTCAAAAGATAAAAAACTCAGCTGAACTTTAAAAAGACAGTTGAAGAAAGATTTACCACCAATACTTTTTGTGGATAGTTCAAATCCCATATTGCAAAATGCAAAAGCCTATGTAATTGAAGACATGAACAGTGCAGGGAATTTCCAAAAATGATAACCCATTCATATTTTTTTTCCAACTGAGGAAAAGGTAGTAATAAGTTGAAAATTTAAGGAGTTTTTAAAATCTTGTTTTGAGGAAACCTGACTAGAATTGACCACTAGAGGTCACAAAAGAACAATCAACCGTTGCAACCAAGCTATTCCTCAAATTAATTGTTAGGTACTTTGCAGTCTTGCTTTGCTGGTTCACTTAAATAATTCCATCTTTAGCATGGCCTCCGTCGTAGGTTCCGAGTGTCTATTTCATAAGGGGGAGTTGTGAGGCTTAATCAAGTGGGAGAATTGAATGCTGGGGATATTTATATATTCGTTTTATTTATAAGGCTATCTTCCTCAAATCAAAACTGGCCCTGCACGACATAGAATCGCAACCGGTGCGATGTCTTTCAAAAGCAATCAAGATAAACAGGAAATGGACATTACATAACATGGAAAACACACAGCACAGCCGAAACAAACAATTATCCCGCTTGATTAAGCCTCACAATTCTCCCTTATGAAATAGACGCTTGGAACTGACAACGGATGCTTCTGTGTATGTGCAGAAACATCCGGGCGGGTGGGCAGAGCCTACAACCGCCACTACTACCGGTTCACCCAATCCGGGAAGAACTGGGAGCAACCACCTCTGGTCCTATTAGATGACACTCAATGGATGGTACACAATGTATATTGGCTGTATCCAACTGTACAGAATGAGCAGAAACTATCAGATATAGTCTCTAGATGGCCATAAAGGGTTTTATAGGTGGTAACCAGCATCTTGAACTGCATCTGAAAGTTCATTGGTAATGTTTAACGTTCATGTAGCAGAGGTATTACGGTAATATATCAAGGTTCATTCATAACTGCTTACATTGCTGCCTTGTGGGCCAGCTGTAGCTTCTGAATAGTCTTCAAGGGCAGTCCTGTGTACTGCACTAGACACTAGATCAACTGCAGTTGAGATGACCAATGTATATGGAACTGTGAGGAAGGACTCCTAGTGCTGAGAAGTGTGTAGTTGGGATACTAGAAAAATATGTGAAGGCTCTTCTGACTAAAGCTGCCATCTGCTCATTGACCAGGAGTTGTGAGTCCGGAAGGCCTCAAGTTGCGAGTCCGGAAGGCCTCAAGTTGCATCCCAGCTTTGAATAGGGAACTGCAAACATATTCAGAACCAAAAATGGACCCTCACTAGAATTAGAAGAACTGTGTAGGTGATGTTTAGATCCCCCAGTCTTGTCACGGTTAAATGTGAACCTGTTTCTTCTTGTAGGGAGTAGAGAGGATGGCTTGAGGGAGAGAAGGAAGATCCGTTACCAATGTAACCAACTAGATAAATTTGTTTTACGCCCATACCAAAAGAGAGCTCTATGAATACTTATAAGGCAAATCCAATCCGCACTTCACATGCGGATAGCGGAGGTAGGAGATCAGAGGAAGCGCATTTAGTCGTACAATGGTCCATTAGTTCTAAGGAAAGTAGTTTTAGGACTACACAGTATTTATTTCTTGTCTGGTCTATCTTGTAGGGCTGACACACTCTAAAACTGATCAGTTAAGTGTTATTGACATACTGAGGATACCTCACGCCTTGTTAACAGATGATTGCACCAGTGGTGGGTTTCCATTTTGTTTACTACAGGTTCATTCATGCACATGCTACACTTCTGCGCATGCACCGCCACTACCGGTTCATCCGATCCAGGCTAAGCCAGCAGAAACCCACCTCTGGACCATACCCTGCATTTTCAAGCAGATGGTTAAACTTGAGGTGAAAGCATCAAACCCTGAGGTACCTCACATATTAGGGGATTCAAGTTGGAACTTCCTTGATCTGTTAACACTGAATAGAATCAACCCTGGAGAAAGGAGAACCACCATAATACTTTGCCTCCCCCCACTCAGACTTTGTAGCTGCCCCAGAAGGATACCAAATTTGGTGTAGCAAAAGGCTCTGATATATCGAGAAAAACTATGACGGTGACATCATATCTGTCCTGCTTCCACCAGAGGACATCAACAAGTATGACCAATGCTGTATCCATATTTGAGAAAGGCTGACAATACCATTCCTGAGCCAAAAAGTCAAATTGCAAATCTATTTCCTCCAGGATATTCTCCAGGTGCTATAAGGCTAAACATCTTCTCAATAACCTTCCCTAAAAAAGGAAGGTTGGAGGCTGGATGAAAATTGTCCCAAATTGTCGAGTCTAACAATATATTCTTGAGAGGGAACCTCATGAAAAAAAAATTGAGGAATATTCTCTTTTCAAATGTACCAAAATTTTATTGCACTCTTTGGGGATCAAGTTGTGCCTGTGAATAATATGAATTTGATAAACCTTCACCAATCGTACATTCTATAAATATTTTAATTTTCATGCAACAGAAAGAAAAATTATTTCTACATTTGCAATGGACTGAATTTTTTAGAATGCAAATGGGCTGATTGCTAAGAACACCAATGCTTCATGAATTTCAATTGGGTGTTTCTTTATGGGAAATTGCCAGTAAGAGTCTGACTAGTTTTGACAGGACTAGATATGAGTTGCATCTAAAAAAAGAGTTCCTCCTTGTGAATCAGCTAATACCTTGCTTGTTTATGTGTTTAAATAAACATGGGCCTCAGCCATTTGTTTCTCCACTGTAGCAAATCAATGCAATCAGTTCAAGGGCTTTTCCTGGTGCTACACCATAGCTTTGGGTACTGATTTGAATGTCTGCAGTATGCTCTTATATTTCAAATTACGGTTCTGAGGTAATCCTTCCCTCTGCCCATCTGATTCACCTCCTTTGCTGTTTGCATCATATTGTCACACGAAGCGGAATTTTGCTCTTGAAACGTTGCCGTCTTTGGCGGCTAACTGATTTCATACTGCAAATGTATTATTGTATTGTAAAAATTTTGGATTCTTCATGAAGGCCAGGAGTTGAAAAGTTACCAGCACAGCACAGAACTATATGGTGGGTAAATGACAATGATGCTCTCAAGATGCTGTCCTAAAATAGCACTGAAACACTAGAAGAATATGAAATGACCTCAGGAAATAAACAGCTGTGAGATGAGGTAGCCAGAAAGCTTAGCCAAATTTGCCAAATGTTATTTCTGGTCAAATCCACCCTATTTGGCAGCTGTACCTTATGATTATTAACTCCCCATAATAAAGTATTCCTCTATTTTATTATAAAGTCAGAAGGTGAGATAGGGCAAGACAAGGATTCTTTTGAAGCAACTTTCCAATTGTTCACTCTTGTCTTTAAAGTGTGCTTCATATATATATCCAGGAAAAACTTAAAATGTACCTAAGATGTAGCCCGTAAAATGAAAGCATGAAACTCAAAATAAAACAATAGTTGGTGTTTTTATTCACTGTATCTGTTTGCCTAAATGTGTATAACATCACTTATTATACTCACTTCTCCAAACCCTAATGCATATTTTCTAGGTTATAAGAGCTCCACTCTAGACAAGCACAATACAGTAGTGCTTGTCAAATCTTGGACATAAGCCTTTTTCATGCTTGAAAGAGATTATCTAATAGGGATTGTTGAGTTCTGCCGAGCCTGGCCAGCAGAGGGCGTTCAGGGAGCCCTCTGATTGGCCAAGGCGCGGCTCCAGCCGGCGGGAGAATTGTCGAGATTTCATTGGTTAAGCCGTCTGACAGCTGCAAGTATAAATAGCTGTCAGACGGCCCGCGTTGTGTTCCTGTCAGCTAGTTGTTAGAAGAATAAAACCTGTTGGACTGACAGCCGCCTCAGACTCGTTATTGAGAATCTAACACTGGCGACGAGGACGGGCGACAACACGGACCCTCACACGGTGCCACCAATGGCTTCCAACGCCGTTTTCTCCCCGTTCCGCCCTGAGGCTGAGGCATGGGAAGCTTTTCTCGAACGATTTGAATGCTTCCTCATCGCCCACGACCTCACTAGCCTATCCATGGAACGGAAGAGAGGAATCTTCTTGAACTATTGCGGGCCAGAAATGTTTGCCACAGCCCGGGCTCTAGCTTCCCCGGATCCTGCCCACGCACTGCCGTGGGACGAGCTGATTCTCCGCCTCAAACACCATTACGAGCCCGCCCCATCTCGTTTTGCCCGCCGTCAATACTTCCGTCGCTGCATCCAAAAGGACGGACAAACCATCGCTCAGTATATAGCAGCCCTCCGTGCGGAGGCTATACATTGTGAATTCAGCGATCTCGACGATGCTCTGCTAGAGCAATTTATTTACGGCCTCCGCGACGTCAAACTGCATAGACGGATCCTGGCTCGCCCTGAGCTCACCCTAAAAATTGCAGTCGACGATGCCAGGGCTTACGAAATGGCTGACCAATCCACGCCGGATTTCAGCCACCTCAGCCACCTACCTCCATCTGCCTATCTGCCGCCCTCTTCCTATGCGGCTAATGCCTCAGCCTATGCTCCATCTACAGCTTCCTCGTTCCAAACTGAAGTGGATCACGCCATCGACCGCCTGCAATCACTGTCAACTAGAGATGCGCGTTCCTGCCTCAGTTGTGGCGGCCGCCACCAACGCTCCCAATGCCGTTTTAGAGCCGCGCTCTGCCACCACTGCGGCAGAAAAGGACACCTTGCCGCCGTTTGCCGTTCCACGCCTACTGACCGACGGCCTTCACAACAACCTCCACAGCCGCCACGCGCTACTGCTCGTATGCCTGCCCGGCGTCAAAACTCCCTCACTGTTGGTGACCCTAACGCAGCTTTCCCAGAATGGCTGGTAGACTCGGCCTCTTCCTCTGCGGAGGGCCGAGGTAAGCTGCACCTCCCTGTATGCATTGAGGGAGTTCCTACCTCCATGGAGGTTGACACGGGATCGGCGCGATCCATCATGTCATGGGCAACCTTCCATTCCTTATTACCATCAGTCCGCCGTTCCTTCCTGGGTCCCCCTGACTGCCGACTCCGAGACTACCAAGGCAACCCCATTGACTTGCTTGGCTGCGGGACCTTTAACATTACATACGGCTCCCGGCATGCCATTCTGCCACTGCTAATTGTAAAAAACAAACTATCTTCCTTGCTGGGGCTAGACTGGTTTAGGGCGCTAGGTCTTTCTATCGCTGGGGTTCATTCCCTCGTACCTTCACCTATGGCCCCCTCTGACTCCATTTCTTCTCTCCTTACTGAATTTGCTGATGTTTTCCACCCTTCCCTCGGCTGCTATACCGGCTCCCCCATTTCTCTAAATCTAGACCCTTCTATTGCTCCAATCCGCCTAAAAGCCCGCCGATTGCCGCTGGCCCTTAAAACAAAAGTCGATGATGAGCTAGATAAGCTCATCAGTCAGGGCATTCTTGAACCAGTGGATTTCTCCCCATGGGAGACTCCCATCGTTGTACCGTTAAAGTCCGATGGATCCATAAGGATCTGCGCGGACTTTAAGTCAACTTTGAACAAAGCCCTCCAATCGCATCCCTACCCTGTGCCCGTTGTCCAGCATGTTCTGCATTCACTGGGCAAAGGGCGCATTTTCGCTAAGCTGGATCTCGCGCAGGCGTACCAGCAGCTGCCCGTGGACGACACCACCGCGCTTGCGCAGACAATTGTAACTCACCGCGGGGCATTCAAATGTCGGCGCCTGCAGTTCGGAGTCAGTGTAGCCCCGGGAATCTTTCAAGGGTTAATGGAGCGCTTGCTCCATGCCATTCCCGGGGTCACGCCGTACTTCGATGACGTTTTGATCGCAGCCCCCAACATTGCGGAGCTCGTCAAAACGCTGCGGACCGTCCTGCAGCGCTTTCGCACTGCTGGACTACATTTAAAAGCCACAAAGTGCAAACTGGGGGTTCCAGCCGTAACCTTCCTAGGTTACCGCATCGATGCCGAAGGCATCCACCCCGACCCCTCTAAATTAGAGGCAATTTTGTCGGCCCCCTCCCCTACTAATAAGACCGAATTACAAGCTTTCCTCGGTCTCCTAAATTTCTACGCCTCTTTTATTCCCCACAAAGCCTCCTTGGCTGAACCCCTCCACCGCCTTCTCGACTCCACGACTCCGTGGAGTTGGACTAGCCGCGAGGAACACGCCCTCGCGGCTGTCAAGCGCTCCCTCACCTCACCCCCAGTCCTGGCCCAATACGATGAGGCTCTCCCCCTCACCTTGGTTTGTGACGCTTCCCCTTTTGGGGTGGGCGCCGTCCTTAGCCATGCCTACGCTGATGGCTCTGAACGCCCAATAGCGTTTTACTCCCGCACCTTATCAAAGGCTGAGCGCAATTACAGCCAGCTTGATAAGGAGGCACTGGCTGCCGTTGCGGGGGTAAAACGTTTTCACCATTACCTCTATGGACGGCCTTTCGCCCTAGTTACTGACCATAAACCCCTTCTTGGCATCATTGCCGGGGACCGCCCAACTCCCCCAATCCTATCACCTCGCATGTCCCGCTGGTTAGAATTCCTCTCCGCATACTCCTACTCCCTTTCCTATAAGCCCGGCGGGCACATTGCCCATGCGGACGCCTTGAGCCGCTGCCCCTTGCCTCTTCCATTGGAAGATCCGGCCCCGACGCACTCTATCTCCCTCATTGCTGATCTCACCTTGCCTGTGTCCGTCACGGACATAGCTCAGGCGTCCCGCGCTGATCCGTTAATACAACGCACTATGGCCGCCGTATCTCGAGGATGGGCAGCCGGCTCTCGTGACCCACTCTTACTGCCCTTCTTTCGCCGACGTTTGGAGCTCTCCATCATGCAGGACTGCCTGCTGTGGGGCTCCCGAGTGGTCATCCCTTCCTCCCTGCGCAGCGTAGTGCTGTCTCGCCTCCATGACGGCCACCCCGGCATAGTCCGCATGAAGGCTCTTGGCCGCGGCTATGTCTGGTGGCCATCCATGGATGCAGACATCACTTCCTATGTCCAGCGCTGCTCGGCCTGCCAGGGTGTCCAGGCTGCCCCTCCTACCTCGCCACCCCGCGAATGGGAACCACCTATGGGCCCATGGAGTCGTTTGCACATCGACTTCATGGGTCCTCTTGAAGGTCACTCATTCCTACTCATAGTGGATGCCTGGTCGAAATGGGTCGAACTCTTCCCAATGACCAGCACCACCTCCAGGTCCACCATCCGCGTTCTCAATGCCCTTTTCACTACTCACGGCCTGCCCGATGTCATAGTTTCGGATAACGGGCCACAATTCTCTTCCTCTGAATTTCTTGCCTTCCTAACCTCTCTCGGCATACGCCATGCCCCCGTTTCTCCACATCACCCTGCCAGCAATGGTCTGGCAGAAAGGGCCGTACGCTCGGCTAAGGATGCGTTTGCCCGCATGTCCGCCCTCCCATGGCCCGAGCGCATCCAGACATACCTTCGTTCCCAACACACCACCCCTTCCTCCTCCACGGGCAAAGCTCCCTCTGAATTACTCATGGGCCGCCGCCTCCGCTCTACCTTAGACCGTCTTAATCCTCTTTTTTCCATTCCTTCCTTCACCCCCTCTACCCCCCCAAGGGCCTTTCTGGTGGGGGAGGAGGTTTTCGCCCGCAATTTCGCAGGGGAGCCAAAGTGGGTACCGGGAAGAGTCACCGAAGTAACAGGGCCCTGTTCTTACAGGGTCCTCCTCCACGATGGGAGATCTTGGCGGCGGCATTTAGACTTGTTACGGAGGCGACCGGCAGAAGATCCAACGCACGCAAACCGCGGACTACCACAACCAGGCCCTGACAACGCCGCCTGCCGGCCCGACTCTGTACAAAATCCTGTCTCCGATTCCGCACATCGCGCTCCCGGTGCGCTGGTTCACTCACCTGTTCAGTTGAATCCGTTCCATGGGGTTGGGCCCGCCGAAGCCGTTCCTCCAGCGAGTCGTCATAGGGGCGGAGCGGACACTCCTTCCACCTCGGACGAAACGCCATCTTCGCTTAGGCGTTCCCAGCGCGTGCGCAGACGCCCAGGCTATCTCGACGATTACGCATGCGCTATCCGGGGGAAAGGGGTGTTGAGTTCTGCCGAGCCTGGCCAGCAGAGGGCGTTCAGGGAGCCCTCTGATTGGCCAAGGCGCGGCTCCAGCCGGCGGGAGAATTGTCGAGATTTCATTGGTTAAGCCGTCTGACAGCTGCAAGTATAAATAGCTGTCAGACGGCCCGCGTTGTGTTCCTGTCAGCTAGTTGTTAGAAGAATAAAACCTGTTGGACTGACAGCCGCCTCAGACTCGTTATTGAGAATCTAACAGGGATGTATTGACTTTAGTGATGAAATTACAAATATAGATTGACAGTATCTAGTCCAGGGGTGACAAACTCGATTTCATTAAGGGTTGAGTTTGACCTTGGGGCCAAGTGGACGTGGCCAGGATGGGCATGGCCAGGGTGGGTGTGACCAGCTCGACGTCACTTGTGTCGGGTATGCCTGAGGAGGCCCAAGCACTCTGCCAGTGAAAATGGAGCTCGGGAGGGTTGCCTGCGGCAGAGGGTTTGCTGGCAGAGGGCTGCAGGAGGCTGTCACAGTCTCCCGAGCTCCGTTTTCTCTGGCAGAGACACTGCCGGCTGGTCCTTCGCTATTTCCAGGGTCTAAGCATCCCGTGGGCTGGATTTGGCCCATGGGTGTTGAATTTGACACCCCTGATCTAGTCACGTTATTAGATCCCTGATCTAATCAGATTTGATTAGAGAAGAGGGATTTTACAGTCTACTCAGACAACTTTATGCACAAAGTCTTTTGTAGATGCTGGAAACCAAACCAGATAATTTTAGAGATTCATACTGAAGCTAAGACTATTAGGAGTGGAGAATGTGTAGTCTTCCAGACACTGTTGAACTATGGTGCCCAGGATCCTTCATTGCAGTCTGTGCACCATA